>NC_140088.1:32068716-32763874 GCF_964237585.1 Gallinula chloropus | reverse complement strand
AAAAAAAAAACAGTGAAGAAAATTGGAAAATGCCCAAGCACTGACGTGTGGGTGGTGGGGTGGAGGGGAAGCTATATCAGTCTCCCAGGGTACCCATTCCATTGCTACAGCGATGCAGCAGTGAAAATGAGGTATTTTTGCCTTATCTTACATGTAAGATCCAAAGAATAATCCGGTTTTAAACATTCTTTTATAAAAAACATTTTCTGCAGTGTTCAATGTCACCTATTGTCCTGACACAGAGCAAGTGAGAGCAAAGGCCTACCAGTCCTTCAGAACTGGTTAGAAAATCCTTCTTAGGCTAGTATCTCCCCATTCCCTTTTGCTTTGGTTCATGCCAGCAAGTGGCCTCACTGACTATGAACTGGATTCTGTCTGGAAGATGTGCTGCAGGAGCTCACTTATCACACTCCAGCTGCAGAGGGGCAGGCAGCAGCCCATGGGACAAGACTAGAGCTAGGCTGAAGGAAAACCACTCCAGCACAGGCTTAATGGGGATGTCAGGTCCTTAGCACCAGCTGGTTTACTCTGCCGATCCATTCCTATTTATCCACCTGCTAAGGCAGAAGCTCAACTGCCTGCCAACTGTATGTTAAGCACCATGACTAGAATTTCCTGCATATGCTCATTCTTTCCTTTTCTCTCTCTCTCTCTCAGGCAGAGAGGTTGCTGCTAAAGAGCACAAGACATTCTCTCTCTTCAGTGCCTGAGCAATCTGTCTCTATGGCCTTCCCAGCCTTTACGAGCCCAAGGATTTGGAAAACAAAGCTATCAAATAAACCCAACTAAATCATACTGGAACAGAACAAAGCAGAGACGGAACTCTGTCTGGCCCTCACCATTCAGAAACACAGTCCTGCGCTTAGACCACTGATATGTGGAAAAGTAAACGCTTCTCTCAACCGACAATATTTTACTTTCATTTTTCTTTCAATAAATAATACTGAGTTAGTGTAGACGGTTTTTAAGATGGCAAAGAGTGAAGTAAAATTAAGTTGCATTGAACATCAAACCACTGCTATAGTTAAGCAGTAGGATGTTTAGATCCTTGCTGCAAGCTTATCTGAACTACTGGAAGCTCTTTGACTCTGCAAAATCATGCAATACATCTTAAAGCCGGTCAAATATTAGGCTGCCAGGAATTTCCCATCAGCAAAAGAGAACAGGGAGGAAAGAAGCTCTTCCATCCTTTCAAAACCTAGGAGAGGCTAGTGCTACAGTCGGGTAACAGTGGTATTGGATGCATTTTTTAATCTACATTTTCCTTCTATCAAATTTGATCATATATCACTGATGCCTTTTAATATAACTAGTTTCTGTCCTTTTTTTAAGCAAGACTTGTGTCTACATGAAAAAGTGTTCTGAAAAATGTATGCTTATGAAAATCATTGTGGACAATAACATGTATAGAATATTCAATTGCACATATGCACATGGATAATATCCACCATTTGCATGCACACATCCCAAAGTGTTTGCAAGAATAATCATAATATTTGGACATAATTTATTAGCTGGACAATGACAGAAATTATGTGTGTTTTATTTTTGCATTTATTTGCATTTATTTTATCTAATATTTGATCAGCTCATTAAGAAACACAAAGATTAAAATTCAGGAGAGTCTGGATGCATGCCTGTTACACTTAATTAGTGATTGCTGAAAAAAAAGATCTGAGAATTATCATGCTGCTGCATCATGGCAAAGATCTACACAGCAATAAATCATTCTGCACAATGCTTTAATTTGATTCACTGTCTTTGGCAAACCTAAACAGGTAAAATACATTATTTTGTATTGTGTCAGGGTTTAATTTTAGAGTTTTATTTACAGATGCCCTAAGTCATTTAAAGAAAGGAATAAATGTCATACTAGGAAGGTGTAGTATTACAGATTTTTTACAGCCATCCTGTAATGGCTTCAGCGTATATTAAATGTTTAAGTACGTATAACATACATTAAAAAATTGACAATGCAGCAGAGGATAAAAATGCAGCACTTTTGGTATAAAGATTTCAGATATGATACATGAAAGCACAGTAACCAAGTAAGTGTGAATCATCCTTCTAAGATGCTGAAAACGTTCAAAGGGTTAAGGATGGCAAATCACATTTTGTTGCTATGTGCAGCAAGGATAAAAATCTACTGGAACCCCCTTTAATAGGTGAAAGGTGGTCTGAGCCAAAACGCACATACTGACGTCCAACCCTTCCCCAGAGAATCAATGATGTTTTTTTGTCTGTGATCAATGTAATATTCCACAGCTAAATTTAGGGTCTCTGCATCCTATGAAAATGGCACCTCTCTATGACTAATTAACAATAAAAAATTGTGGTTATCTACAGGTTTAATTATTTAATCTCCAAGGTTTTGATTAACTTAAATCTTTTTAGTAAGGACAAAAGAGTATATGGGGGAAAAAAAGGCATTTCTAATGTTGTTTATTCAGAAGGGATTCTGTAATTTTCCCTAGTCAGCTTGTAAGATTACACCATCTTTGCTGTTAACTCCTCTAACCCAAGCAACATACAGTGTGAGACAGACTGCTAATAAACCTGTTTCACTGTGTCTGTGTATTATTTGCCTAAATCATAAACTATGCCTACGTAACTTTCCTTTTTATTTTGGAACAGTAAAGACTTTTAGTAATACAGAGATCATAAGATTCAGAATTTGATTTTGATATGTTAGAAGAAAGCTGAAAAGTTAAAACCAGATGTCTTTAGCCACAGTGACAGTTTCAGGCATGCTTTATAAAGCAAACAGATTTTTACACCCAGGTCCACTGTCTTTTCAGCACTGGCACTGCACCTGCATATTTACAAGTCATGGGGTGATAAATGCTGCTTCCACCAAAGTCAGAGGGATTTTTTTCTCATTTTAGTGGGGCCAGATTTTGTTTTAAATAATTCATTTGTCACATAGGCTGAAGTAACTGCAGTGGTACAGTGGGTGGGTATAGTGCAAAGGATGAAATAGGAAAGAGACACTCTCACCACAGAATCTCTTCCAGAAACCAGCACCACTGTAAGCCCTGTTTTCTCCAAGTACTCTGAAGATTCTTGCTTCTATGTTATTGCTCTGCCCAAAAGCACACAGCAAAAATCTTTTAAATGAAGATTTAAAGGAAGAAACAGACCTGAAACTCAGGGAATAAGAGTTCTGTTTCAGCATTGACACCAGCTTGCTCTAAAACTATAAGCAAACCCCTTATGGCTCAATTTAGAAACATTAATAAGAGAAATTAGCACATGAGGAGACTTTGAGAGTCTTGCAACTCATATCACAGTGAGAAAAAAACATGCAAGTCTACTTTTGGAAATATATTCTGCACTCTTTCTCTTTTTTTCTCCCTTAAACTTATTCCCCATTTGTAAAATGGAAAAACGAAGGTATGCTATGAAAATGCTATTTTAATACCAAGTATTGTTTTCAGTATCACGAAGAATCTCTATCTATGTGGCTTACTTTATCAACCAGAAGTTCATTAGGGATAAAATTCACGTGATCTAGACATTACTTCAAAATAGTTTTTATGTCAAGTTTATATTCAAATACATTTCTGCAAGAGGCAGCCTATGCTACCAAAACCAATTCAATAACCAATATGCAGGAAAAATAACGACACTTTGAATACAAATAGGAATTCTCTACTGGTAAGATTTCAGGGTGCCCTTGTGATTCAGGCAGACGTGATCTCCCCAGACAGAGAAGTCACACAGCATTATCAGCAAACCAACAAGAAAGATAGATATATTGGCCAACAAAAGTCAGGCTTATAATTTTCACTATCGGCAAGTTAGCAACACATCTACAACTGAGATGATGTTTCATACTTTCAATTAGGTGTTTTAAATAAATGCAAAATTTTGACCAGTGAGAACAGCCTGCATATTTGCAGACCAGTGTCACAGCTCTCCAGTGACATTTTTATAGTCTCAGTGCTAACAATACTTTCTGGTTCATCTATAATTGTGGGTGAAGTCCTAATACCATCATCTACAGCAGGATACACACAGCCCTCTCCAGCTATTTCATGCACCACTTTACCCATGGTGTTTTAAATACGAAGTTTATGTAAAGGTTTATTTATTGTCACAAAAATATAGATCTTGTGACCTTATCAGGTAAGAACAACACATTGAAAATATTTTTTCCTATTAAAATGAACATGTAAACCAACAAATAAAATCTCTTCTTAGACCATCCAGCTCTGCCTTGCCTACAGGAGGCATGAGACATAGCTGTCAGGATGACTGCAGTGCTATCTAATCTCTGCTGAAAAGTGTGAGGACTCGTTTTCACTAGCTTTCCTCTCCACAGTCTCCCTTAACAGACAAGCTCCAGATGCCAACATTTCTCTAGAAATAAAGTTTCAGGACCATTTCACCACCACATGGCTTTCTGACAGGGAAGAAAAAAAAAAGGCCATTCACATATTACCCCAAACAGATAAATTAAAAGGAATTATCTTTTTTTTCCATGGAGAAAGAATATTCACATAATTCTGTTCATCATTCCTCTTTGCAGAGTGTTTTCTTTCTAAACTTTAAAACAGTGACTGGAAGACATGGAAGCCTCAATCCTTTGGTGGATCAAGCACCTCTGAGGCCTTACTGATTATTACAAATTCTCAACTATCATGTGGCAAAATAAGGAAGCTACTCCTATTTTGCTTGAATTTGTGCAGCTTGTCTTGGTTTTCTTTTTTTTTTCTTTTAAATCTTACAAACCATCTCTGCACAGAATAGGATACAGTTGAATTTTTGCGATGTTTAGGTGTATGTCTTGTTGGGAATTCCCACCACTGAAATTTTACCTATTAAAGACACGTACCCTATCAACGTGCCAGTCAAAAGAAAAAAAACCAACCCCACAACAAACTCCCAAACCATTTAAAATATATTAAAAATCTTTACAGGTCCCTTTAGATCCAGGTCACAAGCTAGGGAAGTTATACACTTCTCTATCTCTTAACAGAATTAATATGATGGAAAGAATGAAGACCAGAAAGACAGATGGAAAACTCTTTTAGGAGATATTAAAACATTTTAGAAACTAAGTAACAGATTCAGCACCACTCCAACAAAAGGACGTGCGGGGTAGACCTACCAGAACATCTACACCAGAAGACCGCATGTTCATTTGATAATTTGCTGAGTTTCTACCTGGCAGGATTTGCAGCTGTAGTTAGTCTGCTCTCAACTATGTTGGTTGCTATATGCAGTGAGAAAGAACGACCTAATGAAACCAAAATTAAGTAAATATCTTGTGCACAGCTTTATTCAGGTGTTTGTTCATTTAATGCCCCTGGAGGCACAAATGCTAGCTGATTGTTCCCAGTAATCCTCTGTTTCAAATCAGAGAGAGAGGGAGAGAGAGGGAGAGAGAAAAAGGTTACTAAAACTATCCAGAACATGGTTTTGGAGCAAATTATTTTTCTGTATGTTCAATATTTTTGGAAGAAAATAATCCAGGCATCCCTATCTATTTATGCTTAACATTTTGGAAACAATTTTTAATCCAACTGAAGTAACAGGTGACTGCAATAGAAAAAGAAAAAAAAGCCAACACCTAAGCATGATCATAAGCTTGAAAGTCAGTCTTGAAAACAGACCTGCTGTTGGAACAAAACTGATTACACTTCACCCTTTTCATGGGTGGTACAATCCACTTCCTTTTCTCAGATTAGTTTCTCTAAATGCATTCCATTTCCATTTAATAGATTCAATGGAAAACTACATAAGTCTTGCATAAACAACACTTTTAAATAGTCACAGACACGTCACATTTATTTTTCTCTCAAGACAAATCCTTTCCCTATTGTGCATAAAGTGTCTAGATGGACTTCAGACTTGCTTTTAGGATCTCTGAAAAAAAGTGAAAAGAGACTTTTGAACATCAGGGATGTCTAGTCACGTGGTTAGAAGAAGCCAGGAAAATTTCACTCTGTAAATGGTTTCCTGACCTAGAGCTCAAAATAGTTTGTCCATGGAAGTTAGCTGTACAGCACCATATCCAGAAATCCATACTGGATCTGCATTTCTCGGGATTATCCTTACGCCATTGTGAGTTAGAGCAGTTAACAGGCAGCTAAGATTTGGGGCACCTTACACCATCTACACAGCACCTATGCGAATGAATTATGCATTGTTGCTTTAATATTCTGAGAATCTTTTTTCCATCCTACTTTTTTTTCCTTTCCACCCCTGAAAGACTAAGAAAGAGTAGGAATTTTGCAGAATATATTTGGCATTAGGGGCACAATGAATTTGGCTCTGTTCCTGTGTCATTTTACAAACACAAACCCCACTGTTACTGACCAAACATCATTTGTGGCTTGCACAGTATAAATGCAATTCCACAATAACAATACACAATTATTTGTTCCTGGCTTCATTATCTGTTGATACTAACATATAGATTGACCAGTGTATCACAGTTCTGCTCTCTAAGGGTACTTGTAGCTGTCCTGTAAACAAAGTGAAATGCAAATTAAACAAAACCAAAACAACAACAAAAAAAACCCAACAAGAACAACAAAACTAAACCAGTTTGTGAAAGACTGTAAGTGTTCTATTAGTACTTTTGTCACTGCAGGCAACCAGAGTGTGAAGCTGGTAAGAACTCAAGCAAGCTCTTGACGTCAGTTATTCCTCATTTGGAACAATTTTAAACAATCTTTGACTTATGTTCATGTGCTGATCATTGATTAAGCCACAGGGATGTTTCCTCTGGTGTTTCTTTGCCCTTATTATTATAAACAATGTAGTACTTTTCCAAACTCCTTAGTTTCAGACTCTGTGCATGGTTTATTAATAAATGCACCTTTTTTTTTGTTTTTCATTAATACCTAGAAGACAGTTGATTTCCTGACAAGCTCTGGATCTCTGAAACACTCATAATTATCGGAAATCAGTTATGTTTATTTCTTAGTTGCACTTGAACATTAGAATTTATGCACAAAGAATAAATCATTCCTCTAACAGAATGATCAATTTTTGTATTTCTCCATGCAGTTACATATTAGTCACTTGGCATTTTCAGTTAAATGAGTACATTCACTTAAAATAAATAGTAAGAAAAAAACAATAGCAGACATACAGACTTAATAGGCAAGCAGCATGTTTATTGCTGTAACTAAGGGACTTTTGATGTTATAAGAAACCACTGATGTTTGTTTTCATTCACATAGTGCACACAGCAATTTTAGACAGAATTAATTTCTTTCAATGTCTTTTATTAAAAGCAAAGGAAGGCTCTAGCTCGCAGATTAATAACCTGGAAGTTATTATTTCAGCTGTGTTCAGTGAATATTGTGTGTGTGTGTCCAGATGTCATGTTTCTCCACAGCACAGAACCCAGTAATCTGGACTCCACAAGTTTTCTTTTCAGCCTTTCTCTATAACCTTCTCAAAAGCCATTCCTATTTCCTGCTATAACCCATTAAAAGCCTGAGGTTGCCTCATGATAATTGTTTTTCCAAGGCAGAATCACGGAGAGATTTCTGAGAACTTCTTCTGAGAAGCTGTGGACACTGCAACTACTAACAATAAGGGGGTCTTGCAGGTCAGCTATGAGCTGTATGTGAAATGTCTTGTCTTGTGTGCCAAAGCTAAATGTGCAGGTGTCAGCTCAGCAAAGACAGTAAACTGAGGCAATGATAAAACATGAAGTAACTACTACTAGGATGGTTCAGAATATCTATTTTTGTGTATGCAACATTAGCAATTATTATTGGTTCTGAATATTGCCCTCACAGTACTACAGTGGATTAATTTTTTCCCTATCTGTTGGATATTTGGAAATACTTTTCTAATGAAAATGATCATTATACTGGGTTCTCATGGCAAAGTTTTTTTTTGGGGGGGGGGCTACAGAAGGAGCCTCTGTGAGAAGATGCCAGAATCCTACCGTGCCAGTTCCAAATGGCTCCAAGACAGACATGCCAATCTGCAATGGCTGCAGCACCTCTGGGATAATATATTTAAGAAGAGGTAGAAGCCACTGTGCAAGATCAGCTAAGAGAGAGGAGTGAGAATGTGTGAGAGCAACAACTGGAGATACCCAGGCCTGTGAAGGAGAGGGAGGAGGTTGCAGGTGCCAGAGCAGAGATTCCCCTACAGCCCATGGAGGATAATGGGGGAGCAGATATCCACCTGCAGCCCATGAGGACCCCACACCAGAGCAGGCAGATGCCCAAAAGAGGCTGTGATCCTGTGGAAAGTCTGCACTGCAGCAGACTTCTAGCAGGACCTGAGGCCCTATGTATAGTGGTGTCCACGTTGGAGCAGCCTGTTCCTGAAGTTCTGCACCCTGTGGAGGGGACCCACGCTGCAGAAGCTCATGAAGAACTGCAGCCCACAGGAAGGACTCCTGTTGCAGAAGTTGGTGAAGGACTGTCTCCCGTGGGAGGCACCCCAGACCAGAGCAGGGTAAGAGTGTGAGGACATGCCCTAAGGAGGAAGGATTGGCAGATACAACATGTGATGAATTGGAGCCAACTCCCAGTCCCTGTCCCCCTGTACCACTGGTGGGAGAAAGGAGAGAATTCAGGAGTGAAGTTGAGCCCAAGCAGAAGGGAGGGGGGAAGATATTTTAAGATTATTTCTTATTTTTCATTATCCTACTCTGATTTAGTCTAACTTATTACCAATTTCCCCAAATCAAGGCCGGTTTCCAGTGGCAGTAATGGCTCCGTCATCTCCTGTTCTTATCTCGACCCACAAGCCTTTCATCATATTTTCTCCCCCTGCTCCTGCAGAGGAGGAGAATGATAAAGCAGCTTGGTGGGCATCTGGTGGCTAGCCAAGGTCAACCTACCACATCATGTACCTATCAAGGCATCATCAATTAGAGCAGCACAGCTTTGGAATAAACACAGCTCGATGCTAGTAACAGTTTTGCTGTTCTTTCCCACAATGCAAGTGCACGCTAGTCATATGCCAGTGGTAGCTGCTATGAAGTTGATCAACATATTCAAAGTGTACACTGAATGAATGATACTATAAGCACTAAAAGTTTTCCTTGTGAATGTTTCTATGTTATCTCTATACAACCACCACCTCCCCCCCCCCCCCGCCCCCGTTAAGGGTGAAACACATTTCATAAAAACAACAAAGAAGAACTGAGAATTCAAACATAACTGCAAAGTATTTCCAGTGGAAAAACTAACGTTTTGAATAGCTCCTTTGAGGAAGCTTGCTTCTCTCAACTCGTATTAAAGTTTTTCCTAACGGACCTTATGGATCTTCCACACAGCCTTGTTCAAATCATCATTCCTGCTGCAGGAAAGACAGAAAATTATTGCTGTAAAATGAAGGGCCATGGGCAAGGAACAGAAACAGACCAGAATGGACCCCACTGATGAATACAATCTCAAAAAATACTGTTGTGTGTACACTGAAGAAAACATTCAGATTATAGTCACTGAAGGCAGCAACAGAGGTTAAAAGAGAATTACTATTAACATACAGTGTTACTCCTACACCAACAGCTGGTAAGCCCTCAGAAAATCATAAACAAACTAATTAGACACAGAAAATCTTCAGTGTAATGGTGTCCATCCACGCATTGTACCATCTTCTTTCATAAGCAAGGGGAATCAACAGTCAACAATTTCCCTTGAAGGCATTTAATGTATGCACCAGTGACCTTTATCTAAGTAGTAAGGTATCTTTATGTACACCTATGTGTAAACCATACACAAGCATGCCTGGCTACCCCACTAACTAGATTCAAATTTCATCAATTTCTCTGAACAGCCTTTGAAGAGAAACTTTTTTTTAATTCATAAGAGCTGCAGCAGTCAAAAAATTCCCAGAGGAATGTGTGGGAGCTTGTGTTACCTGTGTAATAATACTTTGACTGAAGTTTTCAATACCTATAATGGAATACTAAAGACAAGTCATTCAACAAAGCATCTATTAAAATTTAATTATAGTATTTCTACTGTTGTTTCCAAAAAGCTGCAATGCTGTGTACATTTCCTGGCATGTATGCAAGACTACTACTTGACTTTTAACTAGAAAAGTAAAAATACTTAAAGTTCAGTGCATCTGGCTGATGAGAAGGTGGTGAAGAGGGTAAAGAATTCTACAAGATCTGGAAGATGACGTTTACAAGACATCCAAAATTGTTAGCAACCATGCACACAGATGTATGAACTTCTATATACTTCTTTCTAGTAGATATAATTTTGTTCAGAACTTTGTTCACCGAAGTTTCTTCCTTTTCAACAGTCATACCACAACATGGGCTTGGATCAAAGTTGGGTCTTTCATGGTGCTACATAAGGCTTTTCATGGAATGCTTTATTCCTCTCCATATAATGTATTCATTTTTCAACTCAAAGGTACATGCATGAATCTCACAAGATTTGGTTTTCAAAATAAGATACAATACCAAGCATCCAGTAAGTCTGGGTGTTGGCTTTAGTAAAAGCAGAATCAGAATGTAAGTGTGCAGATTTGATCTTGTGCCAAGATTTTTTCCCAGCCTTAAGTTCCTCTAAACTTAGAGATCTGCAAAATCACAGCTGTCTTACCTTCTTGATCATTTAAGAAATATCTTCTAAGTTATTAGTGATATGTAAAAGCTACTTATGAATGACTTGCAACTTTTCCATTGACTGTTGGCTGCTGTCATTTTGCCACAGTGCCGGAATCTAGTTCAAGTGTTCTGCAGAGTCACTCACAAACCTTAAAACAAATGGAGGATTTTAAATTTCACAATACTTCATGCAGTCAAGATTTCAGTTCAGAGACAACTGTAAAAGCCTTGGTGGATCATGGAGAAAAACAGTACTGGCAGTGTCTCCTTTTCTGTCTGCATCATTAATGATTGTGGAGGAAAATTAAGTATTAAGTAATTGTGGAGGGAAATTAAGTATGCTAGCACTGACTCCCATCAATGGCACAAATCAGCATAAATCTCCCTACAGCAGAGGAACAACACTCATTTACATCAAATGTTGGACCACACTCCGTGGTCCACATTGGACCACTCATCCACTCTCAATATATGAGGTATATATTCTACCATGTACTGGCAGCAGTCAGAATATTCCCTTCATCTTAAAAAAAAAAATCTGAGGCACTTGCTGCTGTAATCTTTACATTTATAGTAACCTGCCAGCTTCTGCTTTTATTTAAAGTAAATTCTAATTGTACATGAGATTTAGGTCTCAGTTTATATTTGTAATATGAAACAGTATTCTCCTACAGAATTTTCAATGAAAGTAGAGAAAACACAATTTTAAAGAGTGCTAGCGATTATTTTTTTAGTGCCAGAACAATAATTTAAAAGAAATAGAGGCAATGATGAGCAGTACTTGAAAAGAGACATTTTCATTCGCATACTTGCTATTGTACTTCAACCAGAGTAACAATTATAAAATTTTCCAATGAATTCCAATATAATTTTTATCATTCAATACTTTCACATCCAAGATTTTCACTAACACATAATTACTGCAGGAATATTATAGGTTTATTTGCAAAATATGTCATTTTTTTTTCCTTCCCCCCCCTTGAGTTTTCCATTCTGAGGAGGAATGATGCTGCTAGTATTTGGATGAGCTCCAGCAAGAGGAGTAGGCTAATAACATATGTACCGGATGAGAAAAGATTATAGACAATGTTATTCACTATATGCACATCCTTCAAAAAAGATAGCCAAGCTCTTGCAATACCACATTTTTACCCTTGATCCCTGTTGCACACTTTAAACAAGCTCTGCTCTTCACCTTATAGATCCTGTCTTATAGCAGAATTGTACTGTGAAAATATTATTTGCAGCAAAATGCCATACTAACAGCATTTATCTATACCCCTCTACTTACATTGTTAGTGATTTAGAATGCCAGTGAATATGTAGGTTTAACTTACTGCAGATTTATTTTCTTGTAAAAGAGATCAGATGTTTTCCTCTTTCCAATAGTCTACACTTGTCCCACTAGCTCATGCAAGCCCCTTGTAATCAACACACAATGCTCTAGCAGTAGCTTCTGTTTATAGAGATCCCATAACAAAAATGTAACTAAAAAAATTCGATATTGCTGAAACACCCCAGTTTGGCGTAACTGGGTATTTCTCTCTCCTCTTTTCCATTTCCCAGTCTTCAACAAAATTAATCAGCTTGCAGTGCATGATATTTGCTCTCTTCCAACTAGCTATGGAGAAAATGGTCTGGGAGCTAGAATCCAGCTTATAGTTCAGATACAAAGGAAAGCATTTAACAGCCTAGAATGTGGAGATGACTTCAAGAAGAAAAATAAATGAATGCAAATTGGCCAAACAGCTTGGGTTGAGGGAAAGTGAGCTCCACAAGCTGGGAAAAAAAAAACCCTACTCTATCCCCCAATGTTCTATGATGTTGATGGAAAGAAGAGTTCTGCCCCTCATCCTTTCATCTGATAGGAGCAGAGGCCCAGAAAGTAGCACATTACCTTATGTCATAAGGTTTTTCACTCATTGATGGAATATTTAGTTTTTCAGATACACATCATGTATTTTTCATCATCTGGCCGTAAAAGTATTGCATGGCAATAATAGAAGAAATTGCAATTGTTATGTTTTGAGTTTATTGCCTCAGAACTTAGCTTGGTGGTCTACAAAAGAAACAAGACAAATAACATGTAAGTTACATGGCATTATATGCCCGAATTGCTCTTTCAGGCAGTAGGCAAGTAAGGACTCACATGTACTTTAAAGTGTAGGCAATATCTGTATTTTGGGTCAAATGTTGCTGAACACAGCATACAGCATTATGGGTTTCTATACATTATTGCTTGTTCAGCATAATGAATATATCATATAAAACATTGCTTACTCTTTATTCACATATCCCTAAATAATTTTTACATACTTAGTTTCAGCATCATTTATCATCAAGTTTCATCAGTGAAGATTATAAAAAAACCCCACTACAAAGTGGTACCCAAAACTGAAGAGGCTACAACTCAATTTGAAGAACATGAAAAGACACAAAAGAAAGATTGGGTAAAGTTTAAGCCAATGAAAGTATGAGTCACTATTATATAACAAACAAGTTGGGTAAGTTCTGATATTTTAAGCTGAAGAAGAGATAGGTTGAGAGGGGAAGAGAGCACAGAAGTGGGAGTCAACAGGGGAACTGAGGTAAAGTAAGTGGGTATGTAAAAGTTTAGGAGCACTAATAGCAACTTATATGTTCTCTGAATTCTTGTGTTCCTAATTTTTTTTTTAAATCTCAGGTGAAGCTCTTAAAAATGTTAGCTCTGTTTTCATCCCACGGGATGAAGTATCCATTTAAACCATATCAATGTAATTAATTTCCACTAGGTAGCTATTAGGCAACTTCTAGGTAACCTTGACAAACTTCTTCCATTCATAGAAGACACAGCTGGGTAGAAATTAGTCTCTAAAAATACTTTCACACAACCTGCTTGTTTTCTAGTCACTGTCTTCTTATGTTATGCTCATTCCATCTGTCAATAGATATGAGTCACACATTCGACCTTTCAGTTTCACTTGCACACATAAATTTCTTCCAATTTCCTGTGAAACAAACACTTTTAACTCTTTAGGGACTAGTAATTTGCACATATAGCATGCTAGAATGGGTAAGGTAGATGCAAGCTCTCGTGCTGATGTTCTTAGCTTTCCAGTCTGTGCTACCTTTTGAAAGCAAACTATCTCTTCATTTTGCCAACCAACCTTCTGCCCACCCTACCACCAACTTTCACTGAAAGAACTAGCAGAGATGTGGAGCTTCTGTTTACCAAAAACAGTCTAACTATATTTTCAATGAAAGCTAAAAAGGAGAGAAGCAGATACAAGTCACTCCTGACATTACCAGCCATGATCAGCAGATTCACCGAAGGAAAGCTATCATCTTGCCATATTTAAATCTGTAGCAGGCAGCATTTGGTTCAAAGCTAACTTAAAAATAAACACTTATGCTTGCCCAAATTCTACCCACTGACATACATCATTTATGCCTTTACCAACAGATCCAATTTTTTTTCTCCGCAAACACAATAAACACCTCCAGTATGAACAAAGGATGAACATGCCACAAGCACAGCAAAACGTGAAAACTAGATTTCTTTCAGGCATGGTACACAATTTAACTTAATCTTTCAGGGAGCTTTCAAGACAAATGGAAAAAATATCAGTTTTAATAGGAACCAAAAAGCTGTACTACAGAAAAAGAAACCAAATTCTGCATAGTGATGGTAAATAAAGACAGAGACTTGATGTGTCCAGTTTGTTGGCAGACCTCATTTGTGTGGTCATATAACTCACTCTTGTTAAAACACCAACTTAGCAGCAAGATGTTTTAGATTAACAGTAGACTTACAGTCTGTTGCAATTAAGCATTACAATGACATACAAAAGTCTGTGGTTTGACCTTATGGTTCCCTTCCAAAGTACACCAAACTTGGATTAACTATAGCATTGCCCCATCAAAACTACTTTAACCATCTAAGCCAAGTCTATTTTCTGCTAGTGACAGATATTTCTCCATCTATAGTAATGAGATGGTACTTTAAATGGAGAGAATGGCATGCCAGACCTATTCAAAGCCCATGGTTACTGGAAGGGGTGACTGGATGAGCTATGGCCAAGATGACATTAGATCTGCTTAGGCTCCTATGTCTGAAAAACAATATGAAAACCTAGAGGAACCAGTGAGTTTTCAGTACTGTCACGTGCTTTAGGTAACATTGCAAAATGCGGAAGTATCCAGAAAACCTGCTATTTGCTTATGGGTGAAGACTGAATTTTTTTACCTTTGGTTAGCATTGAAATAACAAACCAGAATGCAGGACCTGTTAGTATAATAGATATGTGCTCTGAGTCACTTATACATACTAGTCAAAATAATGAACCCAACATGACTTTGAAGATGCACATATGTGGTCTTTGTGTCAAAAAATCTTTTCCTTCCTTACAGACACCACATACTTCAGAGAATAATTTTACTTTTGGTGATTTACCCCTACTGCCACCTTAAGCAAATAATCTAAAGAAAAGAGAGCTTTCAAGTAGTACTGAGGTCACTGGCAGACAGCAGCTTATACAGTGGTTTCTGAACTGAAGAAAAAAAAAAAGACCATATATGGACAACACCAAATCCAGAGCCTAAAATTAGCAATAAGCAATATTAGTTACTCTGCGTGTGTGTGTGTGTTTTGTGAAATAGAGGTGGGGTGGAGTATGGGGGTTGTTGGGGATTTTTGTTTGATTGGTTTTTTTTTTTACAGTGTCAAGAACCATGCCAGCTGTATTTTTATGCTGATATTTTGGTCATTAGGTGCCTCTAGGCTAAACTAAAATTATCCCTCTGTACATTCCTTGTGTTCATTAGTTCAGATAAACACTTGCCATCAGCACACAGCTAGCTGATAGTAACACCTACAGTGTTAAAAAAAAAGCAGGGGGGGGGGGGAAATCTGTTAAGTGATAGCTCTGATTTAACAGACAGCTTTTCTGTGTCAAACTTAGTCTTTCAAGAACATTGTGATACACGGTCCATTTACAGATTTATAAGACTGTCTACTATTGCTTTCTTAAGGCTTCTAATCTCAGCATTTTTCTCCTTAAGTTCCAAAAGTATGTGTCCATTATTGCTCAAACCTCTACTCATTGAAGTCAATTGAATTTAGAACATGACTGTCAGAACATGTGTGTGATGACACAGCAACCTAGCCATACTGTTCTGAAGTCAGTGTGTATTTGCTTCTCCACAAAAACCTGATCATATTTTTGGTAAGACCAAATTTTAGTTTCACAAATCAGGCAGAGAAAAGAAGAGAAAGAATTAAATAGATTCATAGTATAGTGTCACAAAGAAAAGTGGATATGAAGGTTTCAAATAAATGTTTCATAGAGCATTATCATTGTGAAAATTTATTTCATTAGGAAACTATAACTTAAAATGCAGGCTCTGATTTAAGGCTAGTTTAAAACATAGAGAAGTAAATTTCATGTTTTAACCTGACCCCAAATTAATTGAAGGTAATGGGCTTTAGATTAAAATGAATTAACAGTAAATATTAAAATATTAAGAGCCTGATTTAATAATATTCTTTAGTTATTAGTAAACCCTAAGAAGACCAGAACAAGTAGAATGAATGAATCAAAGATAGTTTATACCAAGTTTCTCTTAAAGGGTCCTTCACAAAAACCCAAGCACGTGGCCCATATATTGACAGCACTGTCATTAAAAATGAGAAATCTACATTTTTAGATTCTTCACCAGATAGGCATTTGCATCAGGTGACTCACCAAATGATACAGATTTTGCAGCAAACCTGTAGAGGCCCAGTGATTAGTCTTCATTTATTTGTATCTGATAACTCCTAACTAGGGAAGACACAAATAGCCAGTGGTCTTCTGAGTTTAAATTCCTACCTGAGGCAATGTTAATGACACAAGTCTTTAACTCCATAATTGGGAGTTCAGAAACTATTTTGCTATTAAAAGAAGCAGCATCTGACATTATTGTCATTTCATGAAGTGTCTAAAAAGGTGAAAGTTTAAAAACAAAGCAAAAAATGTAGGAGAGACTGTCCATTTTTCCTGACAGTTACTTAAAAGATAGAACTGGTCCAAAACAATCAGTGATTGACCAAGTGTTATTTTCAGTAACATTTTCCAACCACAGCTACTAGGAAGGACGCTTATTAACTGATTCAAACAGACAAGGAAGAACTTGATCAAAGTATCCAGGCAGCAACAAATTTCACATGTTGTTCACTTTCTGCAAGTTGTTCTGGAACCTTAACTTTAACCAAACGATGTGGAATGGGAATAGGCAGCTTATGATTTAGCATACCAATATGCCCAGACACCTTCATCTGTATGCTGGCAGAGTTTTACTGCTAGAAGGTGCATTAAAATTGATGAAAGACAATGTAACTTCTGTTGGATGATTCTGTGAATCTTTGAATTGACAAAAAAATGCAGCATTCCTAATCTTTGTTCACAACCAAGTCTCCCAAATATTTTCCTTGTTTTATTTAATGAAATGTCGTTGCTCTGAGCACCATTTCATTATTTCCACTCTTAGCTCTTTGCATATTGCAACCACAGACCTAGTGATTAAGGCACCATTAATTTTGTGTCAATAACCTGCTATTATTTCCTAAAATTAAAGGGCATGGGTGACATTTAAAATCCTTCAAGTTGGATCATTGTAGAAGAACCAGAATTGATGAAGGTTTTTAAAAAAATATGCACTAAACTAAACAAATACATTTAGAGATTAATTATTACATATGCAAGAAAACATTAGACTTGTGTGCTTGATATATGTGTACAGGTACACTGCAGAGTAGGAGGACAATATGCATGATTGCATGGGATGGCAGAAAGATTTTGGTTTGGGTTGGGGGTTGTAAATGCTCTGAATAGTTTCATTATACAGCAAAGGCAGTTGTTCTGTTAGTGCTAATTAAGCCTCAGGGAACAATTTGTTGAGGTAGCTGGAGAAAATTTGGATGAGAGCAGAGAGAGGAATTTTAATGTTTTAATCCCAAGCAGAAGCATAAACTTTCAAGTTCCCAACTTCTGGGATTCCTGCATAGGAGCTAAATGACTAATCCTGCAAAGTGCAAGAACCTCCAGCTTTTTGCTCATGCTTACTGCTGTTTGCAACACATAGGAGGATTGAGTCTTTTCACTGTAAAACCATTATTACATTAAAATAGTTTTAATTAATTGCATCCTGTTATATATTTACACTATCACAGAATATTCTTCTGTTTATTTGGGCCACATTCAGGAGTCCACAGCTGTATACAAAGTACCACCCCAGGTAGTGGTTTTTAACCATTAAAGATTTTTCTATTAATTTCTCAAATGCTCGTGAACAAACGAAGGTACCATCAACTCTTTCAGCAAAGAAGTCCCTGTAATGACTAATTGATTTCATTAATGACAGACTCCTAGCAACAGCACTGAGGGCTGTACCCACATACTGTCACATGAACTTGTATCAAAGATGGGCTGACTGCACAAGTAACGTCTGATTTTTACCTGTATGTGAATGTAGGTGATGCCCGTTTTTTCGTCTAGGTCATAACTTTAGAGACCTAAGAACAGATAAAATGCAAACAAGACAAAAGAGACTGTTTGTTTCTATGCTGACAGAAAAAGTGGCAAACTGGAAGACTGTCTACAGAGCAAGAAAAAAAACCCCAAACCACAAAAACAACTCACAAAAAAAACTAGCCACAGTTCTTTACCAAGAGAGGCAGAAGGGAAAAAGAGGTAGGGAGAAGTTACATCCACGTCTCCTGTGCATTAGCCTTCTCTCCCCATCTTCCTCCAGGTATCACAAACTGCAGCCATCTTTCCTTGAAACAGCTTCAATTTGTTGCTTCAGGGAATAATGCAAGAAAGTGACCACTGTGCCTACAGACAACCTAAGCTTTTCACAGGTTGAATGGCAGTAGTATTCATTTTACCAGCACGTTGAAGAAGGCAACCTCCAAGTTTGCTACTGTAGTAAAAGTTTTGTGTCCTAACCCAAAGCCTGTATGTTTGGAATTTAGTAGAAGAAATTTTTAAATAATAGGTGTGCATGTTTAAATAACACATACAATATGTCTTATTTGTTCAGAGGAGGGGAAAAACACACAAACAAAAAACCCCAAACAATCTTGAATAAGTGATTTTCAACAATGAAATACTCAGGAGCTTAGTGGTTGCTTAATGGTTGAATCCACAAAACGGTTTTCTTTATGTAAAAGGAAACCAACTAACACTAAATTCCTTTAATGTGCCTGAAAAATACTCCAATACATTGGGGAATTCTCTCCTTCACATATATAGGCCATAGTCTACCTAGACACAAGACAGAACAAAGCAGCAGGTTGTACTTCAGGGAACAAAAGGCTGTCAGACTGATGGGTACATCTAGTCCAGAGTTTTAGCCCTCCCCCTCCCCTGGAGCCCCCCAAACCCTCTCAGTCCCTCAAGAGTGTAAGAGGTAACTCATTGAAATGCCTAGAGGATGTACGTTCAAAGAATTTCACCTCATAATCAATTCTCCAAGGATTTGTTATTAAATGTATTTTTAAACACAGATTGTGCTCAAAGTTTGGGAAGTGTGATACCTGCTCTGCAGAAGAGCTGAATCATTTTGTCAAAGGAATTGATAGACTCTTGACCATGGAGCTGTCTTCTGAACTTCCAGGATATGAACTGTCTTTTAGTTTTTCATCTTCCATAAAGCCCAAGCTCAGAAAATCCAAAACCAAAAATGCTGCTTTCTGCTGCCTTAGAAAGCAATAGAGAGAGCTAGTTAGAACTTTAGCAATAAGAGAACAGCAGTATTTTTCCTCTAAGCAGAAAAAACACAGCCAATAGGGAAAAAAAAAATCTAATTACTCTTTTTCCCTAAAAAATAATTTTATTCTGTGTCAAAGTTCTGTGTACAACTTTTGTGCAATAGAAGTTTTTCTTTGAAGCTTGGAAGAATCCATAATTATTCACAGACTTCTACGCAAAGAGAAACAGTAACTCAGTCTGAAAGATAAAGTCTTTTAAACCAATGTACAAGATCTTAACTATTACTCATGGAAATAATGTATCTGTTTCAACAGATCAAGGATAACAAAAGAATATGGAACAAATTAATAACTCAACAGTTAACTGAAAAATGTCAGTAAAGCTGGATAAGTTATGAAAGTTTACCCAAAAGAAGTTTGGCAAGAATCATGCATTCTGTTCCCAAAGTTAGAATTCAATAGTCCAAGCCCATTTCAAGTCCTATCCAATCATCTATACTTTGTATGTAACTGGGACAGTATGAAATGGTTTTGTACATCTTGCTTTGGATTTATAACTTTAAGATTTTTTCCTACCTTGAGTACCTTGTAATGGCCTTCTCCAAGCAATAGATCACCTTTCTTTAAAACTCAGCATTACACATATGATTTGGGTAGAAGTCCAAGGATTAAATCTGAGCTCTAACATCATGTTTTATATACAGCCAAACACTTGCCTACTTGCTTAGAGCAAGCAATTCTGAAAGAGGTAGTAAGGAGGAAAATAAATGATTGATGATGAAGCCTAACATAAGGGTTAGAGCACTGGCTTGGGTTGATGACAGCAGAGATTCAGAATGTGATGTACTGAAGATGTATCAGGGCCTAGAAATTCTGCAATGAGAAATAGGTGTACCAGAATATAACTGCATATCTAACACTAGTTAGATTTACCTTGCCAACCTCAATTTAGAGTTCTTAAAGAGGAAAAGCTGATACCATCAGAAGTTAAAGCTAGAGGTAAGGGCACAGTTAGCCTCAGCTGAAAGACTGTTTATATCAAAACCTTTTGAATCACTGCAAAGGCCATGTGCAGTTGACAAGTGGGTTAACATGTAATATAGAGTCAAGCAAGAAGCATGAATAAGATTTGCTGTTTAGGAGAGCACGGGCAGAGAAGAGAGCTGAGTTCCTTTGAGGCACTGGACATCTTAGATGTTAGATATAGAACATGGTCCATGGTATAGTCTGGCGTTTGGAAAGTTGAAACCAGATTTCAGACTGATTTGGAGTTAGAGCATAAAGCAGCTTGATCCCCATATTAGGATGAACCAGGAAGTGGATCATGTCCCACATGGGCAGAAGTGCCAAAGTTACTTGGCTATACAGTTTAGGGTGGGAATATGGATGAGGTTGTGAAATTCAGTGATTAAGAGAGAGATTTATAGCACAGTGCTGAAAAGGCCACAGGCCTAGGACAAGAATTTATGATGGCAGAGGCCAGGATTAAATTTGAGATAGGCAGAAATCCCCGACTTTGGCTATGAAAAAAGTGCCAGCTTCCTTAAGAGATTCAAGGCATATATAAGGTTGTAAACTGGTAAAAAATAGTGTAATAGAGATTATAAACTGCGGAAGGCTTAACAGTGTGGTACATCTCATACACCAGGGAAAAAGACTGGTCAACTTTCAAGACATCTATCTGAGCATCCAAAAGAACAAAGAAAAATCTTTCTTACTACCTCCATTTAACAATACTCTGTAGATGGCCTCATTCCCCAAGATAACACCTCGTAAGTGGAAAATAAATACAGAAGTCATAACACCACTGTACAAGTTATGACCCAGAGCTCAGTAAAAGTTTTGTAATTAAACCTTAAATCTTGATTTCTGCATTCTCATGTCGTAGAAGCGCCAGGGTATGTGAAAGACTGTTTTCACCTTTTCAGGAAACTCTTACATTAAAATAAACACGGAAAAGTAAATACCATTATAGACAAAAGTAATGAGACCAAATTCTCCGTCTAGTTCAGAGAACTGGAAATTATACAAGCAAAAATAGTAAAAGGAAACACTGCAGGAAAAATTCTCACTTCCTTTTAATGTTTGGGGTTTTATTTAAATTTAACTCACAGCAATATTTATCATGTTTTCTTTCTCTTAAAAGAAGATATTTATTCTTCCTATTGTCTTTATGCAATTTCCCTGTATTTTATAGCTCAATTTCATATAGAATAATCAAATTTCATTATCTGAATTCTGTTAAAAAATTAAATCACAAACGTGACAGTTTATTGAAGTCAACCCTAACAGAAAGGAAAGATTTAGAAATAACTCCCAGTTTAAAAAAATTAGTTAATTTCATTCAAATATCTTAACATGTGGAAAAGATCTTATTAGTGTTCCAACTGTTTGTTCTCTCCCAATCATTTAGAAATTGTTTATTGAGGAATGTTACCATTAAGAATTTTCAAAAGAGTTCTTGATTTGACAAGTTCTAGAATAAATACCAAAGAAGAGATTTGCATCAGGTGAAGATTAGTAAGACTACAAACCTAGATAATTAAAATAATCTCCTAAAGGTTGTAGAATCAGCAAAATGAATTATGTTTAAGAAAGGAGGAATTTAAATAATACAAAGTTTCCCACAACAATGGTAGGATGTATTTTCCATTAAAAGACCCAGTTCAAAAGTAAAGCATTTCAAATTTGTCATATATTAGCAGACAGGTACTAACTGTATAAACAACTATAATTTCTGTTTCTTCTATTCAGGCAGTCTTTCCTTGTGATATCATTTTGTTTACCTACACCACTCCGGTGTCCAAAGACTGTTTCAGTTACATAGGCTGTATACATCAATCATACCAGGTCTCAGCACAAAGGCAGGCTAGTTTTTGATGAAATGTTTCTGTCTCAGAAATCCGCTGTCTTAGAGCTTCATCCCCCATGTCACTGTTTTTCCACCTACATAACATTCAGACAACTGCTGAATCACTAGATCTCGTCACCCTAGGGTTGGCAGCATCTCCCAGGCACACTGCACATCTGCAAATGCCTTTGCAGGCCACACAGCTGGTGAGAGCTCAGACTTCTATTTCCTACTAATGCCTTTGGGCTAGGTTACAAGCTGCAGTGACCAACACAACACTTCTTCAAGCAAGCAAGAACCTATAACTACACCAGCAACAGCCAACATAAGGCATCCCAGGCAGCACTACTAGGAAAAAACAGTGCATTGGCTTCATTTACTTCCAGGCACCTAGTTAGCAGGTTGTTAGAAAAAAAGCAGTGCTGAGGATCCCTTCATACTCCTGGCTGGCATGGAAAAAGGAGCAAAGGAAGAGAAAGTCACATTTTGTATGTTGTGTATATTTTATGAACTGATTTACCATATTCCTGGGGAGTGTGGGGAAAAAAAAAAAAAAAGAAAAAATAATCAAGCTTCAAGCTCTGTCTTTTTAAAAGTAAATGTATGAAGTTGCAGAAACACCATGCTGCTTCTGTCAAGATGTTTCCTGGGCAAGCCAAGCAATCATACTTTTTAATCCCCTTGATAGAACCAGGGCAGTTCATGGCATTGATCCATTAACATAGAATCATAGAATATCCTGAGTTGGAAGGGACCTGCAAGGATCATTGAAGACCAACTCCTGGCTCCACACAGGGCCAGCCAAGTCAGAGCATGGGACTGAATGCATCATCCAGGCACTTCTTGAACTCAGTCAGCCTCAGTGCTCTTACTGCTTCCCTGGGAAGTCTGTTCCAGTGCCTAACCACCCTCTTGGTAAAGAGCCTCTTCCAAATATCCAACCTAAACCTCCCCTGTCATAGCATCATATTGTTCCCTCAGGTTCTATTACAGATCACTAAAGAGAGGAGATCAGTGCCTGCTCCTTCACTCCCCCTCATCAGGAAGCCATACACTGCTATGAGGTCTCCCCTCAGACTCCTTTTCTCCAGGCTGAACAAATCAACCCTACTAGTCACTGGCAGCTATCCAGATGTAACCCCATTTACTACCTGACCCTTCAGTCAATTGCCCACCCAACATATTGTGGCTTTATCTGGTTGTATGCCAGACATTTTGTCTGGCAAGGTACAGTGAGACACAGTATCAAAAGCCTGACTGAAATACAAAAAAATAACATCAACAGATTTCCTTTGGTCAACCAGCTTGGTGACCTCATTGATATTTATTGACTGCAGTTGGTACGGGACACCATTCCTGGTCAAATAAACCTTAAGTCACAGAAAAAGGCTGATTTCTCCTCTTGCTCCCTTCCCCAGTCAACTGTAACCTTCTGTTCGTAGCAGTTCAGAGGGGTGCTTTGTTGTTCGGGAAGATGAGACTTTATAGTCTATGACTATTCAACAAACAATAGGCACCCCAAGAACTTTTGAACAAAATGCAGCTTTTAAGCTTTGCTAGAAATAAGCACCAGCTTAGGTGCTTAAAGCATGGCATGTGCATGTCAGTGGTGAAACATTACTCCTGTTAGAGCTGATTAAAAGGGAACAAACTAGGTACTGACAGGGTCAATAACTAAGCAAGTTCTCCAGGACTGACTCATTTACACAGAGGGTTGGGGTTTTTTTTGCTATCTTGCAGTCAGTGCAGAAAATTGAGAAATAGTTATGACTGTACACTATGCATTCAGCTGCATGAAAAATCATCTTCCCATTTTAAAGAAAGAATTAATAGGACAGCTGGGATACTAAGGGTAAGGTGTGGGTTGGTGAGGATCAAGTTTAAGCCAGCTTGGCATCTGCCTCCCTTCAGAGGCAGATTTCTGCATGTTTTAATACAGAGGTAGATGGAGTTTATGCCTTAGAATTTTTATCTTTTGAAAAAAGATAAATACAGCTGACATCATCTACTCCTAAACACTGGCTTGCTAGCAAGCCCATGGAACACTTAAATTAGCACTGTGTAGTCCTATTTGTAAGCACAGGGACCTGTCTCTGTATAGAGCTGAATTTCATGCCAGTTGGCTATAAGAAATAACTGTTTATTACTTGAATAACATCTCAGATGAGACGCCGGGTAGGTCTTGAACATCTCCAGAGCATTCCTTCAAGTAACAAACTGTTTGGCTCTTTATCTTGCATGATTTTATCTCTATTTTAAAAGTGAGAGCCCCAGATTTGAAGGTGCTATCACCCAAGTGAATTCTCAGAGCCAGAACTCCAATATTTATAACTTGCAATTATCCTCTTATCTGCAAACAGGAGGAGAAACAACAGCAAAATCATGTATTGCAACAAAGTAGTACAGAAAATCTGTTGAATCTGAAAAGACAGCCTAAACCACCCAACCCTTTCTTTTCACAGTGCCAAACATCCCTGTCATTACTCTGTCGCTGAAGGAAGAATTGCTGGAAAAGCCACTTCACACCTGCAGAAATATCTTCGTTCAATAGTGGGGTGAGTAAAAGTATAAAATATTTTTACTGCTCAAGTTTCCTCATAGAACCAGTATCTGGCTGCAGGGTACTTCCACCTACAGATCAACATAAAAAAGATCCTGCTGTATATAAGCTGTCCTCCCCCACTGGGCAGGAGTAATGGGAGAGGGGAATTCTTTACTTACTACTCTACCTAACTGGAAGACAGACATTCCCGTAAAACTGTGGGTGGGAACATTTCACAGCAAAACCAAAACACTGTTAAAAGTAAATTCCGTGAACTACTTCTCATGCAGTGCTGCTATATGAAAAGACAAGGATATTTTATTGCACATACACAAACTGCCAGACACCAACACCACAGCAGTGCCAAGTTGCCATTAGAGAGCTAGCTCGCTTTTTGACTATGGGATCCTGTTATTAAGGCTGTGGACCAAATCATACCTGCACATGCAAGTCCCAATCTAATTCTTATTGACCCAAGGAGCTGGGAGCAATATGTACCTCCTATTAGTCAAATAAATTCTTGTATTTTTCATAATCAGTTAGTATAAATCAACATGGAACCCTTGACTTTCAAATTATACCAGATTTATACTGCTAAAGAACAAACACGGGCCTTACTTACAATACTGCCAAACATTTGATGAACTACTGTGCCAAATTAGTTTCATAATGAAAATTTGTTGAACCTAGCTGCTTCATGCAGCATCAGTCCGAGGACATACTGAAATGAAACAAAGATCTCACTACAACTGTGATGCACTGCATTTTTCAAAGAGCCATTTTCTTATGATGGTAAGGTACCTGAAAGACACTGAGTGTAACATGACATTTTGTTTTGCAAGTTTTATCCTCAGTATGACAAAAATAATGAAGGCTTACTCTCTGCCTTATACTCAACCCAATTTGATGAAACTGAAATACTCGATGTTTAATATAATTGATTTTCCACCCACGAGGAGCAATAGTTAAACACTGAGGATCAATACCGATCTCTAAACTCCTACTTTTTTTGACTATGTTTGAGTGTTGTGTAACCAGTCATATTGAAAAGTGTCAAAGTGAAGGGGAAAAGGCAGCAAAGAAAATTATGTGGTCAAGACCATCACCCCTTTCATAACAACTAATTAAAGCATGAAAATCTTAATGACAAAATAACCCTGCTTGGCAGTAAAATTAGGAGGTTGTTTAGGAAACCAATGTCCTAGAGTTAGTCTGTATTCCCACTCTATACTAAAGGGAAACAAAAATTTACTTCATTGCAATTTTGTGAAGATCAATGGAATTGAATCAAAGCTTCATATTTGGCCTGGGTACGTCCAGCTACTGCCTCTGTAACTTCTGGAAGACCCAAGGAAACAACCTTCCATTAATCATCAATGTTACTTCATGTCTCAAACATTTGCAGCTAGCACCACTCAGATTTTCTCTGTGTTCTTGAAGACATATATTTGCAGAAAATATTTAAAGAAATGTTGATGTATAATTCTAGTAACATTACCACACCATATTCCTAGGGCAATCTAAGAAAATAACAACTATGTCTATTATGTATGCACTCAGCTATTGTTCATATGGGATGCTCACTTGTTGGAACCCAATTTTCAAGTTTCTTTCAAGGTGCTATTACAAAGGAAAATACACTAAAGAAACAACAAATAGATATATTAACTGTTAACATTACAGTGATCCTACAAAATATGTGACAAGCTTTGTGTAAGAAAATGCTACATATTCTACCCAGGTGCATGCCATTTTTTCATTTAGACAAGTCAAGAGAAGCTTCGGATTCTACTATTTCATAATTTTGCACTGTTGTTTAGAGATTTTCTGCATTTCCACACAGAAAACTAACTCTCTCATCACACACTGGACACAGTGGCCAAGAAGTATTCCTGGATCCAGCACAATCAAGTAGAAAGAAAATATAAATCAGGCTTTTTTGTTATTATCAGCATTGGATAAGGGTGCCTTTCATTTGTATCAAGTGTTTGAGACTTCTTGTTCTTTGTTGACCTGTTTAAAGAGCTTTTGTCTGGCAAAAAACAAACCAAATTCTCCCTCTTTAATCCTCATCTAGAATGCATTAAGTTTTCTTTGCCCAGCAGGAAGACTTGTTCCCCAAAGCAGGAATTGCAGGTCTGATAATACCATGTTTAATCAGACCATTTGCTGTCTGATATACAGGGCTCAACTTTTCCAGTTTCTTAGCAATAGATAAATTGGTCGTTAAAGTTGAATAAAACTACTAACAGATCATGTAACACAACTTTCACACTCTGGTTTTAGAGACCACGTGCACACCTTGATTTTAAAGTTTTGGTTCAGCTCAATTTTATGGAAACCACCGCACCGCTGGTATTTTTCCCAGTGCATTGTATTCTGGCAATTAAACAAGTGATTAGTCTTGTAGACATACAGACCTTTTTTTTTAAACTGGCTACAAGGACACTGTCTAGCTTGAGAAACTGTGCTAGCTATGTTTTTTCTCTGTGAATCATAGAATCACAAGGTTGATGACCTTCAAAGGTCTCTTCCAAGTCCAACCATTCCCATCCTATGCTAAACCATATCCCTAAAGTACCTCATCAACCCTTTTTTTAAACACATCCAGGGAAGGTGACTCAACCACCTCCCTGGGCAGCCTGTTCCAGGCCCTGACAACTCTTTCAGTAAAAAATTTTTTTCAATATCCAATCTAAACCTGCCCTGGCACAGCTTCATGCTGTTTCCCATTGTCCTATCTCCTGTCACCTGAAGAGACCATCACCCACCTCTCTACAACCTCCCTTCAGGCAGGTGGTGATAAGGTCTCCCCTTAGCCTCCTCTTCTCCAGGCTAAACATCCCCAGCTCCCTCAGCCGTTCCTCATATGGTTTGCCCTCCAGCCCCTTCACCAGCCTGGTTGCCCTTCTCTGCACTTGCTCAAGGACCTCAATGTCTGTTTTATGGTGGGGAGCCCAGAACTGCACACAGTACTCAAGGTGTGGCCTCACCAATGTCGAGTAGAGAGGCACAATTACCTCCCTAGACCTACTGGCCACACTGTTTTTGATACAAGCCAGGATGCCATTGGCCTTCTTGGCCACCTGGGCACACTGCTGGCTCATATTCAGCCTGCTGTCAACCAACACCCACAGGTCCTTCTCTTCCTGACAGTACTCCAGCCAGTCTCCTCCAAGGCTGTAGCGCTGCATGGGGTTGTTATGTCCCAAGTGGAAAGTGAAAACTGAAACCACAGTTAGGTTGAAATTGTGCTTGAACTCAAGTACCAATTTAAGCTAGCAAAGGTCACAGTAATGACCTTTTCTTCACTAAGGCAAACTCATTCAAGTAGGCTTTAAGGAGTTGGTGGTTGGAGCAGAATCAGTGGAACTCAAAACCAGCTTTACTTTATACTTTCTATTCTGAACCACCTTCACTACTAAAACAAACAAAGCTAATATTATCATAGAATCATAGAATGGCATGGGTAGAGCTCCAACCTCCCTGCCACAGGCAGGGCCACCAACCTCCAGCCTGGATCTACACAAGGTTGCCCAGGGCCCCATCCATCCTGGCCTTGAACACTTCCAAGGGGCGGGGCATCCACCACCTCTCTGGGCAGCCTGTTCCCCCTTGCCCTCCCAGTGTCTACCCTTTTAAAAAGTTGATTCCCCTCCTGTTTGTATGTTCCTTTCAGGTACTGGAAGGCTTCAATTAGGTCTCTCCACAGCCTTCTCTTCTCCAGGCTGAACAAGCCCAGCTCCCTCAGTCTCTCTTCGTAGGGGAAGTGCTCCAGTCCTCTAATCATCTTTGTGGCCTCCTCTGAACCCTCTCCAACAGTTCTACATCTTTATTGTATTGCAGGCCCCAGACCTGGAATACAATAGGCTGAAGACTTCATTTTTTTTGTCACTATTTAGCCAGGAACTAGTCACTTTTTGTGCATGACGTGCACTATAGATTTCAATCATGAAATTATATTATAAAATTTACACATAATACTGTATTCTGCAATCTAAACTAAACTTAGATGCAACACTGAAGTACAGACCATTCATGTTGATCAGTTATCAGACCATATGTATGAAAAATGTTTCTCAGAATAACTATCTTGTTATCTGAATTGACATGGGAGGAAAAGGGCTTTAGTGCTGTAGACATTCTGCCATTAGACACCATATTTATCAGATTCAGTCGATGCTATAAGAAAACTTGTGCACTAATCTCCAGCACTGAGCGCTTCCATCCTACAGAACTCTCTTCCTGAGAGCAAGAGTATGGTCCAATCTGCCATTTTCCCCATGCCAACACCACCAGAATTCAGATCTCTCCACTGTGTTAGCGGAAACTATAAACAAAAGCACTCTTTGAGACTGAGAGCAGCACTCCCATTAATCTATACAGGGAACTAGGTCAAAGAAGCCCCAAGGCCTCTCTGAACTACATAAGCAAGGAGAGGCCCATAAAGGGATATTTCTGCAGCTGAGAATCCCTTGTGCAAAATAACAGCCAATTAATAGTCTCTTTTCAGGACACACCCATAGACTGGATGACAGGAGAAAGGACAATGTCCAAGTTACTCCTCAGTTCGAGAAACATCCTGTTGGCTTGCTAAGCTGGTTTAGAGAGCAGTGGGGAAGTCTATACAAAAGAGATCCCAGTGGATGCAAGAGAGCCCCAGGCTACCCTTTATCGCCAACTGTAGCTCTAGCCAAAGCATTTTACCCACTGGGGACTGGAAGGAGACCAAACTAATCTCTCTGAATTGTTACAGTCCAATTACTGTTTGGTTGCAATGCACTAAGTCGAATTTTAAACAGCAGCTTACAGATAGAAGGTTCCACAACCTGCTGTCAAAGTCACAGGCCAGCTAGCACTCTCAAAGTATGCTTTCTTACAGCAGATTGTAACAAATTAGGAATTTTATCAGACAGTTTAACAGAGAGATAGAGGAAGACATTTATTTTAGATGCAACATCAAATCCACTTGCTTATATACTATTAATGATAAAAGTGCATATATACAGGAAAACAAAGAAAACAAAATAAAACCTGGAACAAAGGAAGAAACACTTCTCTTGGAGCTCAGCATCCACAAGTGCTTCAGCCTGAATAACTGTTGTAAGAAACAAGACTGCAACTTGAGTATCAGGGTACGACTACAGAAATGGTACAACAGTGCTCAAATACCGAAGCATTTTGGCTAGGACCACTGCCTCCTACATGCTAGAGAGTTGTATTGATAAGCAAATCCTTTCCAGCTTCCACTGACATACTTAGGACATACTAGCACCAGGACTAATTCTGCATTCTTGGTTACCTTCAAACCTATTGTTTCCAGAATGACTAATTTCAGCTTTCCCATGCTTCCCCAATTTTGAAAGGTTTGCCTTTAAAAGACTTCTTGATCATAAGTTTATGTCCAACTTAATTTACAAGAAAGGAATGGTTCTATTTTATATAGGAAAGAAACTTTCATATACATTGTTGAATACATTAGCATAAATACTTGGTTCAGCAATTCTACGAACATGAAAAATGTAGTTTGAGAAGTTTGTTCTCAAGGACAGTGACAAATAGCGATTTCAATATGAGCATAATTCATGGAAACACCTGTTGCTCAATTTTTTTCTCCATAAACTAGCACAACGAAATACCTCTTCTCACATTCCAGAACAGAAAATTACATTTTAGAACCTGTCTTTCATAATTTTGGAGGTCACATAAGTGCAAATCACAGATGAAGATACAGCAACGACAAAACCTGTGCTTGCACCCAGATCTATCCAGCCCATGTGCCTTCTTGATGTAATTCACAACTTTCTGCTGCATCTTGTCCCCAGGAGTTCTAGGCATCGCAACTATTTTTCTCTGCCAGGCCCATACAAATCTTCTCCCTCTGAACAACCTTGATGGCTCTCTCTGGAGACATCCAATATAAATTAGTTTTAAACCATATGTTTCTGCTCACCATTGTTGGAGAAACAAAGAAATCAGCAGTCTAGAGTGTATCTGGCAATGTCATCCTTGCCTTTTAACAGACACACTTGAAGCTGGTGTCTTTCTTCTGTGCTAGTTTCCAAAAATCTCAGCTGTTTAACTTCAGGCAACATATACTTACAGTGAACATAACAGTAACACCTTTTGGTTTTGCAGTTATCTTAGTACCAAAACACCACATAGTAAACTGATCAGATCTCTATTCTTAGCAGAAAATATGCTGGTTTATAGGGCTACAGTGAGTGCTTGTTCCCTATTACCTCAGCCCATCCCAAGACACCGTAGCACTATCCCTATTTGCAGTACTTTTTTTTAAATGCTGGCTTTGGTGAGAGTTGTGCCTGAACTTTGGGGGTTTTTTTATGTTAATCTCTTCATGGAAGACATTTTCTCCTGTTCTTCATATGAACAGGGCCTAGCAGAGCAGACTCAAGTCTTGGATAATCTCTGTGTTCTCCTGAATAGCACATGTTAAATTATTTGCAGGCTACCGACCAAGAGAAAAATGGAGACAGTCCAATTGGAGATTATTACAGATACGAGTAAGGGCAAACTACGATGAATGCTTGTTCAGATCTACAGGACTTATGCAGTCAGAGGGCTCCCTAGGCATTGAAGGTATCAGGACTTCTCCCATTAGGAATACCAGCCTTATGTGGACACAAGAATGAGTAAGCTACCACAGTAACTTTTGGCTCATTTTCAGGTAATTGCAAACATATGAGAATATAGCATGTGACAGTAAGTTCATATGTACCTGCAGAGTGTAAACCATGAGAGCAAAGGACTTATTTATATGTAGTAACAACTAGAACAGATGGATTATAAGAAGATACATAGATGTAGTATGTCTCACAATGAACCATATAGGAACTAGAGTAATTACCCTTAGGATCTGCACTTCAATAAGAAAAGATAGCAAAGCATTACTCACTCTGGTACTTTAGCTGCTTCAGTTCTCATTTTTTTAGCTTCATATCCAAAGTTATACACCACACAACGGTTCTCCAGCCATATCATGAAGCCCAGGTTTTTCAGGAAACAAGTAAAGCAGTACTGCCTGAATTCCTCATTTACATCAAGGAAAAGAAGGGAGAAGTCACATCTGTTAAGACTGAACTCAGGGTTACAAAAAAGAAGGAAAAAGAAAAAAAACCTCTGCTCTCCGTGCTCACATGTTCTGTAACCTGATCCAGGAGGTAAATTGGTCCCAGGATACACTAATCTGAGACCCTAATCAAAGGAACCTGCTGAGCTTTACAGATGCCTCTTATTTTATGCATTTGGGCTGAAGTGAATCTCTTCCTAGTTCCCTCTTTTTGCCATTGAAAACACAAAGTTCTACTGTTGTCTTTTTCTCCTTTAATCTTGGCATCAAAAAAGTCTGAGATTTAAAATTAAGACTACTATACTTTTAAGTTACAGTACACAGAAAAATAAATTTTTAAAACAGTGGCATGTGCTTACAGGTATGTCAAAGCTCAGAGAAAGAAATGTTTTGGTTTGGGTTGGGATTTGATTCTTTTTTTCTTCTTCTTCTTTTTAACATTTATCTGTGACTACTGGCAACGTTCTCGGATTCCACCCAGTGAACACGCACAGACCCCACACACATTCAAACTCCCTTGATTCAACTTGCAAATAGATGAAGAGCTTGACAAATTCAATAGATTGTGTTACTGGTCATAATCCTTCTGAAGTAATGCCTAAACTTTTTTGCAGCTAGTATCTCAATAGTGTGTCTGTTTAAAGTTTCTGTACTCTTACCACAGATTAAACTCTTAGCATGTAGCTGCCCCTGCAGCCTCAAAACTCCAATTCTGCCCTTGCAAAACTGATGCCAGGGAGTGGTAATTATATTTCAATGACTTTATTGACTGCAAATGATTAAACCGAGCATGACTGACAAAGCTTGACTGACCGCTTCTATTTATAACACAGCACCATTCCATACCCATTCAGAGTCAGCTACATGTGGTTCTTGCATGAAGCGGTGCTTTACTGCCTCTTAAGTCTTAGGGACATTTTCAATAAGAGGGAGTTATCTTTTCATAACTGGTCATAATGCTTTTTGGAAACTTCTCATAGCTTCTCAGACTTTTGGGGACTGCAACAGAACTCTGTTGTTGAACTGCTATACTTTTTTCTTTTTAATTTTTTTGTTTGGATTAACATATACTGCCATCATGTGGGCAGAAATAATAAGAAAAAAATAATTATGTAGTGAAAGTCTCTCACCTTGAAAGCTTCACCTTAATTTTAAAACATTCTTCTCACTACTAATACAAACACTAGGTCAAGATTATTAAAACAGAAGGAGGAAAACATGATGTTTTGTTTGTTTTTGTTGTCACACCACAGAAAATGGGCCAGCACTTGAGAACTCAGTGGAAGGATCATAAATTTATGTTGCAGCTGGGCAGTAAACTGACTAGTACAAGTGGTAAGTATCCCAGCTTCAGCACAGTGCTTTAGGTATTCTTTCTTTTACTCCTTGACTGCACATCTAGACACAAGCCATACTGGGCTGGAGAGCAGAGCTGTGATATAGCAAATCCACAGTTTCTGTGGGAATGCCAATATTGCCAGTCTTTCAAAGAGTGAATGCACAAGACGCAAGACACCCATCAAGCAAATAACCAGACACTTTCTGCTTGTCACTTCCACCGTCTGTTGGTTCGCCCTCTTACCCAAGCACTACAAGAATGCATTTACCGCTTCCAGTGATGGGAACTTCAACTGCAGTACTAGTGCAAGAGATCCAGAGAATAAAAGATGAAAAGAAAAAAACATGACCCACAAATGTAAATAGCCTGGTGTTTGAAAACACATTTTTAAAGAAAATCACTACAGGATTTAAAGATATCATAAATTTCTCATTATTTTAAAGAGCTTATAATTGGGAGGGAAAATTTCAGTGGTCAAATTGTGTTCATTTATATGGACTAATGTAATTTAAAATATATTTTATAAGACCTGTGCAGTTTTAAAAACAAATATAAGCATCAAATATGGAAAAGACCTCCAGTCATCACACTGAAGTAAGAACATGCTTAAATTCTAGAAATTATTCTTGAAATAATAGCAGTTTTCAAGCTTAACTACACAATAGTGAAATGGGGGCAGGGAATGTGTAAATCACAGAATCACAGAATTGTAGGGGTTAGAAGGGACCTGAAGAGATCATCGAGTCCAACCCGCCTGCCAAAGCAGGTTCCCTAGGACAGGTTGCACAGGGAGACGTCCAGATGGGTCTTGAATATCTCCAGAGGAGACTCCACAACCCCCTGGGCAGCCTGTCCCAGTGCTCTGTCACCCTCACCGTGAAAAAGTTCTTCCAACTTCTTTCGTGCAGAAATCTATATATTAACTATAGCTTATCAAAAACTAGTACCTAAGTCCTTCACTAAAGTACTAAAATGTCAAAGTTAAGGCTGTATTTGCCAGCTTCATGCTCTCTTTCTGCATAGCCATTATAAGCTGCTTTTCAAGGTCCATCACGTGGAAACAATTAGTGGCATCCGCCTTCACAATGAGTAGCACTGTATTCCAGAAAGGTCCCACTGAGTAACTTGTTACTCATATTGAGCTCAGTACATCAGGATACAACAGTAAGAGAGTAAAATATAAAGAATACATCCATTTCCCTAGTGTAGCAACTTATTAAAGAGAAAATAACTCAAAAAAACTACACTGGATTTGAGTCTGTATGCTATAACCACTGTATAAACAACCTTATATTGTCTGATGTAAGCAATTTACACAAAAATATGCATATACTTCCACGCAGGTGTTACCTGAGAAATTCATATTCACCAAAAGACTGAAAGAATATTTCCCCCTCACATTTAGGTACAATGGTTACCATAGGGTTTTTTTCCTCTCTATAATAACTATCACTAACTATTTTTTTAAGAAATATGGATTCTAAAATCTTGGTCAGTATAACAGTTCAGTATTAATTTTTTTAATTATTTAGTATATAGAACTAGTCTTTCATTCAGTCATTTTCTGGATACCATTTTCCTGTTGGATTAAAATCAGATATGTTCCTACAGCAACCTTTTAATGCAGTTATTTAGGTGCTTCAGAACTTGTCATGTCATAGCTTGCTATTTTACAAGTTATAGCTAGAGGTGAGAGATAATTGAATTTATACCAGGTGTAATTGTTAATGTAACAATAATTCCTTCAAGGTAATAGCATTAATTTAGATTAAAATCAGATTACTTCCTTTCATCAAAAGTTACAGCAGTGTTCTTTCAACTGCCTTTAGAAAAAAAGCTGGACAAAATAGACTAATGGAAAAGAAACTTTAAATAGATTAGCATTAAAACAAAAAGATGGGAGAGTCGCAAAAGCATAAGAAAATAAAGGAATGGGGAGAGGTATAAACTCTAAAGCAAGAGTTCCATTAAATAACCTGAAAAATTAGCTGTCTCAAATATCTAGCACTCTTTTATGACATTGCAGTCACTAAGACCATGATTCAAGCTTGACAGAAAATGCAAGACTCCTAACTCATTGCTCAAGCCCATTTACAACACAATAAAAAGAAACGGAGGGGAGGGGGAGGCACTCCAGGAAAGAGAGCAAGGAACATTTATTTCTGCTATTCACTTCAGGGTCACTCAGTGTTAATACATTTCACCAACATCCTCATAGTCTCCAGGAGAAAATATCTTGATAAAAAGTAGTTTGAACAGTGGTGCTGGAGTGACTCCAACATATGTTGCTCGTTTACCAGCAAAAATTTCAGCAGCTTCAGTTATAGCTCCTCATCTTTCTCACCATTTCTACTGTAAGCAGAAATAATTCTCACAGAACAGTGTATGAAGTTCAAGGAAAACAAATACTAAGCCAAATATATCACTCTGGTCATGTAATTTCTATAATACAGAAAGTTAAGAAACTCAGTTTTGGCTTGGTTGGAAGGAGCACTATAGATAAGCACATACTTTGTTTTCACACTAACATGCACTTTTATCCAGCTTAAGAAGGATTTATGTAAAAACAGGACAGAAAGGATGTTTCTATAATATTTCAAATTGCTAGCTGGAGTTCTGGGTTTACAGTTGAAAGACTACAAAAATTAATATGTGGTTTCAGTGAGATTCATTGTCTCTAGTTAGTCCCAAGATGAACGTATGGTAGGATAGCTTGTTGTTAATTATCTAGTGATTCCATGACAGAAGCATATCTCTGATACACAATTTCGTTACATTTCTGTTACTATGACCTGGACCTGCACTGAAATACAAGCCCTCCAGTGAGCTATGGACCAGACTAAAACCACTGCAACCTCAAAGCAAAAGGGCAGCTTTACAAAGATGCAGGGAAGCAGCAAGTGTTCAGTATAACTGAGAGAACTGCTATCTAGATAAAACATATAATGAAGAAAATGTAACCCCGCAGACCTTTTTTCTACATAAGACAGCAGTTGTTAGAGTCTAAAGAGCATTTTCTTACCTTGCCTTTGGCATGGAAATTAAGCTTAGCTTGTAATACTGCTTACAATCATTAAAAGCTTTATTTTTTTTCCCCCAGACTGACCACAGCATGCAACAATATTGGGATAAATATATGGTTTTGGCTAATCAAATCTAACAAAGTATTTCTCCTTCTTTCCATAATAAACCAGCTGTATTTCTGTGTCTGTCCCCTAACCCTCCTAGATCTGTGCCCATATTTCAGAAAGTATTGCTCAGGGCTGTCTGGCCAGTTCCAGTTAATGATTGGAGCCAACTGAAAAATAGGCAAACGCTCAACAAATCCAGCAGGATTCATAGCAGCCCTGGGAACTATGTCAACATTCACGTGGAAGCACCAGCCACAGAGGCTGTTCAAATCAGGCTGTGGTCATGCTTGGTCTGCGGGCCAAATGAAACCCTCAGCATGAGTTTTTCCAGAGTTACAGGAAAGCAAGGAACTAATATTTTATAACCTTTAGATATAGTGAGTCTGACCCACCTTGACTGCTTGGCAACTGACCGCTTACACAAAACTGAGTGAGATCCAGGTATGGTATGTATAGACCCCCTGTCAGGTGGAACTGACCAAAAGCTGACATACCCAGAGTTCGACAAAATCTGACTGGCATTAGAATTATGGTAATGACAGGTAGATTGAACAAGCTAACTGTTCAAATAGACAGTGTCTATTTAAATAGTGGTGTCGTAGACACCACTGTTTTACCATATATTTTGGGGAAGTTTCAAGGATCGGGAGCTATCTCCAGGTCTGAAACTTTCAGCAGTAAAACTAGTCTGCTGAAGCCTTACTTAGGTAACAAAGCATGAGCCAAAGTCCATTGTCTACTCTTGAATAAATAGAATATAAACTCTAATCCATAGAAAGGCTATTTACAAAACACATTTGAACACAACCTTGAATTCTGTAGCACACCACTAGAGGGGGCACAAGGCTACGCCATTGTAACCTTTATATACAAACACCTACTCTCCCAGGGCTCCGAGGAGATTTGTAAGCACAATTACCCAACTTTTAAAGGGTGTGAGCCAGGACTCAGATGAATGATAGAAGAATTATATTGTTCACATGAATAGGAACATTTCTAGTTCAGAATCATGCAACAAAGTCAAATTTGCTTTTCTGGACTGAATATCCAACTCCCCCAATGTACTGAGAGAAAAGCTTTTACTGTTTTGAAGGAGTTTTGGGTTTTATACTGTCTCTCTGCATCCAGTGAAGAAGCAAAACTTAGCAGAAGTTTTAATCTAAAACAAAAATTCTAAGCTGTGGTCTTAAGACTCAGCCCCTTTAGAGGAAACAGCACAGCCACACCAAATTACTGCCAATAGCCTGCTTTTTTAAAAAAAAACACCAAACAGTCAGGATTCATTTGCTCACTCCCACAGAGCCCCTGGGACAAAAATGTAAGCTGAATCAGTGGCCTGTGCTTTGTTCTAGACTCTGCAGACTTTACCCCAAAGGAAAGCTTTACAAGGAAAAAGGGCTCAGGAAAGGGCTTGTGCATTGCTGATTCTAGCGTGCCTGGAATGCAATACAGAACTCAGAGTAAGAGCAAGTGAGGAAACTCCAGCTGCATGAAAGCTTTCAATGTGGGACTTCTCTTTTTGTCCTTTCCCTTGCACTGCTGGGCTTATACTGTTTTCCTGCACAGGCTATGAAGAAACAAGACTCTACCCCAGCGAAAGTAAGGGGTTAAAACTGTGGCTCTAAGATAATTTTTCAGGACTTTGAAAAAGTCCTCTCTACTCCTTCTGCCCTAGCCCAGCCAAAAGATTCAGACCCCTGCTAGACAGGGGATGCCAGGAAACACCAGATTTAAGAGTGTACATGTCATGGTCTGGGACCTGAGAACCACATGGTGCTGGCTTGGGATCAGACCTAAGGCTAGACAAGGCTGGGGCACTGGGACACCATAGATCCTATAGAGAACATGAGACTCAAGTACCTGAATGAGGCAGTGTTAGCTGGTATTAACTTGTCTGGCAACAGGCAACAGTGTTTTCTTAGGACATAGAAGAGAACAGGGAATATGCAGAATAAATCCACCCTTATTGTTTCAGAAGATGGGAAGAAAAACTGTTAGGGGAATTCACAAATTAAGATTTCATATGAGCTGCATTTAGTGGCATTTTGAAAAAGCTCTCTTCTGTCACTGTTTTCATGCTTTATATTTAGGTCTGCTTCCTTCCCTATCTACTACTGGCTTTTAAGACAAAATTTTATTTAGCCATTTCTGTAAGAACCCTTTATAAGGCTATCCTTATTGAATTTCTGTATTAGCTTTACTTCCTGTAGGAGTCTGGAAGTTATCAGTGACTACACTCAGGACTTTACAAAGTACCATAGCAATGTTTTCCAATTTTATCACAATTCCTTTCTTAAAATTCCCAGCCCTTTATGAATTTTGATTGTCACTAAACATTGAGTTTATGATTCCTGAGAACTGTGAGAATTATTTCAACACTTTCTTATGACAAAAGAGAGTCAAATGTTAAGGTATGTATCATCAGGACTGTCTCATCTTACTATTCATTTTGATCCTGTTTTTATAGTTTATTTATGTGTAACTGGCATTTCTGTTCAGCCATCTCTAAGGAGAAAAATATTTATTACTATACATCACATAATGTTGTTAACCCTTAATGTCTTTCACTCTACTTAAAGAGGTTTCTTTGGTAAGAAACCTTATCAAACATCCCTGAGGTATATAAAGATACTGTCAACTATGCAACCACATTCACATGGTTACTGATTTCTTTGAAGAATTCCATTAGATTTTGAAGGTAAGATTTCCTTCTACAGAGGCTGTGTTTTGTTTTTCTCCACTACATCACTATTACCTACGTATTTACTAAAAAATTAAATTTTATTATAGTTTCCTATTTCTTCACAGTGTATAGATCTGTACTTCCTTAGACCCACTATCTTCATTCTTCAAATTTTTGCTAACATAACCACTTTATTAATTTGCTAATATGTACTCCCTTCAGAAGCCTCACAGAGAAGTGACCACACAGATGGAAACAACAATTTCATATTCGATTGCCTTGGAAATCTTGGGGGTGTGTCATTGGTCCTGCCAGTTTTCTAGTGGTCACTTCTTCAGTTTTTCTAAGGACCTCTCCAAATGTTTCCTTAAATGAAGACTGTTCCTTCAGACTCATGCTTGTCAAAAATGATTCTAATGAGGAGAATATCCTTGTGTTTATAAGAGCTCACAGCTGTGAAGTTAGGCCGAAAATCTGCCTTAATTTTCCAACAATCTTCCTTGAGCCCTTCCTCTGCACTTCTTTCAGAATAAAGCAACTCATTCTCACTAGACACAATATGTTTTTTTAAATAGATGGATGTCCTAGGCAATTAATTTCTCTAATTACACTCACCCTTTGATCCAGCTATTAGTAGAGTCCTGTTCAGTTACAACACATATTTAGTGTTTGTACAGTAAAACCATTATTCTCACTGCACCTCCTTTGTTTAGCTGGGCATCATTATATGACATATACGCACTAAAAAGCAGAATAAGGGCTTTATCAGACACTTAAATGCACAGTTTCTTAAGCTTCCATCCATTCTACTAACTGTTTAACACCCTTACAGTGTAGCAACACAGGCTTCCTCCCTTACCACATTCTGTTGGCTAACTTCTTTGCAGTTGTTATTGCGTAGGATTTTCAGCCTCAATCACAACCTGTCTTTACTACATTTTTAGAGTACATCATCACAGGAAAGCTTTTATCTTATGAGATTCCTAAAGAAAAACCAACTATACTTTCAGGATTTTAAAAGGAACATTTTCTATCCTAATTCCTATCCTTAATCCCAGATAGAGGATATCTCAAGCATAGAGAAAGAGTTAAGTACTTAACATGACAGAATGGTACAATGAGGTCCAGAAAGGAACACATACCCCTGAGTGTGGTTTCCAGAGAAATGAAGAAATCAAATTTTATGCATGTTAAAATCAATCTAATCCATTGCATATAGAAAAGAACAAATTAGTTGTCATTAAGTAAGTTTTCATTTTACTAGGACTATTTAAAGGACTTTTGTTTTTATTCCTTCATTACATATATCTGGAGTAACTTCACTGAGAGCTGCAAGTCCAGGCCAAAATTAAAACTTCATGAACTATGAGTCAATTATGCCTACTTAGAGCAGAAGCTTGGCCCTTTGTATCTGCATTTAGAAAAAAACAGGTAGAAGGTAAAATGTGATCTTTTGAAGATACCTTGAACAAATGGTTCGCATTGAACTAAAATACTGTGATGAACTGATAGCTCAAAAGAAATGTCAGGTAAATTAAGGTAATTATTTCAGTTTGGTTGAAAAAGACTAGATAGTGACAACACAAAAACAATAATGTAAAAGATCTTGTGACAAGTCCTCAGGGAGACAGAAGCATTAAATTTAGATGGTGGACAAAAGAATTAGTTACATGACAGTAATTGAGATCAATTGGAACACCATGTCCTTGCTTGAGTCACAGTTTCCCTTGTAGTCTCTCAGAACAATTACTGTTTTATCACCACAGGGATTAAGATAAGAGCTTCAGAGCTGTATGTGCTTAATTGAGCTGATATACAGCTTGTACTGTAATGTTTCTTCATGGAAAAAAAATCCTGAGTTTTGTCATGCATCACTTTAACTGGGCAGGAAAGAAAATACTTGTTTAAAAACTGTCATAGTTTAATCCCACAACCTTCAGAAACTTGATGCTGGTTTGATAAAAACAAAACAAAACAAAACCCACCCCAGAAGTATGGTCAGCCTGATGAGGAAGAAAAAACGTTTTTCTGCCCTTGCCCGTCATTCTTCTTTCACTGAAATACTTTATCCAAGAAAAAGGAGTACAGCAGTATCTCTGTCTGGATTGGAAGAAACAGATCACTACTCTGCAGAAAAGTAGAACTTGGTGAAGAAAAGTGAAGTATAGTTGAAGTAGAGCAGAAAATATGTGGAAAATGAAGGAAAAATAAAAAACAAAAAGAGAACATGCACTTTACAAAATCAAGGAAAAGTTAGGAAATAACAAGTGTAAACTTTCTATGTAATCTTAAATAGACTTTGCTACAAACACTCCAAAATTGCTTTTAAGCTTACTTTATTTTTAAATTAGAGTTCATGAAATAAATGAGAGTTCAAGCCCTTCTTTGCTATTATTTGTATAATTAATTAAACCCACATTAACAAGCCAGCATTGAACATTTTGAAATTTCCTATTTTGCTATAACTGAAGCATGAAAATTATTTTGTTGCCTCTAGACTACTGAATGATAAACAGTTGCTCCAAATCAAAGAGACTCGTTTGAATGTGGAGTAAATATTTATATCTGAATGACAGATCTCTCAAGAACAGATTTATCATGGCAAGTATTATAGACTGCTAATTGCAGCACTATTCAAGTCACAGAAGTAACATAAATTACACAAATGTAAATTAGTACTTTCAAAATAGAAGGACAGGCAATTTATGATGCTTCTTTCAGATTAATTTACTATAAATGTCTAGATTTTCTGATAGGAGAGTAATAGGGAAGTCAAACTGTGCCAGATGTGTTTAATTATCATAAACTTACCAGAGGACAGTACCTCAAAATAAATAAACTCTGATGAAACGAACTGTTGGCATTTGTAAACAAATTATTTCTTTAATCCTAGAATTAAGACGGATGGGCTGAAAAAGATGATGCCACAGCACAGATTGTTCAGTGCTCCAGAACAGAAATACTGAAGCCGTTTTATTTTTAAAATACTTTTGTCATTTTAAATAAAGAACATGGAGGAAGAAAAACATATTACTAATTGACAAAGTAAAAACAAATCTACACATTCCCACCCCTTATATTAACTATATTTTCCCCAGCCATACATTAGGGATTTTCCCTTCCTAAATTCCTTGTATCCTAGGCTGCATTTATTGGAGACAATACCCTTCAGCGCTTCTCCTTTGTCCCAGAATCTACATGAGATTTTGATTACTGATTGCATATCTATCATTTTTCCATTTGAAGGTACTTAATTGAAACAATTTTAAAATTGTGACCTTGTTACTAGCCAAATTTTTGTCCTAAAGCTACTCTATATCCTACAGAATTTTGGCATTAATTGTTAGATATTTCAACTTACTCACAGTAAAAAAAAAACCCCAGTAATTTTTACAAGTTTTTAGGAACTAGGTATATTTGGTTTTCTCCATATTATCCCCCTCCCCCTACAAAAAAAACAACCAAACAAAAAAACCCAACCAAACAAAACCCCACAGAAAAAAGCTAGCAAGGAAAAAAACCCCATGAACACATATATACACAAAGCCAAGACTCTGGACTTCAAATTCTGTGACTTTCTAAATTATGATTGTGAATATCATTTTGGAATGCTTCATCAGATACTTCCAGAGCCTTGGAATTCAAACAAAGATCTGAAAGTGAAAGTACTTTATATTTGCAAATAACAGTAGGTTCAAACAGTACAGCTTGAGAGAAACATGCAAGAATATCTTTGTATATGTAGTGTGATTTTTATACTATTATATATAATGATCTCATTACCATCAGAATTTAACAAGTAAGTTGTGAAATCTTTACGCAATTATGGTGGGCTGAGCCCGGCCAGCTGTAGCCTAGAGTGAAATTCATGCTAAATACTTATTCCACAAATCTGTCTCTGCCAATAGCATGCAGTTGTTGAGGTGGAAGCAAGACAGACTTGGCTGCACAGGATTTATATCTGAGGAATATCAAATGCACAAAGGCTCACAGAGAAGTGAACAATCCTGCCTGTATAACTCTTCATTTTTCTTGTGTGTTCAAAAGGTTGACACAGAAAAGACAAATGACACAAACTCTCCATTCACTAAAGAGAACAGCTGCTTTTAACATCTTTTTGCTATGTTGGAATAACTTCCCAAGAATTTGCTCTGAACAGCCAAAACACCAGGTATCGTGGCAGCACCAAACTGTACCCTAGAGTTATAGCCTCTTCAGTTGGATACAAGGCTGGTTTTGAAGGTTAGCTCTGAACTGCATGCCAGGTCATTATAAACTCTAAAACTTCTATCCCAAATGCAAGCTATACTTGAAAAAAAAACCCACCTGACACTTAAAAAGTATCTTAAAACAGAAAAAGGACATAACTGAAAATGCACAATTTTTCTTTCATGGGAGAAAGGAACTACACTGCATATATTTCATTTTTTCAGTCAGTACTTCAGTGAAAAATACTGGGGGGGTGGGGGGGGAGGGGGGAGAGAAGAAAATACTGCGCAGAGACCAGAACAGTCAGTTCAGTGAAATGCCAGTAAAAACGAAAGCAGAAAGATACTCTGAAATCTAATCCGTGGAACAAACTGCCAGCTGTGAGACTAGGCAGGATACTAAATATACTTATACTGTAATGTGAGTATCAAAAGCATACATTTCTCAGTATTGTATCTCATGATTCTTATCAAGAATCAGAATAATTTTAGAAGAGCTTTGATTTAATTTATTTCCCCAAGAATACTGATAAATCATACCAAGAATTTTCCAGCTATGAGGTTAAAATGTAAGTAAGCATGAAGCAATATTAAGTAGCTTTTCAATCCTTGGTAAATTGCATAAATAGGTTGTAGAATTCATGTCTGTCTTCTTAGTTATGCCTCGGGGCTAAAAATTGAGCTGTAAATTTGTGTGAATTCAGGGCTAGATCCAGGTACACTCTGCATAAGTGGGAGAAGGCAGACAAAAGGAGGGGTTCTCTTCCACTTGGTGAATGTTGTGGTGACACCAAAGGCAGGTCTAAGTAGAAGATGAATGTGCTGGACCAGATTTCATTTGTGGCTGCCTGTATATTGATTAGCAGTTCAACACCACACTAAAAAAAAACAACCCAATTTTTTGAAAGAAAATAATTTTCAGGTCTCATTCAGTTGTCTTTAACCCACACTTCAGGTTCTGAATTCTGGCTACCATATTTTCTTCTGGTCTGAGAACTCTTGTAAATATAATTTTAAGGTTAGAAAGGCTGTTACAAGTTCTGGAAAAAATAATGGTGCAATGTTCATTTCCCCTCCCCTTTTTTCAGCCAGAGTGTAAAAAGGCCATGTCCAGTGAATAACATGAATATGTTACACATTCACTTCTAATGTGGATATTTTCTAAGTTGAAAGTAATGGAAACAGTATGTGAGGAAGAATAGCATCTCAATGTCTCCAGAAACTAGAGACCAGAAAACAGCGGTTCTGGAAAAGTAGCTATCATCTCTTCAAAAGAAATGTTCTGGCTAAGGGAGGCACTGGAAGAGTATTACTGTTTCAAATAAAGAGATTAAACTTTAAGTGAGGTCACTCACTGGCTCATGGGAAGAGAAGATGAAAACACATGAGAAACCTTTAAAAAGGGTGGATTTATTTCTGAATATAATGAGCCTGGTTAGCTTTCCTGGTTTTGATATGTATTAGAGTAAACAGTTATTTTCCAATACTGGCTGCTCTTTAGGTAAGTATGTAAATGAAGGGACCACCACAGTATCATGCACTTTTAACAGCTACTGCAAGAGTGAGGGGATAAAAAAGTGTTTTTAAATTCTCTATTGGCTAGGCTGATGGCTTATCTTGGGTACTTGGGACCACAAACTCCTGCTGATTTAATTTCTTTTGCATTACCATTGATATAAAATTATTTAAATGAGATTGGTAACAAATGAGATAAAAGGAGCAAAATCTTTTTCACTTTTAAGTCGCACAAAGCACCGAAGCACCGACTCAATAGTAACCACAGATTTCCTTTTTATGTTTGTGACTGTAGTTGAAAAGCTGGTAAAAAGAACAAAGCTGCTTATATTCTGTGAAAGCCAGAATTATTAGGACACTAGCATTTGTTTAGTAGTTGCAGTGAAACAAAGCATACAAAGGCAAATAGATAAACTGTCAGGGATAGAATGTCTGGGGATCAGAACAAAACTGGGGTTGTTCAGCTCTGACTATATTTGTAGATAGTGCAGGTCAATGAAAGCAGAAGACAAGGACACTGTTGAGGAGTCTCCTGAACACATCCATCATATGTAGACTGGAGGGAGAGGAGATTTATTTCTGACCAGACTTGGGTATCCTGAACCCCTTTGTACATATATGGTTCAAAGTTTTCTGAAGGAAAACTGCTCTGCTAACCTTTGTTTTCCAAGCTGCAGGCCTCTCCAGGAAGCATGATTCTGTCCCTTCACCTGTCTCTCACAGATAACAGTAGGATATCAGTGATCTTGGTACAAAAACCCAAATAAGCCTTCACCTGTGGAAACCTTATTTTTGTTCCTGTTCATGTAATCATTCAGCATACTTCCTAACTCACCTCCCTACCCTAGGCATTTCTATGTTCAACCTCAGCTTATGTTTGGAGTAAAGTGGGATGGGTATATAAACTTCTTCCTGGCAATGGCATCAAACCAATATCCAGTCTCCCAGATCTCCTTTCAGACACAGGACTAACTTCCTGATAAAGATACTATCGAGTTCATGAGCTAACGCTGAACTGCACAATGACTTCACAGTCATATGACATTTTGGAGCACATACTTGTGTCCAAGAGCGTGGCTATTACTTCATGATGTCTTCTGTCCCACAACTCCTCTTAGGTAGTCGTTATGCTTCTTAGTCTAAGCAAGTCTGCCAACAGCAAAATGTTAGTAAAGATGTTTGCAATTTTTCCTTTTGAGTCACCTTTCTATTCTTTTTTCCTTCCTGTTTTTATTTTAATTTGTATACCACACAAAATGTAAATGACGGGAGATGCCGCGATTAAGAGACAGGACGTAGGTTGATGCAAGCAAAATGGCAATTTATTGTATCAAATCACAATCACAATCTCCAAAGCCTGTATGTGCCTTAATTTCATTGGTGCTCAAAACCATTCTACATTCATTATTTGCTGATTGGTTAGAAACACAGACGAAGGCACTTACGAACATTGTCAGTAAAAAGCAGCTTAAGCCTAGTAGCACAACCTTTTGCACACATCTTGTTTTCATTCCTTACAGCTTGCTTTATTCCTTCTTTCAAGGCTGACTAGTTGTTCCTTTTCTGTCTGGCCCCCGCATACTCACCCCAGTACTTTTTCACTTCTTATGAGTAGATTTCCACTGTTGCTTAACCCTCCCAGGGTTTGTGACCAGTATGTCTCCTTCTAGACACAGCTTCACAGTGTTTGAAGTCCTGCCAGAGTCCTGTGACACCTTCCCCACAGGAAGAAAAGTAGATAAAGACTAAGAATTATATCTAAAAATTAAATTAGGATGATGCTGTTTTTATATAACTATAGAAATACTCTGATTTTGGCTATTGAGAGCCCTCCCCAGAACACAGTGTGAATTGTATCTAGAGGCCCTCAGTAATCAACATACCAAATTGTCGAAAAGTATGCAAGTGATAGTTTGCCACCTTTCCCTTCAAAAGCCAAGGAGGATACTACCATAATGTACCTGAACACTGAGATGAGAAAACAGTTCAATTCTTGTTTGGAAAATGAAAGCGAGAGTAAAAGTTAAATGCAAAACAGAAAGATTAACCATTCTAAAAGTATCATATTGTAAACTTTATCTTCATGTATAGACTAGTAAATCATAGTCTTCTAATGAGAAAGAGCTGTCAGATCACACCTACTGTGTTTCAAGAATGACATACCAGTCACCCTGAAGCACCACCTTTCTTTTTCCAGATTAAAAGATATGCTCATGTTCCTTTTTCCTAAACACAATTACTTGAGTTATGCCAATAAGTTACTGAGTTACAAAAATGCAGGGTGAAAATATGGTAACAATTTACTGCAGTTTGAGTTCAAGATGTTTTTCACTGCTATGCCTGATAGTGCCAGAGGAAGGCAGAAGTTGAACATATTTTCTATATCAAATTGTAGTAAAAGCATGCACTACTTCACAAACAAGGTATGCATAATCAACATGCAATGTTCTTAACACAATGGACTATATTTAAAGTTACAAATTTCAGCCTTGATAAGAAGCAAATGCTGCAAAATGCTCAAGACAAAGCGGAGAAAAATCACAATAGGAAAACACAAAAGCTTTTTACTAAACTTCAGTTTCTGAAGAGAAATGCCACCTCTTTGGCTTATGTATAACAGCTTACAGGATACTGAAGATGTTAAAACTTTATTATGAGGAAAAACGTGTGGTCTTGATGTTAACTCTGTCTTAATTTTATATTAGTGACTGGACATGAGAGGTAAAAGTGTTTTTGCAATTACAAAATTGCTCTACAACTGAAAATAATAGACTTCAGTCTCTACTTCTGATACAGAATTTCTATGGCAATCCACTTTATCCCTCTCTGAAGAGTTTATAGAGTCCATAATTTTACAAAAATATTTAGGAAGCTTTTGCTATAATAGTACAATTAAAGAACACAGCTAAGGTCTTAGTTGCAAAGAAAAAAACAAAAAAACTACCTTAAAACCTAATTTTTAAAAGGACATTAAAATTCCCACGCTTCATTTCTGCACACAGTTATCACAGGATGGGTAAGTGGGGTTGCACTGAGTCATATTAAGATGGATGATCCCAAAGGAATTACCTATTTCAGATAGTACTTGACATTTGTAAGAGCACTCTTCTCTCTGTGTTAGTCCTGCTGGCAGAAAGACACAAGGAACTGTTAGAGAAACAAACCATTAGATACCATTTCAGAAAGAATTCCTGATTAGAAATTTGAAGGAGGTAAGAGAAAAGGAAGTATTGGCAGTGTGGCTTTTAATTCATGTTTCCTTGATTCCTTAAGGTGACAGCTTACAAAACTGACCTTGTCCTAGCTATTTGTGGCTGTTACAGAAAAAGTACCCTCTTCTTCACTCCACACTATCCTGAACAGCCAACTTTAAATAGCATTCTTTACTACTCTAGGTGACACACCTCTACTTTTGGAAGACTTAAAATGTAAAATATCAGTATGTAAAAGATGGAGGGAAGTTGCATTTTTATAGCTGAAGTTTTAAAGTTTTAAAACTGAATCAGATGGTATAATAAGCTAAATACAGTGGGATACAGTGATTTTGTACTGTTTCCATGTACATAATCTTTAGAAGGGAACATGTTATTTCGGTATGCTGATAGCTGTTCTCACTGTAAACTCCTCAATGAGATATAATGCTGGAGGAGCAGTGAGGTGGACTGAAAAGCCAGGCCCAGAAGGTGGTGATCAGTGGGAGTCTAGCTGGATGCCAGTAACCAGTGCTGTACCCTAGGGGGCTATACAGGGTCCAATCTTGTCTAACATCTTCATTAGCGATCTGGATAATAGGGCAGAGTGCACCCTCAGAATGTTTACTGAGGACCCAAAACTGGGAGAGGTGGCTGGTATACCAGAAGGTTGTGCTGCCATCCAGTGGGACCCCCATAAGCAGAAGAAATGGCCCAAGGGGAACATTATGCAGGTTAACAAAGAGAAGTGAGAAGCCCTGCACCTGGGCAGGAATAATACCAGGCACCACCAGTATATGCTGGGGATTTACCAGCTAGAAAGCAGCATAGCAGACAAAGATTCGAGGGTTCTGGTGGACACCAAGTTGAACACGAGCCAGCAGTGTGCCCTTGCAGTAAAGCAGGCTAGTGGTGTCCTGGGCTGCATTAGGAGGACTGTTGAGAGCAGGTGAAAGAAGGGGATACTCCCCCCCCTCTTCAGCACTGGTAAGACCATTGGACTGCTGTGCCCAGTTCTGGGCTCCCAAGTACAAGAGGCATAAGGAGATACTAGAGAAAGCCTAACAAAAGACCATGAAGATGATTAAGGGACTGGAGCCTCTCTCCTGAGGAAAGGCTAAAAGAGTTTGGACTATTTAGCCATTTTAATATTATGAAAAACTACATTTTCGATGACATATTACATGCTCTTTGCTTTAGCACCAAACAGACCTATGAAGGTAGCATTCTCTTGCCTCTCTCTTTGTCATTTCTAGAATACTTTGTGCACCTAAACCCAATGGATAGATCTCATGAACCTGTATTTGTTTTTTAAAAAAGTACAATTTCTATTCTGGCTAAGATCTAGCAGCATCCTGTTAAAGCTATACACACTGTGGGTTTTGGTTTTCTTTTGTTGGGGTTTTTTCTTAATTGACAAAAGAAATAAAAAGAGATTTTTTTTTTATAAACATTAATAATTTTGAAACATAAGGACTACAGTTGCTGTTACAACATCATCTAACAAACCCTGCAGATAGAGACCTTGCATTTATAATCTGTTACGGTAACTACCCTGTAGTTATAAAGTTTAAATTACCAAGGAGCTTACAATGCTTGTTCTTAAGTCTTTAAATGTCTATACAGGTGGGTACATCCTTATGGCACTAAACTGCTTAGATTCTATTTTACATATCTGTAGGTCATGTATAAACTTTCAAGGCAAGGATCTAAATATCCTAGGAAAAACAAAATAACCTCCTTCCAACTCAAAAAAAACCCTTTTGGCTACAATGACCTGTCACAGGTCTAGTTGGTTCTGTTGTCCTGGGAAGCTATCCTCAGGAATCAGTAGAGATTTTAAAGTTATATCTCGTTCACCTTAATTCTCTCCCCTTTGTCATTTTTATGATTAATACATTTCTCCTCTCTTTGAAGATGCTTCATTACCTTCTACTTACATTAGTCATTCTAGTTGGGGGTGACTAAAACCCATGACTAAGAGAGCATAGATTAGACTAAAATAATAAAATACAACAGTAATTACTAGGAAAGTAATTAACACTTACAGATTTTCCGCCCTTCCTTTTTACATACTTAATTTCACAGCTTCAGCAAATCCAAATGTACTCAGGTCACTTCTGGAATATTTACTTCCAAGAAAAAACAGATGCACAAGAGTGGCAATATTCATTGTGTAAGCTAACAATTTTCTCCTAAAAAACCCAAGAAACTACAGTAAACAGAAGATGCACAAAACCATAATTTTGCAGTAGGGACTTTTATTTACTTTGGGGTTGCTTTGTAAAGAAAATTACCATCAAGTTCCACAAAATGTATCACACTTCCCATGAAATATATGTATTTCCGTATTGATATTGAGAAGGTTAGTTCATGCAATGGTTAGCATGTATTCTTGTGGTCCAGTGTAAGATTACATTTCTACCAAACATTAACTCAGTCAGAACTGGATTCAATCCAAGTGAAAAGATTATACAAGGATTTTGCGTTGTTGCCTATAACAGTCCACTTCATTAATATGTCCTGACTGAAAGTAAAAATCAAGATATATGGAGAATCCCCAAAGGTGGGCTGTTATTTGGTTAGTGTAGGTTCTAGTCATATGACTGTTGTTCCACTAACATCTTCTATTACTTTATTCATAGAAATATGCAGCTATTTCTTGGTGAAATTTTTCTTTTAATATTTATTATAATTGATTAAAACAATTAATTCTATATGTTACATAATAAAGCACTTTATTAATATAATGATGCTCTTAATTATGCTTATTCCAACTAAATATAGCTAAATTAATATTAAAATAGCGTTTCAGGCATTACTCAGAAATTAGAACAACATAAGCATCATGCACTATATAAAAGCAAGGATGGTGCTGGTCCTAGACAAGAAGCAAACACAAATAAAGATCAAAATGGACAGCAAAACTCAATAGTGAGAAAAATATGGCAATCTAATAGCCAATATTCCACACACTGTGTACCAGCTGCTTACAATTTCATCACTCAGAGGAAAAGAAATATACAGGAGAAAAATGGACCAGCTTGACTGGGTACTTGTTCCCAGCTGAGGGATTGAGTTCAAGAGAACCGATGAAAGACCAAAAGTTAGCAGAGTAAATGTAGAAGAATAACTAGCTTATTCATATTCCTTTTTTCAATTATAAAATCCCATTCCATCTAAAGTAATGTCGTACAGAAGGTGATAAGAGGGGAAACTACCACTACTGAGTAAGCATCTATAAGACCTAGAACATAATATTATTGTTTTCTACTCTATCTCCTCAAAGTGAAAGAATAAGTCATAAGAAAAATACATTCATCTTCACTAATAACACTGAAACTTATACATAATAAAGATTTTGAAGTCCAATATCCAGGTATAGAGGAAAAAGTTATAGTAGCAATGATGCAGTAATATTGTCAAAACTTATGTTTTTGCACATAGTAAAACACTGAAATTTTTTTCTTTTTTTTTTGTTTTTGACAAGTTGTATTTTCCTGACAAAGGTTTCTGTATTATTGAACTGTACTGAGCTTCAAGAAAAGACACTCTTCTTTTTCCTTTTTTTTTAATATTTCCATCTTCATTGAATTAACCTTTTTTCTTACAGCTAATACTTCCCTCAGTTTCAGGCCTCACTAGGACAATGGTTGCAGCATTTCATAACCACCATGAATGAAGGGAATAAATAGGATAGTAGCTGTATATAAATTAATCACTGCTATTTACTTTTAAAAGCCCAACATAAAACATTGTAGAAGAGATCCAAAAGTGACAGTGTCCCTGTTCGAATAATAGCTCTATTTCTAGTCTTTCCCCCCCCCCCCCAATTTTGAATGTTTTATAGCTTAAGTGCCCCTCCAAGGCTGGATTCCTAGTAGCGTATACACGGAATCACTTGCCAGGAACACTGAAATGATATTGATAAGCTCAATTAAATGAAATCAATGGCAGAAATAATCATGTAGTTGTTTGCATTTTTACTCCTACACAGCAGTAGCATCAGACAACCTTTTCACCATCTTGTCAAAGCAAATGGAACCACTATTTCCTGCATCTCCAAAGCACAGATTAATTGATTATCAGTGTATCTCACTCTGTTTTATACTGCACCGGCACAGGAGAGACTGCATAATCTTCCTCTGCCCTCCAAAGTTTCCATTAAACCTCTTAGAATTAATCTTCTTTGGATCTTAGTTACCTTTCCCTGCATGTTTAACTAGGCATTTGAAATTAGTCTGATAGGCTGAACTAATTCATTTTCTACACTCTCAAAGATACTAAAATTAATTCCCTATACTCATTTAGTAAAAGCTGGACATTTACAACCAATTGTAAAGCTTATCTACTTGCTCCAACACTCTCTAAAGAGATAACCAAGTATGAGAACTTTGATTCTTTGTACTAGTTGAGGGGTAGTTTAGAAAGAACTGAAGAGGCGCAGGTGCATCACTGATCCAATTTGCTATTAATCACAGGCAGCAATGCCATGAACATCACGTTCACAAAGATCCACAACATAGGCTAAAGAAAACAGTTTACCACATGCATCACAAAAAAGCTTATCAATGCCTTGTAATAACTGTAAGGTCAGTAAGACAGATAGGAAAGGATCAAAATGCATAAAAATACAAAGGACAGGGAAAATCAAGGAAGGATGAGGTACTGCCTCTACTATAACCATATTTAAAGATAACTTAGTATGTAGTAAGTTATGCATACAAAGGAAGAAAGCATAAATATTATATATAAATATATATAATATTATATATATAAATGTATATTATATATATATAAAATATTCTTTCTACACAGTATTAATAAGCAAACAGGGCAGAGTATAGTACAGTGCAAATATCACCCTCAGAGATCTACATGAATTCACCTCTGAGAAGCACGTTGTGCATCTCAACAAGTCGCTGAGTATTTTATTTCCCCAGGATCTTAGAATTTTGTCTTCTTACCTCCTCCACAGACAAGAGACCATCTACCCTTTGAAACTGCAAGAACCTTTTAAGTAAGCTTCCTGTTCTGAGAATGCACAGTCTTAACTCCCTTTTTAAACTAAATTATAACTTGATTAAAAGTTTGTGTAAAATACAGAGTATGAACAGCATCACAAAATGGTACTATGTTCTCTAAACCCTCTCAATTTTCAGTTTGAATTAGGAATAGTGACCAAACATTCTGGTGCCATCAAATGGTTCCACTATGGCTGTTACAGCTTAGATAAAAATCACCTTACATCCCTACCAAATGAAATGAGTCTCTTTCCCTAAGCCTCGCTTCTCATGGTGCTTCTGCACTGGTGGTAATGAAATTCTTTGATGATAAAGACAAAAAGATGATATAACAACTTAGAAGTTGGAGAGCTACTATTCAAACAACTGGAATAGTTGTAAATAGCCTCTTGTAAAGCATTAGAGCATTTTTCTTCTAAAATAACTGAAACTCAGCAGAGCAATAGTGTGCATCTGTATTTGGAATTTATAAAACTATATACTATTTGGGGACCAATGTGTCTGTTATTTGATCCTGCTCTCACTAGCGGGTGGAGAGCAATAAGGGCATAGGGTCCTAAAGTGGGAGAAAATATTGTGAAATCGAGTCATATCAGTGGCATAGGAAAAGGAAATTAAAATTAAAATTTGCCTGAGTAGTAGAAATACAGCATATGATCACATGAAATACTGATTTGAGTTAATTTTGTTCAGTGCAAGTGTGAAAGCTAAAAACTGTTCTTTTGGCAAACACAGCTCCTAAACAGACTGAAAGCGATGATAAAACCCAGCTCTTACCCAAGGTGTTCCAATTACTTGTCAGAACAGTATCAGACAAGTCAAATCCCAATTTTTCTGCAAGAAATAAATATAAAGAAAGACATTAAGGCAAGGGGTGGTCTGTGCTGTAACTGTCAGGCGGCCTATACACACTATACCACAAGCTGCCTGCTGGTCTATAAAAATGCAATACTTGTTACTACAAATTAGATAACAGGCATGCTGTCTACTAGATGTAATGTAAGACATTCAGCTGGACTACTATAACCTAATGTACAAAGCTGCTTTCATATGAAGAGTGGATCACGCAGGACAGACTAAACTAATTCTATTTTCACCAAGGAACAGCATTCTAATAAAAGACTCGCAAGGCTAGCTTGTAGAAACCTGGAACACTAAAGACTCTATGTTGCTCATCAGAGTTCACACCAAACATGCACCAGTAAGGTATGCAAAATAATTCTTTGGCTCAAGATCTGCGTAAGATTGGTTGGATCAACTGACAATCATATTCACAGGCAGTAATTTATGACAGGTTCAGTGAACCCCTACAATCAGTAACTTCTCTTTGCAGATACAAACTACAGCTGATTAATCATAACATTACTCATTGATAACTTAAAACTCAGCTCTCAGATGTAAGCGATAGCTTTTATTTTGGGCAATTCTGATGGTTTAGACATAACATGCTGTACTAAAATGATAGAAGAGGTTAGAACACATTAATAAAATAACATTCTTTTGATTAAGCCATGTGCATGCTTACTGGGTGTTCCTGTCACTCATCGATGTAGCTACAAAAATCCCAGCAGTCAGTAGATATAGTTAGGTCACCTATATCATATAGATTAATAATTACACAGACTGAAAAAAATCACTATTTTTTGTGTTGTTCTATCTGAAATAACTACGCCTTAGTTCATAGTGTATTTCAAAGGAGCAGTGGCAAAGGGGTATAGCACTGTGCTAAATTAAATAGCTTAATATTTTTTAAATTGACATAACAGGTTCTTATCAGAAAACACATAGGATATGTTTTAAGAAAAATTCTCAGTCTTCCTCTATTAGTTTACCATGCTCTAGAACAAACACTCAGAATTAGACCTTTTATATAACTTGGGAATTCTATGACCCGGTTCTTCAGGAGAGCTACAACAGGTCTATAGTGATTTGTACCCAATGTGGATATAATGCATCCTATTCCACCCTTTAATCCTCATGCTTACTTCAGTTCCTCTTTGCTTATCTTGAAAGTTACTGGCAGCCTCCCCAGTCACCTTTTGGTCTCTGAACACCTGCGTGACCTGTAGTAGTGAAACTTTCTTCCATATCTTGATAAAGAAAATCTTTACCTCTTTTTTTTGAGCAGTGTCTCAATTTACTCTGAGTTTCACCCTTACCACCAGTCCCTAGAGCAAGTCCTTTGAGATTTCTAAATCTCCAGGATTCATTCAGTCCTCGATTTCCTGACTAAAACTGCCAACAGATCTATCTAATATTTTATTTCAAATGCTCGCAACTTTCTTAACTTGATTGTGATAACCTACTTCAGAAACCTAGTTTTACACATGTAGTTGTAATCGCATTCCAGCCAACTGCACAGATCCCTAAATACCATCAAAAAATTGTTGCACAGCCTGAGGAGCTATATCAGTTTACATGGGTTGAAAATCTAGTCAATACTACTGCCTGCATAAAATCTACCTATGAGTAAGCAAGTATGATCTATTGGTTTTATACACATTTTTAATCACTCTCATTGAGTCACAAAAGGCATTCAGTTTCACATACTTGGCTACATATTTTTGCATCAGCTGTATTTCTCTTTCACAATACTTTTGAAAAAGGATGAAAAATGGTCTAAAACGTTGGTCAGTGAAATAAAGCATAAAGAGTTTGAATAGGTTTTGATGAAAAGCTGCAATTTTATTTCTTAATAGCAGAGTATAGTGAGTTGGTTTGGTAAAAAAGCTATCAAAATCACATTGTCATCTTTTGTGAAAATTGTATTTGAAATGGGTTGCAGAATAGTAATATGCCAATTACATCATAGAAATGCTTATCTGAATTAAGAGGCCATATTTGCCAATTACACCTGTGGGCTAAACCATTCATCTTATTTCATCTGTAATTTAGAAGTCTAACAATTCTAGATGTAAAAAAACCAACCCACAGGCAACAGAAGAAAATAGAATTTCATAGGAAATCTAGTCTGTTTTACACCCATTAAAATGCCCTCAGTTATCCATATCAAACTTAAGATACCTTGTCCAAAAGATTCTAAATTTTATAAGTTACAATATACCCTAAGAATAGATTGAGAAAAATAAGAACATCTTTATTTTGCAAAGGCTCCCCCAAGAAGGAATCTTTTTGATGAAAATGCATAAAGGAACTATGTTAAGATGAAAGCAGACAAGCTAAAAAAAAATCCCCAAAAACAAAACAAACAAAAACCACCCAGCTTTTCCCTGCCTGAAGAAAATTCTGTCCTGGTTCTATGTCTGGCAGTTACTTTGACCCTGATGTGTGCCAAGAACACAGACCAACCAAGTACCTGAAAGACTGTACAGCCACTGGAGAAAAAAATTAACTGTTGTTTCTCTCTGGTATTCCAGAAGACAGCAGGCAAACTGTGCACCAAGGAAAAGATTATGCCTTATGCTCCTACATTTATTATCACTGGTATCAGGCAGCACTTCAGTCAAGTGAAGTTTTTATCTAGAAATTAGAACATCTCCATTTAGGGTATGTTCTTTCCAAGATAATACTGCCCAAATGAATTATAGAAAAGTTTATGTTTGTGCCCTATTAAGTCAAGACTGAAAGGAAAAGGAGAATCAGAATTATTTTCCATTGAAATATATTACTTATACCTCAAACTCAAAATTCACCAACTTTTAATGAAGTATCTCAGAGAAATTCCTCCTTCTTTACAGATTGATGCATGAGTTTGTTTGCAATGCATTTTGAGTCTTATAGCTCATGTCAATAGTCTGCAGTCAGAAAAAATATCTTTCTTGAAGGATGCAACAAACATCCTTATGTGATATAAAACTGCTGAGATACATACAGTGATGTTCTAATATATGAGTCCAGTGATGGCAACAAAACATGTTCACAACTAATTGTAATTTAAATATGAGCTTATATCTTAAAGATGTTTAGGTTGAACACATCTGAAGGACTCCATGGAGTAAAATAAATTTCTGACAACCAACTGGGAAAAGATCATCATTCTGTTGTTCAACTGTTTGCATTAGCTCCCTACAGAAATCAGAATAATTGCAAACAGTCTTTTAAATGTCTTTCTGGATCTTTAACTCAATTGGCAACTAAACAACTACTTTCATGGATGAATCTCTCCACTGTCAGATTCCAGGTCACATTTTTTCCTTTGAAGTTTCCTTCATGACTATTCCACTAGGGTTTCCCTTTTAAGTCTCAACAAAATGTAGTGAATATTGAGGCTGCAAAACCCACACAGTCCATGAAAAGAAGTAAAATTGATTAAATAAGTTTGCTTACCATTTCAATAAAATAGGTTTTCTGCAGTAAGGTTCAGTATACTTATCTATTTGCTTATTATTTATTATTTCGGCAGCAATAAAACCAGAGAAATACTCCCATGGATAGTTCTAACAATAACCATTAGAATTCTTATCTATATATCAAAATTCTCTCTGCTGACAGTGGTTGAAAAGGTTGAAAAGAGTGAGGAGAAAATCATGCCACTAAGAAATACCTCAACAGTTTGAAGATACATTGCTGCCATGGTGATGATGTGCACAGAGAAAAGCATTAGGAAGAAAGTGTAGACAGATAGCAAGATTTCAGTTTGACCTAAATTTCTACTTATACAATAGGGTAAGCCCATGCATCTGCTCAGGTACTTCTGGGTAAGAAGAATTCTCATACAGAATGCCATTCAGTATTGCTGTACATACTTCTCTGAGTGCGATTGCATACACAGCCCAAGCAAAATTTTTGCTCCCCAAAATCAGCACAGGAGTGTAGGTGCTGTGGGTCTCCACAAATTCCTTGTACAGGATTGAAGTCACAAGAATTCAATTTGGATAATTTTTAAATGGTTTTCAACTCACATCTCTTGGTCATAGGTCTTTATGAGTGTTTACTAAGATCAGTTATGGATATTTTGATGACTGTTCTTTTAAAAGCAGTGGCACTTAATCAAGATTATCCTTCATCTGAAACACAGCTTTATTTTTGTTCTGTTGCAACCCAAGTTTATACACTTTTTACCAACTGAACTTATTCAGGTCAAATCATGGTGTCAGTGGGTTCATACATGTGCTTTTTCATCACTGTGCCTGTCCACCTGTCTGCTTGTATAGAGACAGCAAAGGGGATCACGCATTCCCCGGATTCCAGACATACTGAAATAAGGTCTGATACATTTCCAATTGTTGCTTGCAGATCCAGCAAGTATAGTGAGGAAAGTGTGAATATGTAAGTCACATTCATATTCCTTCTAACCTCTAATCCAGGGATGTGCATAGATGTTTGATATACCAGTCTGATGTTTCAGATGATGTTTAAATAGAAAGTTTCCTTTCTATTCAAAAAGGTAATAAAATTATATATTGCACAAGTCAAATTAAAGTTTTATACATTGGCAGTTGTTATTCTACAGCTTCTCTTTCCAATTCAAGTAGTGTTCATTGTGATATTTTGCCTATTTACTTATATAAACCAAAACAACTATACGAGAAACAGAGCAATAAATAAAATGTGTATTATTAATATTATTCATATACATATGCAGAAATCTTATTACACCTGAGATGGGAAGGTTTTATGACTGACAACTGTTTTTCTTTTTTTTTTACATGAAAATGTCCTGCGCATGTGGATGACTAAGAATGCAGAGCAAAAGTATTTATTTCTTGTGCTTTCCCAGTGGGATCAGAAGTTACGTAAACAACCAACTTTTATCTGTACTCATACCGCATCCGGCAGTTCAGATATATTAAGTTCCTTTGACATTGCATTAATTGACATTCTCCACTGCATGAAAGTCCTAACAGTATTTGAAGCCTTCCATCTTGCTATTCTCAACGTTGTCTGATATAATTTAAGAGTGACATATGAGCATAAGGAAAAAAAAAAATGTTTATTGTCACAGCATCATTTTTTCAGCTGGTGTGAAAATACATCAAATGGCAAGACCAAGAGGTAATTGTTTATATAGAATCAAACACATTCATTAAAGGATTTGGAATGCTAGCCAAGTCATTTTCAACTGCTTCATGCTTAATCCATTCAGCAGGTAATGATATTCAGTAATATCAGTAATGTTACTATTGGCACTTTACAGTCAGCTCTGTGGCAAGGTTGACAACAAGTTCTGTTGTTTGAAAACCATTCAACAGGGTGGGTAAATGAGAAATACTACTGAGTACTTTCAAGCTTCTAAGAGTCAGATTCTGCTGTTTACACATTTCAAGTAATACTTCATACATATTTTCATTGATTCCTATGACTGCCTTTGTAGATGAAAGCAACAAAGGCAGCAGAAATAGGCCATAACCTTTTGTCGCATTCTACTCCACTTTCAATAATATAGAGTAACAGAATTATTTGGGCTATTTGCCATCTGTATTTTAAGCTTAAGTAACAAAGGCTGGTCATTAAGACATGCCTGGAACAAACATGCTTTACTACTGGAGTGAACATTGTCAATGAAGAACATCTGGCTGATTTTCATTCAGCATAACGGTGCATTTTTATATTCACAAGTCATATTTGCAATTAGTATACATGAGAGTGTTAAGCACACTTTTGAATGGAATTATGTCAATATATTATTATAAAATTATACCTATTTTATATTATTTATAATATATTGGTATATTTTTCTTTATGCATTACATTTTATTATTGTACTTTTATCTAAAAAATGACACTTCTACCTCAGCTTTTTACCCATTAGAATTCACACTGTGATCTCATTGAAGGATTTTAATTCCTATGGGGTAATTCACAGACACATACATGCACTGGCAATAAGATTATTTCATTGATCTTTCATAACTGTGAAAGGAGCTATATATAGCTCATGCTATTATAGGCATACGTTTTGCCTCCAGGAGGATCTGATTAGATGAGATACTTGGAATAATTCCATGAAACAACAAATTGAGATAATGAGTGCACTGAATAACTAAAGCCTTGCAGACGTTTATGGACATGCTTAACTTCATGCACACTGCTAATCCCATTTAAATCAAAGTATGCCTTTGTGTACAGAATACAGAGTTAGATGTTAAACTAGATACTTATATTACATATCAGCAGAGTATCTGTGCATTCCAGAGTCCTTACAAGTTTTATCTATTTATCAGCCCTCTGAGATGGAAAGTAATGCATTTATTTTAAACAGAATGCAGTATGTAGAAGTCTATGGCTGAACCAGATAATGAAGTCAAATCTCACAAGTGCTATTAAATTACTCTATATTCTAGATTATCCTTGCTAAATTAGAGCTCTCAAAATATTCCCAAATCATACACAAAGGCACATTACTTTGTAGTTTTGTCAAATTTTGCTAAAACATTGCTAATGAATTGCATTTTTCTACCTTGAAATGATCACAGTAAGCATCCTGCCATCTGCTCATAAACAATCTGCAAGAAGCTGTTCCTCATCTCCCCTCTCATATGGAGACTATCAGAAACAGGACAAATGAATGGGACAAATGGACAGAAGAACATTGCTACAGGAATTTCCCAAGTGAAGGCACTCTCATTTTTTTCTATAAATGATCAACTACAGTTGCAAATGAATTACCATTTACATCTAAAGTTCTATGTCAATAATATCTATGCCAATTCAATGTATAAACTAAACTTCTATATCAATATCTTCTATGTCAACAGAGAAGCGTATCTGGAAGGAAGTTAAAATAAAACCTCTCATTGTTCATATAAAACATTATTTTTTAAAAAGAGGAGGCATAAATCCTTACAGTTTTATTATATCATTGGAAGGCTAGCAATTGTTATTTACAAAGTAGTTTCTGCTGAAAGCAGTGTTTTTCAGTCTGGTCGGCAAAAAAGTGTGGTCATGAATTACTGGCCACAGTGAGAGATGATATGTGCTGGAGTAGATCTACTCTACTGAATTTGGTCTGTGATACAATGCCCAAAAGTCCTAGTTATCAAGTTTTATTTTGTTTCATTTAAACATTTCTATATATTTTTAAGAAAAAACACAAAGTGGTTGAAACCTACTAATTTGACTAAATTCGAGAAAGTCCGCGTATTTCCAGATGAAGGCACAGCTCTCCAGCAGAACTAAGTTTGTCTTACTCAGAGGTTAGTGTTGACAGATGACTTACAAATAGAATTTCTAACCTGTATGTAGTGTTAATTTCAGTATGTATTTACCAACTGTAAAAAATATTAACTTACCAAATAGAAGCCACTGCAGATGGGTCCAATCCCACATTTTTACATCTTGACATTCGGAAGAAAAGTGATTCTATCACCTCAATAATTAAGGTGGGTGACAGTCCTAGAAAACCTTTGCACAAGGTCCAGCTGCAAGGAAATAGGCAAACAAATAAATAATTAAAGTAAGCTAAAAGGAAGCCATAGAAGTCAATATTCTTTATTATTGTCATGATCTGTTTTAAAGGCTCATAGAGATTGGCCTGTGCCTTTCGAGTCATCCCTATAAAAATATACCTTGTAAGCAATTAGGTCAGAGTATGCTGATGAAAAACATCAAAGGAGGTATTTAAGAAAATAGTACAGGACAAATGGTATTAAAAGAAAAATTATAGTTTATTTCTTTTTTTTATGAAACAAGAGACCATTCAACAGAAAAGAATGTGAAAAATTGAAAATAACTGGGGTTTTTTTAATTCTCAGGAAAGGTGGAAAATGGAAAGAAACTGGTTTTGTTTTAATTATTGCAAAGGTCCAAAATTTTATAAAATCAACATGAAAATATACAGTTATGTGAATGTCCATGAATGTAGTAACAACATTGCAGGAAATCATTAAGCTTCATATTTCAAGGTTTAAATTCTAAATCAATTTAATCTAGTAAAGATTCAATGTGACCTAATATGGGGTCACATTATTCGCCATCTGTCTGCAGAAGTGACCTTACAGCTTCCTTTGAAGCCTCTAGTCCTTTCTGCTACCAATAAGCGGGACAGTGTTGGGATATGTTTTACTGATATGTTGTATAATTGATAGAGTTATCAAATATTTTCAGCATTTTATTACCTCTACAGGTCAGATAAAGTTGAATTAGATGTATTTGCTATCACAGTTACTAAATAAGATTTTGAAATATTCTATCTTACTTGGAATATGTATGTTGAGGTTAAAAAAATGACTATATACCAAATACACTTTGAACATAAAAGTGTAGTTGTTGGAGAAAAAATACTTCACTAACAACCACAGTGACATGTGAATTAGAAGTGACTCTCTGGTTTTATGATGCATTACCATTTCTTCAGCAGTACACACATATAAATATATATCATTAAAACCTTCTCTTTATATTTCAGAATATGAAAATGTTTGAGATGAACTAATACATTTCAAACTGTGTTTCTCTATTTTGTGATCTGGGTTTTAGAAAGTCTTTTTCAAAAACCTAAATTCATTTTAAGGATGGGTGAAAATGAGTCACCTCAGCCATTGATCAACTGAACTGGAAGAAAAACAAGTGACAGTTGCCTTGGGTTAACCAGCAGAACTGATGCACATTCAACAAAAGAAAAAGAGAGTTATCTGCAATGTTTACTTCAAAAGCTTTGCAAACCTTATTAGTGTTCTTGGAAATAGTGCTAAGGATTATTATTAACTTTTCCCTGATTTGTCCAAGTAAGCAGCAGAACAACATATCTTTGAATCCATGACCCTACTACAGGCTGATTTTGAGAATGACAGTATTTAATGTAGTTGATGATTTTCATTACCTGCACTATCATAAATATCTTAACAATTATAAACACAATTATGAAATAGCATATGAAATAGCATCTGCAGAGAATATCTAAATATGAAAAATGGTGCAGGTTTTAGTTAAGAAGGTATATTACTTTTAATCAGTACCTGCCACAGACTTGTAGCTATGTCAAAAGATTACAATTTATTCAGGCTCTGTCTGCAACAGAAAGCTAAGGTGGTACAGAAAGACACAGGAAGAGCAATTCTGCTACTCAATCAGAAGCTCAGTTTCAGTGTCATTGTGAGAAACTATCAAATCATTTTGCAGATGCTGCCCTTGCCACACTAAGTACATTAAACTTGGTAGTAGGTTGTAAATTGCTTTTTATCTTGCAGGAAGTGTGTCATAGAACGGCTGCTTTAGAGAGGCACCACGAGCCTCCATGTCTTTCCCAAAAAATAATTGCTCAAATAATGTACATCACTAAGTAGAAAAGGTAAACTGGCTTTGCCGTTACTTGGGATTTTGAACCAAGTAACACAACTGTTTTGCTCAAGCTTGGAGCCACTTCCTAACAGAACAGCAGGTATCTTAACCCAGCAGGGTTCACTTTCACTACAGTGTCCCCCTTCAGTAGTACGATGACATGGATTTCTGGCAAAGTTAGGAGCTAACATCTGGAAAAGCGTTTCCGTGAAGGTGCTGTCGGACACTGGAATTGCCTTCACTGTGAGAGAAGGCAGTGCAGTCAGGCTGTCTAGAACATTCAAGAAACTTGAAGGGTGTCAAAACTATTTGAAGGGAAATTAAGAATCATAGTGAACAAATTTCAAAAAGATTTTTTTTTTTCCGGACTTGTATTGATAAGTAGTTCTGCTAAAACAAAAATTCTCTGGGACAGGTGATGCAAGCAGAGATGGAAAGAGAAGCACTTGAGAGTATTTATGGCAATGTTCCCTTTAAATTTGGGACTAGAGATAACATTAAATCTAAATCTCAATCCCAAATCGAATTTTAAAGAGAAAGGTATTTGTAATTTGGATCCAAATTCTTAAATGTTTTCTCATCAACTTAATCTCACAACTTGATAGATTTTCCTGTTCTACATACAGCTAATGTACTATTGCTTCTGGAGGTGGTTGGAAATTTGCCAGCAACCTAATAAATAGGCATGTCAGGAAAAGGTAAAAGGAGACAGAACTGTGGCTGTGGTACATAGCCTGCATTTTTTAAAAGTGATAATGCTAAAAGGCACATCTGTGGGAGGAAAAAAGGCCTGCGCCTTTCCTTCTGGGGATATCTGACTGTTAGTAGTCTCCTCTGCTTCACTATCACAACTAAATTTTCATGCTTTAATTGTTAATTATTCTAATGACATTGTTCAAATATCTTCAGATTGTTTCTCTGAAAAATCTTGTCTGGATTTTTATTTTTAAATCAATATTATATTCCTTTTACATCTATTTCACCAGTGTAAATGGCACTTACTGTTTGTGAAATGACTGATGTTTCAACTGTTACATGTTTCTTTTATTGGTGGTCCTTCGAGGTGTAAATCATAATTCCTTAGGGACAGATACTACTCTAGTCTATCAGAGAATTTCCACTGACATCAATGGGAGATGGACCTGTGGATTTATGGCAGTGTAAGACTCTTAGCATGAAGATTGCTCATTTGGGACTAGGCTGGTCTGAGCTTTTAGTATTCTTGGGCTACAGAAGCAGATTCTTATTAATCAGTAATGTTTGTCTATTGAAGCTTTTAAGATTTGACTTCTCTGATGGTTTGAACTTCCCGAAAGAAACATAGAGCAAAAAACATAAAACTCAACCTTTGTTGCCCACTTTACTTCAACTGAATTTCAGGCTTCATTGTAAGAGTTTTATTCTTGAAAGCTGAATAATTTCTTTTTCATTTTAGTATGTTGAGGAAGAAACAGAAAAAGGAATTTTGAATCTTTCCTAGGCCCACAGATCTTAGGGTTAACTTCCCCCAGATAACAATCACACAGAAGTAAAACAACATTCTCTTGTTGGTACCACAACATTTCTCATTACCTGTCTCAGCAGTTCTACCTACTGTCAGATCTCAGCTCTAGAGTTATGAATTTCAAGCTCCCTGTTGCTCCCAGGAGATAACATTCATAGAACAGTAGATCAATTTTTAACAGAAGCTTCCTTGATCAAATTTTATGTTTACTGTATTCCTCAAAAACTACCAAATAACTGTTTTTTCCTCTTTTGTCTGATTCTTGATGGGAAGAGTTGTTTTTTCCAGATCAGTCCTTACTTTTATGCAAACACAAAACCAAAGAGGCACATGGCATGTGAAAAAGAAAACTCATCAGTTTATCAGTCATAATTTGCATCCTTTATTCTCACATTAAGCCTATCGATTAAAGAACAGGAAGAAAATTAGAATGGTAGGAAAAAGGGCTGAGAGCTCATCATTCCCTTTCATATTCTACTCCTCAAAGTCAATCATGCAGAACAGAAAGGAGGAATAAAGAATTAATTTGAGAGTTTCCTCTGCTCTGCATCTGTCTTCTAGTTTCCTAGAGGAACTATCCCAAATCAATAACAGAGATTTAACATGAATGGAAGGTACCAATTCATCCTAGCAACCTTGATTCAGGGGAAAAAAAAAAAAAAAAAAAAGAATTCTTAGAAAATATGTGAGTTTAGTTTTCTCTATATTTAGGACACATAGACACACATGTGCACATGAGCATGGACACATACAGGACCAGAAATTTAAGAGATTTAAGAGTTCAGTTTGGCTCATGATGTTTTCTGACCAGCAATAAAGATGTACCATTCGGTCCCAAATCCTTCATTACATTAAATTACAGGTCAAACCTCCTCAACTTGTTCTTATGCTTTGAAAATTTTCAGAAGCTATGGCCATGTTACATAGTGCATTTTCTTGATTTCTAATGGCTTCCTCCATTTCCAGCTGAGAATTGAGGATTATGTATTTCTCAATAAGACTCATCCTGTTAACCTTGTGAAGATTTTAGCAGCATTCTCAAATAATTTGTCCAATTTGCTGAACCTTAGGCTGCTTAGTCAAATAGCACTACAATAGGTACATGTTCAAGCCCACAAAGTAACACCAATCAGTAGAATTATGCAACACATCAAGTGTATTTAATTGTTACAAATTTATGAAAAATTCCTTGGTAAATACTACAAACACTATATTGTGCCTTATTCACTGGTTTTGACTGTAGGAATCAGAAACTATTGTTTAAAATAGGAATAAATTATTTAGCCAGATAGCTTTTTCTAATGTGATCTTTTAACTTTCAGTGAATCCTGAGAATTCTTTCAATAATCTTACTATAAGCATTAGGAATCTTTCTATGCTAACCAGTTCTTTTAAGAACCAGACAGACTAATTGAAAATGTAGTCCCCTCTCAAAAAGCAGATTAGTTACTTCTAGCAGTAAACAACAGTCTCCCCATATTTTTGTGCTTAACTGTGCTACACAGAATCTCTAATAAAGCCAAAATATATGGACCTTTCACCATTCCTTTTATTATGTAATCCAAATGTCACTCTGATCTATTTTAAACTTGCAGCATATTAAATACTTGTCACTATTTTAGATAGTAAGTAGGGCAAGTTATTATCTGAAGAAATAGTATTTACTGTGCATATGGGTGGTTGTTTTTATTCCATGATGTATTCCACAGTTCAGAGATGTTGAGTTTTCTAGCCCTGTGGAATATGGCATATGGATTTATATGTCTTCAGAACTGACAGCAACTGTCAAGAGCAGTGATCCCTAGTTGACAGTGACAGCTGACAAAGGTCATTCAAGAGTTAAAGATGAATAAAAGGTTCTAAAATATGAATGTGGAAACAGCTTTAAAGGAGGGAAGCACATTTGAAGATGTGACATTCCATTTAGTAAAAATTATCCTTAAAATTGCAATCAGATGGGTAACACCCAAAGCAATATCCTAAAAGACAAGTGACTACAGAAAATAAAAGACATGAACCAGAAGTAATCTGCTATCTAAAACTAAGGTAAAGTTGTTTTCATATATGCTGTGATTTAAATTTAGTCAGTCTTGACAGACTGTTATCAGAACTAAAAAAAAAAAAAAAAAAAAAAAGAAAATCAAACCACCCAAAACATTACTGACACAAGACCAGTTATTTCATTTATTTTTTACTCAGTATTTCTGCATATTCACCAGAATGACTGGCCAAGCATAATTTGCCTGAGGGACTCAGTTACGCTTGACAAATCAGAAAAGATCTGATTTTGTATATGTACAGTTGAAGCACCATCTCTTATTTACATTTATGTTCTTACTTGTTGGATTCTAAGTTTGTATTAGCTTTTGAAATGTGCAATAACATTCTTTATAGAACCTGAGAAAATCCTATAATGAACTCTTTGCTTGTCCCAAACAATAATAGCAGAGACTTATATAAAGTGAATTGAAACAAAGAGACACCTTTAGAGCAAACATAAACTAATAGATAGATGTAAAGAATATCCAAAAAATTAACTTTCTTCAATGCACTGTTTTAGTCTATTACTGTATCAGATGCATGATAAAATGAACATCACAGTTGCACCTCAAGAAAACGTGTGTGAAGGTTTACATGGATTATGCAAAACACTTGGCAGAGTGTTCTTAAACAGCAAACATACTCTTTTGTATGATTGATTCTACTGACTCTATGATCATGATTCTGCTGAAATATTATCCCAAAGAGAAAATGATATTTATCTCAAGAAGCAACAAGCTTCTTACGTTGAAAATATTCTTAATATTCTACCTTTTCACGAATCACTTAAAAACTGTGTAAAATGAATTTGTAAGGCACAATTACTGTTCAGTTGTACTCGACTGCAGATGAGAGAATGGTTGATACAAAGACTAAACTGTTTCTTACAAAGTATTGTAATATAGCATGCAACAAGCACTTCTGCTAATGCTGTATTCTCAAAAGTAAACTCAAAATACAGTACATGGACATTGTCAGATTTCAGACCTACTCAGTAGGGCATTTTGACTAAGGCCAACTTATCTTGTATTCTTTCCCAAATGAAGAGACTGAACAAAGTTCAATCTACTATTGCAAGCTGTACTTTCCAGAGCTTTCAGGTTTATTGCAGCTCTTTCCTGAATTCATCTTACAATTTTGCTCTCATTTTTTATGTCTGCAACTGGGAATGGAATCCTGCTATTCTTGTCACTGCAGGGATAATACAGGTGGAGCATTGTCTCCCCACTTCTAAAGGACATTCTTCTAACTATTTACAGATTACAGGTGCTGATTTTAGTATAACTCTGGAAAACGTGTTCTGAGAGCTTCTGACAGTTTCATTTCTCTTTTTATTTCCCTGAATGCAGGGTATCCAAAAGCAAATAAAGCATCACAAAAAAGCACATCACAAATTTATTTTCTTGGTGTTACAGATGCCTATACAAGGCACAGTATTCCAATGCGTTCACTATCTGAATGAGTATATGGCTCAAAAAAAAAATTATCCAAAAAAACCCGAGAAAGGACCAGTCAAAAATTCTGACTGAACTCTTCATCTCCACAATGAATAAACCAAAGAATTCTGAAAGAACTTCAAGTGACAAACTCACTGTCTTTATGATAAATTCAGTCATCAGTCACACTTCAATCAATCTTACTCTGAAATTATATCCTGGACTAAGGGCTTATTTACCTGACTTCAATTGTTACTATATGAGTCTCATCCACTCCTTAAAGAATTATCAGAAACTTCTTGTTTCCCCTTTCCATCATGATTATTCCTGTATCATAACTGAAGCATATGGAAACTTTCTAGACAAGCAACACTTCAGAAAATACCTACAGCTTTTGTCTGTTTCATAAATTCCCTCAGAAGTAAAGACAAAATGCCAACAAAACAATCGTGGATTCTTTCAAAGAGTATGAGGGTCCAGATCCATTCAGGAAACCTACTCAGCATCAATCTACCTCAAACTGGTTTTAGGAAACATCTGCAAGACACCTTACAAAGCTAAGGTTCAGGGTTTACCAAATTATAGGTAACGTTCACTTGGTGAATTTCCACAGAAATTATTCTTGGTTTGCAGGCTTCCCAAACCGGGGAAACCTCAAGATGATTCAAGCATTAGGACCATGGAGACCCATTACCAGTTTGTCATAGAGATTAAGAAGCAAATGATAGTCCTATTGGCCTTTTACTGTAAAACCAGGAAGCCAAATCACTGGATTTCCAGTATCAAGTACAATCCCAGCTCTAAGATTTCAGACAGCAAACAGCAATTCTAACTCTAATAGCTTAAATTTCTTTACTTTGTTCCTGAGGCCTTGGAAGAATATTTATTGATGAAGTAATGGTTTCCATAACAACATTTGCTGCATTGTAATAAATATAAAACAAACAAAAAAAAATTAACCCTGCAAGTCGTAGTGTTCTCAACCAGCTTTTAAAATTAGTATTTAAGGAATAAGCTGATATTTTTATATGGCAGGTATTAGGTTTTGTTTGGGTTTTTTTTAAAAATCCTTAGATTGTGGCTTTTCTGAATTTTATTCTTTTTTCCTCCTCATAGATAGCAGACATATCAGTTCAATATATATACCTTATCTATACCATGCTGGGTGTTTCATATCTTACTATACATAATGAGCAACATCATTTCTTACATTTCTTCTATTCCTTAAGAACCACAATTTGATTCCAGTGATACATTTAGGAAGATTTAGCACAACAGCCAGAATGTCAAATGGTTTTGATTAAATTCTAGGTTCATTTTTAGAAATATTAAATGTACTACATTTACCGCAAGTACCAGAATTCCTGGTTCAGATATTTCTTACTAAAATAAAACTGGGTTAACAGAAGGTAGCATGCAGCTGGTGTCAGAAGAATGACGTGCTCAGAAAAAAAAATACTTTTCCTAGTCTAAGCTATTTTAAAAAGAGACAAACTCTTTCTTCTAGCAAGTGCATAACCATGTCATGTATACATCATCTAAGACTCAGAGTGTGCTGTTAGAAACCTTCTATGTATGATCACGACATGGATATTGGTTTAAATTTGGCCTTTCAAAAATCTGATCCAAATTCCAAGATTTGTCATAACCATTAGAGCCTCCATCCAAGAGGGTCCAGATATAAGGTCCTATCCTCTTTATCTACTGATTTTCCACTGGGGGAAAGATAGAGGGTGAATCCCAGATATAAAATGAACCATTACTGCTGTGTTGTACTGCATATGTTAAGATTAAAGTAAGTAAAGAAATAAAAGATCCTTCTCTATCTTGAGTTATCTAGTTAACAATAAAACTCTCACAAAACCCCATAGTAACAGAACAGCAGCTGCTTGGTTTAGTGTTTAGAAATACCACACAACAATGACTTTACAGGTAGTTGTTGCAGTTGTTTACCTTGTCATTAACTGATGCCCTATTAAATATCTGCCAAATTAAAGCTTATATCTGCGTTTACAGATTTTTCCATGTGTTTCCCAATGAAGATTTTACAGATATGTTCAGCTAGATGAATAAAGGCTCCCACAAGTAAAACACTCATATCTTGCCACCTCATGAATTCTATCATCATTTGTAAAGGTACTGCTGCCTGAAAACATTTTACACTCGAAACGAGGAATAAAAAAAGTAAATTCATGGTCATTGCAACCAGAACCTTCAAAATGTATTCAGAAAAGAATCGGTCTAAGAAAAACCTACGTCAAAGAAAGCTGCCAGCATCCACTTATGAAGGGGTCAAACACACTAAGCGTGCATTAAAGAATGATAATCCAAGCACTTACATTCCCAAGGAAAAATGAGATTCACATTCTGCTTTCTTCTTTTACTGATTGCCCCTTCCTAGAATAGACACTTTGTCAGCCAAGGATGACATTAAATTGCATAAGGAAAATTACAGTTTCCCTAGTAAATGGTTTCTCAAGGATTCAGAGATTGAATAAGGTGTGAAACAGAGAAGCTTTAAGTCTGTTGGTTATGTTGTATTAAACCAGATAGCCACCCAATTCATTGCTGAAAAACATTCAACCACTGCTTGTAACTTGCTGTGTTCTTTAGAATTCTGAGCAGAACATGCTCTCTTTGTTCAACTGAATGCTTGCCATCAGCTTTCCCGGCGTCTTCCCTGGCATTTGACTTTCTTATTGGTTTAATATCTGACTATATCATATTTAATATTTATAATGGGAGTTAAGACAGACTTCACACAAGTGCAGTGGTATGTAGTTTCAGATGTTGAGCCAGACATCGAAACTTTATTAAAAGTACAAATTATTTACACAAAACTTTTATAAATAACCTACTTTGATGAAAAAAATTAACTGCTGACACTGTAAGACAGAAGGGGAAAAATAAAAAGCAGTCATCTAAAGGGACCAGTGAGTTCTGTTATCATACTTTGGCAGAGTAGCAATCACGCCAAGATAAATCAACACAAAAAAGTTTTCCTTTTGTATTTTAGAAAGCATAAGAGCATGTGTTCAGCCCCTGCTGGCCATAGCACTACGGCATACAGCCCTTTACTCTCATATTGCTCTCAGAAGTAGTCCGTGCCCTCTTGCTTAAGGGAAATGTAAGAGAATATGTTGTACATATACAATACATATTTTTTTAACCTCAATACAGACTAACAGAGCATAGAAAATTTTGCTTAGCACCCAGAGTACTCAAGCACACTACCAAGCACACTACTCAAGCACACTAACCAAATGCATTTCTTGAAGTGGCAGGTTTCTTTGGGGAGACTGAACAGGCCATAGATATACTACATTTTGCTTAAACCAGGTTAAAAGCTGTATCACTACACACCTTAGTCATCTGGAAGGATGGAAGTTAGCTGAGGCAGGGGAGTAAAACCTTTTTACTGTGATACAACTGTTCAGACTAAGTACTAGCTTCCAGCATTTAGCTCTGTATATGTAATGTCATTTATAAATAATTTAAACTATCTGTAGAAATAATCTCCGATACTTCATAGTTATGAGGCCTGTTTTCCATCAAAACCTCTGTATGCTTTCCCACAATACATTCACTTTATCATTCAGTCAGAAACATGTATAGCAGAACAGGTGAATTTGCTGGGAAATCAGAGTTGCAAGTAGGTTTTAGCATCATAATCTGGATCTGAACAAATATCCTGAAGGAACTTTCAGGATTTCTAAGTATATTAAGGGTCACAACATTTTAATTGGAAGCAATAAATTTTTGCTACTACCTACTTCTACTTGAAAATGAGTTGTGCCACATCAGAAGAGCAGAGTGAAGAGAGCAGATGGTGAAAGATGTCACCTTTCACCCTTTGCACAGCAGCCCAAAGGCTCAATTCAAATGCTCCAAAGGTGGTGAGGCACTTCAGCAGCTGCTTGTGAGCACAGCAACTCTGTTATGCAGGTTGAAGTAATCCAAGGATCCTTTCTTAACCTATGTGAGCAGAGTTCTTCTTAGCAATGCTGCTAGCAAAAAAAGACTTCTGATATACCTCCAGCTTAACCAGGTTGGTAGATATTTACTGTGTTTTACTCCTGGGTTAAGAAATCTTCATTTTTTAGTTTGTTGATAATACTGCTTAACTGAGGTTAAACAAAAATACATCACAGTACCTATGTTTAACGTTTTGTACACTATGCAACAGAAAAATTTTATTTTTGAATAATTAGTACACATTTAAATACTTTAAGCACATTTAAAACAACATGATGCCCTTCCTTGCTATAAACATTTCAGATTCCTTTACAATTCTTCCAAATATCAAATTTGCTAATACTACTGTCCGTATAGGAAAATTTAGAGCATTTCCATTTGAATAAAGCTCAACATTAGCATGTGCAGTTCTGACTGAAAATGAGGTTGCCAGGGGATTAGTGTGCTATCTCAGAGGAAAAAATCAAACAATAATTCTACATATTATGTTTCTAATCATAACCAAGCATAAAGGTCTAGCAACAAAAACATTTTCTTGATAGTAGAACTGTGCAAATAAAGATTTTTCTCATTTCTTAACAACAGGTATTACTGATTCCACAACACGGGTATGGCTTTAAAAGACATAAACCCTATTATTTTATTTTCTGTTGACGAATTACACATGGGATGTTTATTTTGCTATTGAGCACACCATCATCAGTTTCAGTCATCTGACTATAGTCCTAAGTCTCACCCTTCATTACAGCAGACTTCGAGTTCTCCTGCTCACTCTCTTCTGCTTGCTAAGTCCACCTGTTCTATTTCTTCTCATATTACTTTCTATTCTTTAAAGTGGATGTGTACTGGACCTCTAGGACCATAAAGAATTTTAACAAAGTAATTTCTGTGAATCAATACTTCTTCCACAATATATTTGGGGGCACTGCATTCATTCATCACTCAAAAGCTGAAATTTCGAATACATAAGAACAATATAATCTCCTCTTTCCCTTGACTGGATTAACACAGTTCTTCAAAAAAAGGTTGGAATAAAAAAAGATTGAAAACAACTGCCATCTGATGAAATGAAAGGATTATTCTATTCATAGTCACAAGGATTTTTTTCCTCTTATAAATTAGTCTCTTAACATGGAACGTGGCTTTATTTCTGCGAACGTTTCTGAGAGTCAAAACATTGTTAAAGTATCTAACAAAAGCATACCAAAAAAGAGGGCCAAAAACACAAGTCAATTCTAAGATGAGCAAGTGTTAACAAACTTTATGGTAGATATTCCTTCAGTTTAATTACAGAACAAGTCACATTTAACTGACCTTCTGGGTTACAAATGAAGAGTTCCTTACAAATATATTCTGTGTACATATGTAACACATATCTAATACTCCTACAAACATTTTTTTCCATATAAAGTTGCTGATATTATGCACTATTTACAAAATTAGAACAATGTGCATTTGGATTCCTGAGACAAAGAAAATGTGTTATTACTGTGTAATGCATTTTCCTTTTCAGAATAGAAAGACAAATCAGATTATATTAGATAATACCCTGAAACCAAGGAAAATTTATATTATTTTATTAAAACCTGGAATGGCACGGCCTTAAGGAAGCGTTTGAAACCATAAGTCAGCGGTTTTCAGTCTGCAATCTTTCTTTACAGGGATCTATGGACTATTTATTGAAGGAATACACAAAAAAGTAATTATGAAAACTAAATGTATTGTAAGCACATGTATTTGGTTTTATGGGCATTCAAAAACTGGCAGAGGCTGAAACCCATTAGTAGTATTCCTTTCCTTCAGACAAAGCAAGAGTTTTGAAAAATAAGTTCAATAAGTTACAAAAAAACCCCATTGAAAATATGCAGATTCCTTACTCTCAAAAGGAAACCAAGTTTTACTTCAAAACCAAGAGGTTATTAATGGTTTGGAAACTGAGATGGGAATACAGAGTCCTTCAAATATTTCAGCTGTGTGCTAGTAAACATAAACCATTCTTTGTTTCAATGCTGTCATGCTCTCCTGCTATGAAACAGGGAAGTCACTAAAGTGAAATAAATGTTAAGTTCCAACAGAAAGGTCTAGGCAACAGCAGCTCTAAAGACAATGTGACATTATGCAGGGAACATTGAAGAGAAATACTGCCTATATATCTGAATTCAACTATTTGTATGCCTGTCATATTTCGAACTTTGATACTTGTGGATTTAGAAGTAAATCAACTAACACCCTAAATTTACTGCTACCAAATATACACTGTTTTTATCATTTAGACACCATAGAGAGATACGTAATTTACCATGGTTGAAGCTAGCAGCTGAGCTCAACTGACATACATACATCCCTCTCCTATGGACCATTACAGTTTTTAGCAGTATGACAGGAAATGTAGTGTTAGATGAGTTGGTTCTCATCCTGCTATAGCATGCATATTTTCTTCCTAAAAAGCCTCACATTTTTTCACCTAAATATAACTCAGTGAATTACAGTGCCAACTATGTGTTTACTTGCATGGGTCCACTGGAAATAGGGTAACCATTTCTGCATGTAAACCTGACCATATAAGTTTCCTGGCAGAGAAGATTAATGAATTCCATTTTTAGAAGGGGTATTAGTCACTTAGGTTTTGTGGCTTTCATTTTTAATGAGGTAGCATTCTATCTTTGTACCTTCATTTCCACACTATGAATTAATCATAAAGCATTATCAATACAAATGCTCTCAATGTTTTGCTAGTTTAGATATTGCTTCAATATCCATCATTACATTAAGTTATCAAGAAATTATTTCTGCATCACAGCTGTATTCCACCTACAAAAGGGGGCAAGTAGTCTACTTAAGACAGCTGGAGAAATCTAGGTATTTCACAGCAAGAAGTAATATTGGTTTGGTCCTTTGCTGTTCATAAGGCAAATAAGAATTAGAGGTTGAACATTTTAATGACTTACTGATGTCACAAATGCATTTAATCTTGACAGGGCATGCATCTTAATCTTGTGGCCCTAGTATGTTACACTTTTCCACAATATTCTAGTAACATAATGTTCCTACAGGTGCTGAGTAGGAAGATAATGGTGGGGGAAGCAATGGATCACGTTCTGTGAAGCACAAAGTGTTGTGAATCTGCTTGACAGTCATGGTGTCTTACAATTAGGTTGTCTCCAGAAGGAATTACATATTTTCATGATGGCAATGCCTGCTAAAAGCAGAGTTTCAGTGGTTAACTCTAGGTGTGATCCAAATGCTGTTAACTCCACAGCTTTTCCAAAGGCAGGAAACATTGATTTTCAACAGTTTTTGTTCAATTATCAACAGGCACTGAGAGTCCTTTTTATTCTGCTGTTAAAGAATCTCCTTAAAAAAACTACAGGAAAAGTAAAACGAGGCACTATTTGATTAAAGAAAAAGAAACCACATCCTTTTTTCACAGTTGGATGCCTAATACGAACTGAAAGTCTGAAAACAAATTAAATAAGAAATAATTTTTAAGGGTTATCACTTTTTTTTGCTTAGATGGTTATTCAAACCAGGTTTCTTTGCCTAATGATTACATTTCTATTTTTGTACTTACACTCTCACATGAATTTATTTAAAAAATTACCATAGTAATTTGTTGCCTCCAGTTTCAAATTATTTGTCAGAAAAGATGACAGTCAAACTCAATGCACTGATATTAAGATAATAAAGAGAGGACTATTTTAATAAGGGGACATTTTACAGAATGACACATTCATTCCTGAGTATATTTAAAGTTTCACCAGCTAGAAAGGATGCACTACCTGTAATATACACGAAAGACAATTCCTAATTTACTGCTTGATCTACATCTTTACCCAACAGTTCAGAACAAGAGACAAAACTCATGAAGAATAATAGTAAACTTTATCTGCATCTGGCACTGAATCTGGACAAGACAGTTGCATCTTTTTATGTTCTGGTTTGGCTGTTTCTAGAAGAGCAACACCTAATTCATGTGGTTGTGATGAAGCTTGATGAGTACAAGGCAGTTGGAAGTCCATAGGTAAAAAACATCATTCAAATGTTATTCAGCTGCATTTGAATTACTGGTAACTCAGTATTCACGAGTCATAAAATAAAGACTTGACTGCTTTCAGTTACAATTAATCTGCTAGGAAGAAGTTCATTCAGATAATCAGAGAGAAAAACATTAAAAATATTAAGAAAAAAACTATTTCTAAAACTGAGCATTGCATTTTTTTTATTGTAAAACTTATGGATGGAAATAATACCTGACTCTTTTTGCTGAGAATTACTGAAGATAGAGATCATCTGTGAAACTCATTCCTGCTGAGTAACTTTTACAATCACACCAAGTACCCTTACTAACTGGCTCTTTGCAGCAGTATCTGCAAAGATATCAAAATATGAATTGGCAGTGGAAGCAGAATGGCTACATCCAATATTTGATCTCATTCCTTATTTTAAGAAAGATGGGTGAAAAATTGGCAATGCACTCTACCTGAATCTATGCCAATAAAGCACTGTCCATCTAGCATAATTGATCCAGAAACTAAAATCTAAAGATTAGACTAAGTAATAAACCTGTGCCTCAGTGTCATGGTGATGCAGCATCCTTCATTGTTAAGCATGAGAAACATTCATTACCTTTATACAGGCTAAGAGGTGAGGATTTCACAAACTGATTTTGCTTTCAGCATAGAATGAACATACATTCATAGAACTTTATTACAGACATGGGCAGAGGAGTGTGGAAACATTTTAATGTCATAGTTGTTTCTTTTACAGCACTATACTTTTCCTGTTGAAGACAGCAGAACTGACACATCATGGGGTTCAAAATGACAGGAAAGGGGAGAAACAGAGAGACTCCTGATTTCCATTTTTAAGCGAAAGAGAGAAAACTCTGCTTTCCACTCATAAATGCTTTGGACTGCATCTACCATAAAATAATATCATTTAGTATTCATTAATATTGATTAAAAGGATGTTATACATAAATTATAATTAAAAAGTGTGATGATTATCAAGAGGTTAGCCACCTAGACTGTCAAAGATTTGTGCATAGTATCTTAAATTTAAAAATGCAAAACATAAAAACCAATACATTGTGGGCTGCTAATTGTAAAATGGAGTGGCAAAGCATACTAAGTCAGCAGCATATTTTTCATCGTTCATTTGACAGGCAACAGACCAGAAAGACCACAATGACTGGGAAACAGATTGTAGGCAAACATCGACCACACAGTTTGGATGGTGTCTGTATCTATTCAGTGCATTAAGGTTGCACAAGGCATAAACAACTTTCTTGGAATCATGACTTAAGTATTATCTACACACTTCATGTGGGTCCCCTTTCCTAGAAAAGCTCTGAATTTCTTGTTAAGTAAACCGCCCACTGAAGCATATTGGAGTTAGAGCAGGAGGACTATGCCCAGATCATTGTTGGAGTGATGGAATTAACAGCCTTCCATAGGCTCTGCTCCTACACCTGACACAGCAAGGCCACACCAAATGCCATAAATGCAGAGACTAAGGAAAGGAGATAGATAAGCTTCTTCTATCACTGCATGCATCAGGTTGAAGAGATGCATGTTTTTTCCCTGAACATGCTCTACAGCTATCTATCACTATATAGGTTAATGCAATCATTTGTGGTTCAGAGTATTCATTTCCATGAACTCAAAGTCAGCAGTTCACCCTGTCTTCTGACTCCATCTGATGAATTACCTTGTCTGCAGTGCCTGATCTATAAATAAACAGAACATCTGTTGGAATGCCAGGTCTGAAAGTCTGGCCAAATAAATCACTCTTCACAAATTCCCAAAGCTACTAAGGCTCTTTCTACTGCTTCTGTCCTTTCCCCTTCCTTGTCATGCATATATCCATCCACTTTCCCATTCAGTGGGAATAATTTTAGTCTTGTTGCTTTCTCCTTTTTAGTTTCTTAAAGACATACCTTCAGTTAGGTCAGCTGAGAGGGCTAGCAGTGGTGGTGAGAGCTACCGCTATTTATTCTCAAAGCATCTAAAGTTCAGTATCTGCTTTCTCAGAAAGTCTGTTAGCGTTGGGTTTTAGCATCCATGTTTGGTAAAGGTATAAATAAATTAATAAGAAAAATAGTGTGTATGTCAGTTCATAAATTGTGCTCAGTTCTTTGGCAGCAGTAAAGGAAAAGTACAGTTTTAACAGGCTCACCTTTTCTTAAGCTTTGCTTTCTAATATCTCCTTTTTCCAGTACTCCTCTTTGGAGATTAAATTGGAAAAGTCACAATTTAAGAAGACAATGATTGGGTTTCCACTGTGATTGCAGTTTGTCTCTTGCAAGTTTGCATTCTCCTTAGTAAGATATGGCACTTAATCAGATAAAATGTCTATGCTTATAGAGGGAAGAGTTGGAACCAGAAAGTGCCTGATCTGAAACACCAACTTCCATCAGGCACCGCAGCAACATATTTCATTAGAAATAGTCATTAAAATTCCTGGCCTACTACAAACAGGAAAAAAAAATAAAAAAAGTAATAATATTGTTTGGTACTTAAAAAGGACCAGTTCTAAAATTAGCAAGAGACTTATGTATGATTTAAATATTAACCTGAAAATTTGAAAGGGACAACAACTATAAAGATACAAGCATTAGATGGTCAATTTTATAATCTATCATAAATGAAAGCAGACCGTTTGCTAAGAAATTACTTCAGTTGAAGATACAGGAGAGAAAAAATTATGCAGTCATATTGTCTTTGGCCTTTGATGTTTTATTGAACAAGTACAATCCTAAAGTGCAGCCGAGCTACCCAGGTAAAATAAATTCTTTCCTTCTCTTTCTTTCTGAAAGACTAGAAAATATGACATTTCAAAAATCTTTGCTTACTATTCCTTTGCGTACATTTAATCTTCTATTATTTTTGATATACAGAAGACAGAGTTATTTTCACTACTGGAATATGTCATGCTATATTATTCCTGATTTTTTGTGATATGATCTATAATTTGCCCATTTTATTAGGCCATCTCCAACTTCTTCAGAAACACCGTCCTCTTTCTGAACTTTCTAACTTCCCTAACCACTCGTGCAGATCCACAAATCAGATAGATACATTCTCGAGACAAAATTTGAAAAAAAAAAACGCATTAGCAAACAAATGATGGTAGCGAATAAAATGGGATTCAGAATCCCAGATACCATCTTCTTGGGTTGACCATGCTTTCTCACCTTACAGGCGGAAGGTTGTATTTCCTCATTAAATATTATGAAAACTTGAAAACTTCCATGTTGCACTACATCAAAACACTTGTATTTGCATACTAACAAACACACTTAAAATAAGGTTTGTCTGTGGGACATTCGTTGCACAGAACCTCAGTTTTTCAGTGAACTTATGTTGTGGGGAAAATATTTATAATTAAGACGTCTTGGATGTTCTTGAGAAAGTAGAAGGCTCATGAAAATCAGTTGAAAATTCAATTAGCGAAGCTTACTTTTCAATATTTTTCCCCAATGATTTTTTTTCCAACTTTCATTAATAGCGTCAGAGTGTGGATTACAAATACTGAAAAATCCAGGTTTCTACTAAAGGATAATACAATAACTCATTTCCTTATTAGGAATTTTAAATTGCATGTACATCTTACCCTTGGAAGTTACTTCAGAACTTAGTATGTAACTGACATACGCTCCACAGACCTATTCCAACTGTTAAACTTCAAAAAAGCTAACGAGGAAAAGAATTATTTATAGCTTAGCCTTTGGCAGTAGGAATTCTAGACAATTTTTTTGAATCTATCTGTATAATTTTAGAAGTAAAAAATGTATAAAAGAAAGAAAGAAAGAAATCCCTGGAGCCAATAGGGATAAAAAAGGAAAGTGAAGATTTCTTTTTTTCTGGCACTTATGTTTCTATTGGTTGTCTTTGTCATTTTAACAGCAGCTCTTGTACTTTACATTGAAGGCATTTGATGCACTTTAGTACTCATAAAGAATACATCTTAATATTTCTGTGAAGCAGTAAGATAATATACTCAAAATTAGGATGAGAAAATGAGACAAGTACAGAGGAAGGATTTATGACCCAGTTGTTGAACATACTGAGCCACTGAATCAGACTTTATGTAATGTTTAAATCACCTAAAAGGAAGTGGTTAGACCAGCTCAGTGACCCTAATTAGGTCATAGGAAAAAGACCTCCCCAGGAAGCTGTAATGCTGTCTGTTCTAGTAAGTACTGCCATAATGAAATGGGATACTGACCCATTTAAGAAGATAATTCCATACATTTATCTCATTGAAAACATCTTTTTTATATCTCTCTCGCTATATATATATATATCTCAAATATTATCATTGTGGCTATTGTTAAACAGTACTTTCTTCATAGAATCACAGAATCCGTTAGTTTGGAAAACACTTAAGATCAAGTCCAACCATTAACCTAGCACTTCCAAGTTTGCCACTAAATTATATCCCTAAGCACTGTATCTACATGCTTTTAGATATCTCCAGGGATGGCGAGTCAACCACTTCCTGGACAGCCTGTGCCAGTGCTTGACAACTGTTTTGGTGAAGAAATTTTTCCTAATATCCAGTCTAAACCTCTCCTGGTGCCATTTCCTTATCCTATGACTTGTCACTTGGGAAAAAAGACCCACAACCACCTCATTACAACTTTCTTTCAATAAGGTTTCCCCTGAGTTTCCTTTTCTCCAGACTAAATCACCCCAGGTTCCCTCAACCATTCCTCATACGACTTGCTCTCTAGATCCTTCACCAGCTTCATTGTCCTTCCTTGGATGCACTCCAGCACATCAATGTCTTTCTTGTTAGGAGGGGTCCATGTTCTTATGGAACACCAATTCAAGAGGAAAAAAAAATGAATCAGTTATTCCTGTGATGTTCATATGGCAGCATACAGAACTATGAAGAAATAAACAAAATGCTCGAGAGTCAAAGCTATTTTTTCATCTATTTACCTTTTCTTCTATGCATTGTGGGTTTTTATAGGCAATATGTGGTTTGACAACAAGGAGTTGCATGATGAAGTATACGTAACTAAATTCTGCTTCCTTTCCACCACTTGAATGACACAAATGGAGCATATGCTTTGCCCCCTGTATTTTAAGAACAGGGGCACAGGCTGATGCTTATCCTGTTCATATGCTGAAAGAGCTGCAGACAATGAGAATTCTCTGTGCATGAAAATAAGTGATTTCTTTCTCCAGTAATGATTTAGTTGAAAGCCGAACAGAAATGAAATGTAGTAAGATTCAGTTTCTGAAAGTCTACATTAATTCAGTTTCTCCCTTGTTTTCAGAAAGACTGTGTTTATCACTGCAAAGATTATAACAGGGTAGGTGGTAATCCCTGCTGGACAGCCTGGTTCTAAAATAGAAAAGCATCTCTTTATTTCATGGTACTTATGCTGGACTGATTTAGCCTATCCATGGGTTTATGCATGAAGTCTAATCCTCAGAATTCTCAAAAAACCCAGTCCGTAATAATCACATGCAATACTGATTTTTATTTTTTTCAAATGTAACTGAAGAGATTATTTTAACCCTAACACTATTTCCATAAAACACTAAATAAGTCAGACAATACATTCTGATACTGAAAAGATGAGACTCTGAAAACATAAAGGTGTAGTTTCAAGAGGTTCACCCTGCACATTCCTTCAAGGAAAGAGGTAAGGAAAGGTATACAATAATATCAAAAGGTGACAAATCCATGTTAAACTGAAGAATGTGACAGTGAACTATGGACAGCTCCAAGCAGGGAGAATGATAGTCAGCAGAGTAGTAGTGGAGAGGAAGCCCTACTGGAGAACCACATTGTCTGGCCAGAATTCATACAGGAAGTCAACAGTTTATGCTCAGCACTTTCAATTTCTAAAACTCTTTTACAGCGCAATTAACATCTGATTCTTTGTGTGTGTGTGCACTGATAGATTCTATCAGTCTGGATTTTCTGACTCTTGCCTACATATTTCTTTAGATTACACCGAAACAGCCCAATGCTTTCTAGCGTCCCAGAAGTATTGTTGTTCTAAATAAGACAAAGGTGAATAAAACAAGAAGCATTTCCTCAGTGGAATCTGTGTGACAATATTGCAGAGAAGATAGAGACTGTTTCAAGCCAGTGGAAGGTGTTTATTTTCTCTACACATTCAAAAGCTGAAGCTAAAGTTGTATCTTATAGGTAGCAATCAAATCATCAATTAAGAGTATTTGACTAAGAGAAGAAGTTAAACTAGCTTCAACTGGCAGTCACTTTAACAACTTAGCAAACAAGAATTTAGAGGCATAACTGGTATTTCCTACTAAGTAGGTAAGTCCTAGTATTATTTTTTTGCAAGGCTTTACTACCAAATGAAAGCCTTCTTACATTATGGACTGTTGCCATTTCTCTCCACATTTAGAAGTGTCTATCCAGCACAGTATGTTCACAATACCTTATTCACTTAATATACTTTAAAAGAAATTTTTCCCTATGTAGAATTAGCAAGTCTTCTCAGTATCCAAAGAACCTGTTAAGAGCTTTTAATTTTAGAAAGACTGTAAAAAAAAAAAACTAGTAAAAGACTTTAAAGGACTGATCTTAACAAACCAAAAACCTAGCCCTTGAGTAGTTAAAATCCTTCTGAAAAACAGTTCCTGACTGAAGTTCTCTCTTAAGCAATTTATTCTTGCATTCATCTGTTACTGTTTTGCATCATTCATAGACAACATCAATCACTGGGTAAGACAGATTGTAACCAGCAGTAGACATTAGGATTTACAGACAGGTTTCAGAAAAAAATGAGAATGAAACACTACAGGGGGCAGGACCATCCCTTGAATGCTTTCCTTTCCCACCTTTTGTTAAATTCCAGACATTTAGAAACACAGTGACAAAGAACCAGCATCAAATCATCAGTCCTTAAAGCAGCTTTATCCCTACCTTATTGCCCCGACAGATACAACTGATTAGCTTATTCTACAAAATGCAAGGGTGTACACAAACAACACCTACACAAAGCCTACTCCCTGAAAGAAAAGTAATGCTGCCAATGGATATAAATGTCAGTCTTAAAGTGGATTTAAAAAAAAAAATACATAGAGATGGGAGTTGAAATTCTGTGGTACTGCTGAGGTTCAGATCGTGTCTTAAAATCAGTCTGAACAGTTTGGGGTTTCTCTTTCTTCCTTTTAGCATTGCCACATACCTCATTTCCCAGTGTCGCAGATGCTTGGTGCAGCAGTTCTGTTCTGTGTATGGGTCTTCGGCTTACATACTGTCAGAATAGTAAGGAACATCTATACACATCCAATTCTAAAAATTGAACTAGACTTCCAACCAGCACAGACTCAAAGAAATAGGGTCTGTATATCTGTGTGCTTTAATTGTGCCCTTCATGACCTGGAGTCAGGTACATTAGGATTTTGTTTTTCCTAACAGAGAGAAGGCCTACTAAAATACCAAATACTCAATCTCTAGCTCAGGAAGTCCCTGACTCATTAATCTCAGAAAACTGAGTAAGTACGCATTGTTCCATTGTTATCTTAGAGGTCACCGTCACAGATCGGATCCTGTCTCCGGCAAATGAACTCCCATTGTGACCTGGTAAGGCCTTTCTTAGGTGCCTGCAATTTGGTAGACTTCTTGGCAAACTAGATGTTTCTTCATTTTATAAAAATAGCGGGGGGGGGGGGGGGGGGAAGACCATCTGTCCAAAACACAATTTGAGAAGACAAAGAGTCTGAGAGTTAACATGAGTCTCTAAAGACTGTGGAACGTGCTAGCAACAAAAGCTGGCAAGAGGTCTTCAATTCTCAAACCAAAATCAAGACCATCATAAAACCCTACTATAAAGTCAAAATTTGTAAAATGACAGAATCCTGTAAAACAAATTTAAGATACTAGCACACTATTCTAATCTGAAAACCAATTTTAAACTACATTTTAGACCTCCATAGGAGTATTAATGTTCTAATGATACTTGATTCAAATGTGTTTCAACTTTTATCTCACTTATGATTCTTTGATCTGTATTTGTCAAATTTGTGCAAGAGAGAACTGACTTTGGCTATGTGGCCGTAAGTTCATCAATCTTTCCTTGTTGGTGCATGAGACACACAACTTAAGTACTGGTAACTGCTGCAATTGCTGTAATAGTGGGTAAGGAACTGAGGAATTTTACAGCCAAGTGCTCTGCACTTGTGCACAAATCCTCCTGTATTAGATTACTTTAGTGCTTGATGGAAGGGAGGACTCTGTTTGTCTGACAGCCATCCTCTTAGTTGTTTTATTTTCTTCCCCTCCCTCTGGAAGTCTCAAAGACAATGGGCTAAATCAACCTCAGCATCTAGAGTCCATATCCATTCTGTGTCAGAATCTCATTGTGGTGGGCAAATTTCTTTTTTTTTGTCAACAGCTATCCTTAGAAATGAAGATGACAAGCAAGAGCAAAAGAAACTCTACATATATAAAACAGTTGGGCCACCACATTTTATATTCCAACCACAACTGAAAATACAGTCCACTAGTAAAAAGTCACTGATCCATCCAAATGGATCTGTGGCACTCATGGGCAGAATTATATTATTAATAATGGTCATTGTTTAATTATGTCTTACTGTTCTATATACAGAATGGGGTGCACTTGCAGTCTTCTGAGTTTTTTCTCCAACTTAATTGGACCTTTTTATGTTCACGTGTAGTGCATATTTCATGATTTATATTACTGGAAAAAAATATTGATCAAAATCACCATCAGAATTCCTGTCCTTCATGAATCTTCATTTGTTCCCTTGTGTACCTATTCCTGATCAAACGAAGTCCAGCTGTGCATCTGTATTCTTTACATTTCCAGATATGTTCTCTTTATTCCAAGGTGTTGTAACACTGAAGTTGTTGAAGACTATAGTAGAAAATTACAAGAAAAGCAAGGTCTAAAATATAAGAAATTTTATAGGAAAAGATAATCAGGGCATTTGGTACAATTAAAAAAACAAACCAAAACACAACAAACAAAAACAGAACAGGCAAAAAATATCTTTGGGCACAGCCTCTGCAGATCTGCAAAAAGGCTTGTGTGACCAAAATCTTCCCTGTTCTACCAAGCCATCCAACCCAACTTAATAAAAGATAGTATATATGTCTCTTCAAATCAGACCTAGAGAAACAACATACATAATACTGTTGTTTGAGGATTGCCTGCTTCTGCTCAGAGAAAGATTCCTGAATATATCAAGAACTGTCCACAGTATTTAACAGCTGTTCCATTAGAGAAAATGTTACTTGGTTTTATTTAGTTTTGCTCAGGTCTCCTGCTAAATTGAATTTTTATATGCCTAGAAATGCGCATTGGAGGCAGTCACCAAGTCTTCTATCACAATAAATGTGATATATGACCAATTTGGCAGAGTAATTTTGTTTACTTAACACAATTGTGTAATTTAAAAAGACCTGCAAGAACATATGGAAAGTAGGGCAAAGAGTTATTTCATGAAAAACTGATATCATTTTTTCCATTTCTTAAAATTATTTTACCATCTGAAACTAAATCTGTGTTGGTTTAATCCCCTATTATACCCCTGCCTTAAGATTTTCTCTCTACAATTAATGATTTGTGAGGTGAAGAAATCATCACTATGCAGGTTGACTTCATAGAAATTTTGCTGATCTTTAAGGTACTCTTTGAAAGGAAGGAAATAAGTATTTGAAAAACAGTATCTGCAAATGGCCACATTAGTAGAAGTTTTAAAGGATACAAACTTAGGGAAACTTAGAATTTATTGAAATGTGAAAACCCTTCACATGACAGATATTTAAGAGGCTTCATTCTTCCTTTAAATTTCCAGCATCTTAGAAACACATCTAACCAGTTCCTATACAGATTACTACAGGCTGTGTTGACACATCATTTGACATTGTCCTTAAGACTGACTCCACAGACATATGTACAGCTGTGCCTATGTCTGCTTCAGCGATAGAGTTGGAACATAAGCCTGTCTTCCCTTCAGTCCTCTCCTGCACATTGCCTGGAGAGACAGTTGGACACCCACAGTCTCCTGTCAGTGTAATGCTCATGCTAGCCCATACAGAGGTGAGGGTTTGCTTTCTCTGTCACTGCTCTTGTGTTTTTACTCCACTGTCCTCTCACAAGGAGTCAAAAGCAGTTTCTCAGGATTTCCAAGTCACAAAACATACCTTTGTTAGAGTACTTAGAGTTGCTCAGCCTTTGCACTTCTTTCCTACATGAACCTTACATTTCTAGTGCCCTATGAGCTCTTTTTGCATCTCTGCCAACTCTTTTTGGTATCAAATACACATCTTTTGCAACTTAGATAACAATGCACAATTTAACAGTCTTGCATTACAAAATACCTCACATCATCTGCAATGCTTGGGAGCTCAAGCTCACAATGCTTGTCCTGACAAGATTGCAAATGAAGAACAGAGAAGGACTAGAAATCCTGGCAAGTTCACACTTGAGTACAGCATGTCCTCTGACAGTGTATAGCAATACATTAACTTATAGTAGCATCTTGGTTATGCAGTACTCATTTCCAGATTAAAGGACACTTGATGCTATATAGCACCTGCACACATGGAGGAAGAAAAGTTTACTTTTACTGAAATTATCAGTTTGTTATTGGAACTGGATGACAAAAGTGAAAGACGTCCTTTGTCCATTTGCCCAGAGTGACTAAAGCAAAAAGTACTAATGCCAGAATTGTATTTCTCAGCATTTACCTGCTGCAAGTCTTCAGCAAGGTTTGTGGTTAACTCTCTGAATGAAAACTTTGTCAGTGTGTCCAAAACTACTGCAAAAAACAATAAAATAAAATATCGATGTATTTAACATTTTTTGATCTGTATTTCAGATACTTAAGAACCATAGAAAAGGTAAAATGCAAGAGCCATAATACAGCAAGGCATAATTAGGAAAGCTCTATAGATTAAGTAGTACTATTCCAATCCGTACTTACTACAAGTACAGTATCAGGCCATTATAAAAATTAATATCAATGGTAGAGGAAAAAATTCCAATAAGTTCTGTGGGATCCATCTGCCAAGCACAGTGAAAAAAATAGGATGCACTTTGTAAAAGCTACAGTGGATTTATGAAGGAAGTTCTTCCTGACTGACATGCTGGAGTTCTTCCAAATCATGACAGCGCACAAGCAAAATGCTGTTAACGTTGTCCACTGTATTTAGCTATCTGAAAACCTTTAGGGAAATCCTTCATGGGAAGCAATTAGATAATGTAAGAAGTCATAGAGGTTAAGCACACAAACTTAAGGAACACAATCCTATTTTCATTTGTAAATATTAATGCATTTCGTAAAAGCAGGAAAGCCCTGGATTAATTTTGACAATTTATCTGTAATATCCAGGAAAAAATATTTTGCTGCCTTAATGATCTGGGAAGCAGAAAAGAGCAAATAATTATATTTTTTCCAAACTCTGTACATAATTTTAACTCTGCCTGTTTATGTCACTTTATTCATGTCAGCAGAAAATACCTTAGGGTCTGAACTGTGTCTCTGTCTAATTCAGTCAAGCACAAGAAGGCTTCGCTTGCATTTTGCATTTCAGATTCTAGACCACATGTAACTCTTAGTTTCCAAATACTCTAATCTATGAACTCTTCTAATACTCAAATGGAGTATCTTGACAGCCACAGAGTCAAGGTGGTCAAACTGAACTTCAGATTCAGAGTCAATATGCCTCTAACTTCTCGTCTTCAAAAACTTACTTAAACCCCTGCCTCAGAACTGGGTACTAAGAGAATATATATTAAAAGAGCAAGTGCAAAGCATAGGAGAATGTAGAAGAGCAAGTGTGCTGAATAAGGAAAGGAAATGTTTGCACATAAAAGGCTGGGACATGAATAAATTGTTTTTATTTTACAATAAAAACCAAATCTATTTTTAAATTTAGCGCATGCTCTCCCTGAAATTGTATTTTTTCAACTAAAAATGCATTTTATTTTTTCAATAAAATGCGCAGCCTATAAGAGCAAATGTACATTCTTGATAACTGGTTTATCTCATAAAAATTATAAAAAAAATAACAAGTGTCACCCTAAAATCAACAGGCAATGTTCACCTATAATTCTTTTTTTTAATGTAATTTGTATATTTTAAACTACTAATTAAGCACAGTTTATACCTTTATGAGACACACTAATATGCATTCTGATTACTCACAGCAACAGAAGTGGAAAGAATATACCTTGTAGGAAAGTGCCCCAGGTTTGATGTTTCCCTTCTCCCACTTCAACATTTAGGAAGTACTGTTCTAACATGCCAAGGCCTAATATTTTTAGATTCTACTATCAAAACATTTTCTTAAGCAGAGGCTTAATGCATTTATCTAAAAAATTATTCCAACATGCTTAAGCTTGAGCTTGGTAAAATCGTCCTATAGTTTGAAGCTGCAGCAATGACGTGGCAAATGCTGCTCCTGTTGTCATGCTCCAGTCCTTGAGATTGTAGAAGGGGCATCAGCTTCACCTTAGCTATCTCTGATGTTATTTATCCAGCACTAATCTAATTGTTTCCTTCTGCTTAACATTTCCAAGGTCAGCCTTTCCTCTCCATTCACATCTCCTAAACTGAAACTCAAATCACTCTTTTTCATCTTGACCTCTGCAACATCTTAGTCTCTGATCTTCACAAATGTCACTTTAACCATTTTCAGTGCATTCACTTCTATGCAAGTAAATTAATCTTCTTGGCTGTGCAACCATGCCAGCGAATGGCTGCTCCCTTTCTCAGTCTACCACATAAACTCCTGATCCAAAGAGAAGTTTTGTATTGCATGTGCTTTGTAGCTTATAGTACAGTATAGCCTGTGGTCTGAATATGTACTCTTCAGTGATTACAGTCTCTATTCAAGCTAGCTGTCATCATCTATCAGTCCAATTTTCATTCAAACTCTCTCACTTTCTACTATCCTCTAAATAAGGGATGAATTCACTACAAGAGCAGCAAAATGACTATTCCCCTTCAAATTAATGTTTTGGTGTCACCTTTCTGCTGATGCCTATCAAGTCTGAGAATTCCCATGTTCAGGACAGGCCTCAGAGCCAGACTTTTGCCCCCAGGCCAAAGTGGGTGGCACATCCAGTATAGAAAGTTTGCAGGCAGATGAAGGAGACTTGCTCAGTATGTACTGAATGGCATTGTCATGCACGCAAGACTCCCTCCCGCAGGCATCAGGTACAGTTATACAAAAGCAATGCATGCAGTGTACCTATTACCTGTGTACATCCACTGTACTCAACTCATTGGACCTCTGTGAATGCACAGAAACAGTACACCAGTGCCTTGGTGTTTTTAACATAGTTACCACTGCTCCTGCACTAGTACAGCTGTTTAGTGTAAGGAAGAGAAGCATTGTTCCACTACTCTGTTCCACTTCCTTGTTGCATTTACTTATCACACTATATATTTTCATCTTATGCTTTCTGGGGCAGGAAATGCATTGTTATTTTCAAATTTCAAATCTATTTGTCATGATAAAGCACTGAAATGCTGAATCTCAAGGTTTTCTCCTGCTACGTGGTATAATTAACAGTCCAGAATTAGGTGGTTGTTTTTTTTTTTTTAAACTAGAATACATAATTACATCATGTTTTTCTCACTTTCATCAAATACCAAAATTGATATGTAGGGTAGATACTGCTTAGTAAATTGTATTTAGTCATTTGAATGAAAAAGAGCAAACCCATATATATCTGAATATCCTAGTAGTCCCTGCACTTCACAATATTTCAAAACATAAGGAAGAGGCTCTGGGCTTCATGCCAGCTGAAACAACTTGCATTAAATCTCAAAGCAAAGCATTGCACATCTTTAGTTTTTGAAGAATTTGTTCACTGCTGACAGAGGATTGTAATACCAGCACAAATAAAGAATAAATACATTAATAGACAAACAAAAAACTGTTCCACTCTCCCTTGCTTCACATAACCCTGGCAATTTTGGAAGTTTTCATTATGATCACCTTTCAGATTAATATTATTCATGAGTTGGACTGCTTGATAGTTAGAACTGTACCTGTCAAATATTTCTAAGTAAAACAGTAACGTAACTGTTCTTTGCACAGAGTAAATAGCTTCAGTTAGCTGAAGATACGACTGCTGTTCTTGGATGGAGCAAAGATCCTCAACATTTTATTGTTGATTTTCAATACGAGCAGATTGATAATGTGCAGTCAAGTAATGTTACATGAACTGAATACTATCTACACACTTAGCAAGATTTCCTCTTATTTCTGCTTCATTTTCTTTGTTCTGAAGTTGGCACATGTGTGACACAGAAAGGGGAACAAGATGCATTTGCTCCTTCTGCTCTTTTGGAACAAAAAGTCTCAAAGCCACTAAAATCAATGAGGTGCCTTTGACCGTCTCTGAGGTATCACTCATTCTTGCACTGTATCAAAATTGTATTGTGAACAAAGTTTTCAGCTCTTTCTGATGGTGACTCTGGGATGGGACCCACAAGTATTTGAGGAAAATAGTAAGATAAACAAAAATAATCCTCTCTTATCAACTTGGAGAAATCCAAGTCATATGTATAGGAAACCTCATTGCCACAAAAACAAACATGATAGGCAATGTGTTTGCAGACAAAACAACTTGCCTGGACAACAACAGTTGTAAGAGCAGACATACTATTCCCTAGACACAAGGCTGAATTTCATTTCACAAACATTCAGGGATAAGTGGTTTAACTCTATGTTACTGTGACTTCATTTAATGCTGGTCTGCAACTATGTGATTTATGGACAGTTGTTACAAATATAGAAGCAAATTTCTTCTTTGCTCGTAAGTAAACAATTAATTTTCCCAGCACATATCTGAAGTGGAGATGTGTGTCAACTAGATCTCTCCAGGTTATCTGTAATTTCCACAGTTGCTTGCTGTTTCCAGTAAAACTGCAGAAACTTAACCACAGTGCCTCTCTTCCTGGTTTAGGTAGGAATACAGCTTTACACCAAGATCCTATTTAAATGTAAAGATAGACTGGCATTTACATATTATGATATGAAATATTGAGGTAGGGTTAAAAGTTGCTAATCAGGACCCTGAAACCATTCTGCAAGGAAGTATGAGCTCTATCTTGTTGGGTTCTCCCACATAAAAAAACCCACCCAAGCAGTTAAAATAAATTACTAGAGTTATTTTACAGGAAAAACAGAAAAATTAATGGTATGCATCAGGGTTTTTTTAAACTCTTTAAAATACTAACTTTTCTTTACAGCTTCTAACTTCTTGGTGGCTTCTTTGGTATCATGTATGATTTATTAATTCTTACTTCAACAAAATACAACACCCATAATTCTAGATTTCTACATACTGTCTCTCAGAATTTTTTTTTGTACTGAAGTATTCCATCTACTTTTAATCAACAAATTTTAATTCCTGACATATTTGTTCATTTAATATTTTTCTTTTCCTAGTATCATATACCAGACTTCTACACCTTTTAATAAGCTCTATTCCTGTCTTTAAAGCAACATATAATACAGCAAACTTCTGCCCTGAGGACATAAAGTACATAAATGACAGGGATTCAAAGGAAAGGTTTTTCTAGGAGTTTCTTGATGATTTGGGCTCAGGTCTTGAGCTGATTTCAGTAAGATATAGGTGCCTTGCTACCTGCCTAGGGGAGATATGGCAGCTTCTAACACATCACTTCTACAACAGAACATCTTCACTGACCAGTAGTGCATAAAGACCCAAGATGAAACCTCCTGATACAACCTCCATTTTGACCCAGTGACCTCATTCAAAATTTTCCCCTCTGAGGTTAATGGTTTGGATTGGAAAAGGGATGCTGATAGGACTAATAAGTTCAAACTGCCTGCACAACTAACACTTTCATCATACAAACAGTTACATTCTTGAGACCATTGAGTATTACCATTGGTTTCAGAGGGATTACTAGCACACATAAGGCTGTACACATAATGCAAGTGTTTTGTAGAATCAGTGACTAATTCACACTAATTAAAATTTGACCCAGATCTGCTGTATTTAGGTCAAATGAAATAATTGCTATCTGAAGGCTATCCCATTGCCACATGTAAGCTTGCAGTGCCATGGTACTGACTTGAGATACAGATGCCTCTGTCATGAGCAGAAGCTGTACCATACTTGGGAGACCTGGTCAGAGCTCTAGAAAAAACTTTTGAATAGGTCTTGCATGCTAGATATGAGCCAGGTTCAGTCAGAAGCAAAACCCCTGATGGTGAATCGCTGCCTACCACAAAGATAAAGCAGCTGATAAAATCATCTCCTGGCAGCCCCTGCTCACTGCTCCTACTGAGCTCCTCACTCAGCAGAAACCCTGCTTTTTCTCTGAAACAAAATCCTCCCACCACAATAAAATGACATGCAAGTACTGAGATATTCTAAGAATATACATAGCATCTCAGATCTCAGATAGAACACCAATAAATAGGCCTGTCCTTGTTAATTACTAAAATAATTTCTAAAGTTGATTTATCCTCCTTGATAAGCTGTTTATACATACATGTATGCCCCTAGAGTTACAGGTACAGGGAAAAAATGGACATCATTCATTCAATTAAGTTCTGTGACCAAAAAGTTGACAATGTTCTTGTTTATAAACAGACATAAATAAAGAAAAAATAAAGAATAAAGAAAAGTTGAAGACCTTAAAAATAGCGTGATGCAGGTAGCATGATATTTTCTGTAAATAAGCAAATAACTTTTGCAATTAAATATAGGTATTTCTTTGGAACTCTCCTAGCTAGAATGTACAGCAAAAATTACAGTCAATATACTTGCATCACTTGGTTCCACTCAGAAAACATACACACTGCGCCATTTCACTGACTTGAATACATATGGCTGAGAACACCTGGTGTGCATCACAAGCAATGCACTTCCTACATCCTTAACTTAAGGGAAACTAACGGAAAATCAAGTCTTATTCTGATCCATCCAAGCTGAATGCCATGTGTCTACAGAACGAAATACAATGGGTTGGAAGGTTTGTTGCTGTTAATATTTATGATCAGTTCAGCGTTCTTTTTCCATTTATAAATGATTTGTTAGAGGATCACAATTTCTCTAGATATATAAATTATTAAACATCTTGAGGAGTTTTCAGACCCAGGCCAGAATTGATTTCAAGCAGCTCTCTGGTATGTCATTCATCATCAAAATTGCATGAAATTGTGCTGTTCCATGGGATGACAACAATTTAAATTAGAAGAAAATTAAAATTAATAGCAGAAGTGATGTCTGATAGACATTAATGTTTGGATTAATAATACCTAATAAAAAATGTATGAAACTTCATTATCTGCCAAGAAGCTAAGGTTAATTGCAAACTTTGCCACTGGTTCCCATTTATGCAGAAAGTGACTTCCTCTGGACATCATCCTTCGGGATTTTGGTTAGAATCTGCACAGAGCATCACAGTGATATTATCCAATATGTAAATAGCAGCTTGGGAGTCAGCATTTTTAATCCCTTGTGTTTGGTATGTCTGCAGATCTACTACTCTCTCCTTGCGTATAATCATTTCTAACAAATGACAATAAAATCAGAGCTTAACACAGTTTTGGAAATACTCTCAATTTTATCCTTTTGCTTTTGTCTGGGAAAAAGTTAATTTTCTTCCTCATAACTTCTATAGTGGTGTATTGGGGGAAATAGCCAGCCCCTCTTCAGTGGTCTGTGGAGACAGAACAAGGGGCAATGGTTGCAAGTTGGAGCACAGGAAGTTCCGCACCAACATGCGGAATAACTTTTACATAGTGAGGGTGACAGAGCCCTGGAACAGGGAGGTGGTGGAGTCTCCTTCTCTGGAGATATTCCAGACACGTCTGGATGCCTATCTGTGCAATGAGGTGCTTGCAACCCCTATGATTCTGTGATTTTGGAAGAGAGAGATATATTTGAAATATTCAAGAAGTTCCACAGCTTTACAGAACTGAATTACTAACAAATAAAATAAACACTTTTACTTCCACATGATCACAAGATCAATTTTTAGATACTCAACTAATAAAAAAAGTTAAAATATCTGTTCTTTTTTCTAGAAGACTTCATTGTTCACCTCCCTTATAATTGATTACTGGTTTTATAATGGACTCATTTCTTTACAGAATGAACTTGGAAACCTGTTGTTCTCTTGAAAGTAATATTCAGCTCTGATACCAATGTCTGTGAGCATCTTTTGGGCTGAATACTATGCACCACAGCTAAAATGCTCAATTATTTAGAAAGTAAACTAATAATAGTGTTAAATCCTTTAGCAAGTATATAAAACATGTACTCGTTATATCTGCCCGGTTTGCTTAGCAAATAGCCAGATATCTACTGATTCTAATATGGAATAGAAAATTATTTATATTTCCTGGCCCTTTCATGGAATCTCTTCGTTATGTCTTACCACTGACATAGGAGCCAAATCATGCGTACTCTTCTGTCATTTAATTAATTCCACATCACAAATTGACTTATGATTCCTGAGCACCCAAGTTGGACTGAAAAATGTCTACAAATCAAGCCATAGAGTCTCAATTTTGACTCACTTTCAGCCCATAAACAACAAAAAATGTCACACTATTAGTATCTATAGTTACACTAGGTATATATATGAACCTATAAGTAGTAACGTAAATTTCACTAACAAAGATCATCTACACCATTCTATACTGAGGAATTCTTCCCCTTGCAAGTCAAGTATTAAACTATACTGAGAAAAGTTCAAGCACCTATAACTTGTGGGTAGTCCTGGAGATCTTTACAAAGCTCATTCAGGAAGTCCTTCTGTAACACAGAGAAGACCTGCAGGAGTTTCAGAAACTTACCTAGAAAACATTGGATGTATAAACTGTTTCAACAAATTCTTTGCTACTTTTTGTAATTGTCACTTAGGACAGTAAAACTCTTAAAGTGAAATCAGGAAATAATACATGCTAACCTTCAACCTGAAAAATGTGAAAAATTATCACCTTCAATAAAATGCAAGGTTATTTTCTTCTGAAAAAATACTTAAGGAAAACAAAGTTTGAAATAGCTCTTTAAACTGGGCAGTTTGAATGATTATTTGGCCAGTATCCTGCTGAGGAACTGACTTCTACATGCTCTTTCCATGAGATTTCTGACCCTGCTCACAACTCTTCACTCACCACACGAATAATGGCAGAGCTGACAAAAAGAGCCGTATTATTTAAAATCACTTCAATAGTAAAAAATGCATTTCAGTGCTAGTTTCTGCACTCACATAATTTGAAATATTAAATTTTAATTAACACTGAGGTACGTTGTATGTTTTCCTGTTGTGCTACGTACAGCCCAGGACATGACTGTAAACTGCAAGGAAGGCATTTTAGATTGTCATGTGAGATTATAAACCGCAGTGCCATTGTAGTCATGTGTGGGAGTACCTGCATAGTGGAGCATGCTGCTGAGTACAACAACCTGGCAAAATGTCAAGCTTGGCCTTGGAGCCAAGGAAGCATCCTGGTCATCCATTCCATAAACCCTAAAAAATGACTACTAATGTTCCATAATGCACACAGTGTATCTTGCCATCTCTACAGGTGGCCTCCTTAAATATAGCACCAGACATATCCCGATCACTATTTAAAACTCATATTTTCACAGCTCCTAAGCATCTTTTCACACTCCTCATTTTTCAGTCTTAATCACTATAATGTAACTTTGCTACTGTTTAAGGACCAAGGAACTGGTTTCATTAAGCACTTCTGGTTTCCTTTTTTCCCAAAGACATACATGCTCTAATTAACTACTTGTCCTAGATAGTCTCAAGACAATTGACTAGTCCAGGCAGCCTGAGTACAAATTAAACAGGGGGAGATCTTAAAAAAATGTCAGTCATTGCTGCAATCCTATATGAGACACACAGAAAGCAAGTATAAAGATTTTCTGGTCCTATTGAGTATCTTCAGTATTCCATATAAATTGCCATATATTTATACCATGTCTTCTGCTTCTTGTTACAGTGACCCGAAAATTTCAAAGGGATCTTTATGATGCTATGAGAACATTTCTGAGGGTTGGTTCTTCTCAAATAGAGTTCTTGTTACAAAAATTACATCTCATTTATATGCTAACACTTTTTAGCCTTTCAGCACCTTGTGGAAGCAAGGACAAGAAACTGTTAGGAGATAATCACTGCCAAGAAAGTCTGACCAAGTTCTTTAAGTTGCCTTCAGGCCGTTTGAGCATTAAGAGATCAATAGATTTGCATGAAATGAAATATAAATGAAATAAAGCCCTCTCTAAACAGAGATCCAATAGTCTCACTGAATGCATGTACTGCCAGAGGTTAATACTGATTCTTACCTACAGCAGAGCAGTTTTGGATAAATAGTCAATATCGTGATATGAAAGAGCAGACATTTCCTATATATATTCTGACTGTTCTAAATCAAATTGGTATTCTTCCTAAAAGTTATGCTGTGGTTTAAGTCAGAATATCTGTGCCACTAAGTAATAATGTGGAAATATGAATCAGGAAGTACAGGCACTTGTTTGAGGAATTTTTTTTCCTAGATCAAAACTTGACACATACACATTTTTCTATCCACAAAGAAAACACTATGTCAGCTGAATCCAAACTCCTAAAAGAACATCCCAAATATGAGTAATATGGACTCTTACTAACATATTGTGCTGTTTTGGGCAAAAAGCTCTCTGGCAAAGACCTGAGACCCTTAGGCTTACGTGCTAGCAGTGAATAAGTTGGTGGGGTGTTTCTGATGTTCTTACTCTTTAAAATTATTTTTAAATACATATTACATATTAATAATACATTACTGATATAATAATATAGTATTGCTTTCTTATTTTCCAATGGAACAATGTAAACTGGAAGAAGGAGTGGCAAGAGGAGCTGAAAAAAAGAAGCAAATCAATGCTTTAACTTTCTTCATTTTCATAGTAACACATTTAAACTTCTCTGACAGAAGAAAGATGCTTTGATATTTCATCTTCAGGCTTCCAAGAGTGTCATGTAAATTGTTACAGGAAGGTAAAATAATCCCATATACACCTACCACAGGTTCATTACATCTTCTCCTGAAATAGCTCGTGAATAATGCAACACAAAGTTTTAATCTGGTGAAGTCTGTTATTCTTAGAAGCATTTTCGTGGTTATAAAACAATGCTGAGATTGGCAGATAATATAGGATGAAAAGTATTAAACAGCTTTTCTCATTTTCATAAGGAAATAGAACCAGTAAGAAAAAGAAAGGAAAAACTGTCAAGAACCATCTAAACATGACAGCTATATTTATTTAGTCCATCCTAGCAGGAGTCTTTTTGTCAGCCATGAATTTTTCATAAATAACGATTATTTATTTTTAATTTTGTTGTAAAACTTGCTAAGAACCCTGGTTACACTAATAGTGTTTCTTGTTTTTCTCTGTATAGTTATTATGACCCACTGGACCTTCTCATGTCCTAGAAAAAAAAAACAAACACCATTACTTATGCTTCACAGCACATGTGAAGGTTTTGTCCTGATGCTTAGATAACCTTATCAAACATGCAGCATACCTTTTGCACAGTCTCCAAAACATCTGTCATACTCCTTTTTTCTTCTTTCATTGACAACATTCTCTTAGACAGTTATAACAGGCTCAGCAGGAAGGTCATTCTACTAAACCTAACCTTTGCATTAAAATATTCCCATAATATTTGCTCTATTAGCTGAGATTCAGGATAAATTTTCTGCTGATCAGAAAAGCCCTCAAAGACCTGTAAATTCACAGATTATTGTTACCCACAGGTACTAGTAAAGTGCTGGTTTCAGGAACCAGTAGGTCAAGTATTCACGTACTCTTGTAGCATTACAGCTACTTTGACAATACAGCATCAGCCCATTTTCTATTGTTGGTGTCTGACATGGCAATAGTCAGCAGGACTGATTATGACATAACATAAATATTTTCAGAAGTAAATTTTTGATTAAAGCTGCTGTGGAGCACGAAAGGCTAGCACTCAAAGGAACCTAACTGGTTTTCATTATCTTTTAAATTGCTCCTTCAGGAATACACCAAGAATTTGAATTATTGGATGTTTTTCCTGTATCTTCGATTATACACAGTCATATCAATGCCAAATTGATTACAAATGCATGGTGGTATGTAATTTGTGAAGTGATTTTCAGTATCCAAACCCTACCGCATAGATTCATAAAACAAATCAGTTATAAAGAGAAGTTTTATTGGCACCATGCAGACAGTAGTAGCCAATCACTTCTACACCAAATGCCTATGGACTTCAGAATCATAGTGTAATGAGGCAAATTCTCTTTGCATTTTAATTCAGTTCATTTACATCTGCTCATTCTTAATGTATATTATTACATAATGAATGACTCAGTATTACAAGTCAGTAGTCCATTAACTTTTTACTGTGTAAAGCAATTGTTTCTTAATTCACCTACTAAATGCAAAGAGCCCATTTCAATATTTTTTAATGCATGGATGCATAAAGTTAAGCAAGGGAGACACTGTACAGACCTGAAGTCAATTAAAGCAAGTAGCTCATTTGAACATCTTGTTTTTATAAGTTTTATCCTTAGATAACCTTGGCAGAAGATAAGAACAATGTTTGCATGGATTGCCATGAAATTGCCATTCATTCCAGCGGAGTTCTCATGTAGTGATGTGTCCCAGTGACTATAAAAGAGCAGTTCAGATCGCTGCAATTCAGCAGAGATCTGCCTTGCTATTAAGGTTACTTTGTTACACTTAATGACTCTTTTCACTCTTGGGGACACATTTACTATATGTTTCACAGCAAAAAGTCATGGTGGCTCATTGCATAGCAGTCAGACAGACCTAGCAGCCTCCATCACTTTTTTTTATGTGGTTTATTCAATATGCAATTCTTGGATATTTCAGGTCATTAAAAGGTCTTAAAAACAAGACTCCCCAAGAGAGCCTTCAGTTAAGCCACTTCCTTATACTATAATTTCCAGGGATACTTGGCAGAGACATCCAGCATCCCCGTATACTGCAGAGTAAGGAGCATTGATGCATTCCCTGTGGTTGCTGTGGCACCCTAGGGCATGCATTTTCCTGAGTTACAAAAGCACTGAAACATAATGGCTGCATGTCCTAAAAGGTTGACAGAAATTGCAATAATTTTCTTCATATTTGCATTGAAAATGCCCTTTTAGATGTCACCACTTAAGATGTAATGAAGACTAGGTAAATAGACAGTACTGAGAAACAGTAACCTTCCTTTCACTGACACACAGGGCTGAATTATTGTTCCTCACAAGAGCCCAAGCTCAGTATAATCTGCTCATGCTGTAGATGTCCATAATGCTATTTCTGCTTTCTGAATGTCACATATTTCTCACTCTTTTGTTGGTCATATCTTTGCAAGAAATCACAGAACACACTAGTATCCAGCTGTTAGAAAAAAGCGTATTGTAATATGGGATATCCTACTGAGGCAAGATGCTACACTGATCTTTGTCAGTCCCAAATTCTGCCTAGAAAAGGAGAATCAAAAGGATATTTTAAGAGCAGATTTTTTTTTTTCATTTATCTTCTTTTTTTCCTTGCATTAGCTACAGTGTAAAAATACCAACATTAAGACCCCAAGGGAAGGCCAAGGGAGCTGGCTAGCAAGGCATAGATGACAAGGGTATATATACCAAGGTTGGATATCTTTAGAGTCAAAGTCAGAGGCAGGAAAAAAAACCCTAAAGGAAGCTTGATTAGTCTGTGCTTTTATCCTCTTTTTTTCTGGTAAAATATTAGACAGAACCTTGGTTGTTTATTTTTTAAATTTCTACTTGCTCCTAGCTATTGCTTGCTCCACTTGCTCATTTTATCTTCTTTTTAAGATAATTGTAGAGAACTGAAATCAGAATCATGCCTGTTTGCAAATTTGTACAGCATCTAGCAAAAGTGGTACTGCTGCCGTGCTAGAATTTTACACTAATAACATCATGTGCTTTTAGATGTTCTATTGCAACCTCTCAACTGAAATTACACAAAGTAACAGAGGTATTACAGTTTGTAAGCAATACATTTGCTGAAATATATATACTTAAGTTCAAGAAAGAAAATATCCAAATTTGCTCATGTTGTAAGACAGACAATAAAATAGTACTGTTTAGACTTGCTCATTCTTAGCTCTGTACACAGACAAGAAACTTCCTTATCGGTGAATTTACTATGACAAGGTAGTGCTCCATGCTAAAGTATCTTTAATCATAAGGAGTCATACCTTGTTATTAGACACTTCAGGAGCAAAGGGCTTTATCATGTGAGAAGAGGTGTAGATAAAAATCACTACAGGATGCTGATTCCTAACCTTTCTCTTCCCTAATAAGTCTCAAACAATTCCATTTACAGGATGCTTGCACTTACATTTCAGTTCATGGTAACAAACCCTGGTATTACAGAGAACCAGTCAGTGAAATTCTGAGACCTGAAGTGGGACCCTCACCCAACCTAGCATCAGGCAGGACAGACTGTGCCTCCTTCTCAGAAATTTATTTACATTACATAGATGAAATATTCAAGTAACATTACTGGAACACATTGCTTTTCATCCAGGAGGGAAGATGAACAACAACAAAATAAAATTTACTGCCTGTTAGGTTACCTGGTCTCTGTGACTAAAGACATTTTGTGCTGCTCATCACTCGTTTTTTCTCTGTTCTGTCAGAGATAAGGTGTATAGACACAGACACAGTGCATATGTATATGTATATATGCATCTTTATCCTATCACACACATACAAACTCCCTTGAAGTGATCAGTTTCTGAAATTCTCTGCAAAAGGCACAATCAAACCTAATAACAACAATGGAGATCTAGACCAGGAAAAATGGAGAGATGAAAAAAATCTGCTTCCTCACATGACTTGAAGAAGAGCTGGTTCAACCCAGATGAAATTTAAATGCAACTCTGAGATTACTACAGTGGCATAAAAAAAATCCCAAGAAACTTTAAGAATAAACTAGACTAGAAGTAAAATGTGTATATGAAACTACTCTGAATATATCTGCATACATAAACATAGGTCTTTAGTAATTATCTGTATACATACAGTCCACATGCACAGGTACATCAATTATTTAAGAAATTAACAATGTTTTTTAACTGAGCAAACATCACTAATTTTTTTTTTTTTAACAAGCCAAGGAAAAACATTGCACCTGCCCTTGCAAAGACTAAATTGTTCCATACTGCTCATGAAACAGAACTTTTGAAATACATGAATTACAGTAAACTTCAGAATTTAGGGCAAGAGAGGTTATTAAATTTAATTAATCAAGTTCAAAAAAATTTTACTTGCAGTAGAAAAATGTAACAGCAATAGAGTGAAGTTGCTTGTAGAAATAAATACCTGTTTAGATAGAAATACAGGACCCATCCCACCCTGTCTTGTTTTCTCAGGGATTTGCAAACCACAAGTTATAAATATCTCTGGATGTCCCCTATGGAAAAGTAGTAAGTGGAAAAAAATTATTTCCTCCTGTTGCTTTCCTCTTAGGTCATTTGTCCTTTGGTCCAAGAAATACTCATCCAACAACAGGAACATGACATCTGTCGTAACTGCTGGCTATACAACCCAAAAAGGTCATCCTTTATCTTACTATATGTGGTTTTAAATGCCTAATTCCCAATGTGTTTATATATTTTTAACGTGCCATAAAGCATATGTTCTAAATAGTTTTGGAGACCTTCTGGCAGATGTTTGTATACAAGAAAATAATATAATTTGACTTTAAGGTAAGTTAAATGGGGCTTCCCCAGCACGGGGTTGACTGGAAAAGCAAGCAATGTCTCAGCAGAACAGCAGAGGGAAACAGAGAGACAGTTCTAAGTATAGTATTAAACGCTAATAATTGGTAGTGACAAAGAGGTTTGGTGGGTTATATGAACTGATAAGTTTAAACTCATCACATTTAAACTATAAATAATTGAAAGCTTGAGTACCTAAACTGACAGGCAGATAGGGAGGTAATGCAAATGAGAACTATAATTTATTAGAATAAAGAAACCTTTAGCTTACAGCGTGCCTTTGCTTGATTCTTCTTCATGACTCAACTTCAGTGTTCTAAGAATATGAGTGTGTGACATCATCTTGCACTATCAGACACTGAAAGTGTGGAAAAAGTTGTCTTCTAGAGCACTGAGATTTCTGGAGCTCAAAAATGAATTTTTGAAATCAAAGCTGTACAAGAGTAGAGAAAATATAGGAAATATTTCCTAAAGTTTTTCCAGAACTAGTTAGCTGAAGTTTATTTTTACTCCAGTTTCTCCCTAAATGTCTTAAGACATTACTAAATAATGTCCATCTAAATAAAAAAAGGGGGTCTTTATGGTCACCTACATGAGTGTCAGTTGAGGATATACAAGGCAACAAGCCTTCTGCACTGAAGTTTTCTATTAGAAAGAAGGGTAGTTTGAAACCTGAATGATGTTGTTTCCTGCCAGTATTTCCCATTGATTTTAACTAGCTTATTAAAAAAATACAGTGAATTCATGCCTACAGTAATTTCTTTTTTACCAAATATTTTTAGGAAATTCTTTGCCCTTTTTTCATTCCTTTGTTCTGTAAAAGATGACTTTTTTTTCTTCCTAGAGCCAAATGTGTTTTCCAACCCATGCTCGTTTCAAAGTCTTTCCTTTAGAGAATTTGACATTTTTACAAGTGACATAAAGACTTTTCAGGTCTTAGTATACTAAAATAATGCAATGAAATATCCCCTCATGTAAAAAATAAAGGCCTTAATTGTGAATACCAGAGTATACATTAATATACATAATATGCACGTGTGTGTGTGCATAGAAGATTATGTATGTACTTCATAACAAAAAGAGGATGCTGACAAACCTAAGTAACATCATAATGTTACACAGACATGAAAGAAGAGGAGAAAACTTTATTTCAATTAATTACCATACTTATATCTAATTCAGAATAGTTATTACTGCTGGGTTTATGAAACAGCTGAATCTCTCTTGAAAAAGAATCTTCAGGGGAGATTTTATAGTTCACAGAGTTTTCTCAGGTGATTTATATGGTTTTACTAATTGTAGTGCAGATATTACTGCCCCAAATGTTTCACCCAACAGTCCTTCACCTCTGCATTTCACACTCTACTGTCAATTCAGAGTTGATTTCAATATTGATACCATTCTTAAATCAATCCTAGAATCATAGAATGTACTGGGCTGGAATGGACCTTTAAAGGTGATCTAGTCCAACCCCTATTCAGTTCATTCTACTGCAGTCTACTCTGTCATATGTCAGTCACAATAGCCAAGAGCATATTTGTACAATGCAGCTTCTAACTATACCATAAAAAAGTGAAGCAAAAATGTGAGGCAGTTTTTTTGCTTAACATTCTCTTTTGTTGACATGGTAGATCTTTCCTATAATATCCTTTACATTAATACTCAATTAACTAATTCAACTGCAAATACTACAGAAAGGCCAGCTTTTGTGAATGTGCCAAATACTCTGTGTGTGTGCACGTGTGTCTGTGTGTACCATTCCAGCCAGAAGAATGAAGAATTCACAATTAAATCTGCCAAGATGGAGCATGGTGAGTAATCTCCATTTCAAATTTCATCCACATAAATTCATACATGGCATATTAATTGTACACATTCTTTTCCTCTATTTGAAATATTTCTTTAGACTTCATGACCTAAAACTGTCTTCCTAAATTTAACTGGAAGAACTGCAAAAGTAAATGATTATGTGTCACAGTATTAAACATAAGCATCCTTTTAAGTGCAAATTTTTGGTTGTGTTCATTCAAACATTAAAAAATATGAAAGTAAATAACCATGCTGTGACAGATTCTATCTTCCTATCCGAGTACGATACGTGGGTTTTATATATTGTACAAGTTCTGTCTGCAACTAGAGGAGACTAGCTGGCACAAGACAATTGCAGGCAGAACTGACAACTCACTCTGACTCCTAGAAATGACACTGTTGTTGAACAGCCATGACATGATAGCTTCTAAAATGCTCCTTATAAAACATAATAAATATAGAGGGAAAAAGAAAATCAACATCCATGGAAGTATGAACAGTTTATAAGATTTGTTTTTAGTTGATTCTCTTTGAATCTGTTACATGTTTAAAATAATACACAGTATGAACAGGTGTCAAATTCTCTGGTTTCTAATATGAGAAGAGACTTAGACACTTAAAGATATTTATGGTGATCAGAAGTGACTTTGTTATTACAGAAAAACGTGCCAACATTTTCCAGTAGTGCCCATGTAACTGACCACATATATGCTATTTTCTTGTCCAGATAACAAGACAAACACATCAGCTTAAGCTAAGAGTACTTAATCTTTCTCAGTTACCAAAGTGTTTATTATACAGGTAGTGAAGTGGTTCTATGTGTGTTCAGACCTGAGAACTAAGTTTTCGTCTGGCTCCAAATACTATAGTTTTTCTAAGAGCTGGAGCAAAAGGAATGGCTACTCCTCAGGGTGGATAAATTCTTGGCAGAACAACTAAATATTCTTCAGAAAAAGTAAGCATAATTTTAGATCATGAATGGCAGTAAAGACTGGCAGCTTTGTTGCTAGAAAGAAAGATTTGCATGTAGTCAGGAGTTCTGCAGAGTAACTGTGTATGCTTGGGTTGGCAGGTCTTCCAAAGAGCCCAGTTCCCTGAAGTATAGGGTGAAATGATTCATTCACAGCATGATCTGCAAATTTACTCACCTTTCGACAAGAAACTTATGAGACTGATAAATCCAGAATCATGTTCACTAGTGGCCAGTTCTCTCTGTGAATGTTCCCCAAGAGCTGCAACTCATAATAATGTCTAAGTTAACTTAGAGCAGAAAGTCCCACTTGGAAATCAGCACACTCTCTGAACCAATCCTTGAGATAACTTATGTGACAGTATTTCTTACTGGCCCAGATGAACCTAGATAGATCTTAAGTACTTCATGATCACATTAGGCATTCCAGGTTCAAACTGTGTAATCTGAAGGCTCCATTCAGCTGAAGTCCAGTCTTTAGACAAAGGTGTCTGCATCTCAAGCTAATACTTGAATTTGAAGTAAGATTTCAAATATTTGAACATGGCCATCTTGAAACACGAAAATTCCCTAGGTAGCCATATGTTTGGTTACAGAGTATTGCTTAGGTACCCAGCATGATAGGACCAAAGGACATGGATTGTTTTCCACACTAAAAGATATTTTGTGATTCACAAAATAAGTTTTCTTATCTTAAGCCTCATCACAATCACTGTTCTCAGAAGCTTATCTATGAAATCAGGCTGGGGGCTGGGGGAGGACGACCTGTGAACAGCACTAATATACCTTTTAATGCCAAAAAGTCAGCTGCCAGAGTATTAACTGCAGTAAATATCTAAAATAAAAGCTTGGTTACTAAGACAAACTATTTTCAATATCATACCTGGAACTTAGCTGTACAGAAGTGCTTCAAATACTAAAATGCATTTTCACTGAAAATGCTATTGCTTCTGCTCCTTGTTATGCAAATAGGTAAGATACTAAGACACTAAATACTATTTCATCTACTTGTATGTTGGGAAACAGAAAAATATTTTTATTTTTGTTTTGTTTTCCCCTTCTATATACAAGTGAAAGTTCGTAACATATTGTATTTTTGTTCCTTTTTTCATTTTTACTTGTTGCTTCTGTAGGCAGCCTCACCGTCTTTGCTTTGGTTGTAGAAAAGTGTGATGTTGTTTTAAAATACCAAAATTAAGCAAGCACCTGTCAGCACATTGACCTTACATCTGCTTACATAAGTATATCGGTTCCTTCTTATCTCAGCACTCTGTAGTGACCCTAAAGCTAACACATAAGCATGCCTGTTCAATTAATGTGTAATGCACGCCTCTGCATAGAGAAATAAAGAAATACTTCAAAATAAAGATATTCCATTCTGGTCCAACAGCTTTCAGTGACAGTGGCTAGGACTAGATGCCTCAGAGGCACATATGAATCTCCTGACAATCCAAAATTACTATACTGCTGGGCACAGGTTTTCAAACCTAGGGCAGCTATTGATTTATTATTCTGTGTAAACATACAAAGGACTTGGACTACTTTTTTTGGGTACATTTCCAATATATTTCATTGTTTGTTCCATTCCCATCTTAGGAAAGATGAAGTGTCACACAAAAAATAAATAATTATGAGTACAAAGAGGTCATCTCTGATTTATTTTCTCTCCAAAATACCACTAGAAGTAAATTCCTAGCTTTAACCTCTTTATAATTTCCTAGATATCTTCCTTATCCATATATTTTGTTACGGATCTGCGTAGTGAACACTGCAGTCATGAGAAATCACTTAATATCAAATGACTAATAGTCTGGTCTGAGAGGTAGATTCTTCACAAACAATATTAAAAATGTTTTCATTGAAAATATTCAACCATGTGGTAAGAAGAGGAGTGAAGTCACAGTAAATTGATGGTAATTAACAGTTGGGTTTTTTCTCACCAGAAGGCATTTAGTAGGTACTTCTCTGAGCTATGCACTGTGACCCTTTCCTTAAAAAGGTTTAGTAAGCTTTAATGTATCAGCAACAGACAAATCCATTCTCTAACATGGCATTCAGAAAATAAACAAAGAGAAGTTTTAAACATTCCAATATCGCATTGTCCAAATCAGAGTGTCAGAAAGAACTGAGTGATCAGGACTAACCCGAATCAGATGACAAATCAATGGAAAAATCACAACCATAAACTTAGACAAACCTCTGATTACTTTGAGATCTTTTCCATATTAATTGTATACAAAAGAGATCTTAAAGATATACCACATGGGTGTTGGCGATGGAAGTAAAATAAAATGGAGAAATATCAAAAAATTCAATGTCATCACTTAAAAAGAAGAGCATCTGAACAATACTCCAGAAAGAAAAGTTTCTTAGTCACAAAAGTAACTTGGAAAAATGTCACACTGCCATCTCTTTAGCTATGTCTAAAGTTTTCTTAGTATTATGATAAAATAGTATACAGCAGTTTGCCAGGAACTCAGGAGGACAACATCACACTATCAGAATAGCTAGGAAGCTTGATAAAGAATAATCCTCCTCATATACTCGCTGGACTAGAACGGAACTTCAATTTACTCCTGAGTATGACAAAGAAAAGCCAGATCTCTGTAGTTCCATCTCAGCCATTCAGGCCAATTTCTGCCTCCTGATTGCTACCTAACAACAGGTTACTGCTATCTTTTTAGTCACCATATTGACAGTTATAAATACAGAGACATTTTCACTTGCCTTCTCTTTCCATCAGAAATCTTGTCTTCTCTATGCTATGGGGTTTTTAAGTCCCATTATGTTCAGGCAATGCAGTTCTGGAAAAGCTATATAAACAGTAAAAAATCTCCACAGAGTTTGTATACTCCCGACTAAGGCAGAAAGACCACAGACAGATAAAGAGATAGTGCTAAACACCAGAATCTCAGCTAAAACTATCAACCTCCAGTGGCTGCCAGAAATACTGAGAACAGAACTCCTTGAAAATTAAAGCAAACTCTGAAGCAAAGAAACATTTTGGCCCTCAAGTTGATACAAGACACAAATTAAAAATTATTTCTGCTGGAGTCAGCAAGAAGAAAAACTGAGACAGAAAGGAAAAGGAAAGCATAGGAAAGGAGAGGAACTGAACCAAAGATCCAATGCCAAGATTTAAATTGTACAAAAATAAAGCTATTGAGTATCCTGCCACTGATGTGTAGGATAAATGAGACTGAAGCAACATACAACTCTCAATCCATAGGACAGAAGAGAGACTCTAAGAAGAATGACATCCAGAGGTTACTGGGCTCTTCAGGACCATGATTTTACTGGTTCAAGGAACCAGAAATTTAGAACTAAGATTTCTGCTAGCTTACAGAATAACATTCAGATTTTTAACGGAAACAGCAATCCCTCATGGCAGCAAAGGTTATAAAAATCTAGGAAATAAGCTTTGTGATTTGCCATTACATACATTGCAGGAGGACAACATATTTTTAGCTCTTGATTAAGAAAAAAGAAATTCGATCAAATGACAAGAGAAATAGTTAAGAAATCTGGTAATTTCTTGATTCAGATGTGTAATACAATAAATACATCTAAAACTGCACAGAAAATATCTGTCAGACAAGTTTCTCAGTTAGCATTGACATTACACAGCTGTGGAAACCTGCTAAAAAGATGTCAAAATATCCACTGGCCTTCAGCTGGAGACTTTAAGAATTCTTTCAGAGGGAGAAGAGAAGCAACCTTAGTATGTTTCAAAAAGTTAAAAGTATATTAGAAATATTATTATAATTAAAAATAGCTAAAATAAGTGAAGACTGAAATACAGAAGATCAAAACTCCTCTTTCAACCAAATCAGCTCTTCTCCTGAATATTCAGAAGCACTCCAGGAAATATTCATAATACCTGGTATCCTACTTACATCTATATATCTGGCTCAGATCTCTTAAGAGATCATTGTGGTAGTGGGTAACTTTATTAGAGGTCTCCATTTCTCTTTTTTGTAGTCTTTCTTCATAGGCAGAGGTCTTAGAAGAGTGCTCTTCTGCCAGCAAGGATTAGGACTAGCTTTCACTACCTTCATGGTACAAATCATCTGGAGCTAACCTGAGAACTCTAATGAAATGCTAAAATTAAGCATGTGAAGTTAAGGGAAAATACTTCTAACTTATTATCACATCCACAGCAAAAGTCTTTTGTTTGTACCATAGACAAAATAGCGTAATTCCATAAGCAACAGAAGGTTTAACATGATGACCTAGCAGACAAAATGTAAAATCTCATTACTTAAATTTTCTAATATCCAGGCAAGGTTCCTGTAGCTTCCAAAAGCAAGAAGCATTAAAGGTTTCACAGGTTACTCAGCTCTCATATTTCAGAAGACAAATGAGGTATGAATATCTTTAAAAGTCATACTAAGAAGGAAACATAATGAGTGAAGCAATCCACAGAATACCTCAGCATAAAATCAAAATCACAGGAAGCAAGGAATGCATTTTGTGCAAATAAAAAAAATAGTTGTTCCAAAAAAAAAAAAAAAATCCCATTAGTAGCATTAAAACTGGGCCATCTGGAGTTGAGAGCTGCGTTGTCCTCCCAACCACTTGCTTGAGGCTTATAAACATCATAATCATAAAAGCATGCTTCTAGAGGGAATAGAAACTGCCCCAGGTAACCATGCCTCTGTAAAACCAAGATGATTTAGACCTCAAAAGTAAATAGGCCACAGCTATTACAAGCTAAAGAAATTAGGATAAAATAAGGTAACACCAGAAAGGTAACAGCTTCAACAATTTGTAAATTAAGAGCAATTTATGCACTCCTGTGGAGATTTTCAAGGACACAGAAAGAAATTTGTGACCTGTAACAAAACTCTGCTTCTGTTCACATTGTAGCAGATACCATACATTGCAGGACTGGAAGCAGCATGCTATTTCTCCTTAGCCATGAGCAGCTATAGCCATCAGCTTTTAAATTTTTTTTTTAGTATTAGGCCTCCATTAAGTGTTTTTTTACTGCAACCAGTGAAAATCTTAGAGAATCCTAAGGATGCCAAACAAGCAGAAGAGATATTCCAGTTTCAACAAGGCAGGTAGGTAACATATTTCCCTGCAGGCTAGTACATTTGGATGGCATCTCTCAAAATTTCATCCCAGGACTGATCTGCCACTCATTAATTACCTGTCTTCTTGCTCAGCCCCATGAGTTCCCTGTCTCAAAATCTGAGTTTACTGCTTCCCTTTCTTGCTATTTTAGAACAGTCTGTTCTCTGTGTTCAGAGCAAGCAGAATACTTTTGAGCACTGCAAGGCAGCAAGCAAGAGTCAGGAAAGACATTAGAAAAAACTCCATCAGTAAAAATAGTGAAACACTGATACAAAAGCAAGGATAAAGCAGGGTCTACTTAAAGCACTGGAGGTTTTGTTCTCCTGTTAAGCTACAAGGAACTGCAAGTGAGAATCCAGCATAATTTAACTTAATTCAGCTAGTTTAGAAATGTTATATATCTGTAAGGCTAATTCAGCCCTAATTTGGGTAAGGTGTTATCTTAATATGCTTTTAATACACTGGGAGAATATTACCATTGCCAAAATTACTCAGCACTAATGGAAAAGCCACTTATGTTCAGTGTACGGTCCAGTTAATTGACGGAACTCAATCATCCCCAAGGACACACTTGTTACTGATGTATTAGCTGCGTTTTGAGACTCAAGTCCTAGAGACAGTAATGGAAACATCTGACACATCTGGGTACCAAAAATCTATGAGACTGAAAGGAAATACTTCACAGATGTGGAAATAACCCAGAAAAATCACTGCCTAAAGATTTTCTGTGTAGCATTCTGATCTATTTTAAGCTGTAACACTGGGAAGCTGGGGAAGTGTTCATGGGAAGGAAGGAATATTTTCTTTAAAAGAAAATATGTCATCTGTGTTACCATAACAGTTTCAGTGGACAAAATCCTCTATTTGCCCCAAAACCAGAATAAAGCACAAATCACAGATTTTTTTCCTAGTTTTATGCTTCTGTATCACCTTTGATATGTGTGCGTTTTTCTATACACAGATTATGATGAATTTATTCAGGGCTAAAATAGGCAAACACCAGATTATTTGTCTCTTAACCTAGTTACAGATGAGTTTTGTTTAGGAGTGCTTATCTAGAGGTCCACAGTTGCTTAAGCCTGTCATCACTACTTATTGCCAGAACAAACAGGTAATTAATTAATACTTAAACTATCATATTGATTCAATATTTATTACCATGGAGCAGATTTAAGCTCATAACACAACTTCGCACGAGAAGCATGAACCCATTCTACAAAATACAACAGAAGGATAAAGGGAGATTGACACTTTTTAACACTAAACTAAAATTGTAGTGTTTCCAAATATTGGAAGTGTGCCAGATGAGCTTAGCCTGTCTACTACAAGACAGGCAATTCCAGTGCAGTTATTGCTCTGCTTAACCAAAAGTAAGACCATGAACATGGATTTTTTACATCCCAAATATGCCTTCATATCACCGACAGCCAGGGTCTGAAAAATGCCTTCCTGAGCTCTGGAAGATTTATCTGGGCATGTTCTCTAGCAGCCTAAAAAAAAAATACTTCCAACCACACAAACTCCTTCCCATTTTCTTCAGTTCTTCTCCTAACCAATTTTCTAAAGTCTCTTTTCAAACATAATCCACTCCAGATCTTCTATCACACCCATTTTTGGCATACGTGTCACAGCCCTAGCCCTTCAAAGAAATTTCAGAAAGCATTTGCTAACTGGACAAGTTGACTGCAGAGAAAACTTGTATAAAAGGTGACTCTACAAGCAGAAAGAACAGACATTTATTCTTAGGAAAAAAATCCTACCAAGTACAGAAATGTAAACAATAATGATTAATAATGATCTTCCTGGACAGATGCATAAATGATGTATACTTGTTTAACGCCATTGGCTTGAAAAAGAAACAATCTTAATAAATGTTAAATAAAAAAACCAGTTAAAATGTCCATTTTCACATAACTGAATTGGTGGATATACAGTCAGTTCTTCTGCATTTTCACGGCTGGGCTTAGAAGAACTCGGCACAGTAGAATGCATTTAGAAATACAGTTCAGATATAACTAATTAACTTTACAAACAATGATACTACCAGAGTTATTCTTTGCATGTCTTCTATCACTAAAAATCTTTAGAAGTACTGAATACAGTTACCAAGATACAGATTGGTACAATTGAAGAACCTGTACTACTCTCCAAGCTTTGCCCTAAACTGCCTCACTACACAGTGAGGGTTCATACTAGATTATTTCATGAGGTCTGTATTTCATTACAGCTCAAGGCCCATTTGTAACTATAACACTAACTTCTAAAATGATGATTTGATCTCTCTTCTTTAAGGTCTGGTCTTTATTTTGCTTTTAGGGTTTTCTTTTCAGAGGAGGAACAGAATACTGTGGCATCCTATAGTGGAGAGTTAATTACCTGATCTTTTAAACACCTAGGTCCTAGTATCTTGTCTGGATTGCTAGATATTGTCAAAGAATGAAGAGGTGAGTGTTACATATCATTAAAGAAAATTGCCATGCCTGAGGTAGAGCAAAGGAGACAAAAGCAAAGCACTTATGGCCAAACAAAAGTTATGGTGCTTTTCACTGTGCTCGTGAAACACAGGAGTTGCTTCCAATACCTATTCCTACAAAATGAAGATAGGCAAGGACAGACCCTTGATCAGCTCAGCTTGATTTCTTAGCTGGGTGAATTAGCCAAGGTAGAGTGTTGCACTCATGTAACTTATGTTTTCAGATCCTGAGTTAATTCTGATATTACAGATAGTTCTACATTCTGCATCATTACAATATTTGATACCATATCTAAAAAAACACAACTGCTTTAATGACATGCCTAAATTTAGACATACTTGCTAAGATGTATCCTCATTCATAAGCCATATCATTATAATTATCAGTGGTCTGTTCAACAGAGCACTTGCCATAACTGAAAATGAATCTACTTTGTTATGTTTATATTCTGGCTACATTAGTAAACACCTGAAATTTACAGGACACCAAATTAAATATATATATATATATATATATATATATATATATATGTAGGGAACAAAAACTTTTTACAGAGAAGACCTGAGTTTCAAAGTGTCTACCTCATGTCTTGCATTTGTTCTTATGGTTTCAATTTCCTCATACAGGATTCTAAATCAAAAGTAAACACACAGAAGGCAATGGAGGAATACTAAAGGAAAACCAAAGGAAGTGAAAAGAGAATTCAGGATTCTCAGTCTGACCTTTACAATACCATAAGCACTTCTTTTTATATCTCAAGGAAAAAATAGCAGAGGCCATTTGGGATTCAACCCTGTTCTAATAAAAATTGAACTCTAGCACATAAATACAGTAGAAAAAAAGGCAAGTTAGGAAATAAGGATCCAAGAAACATTATTTTTTTACCCCCTCTCTTGCTTCTAGAAAAACATTTAACAAAATATGGTTTCCGTTGTATCTGTATACTAATTTTGACATGCATACAACAGAAAAACTTGAATTTTTAATTTATTTTTTAAAAATTTTTGAAAAGTATGGGAGGAACCCCTTTTTCCTGTTGATTCCTCAACATCTACTACTACTTCTCTACCTGAGCCAAAGGAAGCAAAAGCACAGAAAGATCACAAGCTCCACTGAAGCACCTGCCCAGCCAATTTCCTATTTGTGTATTCTGCCATTGCAGGGGGCAGCCTATGCAGCAACAGCTGCTGTTAATTTTGGAGGTGGCAAGCAGGCAAGGTTTCAGCTTGAGGTCGGTAGGGAAAAACAACCTCATGATGGACACTGAAGGAATCTAAAAGGGTCCCTTTGGTTTTAATCAAACAGATATTGTTCAACATACTGATATTCAGGCAGAAATTTAGCCTTCTACAACAGGTTTAACAGTCTAAGATAAACAATCTTCCTTTTCTCTGCCAGATTTCCCTCACTGCTTTTTTCTTATTTTTGTATTACAATTTTCTAAAGATAAATCCATTCATTTTGCCTTATTTCACTATGACATCAAGAATAACAGATCCAATTGTTCTATTGATCCTACTGTAATTGGTTGGATGCTTCTTACTATAACAGAAAGTTTTGTTTATTTCTCAGTCTTTTCAAAATTAATTCATGTCCATTAAACACCTTTTAGATGCATCTAGCATTACTTATCTTCACACCTCTAGACTCATACTGTCAAGCCTCACTTCATATTTTTTAGGAAAATACCTATCTTTATATGTCATTGCTTCACTAAGAAAATTTCAGGCAGAAATGTTCCACTTTTTTCAAGAAAGATGTTGGATAAAAACAGGTAACTGCCAATTACCAAGAATATTCTATGTATGAACTTGAAGACATCTCAGACTTAAGGGGAAAAAGAAACCTTCCAGAAAAAAAGAAAAACAACAACAAATACACCTGCCTCTGGCTGCCAAGTGAAATTGTACCAAGATTTGGTCCAAACTGAACTCTTCAGAAATCACCAGCAAATCTTCTAGCATGATGCATGTAGCCCTGCCTCTGACAGAGAGAATTTGCATATATTGACCAATTATGCTTCATAAAGCTGATCAGGAATTTGCTGTTTACCTTTTATTAGAAGTTTTTGTTAGAAAAGTTACTGTCAAAACCTAAATACGACAGGAATGCCAACTTCATTGCATAGTCAAGAGAACAACTTTTACAGACTTTTTACAGGTCTTTGCAGGAAAGACCATAGCTGACTCCCTGCTTCCCTTACAGGGCACTCAGCATTTCAATGGCTACTATGCAAACTCACAATGAAAAAGACCCTGGTATGGATCCGTGACCACCTTCAAGACTTGCCCCTTTAATACTGACTAGCTAATCACAGATGAGAAAATCTCCAACTAGAGATTTTCCAAGTAATTGTACAAATCAAGAACAAATAACCCTAATATATCTACAGAGCATTCACACGCTCTGCACCAGCCCTAGTGCTCCACTAGCCATGCAGTCTTGTCTGCTCAGGAAACTCTCTCTGGTTCTCAGGGAGCCAGGTCAACTCCCCAGCCATTTACAACTGAAGGGGCTTTCAATCTACTTCCTGACCAAGCAGACTGCAGTTGCCCGTGAGAAGGAAGAGTGGGAACCACAGAATCATCAACTGTGTTAGTCTAGAAAGGACCTTTAATCGTCCATCTAGTCCAACACCCGTGCAGTAATCAGGGACATCTTCAGTGGATCAGCTTGCCTAGAGCCCCATCAAGCCTGACCTTGAGTATCTTGAGGGATCGGGCCTCCACTACCTCCCTGGGCAACCTGTTCCAGTGGTCCAACCAGGACTTCTCTGGTCTAGAATTTATTGTTTTAATTTTCTTTTTTTAGTTTTTCTCTTTTTTTTTCTTTTTAATGGTAAGTAGCAGAGGAATAGGACAAAGATACATTTCACAGACCCAGATATAGAGCTCACACTACACCCTTCACTCATATCTACACAATGCCCTTTAAATAGGTTGGCATATCCTAGGCTGAGAACTCCTGTTACAAATGTATCACCTTCTAACTTGACTTCCAAGTGCAAAATGCAACATACAACTTTTGAGCAGTCACATGACATAAAGCACCATGTAGTATTCTCCATTGTTTGAAATTAAAAGATAACATTCTATTTACAGAGTCCAATATAAATCCAAAGAAGCCTCTTATTCTGATGGAAATCAAGATCTGGACTACATATCCATGAAATTCACTGGCTACAAAATCAAAGTGCCAGTATTATACAGTGGAGTTTGTTGCTGGAGGGGATTGAACTATTAGACATTCATGCTCCGATTGGTAGGGTCTGTTGCAAGAATATACATTTATAAAAATGGACAAAACTCAGTACAGCTTCATGGGCCCACTCTGCATGTGCAAAAGTAATAAAAAAAAATCATAAAAAATGCATTGCTTAATATCCCAAGAAGCTTTTCCAATACTGTATCATTTGATTGACTGATATAGCAGAGAAGCACGCAGGAAGCCTGAGGAGATCAGGCTGGCAATGGCATACGCGTGATTACACCATCCATTTCTTCCAGTTATTTTTCCTCTGTGTTTATTGCAGTTGTTTCTCATTTGCAAATGAACAGCAATATATTCCATCATTTTAAATTAAATTTCATGAATTTTAGTGCTCATGAATCTCGAAGACAGATTGCAGCAGCTGGAGCCACAAACGAAGAAAAATAAAGTTAATGGTCTTAAATTATGCTGTAAAAACACCCAGAGATGTCACTCCCTGAGAATGACTCCCATGAAAACTGTCATAAAGAGAATGGGAGGAGGAATGAAACACTATCACAAGTGCTTTTATTTCAAAGAATTTAAATTGAGTCTTAGTGGTTCTTCTCCAATGTCAAAAGTGTGAATTTTAGCATCTGTTATTGTTATGAACATCTAAATAACAGATTAATTTAACCTTATGTCTTCTTTGTTCTTGTTCACATTTCTAATTATTTCACTAGAAAGGATAAGGCACAGTATTAGCTTTGTTATCAAATTAAAAAGGAATTATTTTGAATATATGATAACCACTTTAAACAAAATTATTTGCCAATGAAGTTTTAAATATCTAAGAATATACCTTTTTAAAAAATAATTTAGCATTGCAGCAGTCTGAACAAACAAATAGAACAGGCTAATGAAAATTTTAATTTTTTTCCCCCCAAAAAGTAAAGTCCAGTAAAGTGAAATAAACATTCTTGCTGACAAAAATCTAAATTTCACCTAGACCTAAACATCCAAGAGATGAGATTTATGTCTATAGGAGAAATGCAATTCTGCCAGCTGAAAGGTCTGGAACATTTTACAGCTTCCCTAAAATCTGGCCAAGATTTTCCAGGTGCCATTATTCTGGTAGACAAACAAAATCCACTTTTGTCAAATAGACTCAGAAACTAGCAGTAGGCAGAAGGCCAGTGGGTCACCTGCAGAGAGGTGGACCCCAGCAGACTGCAGAACACGGATGGTGCTGTATTCTGTACCTCAGCACCCACAGGGCCAACCCAAAGTCCCTCTTAGGGTTTATCTTCTTGGCAATTAGCATTCAGCATGTGCTAACCATCCAGCACTAAATCCTCCAGTGTACAAGTATTAAATTAACTTGGGATCTTAATAGCTGTTCAATCTGAATTGCTTAAGACTCTTCCCAATGAACTTACTGTCAGCTATATCTCTCAGATATGATCAACACCTCACCTTTTTCCAACAAGTCATCTTACATAAGTGGTCCTTAGTACAGAGAGTCTTATATCTACCTGGAATATCACCAAGTAAAAGGACTCTCTGAAATGAAGACTATTTTGTATTTGTAGAAGTAGCCTATATCTTACTTATTATAACAGTTAAGAAATAACAAACAACTAGAGGCAACAGAAAAATGTTGGTTTCATAGTAATGCTGCTTATACAAAATATGCAACCATGAATTTAATAACTACTGCAAGAATTTAAGATAGCTTCAGGATTATAATCTTTCCACAACCTGATATATGACACTTTTTATAAGCATAGTAATTTTTCAGATGTTTATTAAATCACTTGTTTCTCTGGAGCACATAGAACAATTTTGGAACCATTAAACTGAGTTCCACCTTGAGTGATAAAATGTAAAATTAATGAAAATATGAGCATTTACTGGTAGGAAAAAAAAGTGTTTATATAAAATGTATGGATTACATAAAGAATTTTAATATCAATTAACTTAGTTCATTGTTTCAGGTAGTTCAGAGATGTGATGGAAGTCTCCAGTTTTCAAGAAAGACATAGAAGTTTCTGTTACTGCCATTCTTCCTTCCCTTCCTTCTGTCAATGACATGATTCTTTCAGAGATTTTACCATTCATTTGGAATGCTGCTGCATTTATCTTTTAAATTCACACCTCTCTAACTTGCATACATTTTCTCTGATTTTTGGGAACTTTTATTTTTATGCTAGTAAACTTCAGATTATCTAACCTAAAGCTTCAACTTCACTAAACAGGTAAACAATGTGAAAGCATAAGACCCTTAGTCAACAGAAAACAGCTTCTTTCACCTTGTGGCAGAATTGAGTAGATTTTAACAGCAACCAAAACAGATGTCCTAACAAGACTGATTTAAAATGTAATTTTTCTACTGTGTCCTCCATTATCTTTATTTTCTGGTTGGGTGTGTTTTATTTTTGTGGGTAGGGAGTTTTCGGGGGGGGGGGGGGGGGGGGGGCGCGTGTCTTTGGTTTTGGGTTTTTTTTTTTTACTTTATTTCCTCAAATATATAAAAAGTTTCTGGGTTTAATTTTTTCAAAGTTGGGGTTTATGTGCTTTTATATCTTTTCAGACCAACTACTTGTAATCCAGTAGCCCACAAGGAAGAATTCCTTCCTCTTCCAAATAAACTGATTTCATTGTTTATACTTTCAAGCCATAGCCTTTAATTCTCAGGATGAATGAAGCTGGTTTAGGGCAACAAATAGCCAGCATATGTTCTGTGCTCCCCTGCTAAAATTAAGCAGACCTACGTTTGTGTAATTTCTCATCTGTTCTTGGGTAGCTTCAGCGCTGCCATCTGTGGGGAAGCAAGCTGCTTTATCAGCAAACATTGATCTATATTCTAAGGGAAAAAAAGAAAAAAGGATTTGAATGATTTTATAAATAAGGTGTTTGATTTATCTACTATGCAAGTACCTCCTTTTTCCTGGATAAACACACAAAACCTACTTGTTTACAATAATAAGTAATGCTCTCTCTCCAAACAAAAAAAAAATCTGAAAAATAAGAAGCAAATGTGTTTATTTTCATATGTAGTAACATTTGTTTATTCTACAATGTGTCCAAGGTTGTGCATATCATTTGAAAACAATTAAGACTAATTAATTCTTAAAAGATAAATTGAATTTTCAGAGGGTGTTGATTTTTTTTGTTAGATTTTCATGAAACATAACAAAATTTTTCATTACAAATATAAGGATTTTAGAAAAAGTGGGGTTCTTTTTCTTTTTAATTCTATGTATCTGAATAAACTGATGGATGAAATTTACACTAAAACCTTCCACATCCTGTGGCCAAAAAATTCTCTCAAAATGTTTTCCAAACAAATGAGTACATATTTTCACTTAATGTTGATAGTGAAAATTTCAGCCCTGAAGAAGAAAACTCAGGCTTCTTATGAGGAGAATGGCTTTTTTTGAAAAGAGGCCAAACTCAAATTACAACTGAACGAAGGGCTTGGAACAGTAGGCAAATATCAACTCAGTCATTATACCACCCTTGAGCAATTTCCATTGCTTTATAATAATGAATAGCATTAGATATTATATTAGCCTTAATACCCGTGGGGCTGCAATTTGAGGAAATTTTCATAGAATCCTAGAATGGTTTAGATAGGAAGGAAACTTACAAGATCATCTGGTCCAATGCCTCTATGATGGGCAGGTCCATCTTCCACTAGACCAGGGTGCTCAAAGCCCCTGATTTTGAACACTTTCAACGTTGAGGCATCCACAGCTTCTCTGACCAACCTGTTCCAATGTCTCACCACCCTCACTGAAAGAAATATATTTATTTCTTATATCCAGTCTAAATCTACCTTCAGTACAAAACTTCCTTATATCCAATCTAAATCTACCTTCAGTACAAAACTGTTGCCCCTTGTGGTGTCACAACATTTAATGTAAGCTACACATATGTACATTCTTAGAACCAAATAATATAATTAACAGTAAAGATTTATTTCGCCACAGGTGATGAAAATCAGTTTGCTCAACAGATAATAATTGAAACAGCAGGAAGGACAATAAATATAACAGTAGCTACATAAGAAATCTTTAAAAAGCTATAAATGTTTGTAAAAAAAAATCCATCAATATTTTTTTCTTTTTTTTTTTTTTCTTTTTGGGTGAATCAAAAAATCCCTTTGTACCACACTAAATAGAAAAAAAGCTCAAAAGGCTTGTGTTTCTCTCAAAGTTAGACAAAGCAGAATCTTGCCTTGGAATTTTTCACTGTGTTAGTGGCCAGTCCCTGAAAACAAGTACTTAAGCACACACACGTAGCATATTAATTGCAGAGACTAAATATAATCTGCAAAAGATTAAATCTTGGCTGCCTAAAGTCAATAGCAAGTACTTTACTGCCTACCTTACTTCAGTGTGTATGTGCTTCAATGCGAACACTAGGCTGATAAACACTGATTCTCTATCCTATGTCACTGAATTTGTACATTAATGAAAGATGCAGAAATACAGCTTCTGTTGGAGAAACAAGTGCTGATAACACAGTCGGTGCTGTATATGGAGGGTAGGGGTAAGTAGGGTAAAGTAAGGACAGAAAAAGTAGTATATACATAACAAAGGTGCAAATACAAGTGTAAATACATTAATGTAAATCACTACTGAGTAATCTCAAAGTGGGAAGTTATCAAATTACACCAACATTAACATGCAATACTAGGCAAAGATAAGCTCTCAGAATATTTATTGAGATTTTTAGATCTAACAGTGAATAAAAATTAATTTTAGCCAGACACTCCTCCTTATACAGACCTTTCCCAGGCTCCTGCAAGCTGTTTTGCAGAATTTGCATATGGAAAGCCATGAAAGAGGAGATATACTAAAAGCTTGATTTTTTTTAATGACAATATTTAAAAGTGAAAGGTAGGAGTCATTAGAAAAAGAAAAATATGTCAGGAGTTAGCTAGAAACAGGGGGGTGAGAAAGAATATTAATCAAGAGATTAAAAGAAGCTACATAAAAGGTCTTTTATATTTCTTTACTGCTCAATTTCATGGTTTCTATATTCATTAAACAGCAGTGATTTGATGCTCTTCATATTAAAAAAATATTAATTCCCTATCTTGCACATAGCAATGAGGGAAAGAGGAACTTCACTAGCATAAATGACAAAAACAAGTCCTCTTTGCTGGTTCTGAACTAAATGCCAACTGACAATAGGTTTAAAATAAAAATTAACAATGGACAGACCTCCAACGTTAAAACAGAGGGTTTCTGCTGAGAGACTTCAGCTTGTTTAAAGAACTGCTAAGGAAGATTCCTAGGAAGCTGCCTCAAAGAGAATGGTACTAGGAGAAAAGTATATAGAGGACTTACCAAAAGCTCAGGAAGAACCCACATGAGTATGGAGAAAGATTGGGAAGTTTGGAAGAAGGCCTACATGGCTGAGCAAAGAGCTTCTCAATAGAACAGTAGAACACAAAAACAGGTGGCTGGAAACAAGGGGAGTCAAAAAGGTGGAGTGTAAAAGCCAGACCTATGGAGAAAAATCAAGGAGGCTGGAGCTAAAACAAGATGGGAGTCTACTGGTATTCCAGTTACAAAAGAAAGTTGGGGAAAATGGTCTGTGGTTGGATGGAGGAGACAATCTCATGACAAATGATACATGAAAGGCTGAAGTAGTAGACAACTCTTGTGCTTTGATCGTTGAAGGCAAGTTGAGCCTCCGTCTCTACTTTCAGATGAATCATCACATTTCAGAAAGAAGGACAAGTAACAGTGAAGGGGCAGTGGGTTAGAGACTCCATTAAAATCCACAAGGCCGGATGGGACTCATGTGAGGGTGTTACAACAGTTGGCTGAACTTTTCAGTCACTCTTTGTTTACCAAGGGTAACATTCCTGTCAGTCATGTCCTCAGAAAACAGAAATGAACTATCAGTCGAGAGTCATGGACAGAAATGAACCTGAGACCAAGATTTCCAATCCCGTTCAGAATTTATGACTAAAGATGAGTTCAGAAAAAGACAAGATGTATCCTTTCTTAAATAAACAGTAAGAAAGGCTAGAAATAAGATAGCTGGTGTGAAGTAGCAGCTGAAATAGTGATTAGTAGCTCAGAGCAGATGTAGCAGATGACTCAGTTCTTTGGCCTTCTATGGTGTCTAGCATGCATGGGTAATTCATTCTTCAACACCCAAACACTAAAAATGTAGGGTGCCCTCCAGGAACAGATAATATTTAGGACATTTTCCACTGATTTCTCTGGCTTTAAGGCAGAGTAATGTTACTTTCATCTTGGATAGGAGCAGCAATAAGGAACCTTACTGAAGAAATAGTTATTAAATCAGTCCTGAATTCTAGTAACTGAAGAGAGGTGGTGTCTGACTTCCCATCCAGTACACCTGGACACCACATACAGAACATTCACCCATCACACTAAACCTTTTTATTTCTATTTTTAATAAAACTTATGATATACACATCTAAAAAAACACTTTAACACTTATTACTGTCACTATCCTTTAAAAATGACAGCTTGATTTTGAACAGGTAATACTTTATATAAGCTTTCTGCCAGGCAGTTGGTGAGCAATCACACTCACTTGACTATGTGTCAGTGTGTAATACGCAACAGATCAAGCTTCTACAAAATAAACACTTGCAAATTGTACATTGAATTGTTTTTATGCATTTGTTCTCTGAAACACACTAATGCCAAACTTAGCATCATGAACATATGAGCTAATGTCGACACAGCCAGATTCAGCTGCCCCTAGGGAATACTGCATCTGGATCCTTTACAACGTACAGGAATTGACCAAGAGCAGTAAACTTACTAGCCTAAAAATAGAATACCTTCTGTTTTCTTTCAGGAACTACCATTATGCCACAACACACTTCATTAAGGTTTACATAGCATTGGCAACCACACACTCACCTCCCCCCTCAAGACAAATAAAGAGCAAGAGCTACAGCTACAATAGATTATCCTACACAAGCCGAAGTGAGCAGAACTCACTAAAATGCCAGCTTTCAGTCATTCCCTTTTCTGTGGAAAAGATAAGGTAGAAACTCATGCAGATGCATTTAAGTAGTAAATCAAAGAAAAGGACTTAAGTGCACCAAAAGAATTGAAAATTTCAGCATCACTCTGGCAAAAATCAGGGGGAATTACTAAAAAAGTATCCTTTACATTCAGCAAAATTGTTTCATTCTGACTACAAATGAGGCATAACTTCTTAGGGATAAAAATATATTTTTGATATGAAGTACCAAGCATCAGTTCAAAAATATCACTGCCACTATTGCAATAAAGCCCAGTGACATTTGCCTCACTGGAAAAACTCCCTGCCAGTCCAGACTGTGATGTTCCCTGTAGAGACAGACACCTCTAAGAGGTGTTCAATAGAGGGGGAATCACTTGCTCTTTGGAAGTTCCCAGTTCTCTCCATTTATTACAAAAGGAATAGGCTAACAAAGGAGATTGGATCTGTATTTTTAAAATAGAGAAAGTTTAGAGGTATCGTCATCTATCCCAAATGATAAAGGATTAAACTAAAATTCTGAGGTTTCAAACAAGGAAAAGGGTAGGGTCAAGCACAGAAACAAGCAAGAGGTCCAGTTACATTAAATACTATGGCTATGATGGAATGATATCAAAGCCTCCTAACTCTATTCCACAGAAGTTTTCAATTACTTTTAAATAATTTTAACTAAACAAGGAGGGCATAATTTGTCCCAGAAATCATCCTGCTGTTCTCCCATGAAGAATACCAAATATGTGTAATTTAGGTACTGGTTCCAGTGATGCCAGTTATTTATAAGCTCCAACAAATTTTTTAAGAAGCTCAAGACCACAAGGCCAGCAGATTTTAATGTACTTATACTTGAAGGTTTCTATACACCTTAGAAAATGGGGAACCAGGGAAGTCTTTATACAGAAATTATCAACAGTGAAAGCACTCTTGGTTCCCTTATCCTGTAGCAGCCGAGATTGCAGAGTAGGCCATCCAAATACATGCTAAGGCTTCAAAAATATTCTCTTCTATCAAAATTCATTAGTGAATTCACACACTGAAGGCTACATATTAGCCCAGGAATTGCAAGAGAATTGAATATCAAAAAATAATTTTAAAAATCATTATGTATTGCTATGCTTTAGGAATGCAAAACTTGAATGAAAATCCGATTAACGTACTCTATTCTAAGAACAGGTTCAACCTATAAAGGAAAAAAAAAGGTAACAAGAAAGAAATCAATAAGCTCTAATCACAACATAAACTATGCTCACACTCCATTCCAAGGGGAAAGCTGCAATAGCTTGTTTGTCTGTTTGTTCAATTAGCAGCAAGCCCTTCAAATGCAGGCAAGACTTTTAACTTGGCAATTGAGAAGTCTCTGTCTCTTTGTAACCCCTAGGTCCAGTAGAATTCACTTTAAATGTGCATCTAATCAAGGAGAGGGAATGAATCTTCTGGAAAATTACTCATTTTGAAAACTATAGACCTTATCTAGGGATCTCAGTGTTTTAAGGGAGAAATAACCTCTTTCAGTCTGCAACCAAACTGAATATCTCCCTATGACACAGAATGGGAATGTGGCTAGAAGTTACAGTTTTATTTCAAAGAACACAAGTTTGTATTACAATTACAGTTTTCTCCATAGTTTTGCTGCTAATCATTGTATTTCAGTATAGACAAAAAAACAACACAACTCAGTGGACTCTTGCAGGTTATTGATGATATGCCATGAACAGCATGGATGCCCTGACTGATAGTAAACTTTTTTCTGATGTATACTTTTATATACTGATGTATACTTTTTTCTTCCATCATTATTTAATCTTTTCTGTATAAATCTTTTCACCATCTCCTACAATCTCCTACATCCCTGCTAAAGAAAAAAGGGGTTAGCTCATAGTGCAGTTGATGCTGTTTTAGAAAATGGCCTAGAACCTATTTCCATAATTACATGATGTCTTGCAGATCATATCAAAGAGTTAATGAAATGGAGGATAAGAATTGAGATTTGCTGTTTCACATATAATAGAATTATGGAGCACCCTGGAGTATTCCAAGGCAAAGCAGACATTACAAACCCAGATGTCAACAGGCATTTAATTACAGGCAAAGAAAATCCAACCAAAATCATGTAACAGATTAAAACACAATTTGTGGCAGATTTTAGAAAAAATTCAAGAAGCAGAAGTGCAAAGAAAACTAAAGGTATTTTTTTTCCTCCCCCAAAATCTCCCAAATCTATTGTGTATCACAAACAGCTAAAGAATTATCTTGGGATCCACCTCCTACTTATTCTTACATATTTAAAAGGACTTCAGAGACTCATTAAAGATAGCATGATCAGCACTTGTTTAATAAATACACTTCGAATCAAATAGTTTTGGAGCACATCTGCAGCCATAAGACACATTCAAAACATCTTCAGTACCAGTGAGATGAGAGGCTGGTGGTACACTCAGAATATTAATCCTCACCTCATGTCCTTTACTTCCAACTAACCTCAGATTCCTGGGGGAGAACACACAGGGACACAACTATAAAAGAAGAAAGTTAAAGGATGATTGGAGTCAAAATTGGAGTGAAGGGCAAGGAGTTAAAGATTAAATAGTAAATCATAACACTGGCAGTAAAATACATACTGTATTTTTATTGCAAGTGTCCCTTGACAACCAACTGCTTTCATTATTATCTTTGCTTTAGTGCTCTGTCCTTGAACCGACCTGTAAACATCCACTTTAAAAGAACACATAGAGATGACATTATTTATGAAAGGTAGCACACACATTTGTTTTAAATGGTCCTATACTTCCAGTATTTGGAGAGCAATGAACTAATCAGCAGCTGGTCCACATTCTAGATCATAAGCTTTGATTTTTTGACCTCTACCTGTTTACATCTACTTTTTTCCCCCAAATACGTAAAACATTCTAATACAAATACATTATTTGCACTTTGGGTTATTGTAGCGATGTCTGTGTCTTCACTCAGCATTTCAGTATTCATAAAATGTTTCAATCAGCCAATGAAAGACCGTCTATGAAAACGCGGCTATTACTGTTATGCTATGCAACATGGGGGAGGGGAGTGTAACTCTTCACTTGTGCCATTAACCATTGTCTCACTCACCAACTGCCACAGTATTTTAAAAAATGCTGTAATAGATGAAATTATATTTTGCAGCCAAGTGTTCTCCAGGTTCCAGGAGGAGTCTACTACACTGAAGCAACAACATGTCTCTCATTCTTGTTGCAAGTTGCTCAAAGTACCTACTTAGTCTAGTATTCCCACTGTACTAGGTCTCTCAAATATCAATCCCCTCATTCTTCTTACTATCAAGGTGCCAATACAAATATGTTGCTTCAAGTGCATCAATTGGACTGAAGTATAGGATTGTTTGTACCTGACAGCATTCAATTCAGATGTCTCTGGATACCTTGAAAGGGTAACATACTCAGGTTGAGAGAATCACAGAATGGTTTGGGCTGGAAGGGACCTCAAAGATCACCTAGGTCCTACCCTCAAGAGGCTATTTGGCTACTGCAGTCTTTAAAAAATGTTGCGCTCTCTACTTGCTGTGCTGTCTTTTTAGCAGTGTTGATCACAAGTTGGCACAAAATTTAGTTCTTGGGAAAAAATAAAATGCTTCTAGGTTATGACAACTCATATAAGATAAGAAGCATCAGTGATATCTCCAAATTCTACTAACAGCCTCCTGAATATGTCCACAAAGGCTCCACTGAATATGGAGCTTATGTGAGGTTGATGTTTTTCCATGGACACTTCTATGGTATGCCACTTCCCTCACACAAACATATAATGACCCAGTCTGGTACTTAAAATTCAGTTTAGATATGCTTGTATACACCAGCAATGAAGGATTTACAAAGCTTCTGTTTGATCCTTTCCCAGATGTTTCACTATTACTTCAAGAAGGTAGGTTATATTCCCTAACCTGGAATATCATCATTGACAGAGTACAATTTCACCTCACAAAGATCTGTAAATCACAGGATATATAGGTAGAAGTTAGTGATGTAAAGGAAACTTCAGCTGAACTGTCCTGCTTTCTTTTTTTAACAAACAGTTCATTAAGGGAAGAAACATATAGCACTGGTTACCATCTTCAAATCCATGGATAGTTCAACAGCTATTTACCCATCAGACAGCTTTTTGCCTCTATTCAAGTAACACTTTAAAGCAACACTAGTTATCTTCTCTTGTAACTCCTCTGGATAATATCCTCTGGATCCAATGGCAAATGCTCTGCTGAGCAAGCCATGAGTCTTACAAAATCAGGAGACTGATAAATTTGGTTTGGTTATGCAATGATAGAGCAATGATGCATGTTAAATCTGAAGAAAAAAAAAATTAATCTGGAAAGGCCTGCTAGCTCTGCAAAGGTCATGGTGCGAACTCAAAATCAGCTAGATTAAGTGCCATGAAAAGATAGGAAAAGAGCAAAGTATCATACATGGAATAAGCTGATCACCTCCATAAATGTAAGACAAAAAACACTGAGGTCTATAAGATCCTCAGAAAAGAATGAGGGGTTCAAGAAATTAAACTGAACACATAACAAAAGCAGAATGTTACTGGACAAAAAACACAACAAACTCACAAACCATACTGTGAAAGGAAAAAACAGAATCAAGTCTGTATGAGACTCAAAGCAATTTGTTTCTTCTGCTTGACTCCAGAAAGGTACTACCTAAAATTCTGTATCTGGCTGTGTGAAATGGCTTGCAGAGGTCATGACCAATAAATAAAATATAATCAAAAAGGATAAAAAGAATCAAAAGTACAGGACTCACAAGTATGAGTAAAGACTGAAAAGACTGGGGTTGTTTGATCCAGGGAAGAAAAAAAACCAAGTACAAGACACAACAGCAATCTAAAAAGTACAAAAGACTTTCAGAAAAAAAAAAGGCAAATAAGCTGTTTTCCAGGTATAATTAAAGACAGAAAATAAATCATGGATTTACACAGAGACAATTAAGATTAGGTTAAACATATCTTCTGTGTAAAAAATTTCACATTAGAAAGATATAAAGCATGAATAACATGTCCAGTATTGGAGGGCCTTAAATACAGAAATATCTTTAACAGAAGATATATATATGGTTGATGTTGCCCTGCATAGTGAAACAAATCTACACAACTTCATGTCCCTTCCAACCTTACATGCATATAATTAAATCTTTCATTTACATTTAATTATTATTTCAGTAGAAAATCAGATAATATAATTTTAAAAGTTCCATGTTAAAATTAATTTAGCAGCTAATTCTTTAGATTATCCCTAAGAACCTTCAGAGCGAAGTGCCCCATTTCAAATATGACTGTAGCTTTATCCTGCATCTTTTGGAGTAGAAGATGAGATCATATTGTCACATTTGGTTTTAAGTTGTCTAGAGGACAAGGCAGAAATGTAAAACAAGAAAATTATAAAAACTCCCATCTTCCTAATTTGAGGCATTATGTTATGCTAAAAATTCTTGTATTATTTCACCCAAGATGAAAAAAACAGGGGCAAAAACAAAACAAAAAATGAGAAAAAGAAGAGAAAATATGTAGTCCACATATTCTACCTGACATCAAAAGAGAACAGTTTCCCTATCACTGGCTAAAAAAATCTTGACTTCAGCAACAATCTCTAAAAGTAATTTTAAGTTGGTATGACTGCTTGCCAACAGATCCTACAGCTGAAAGAGTAAAGGCAAGCTGATATCATCTGTTCTGAACTATTTTGAGGCTTTTATTATAAGTTGAGTATAAGAACGGCCTCTGGACAAAAACTTAGCATGTAGAGCTGGATTTATTTATACTTTTTCCTAAAAAAAACTCTAAACCACCAAGGGTTTTACTCTGGGCCTTTAATTGTAAATTTTCTACTTGAATGAGTTTTATGACAATGTGAAATGTTGCAGAATATAATAGTCATGTCAAAAGCATAGTAAAAAAACTCATATGGAGGAAAAAGCCTCAGTGGAAGCTGCCTGTGCTTCATTCCCTAAAGAGGCAGTTGTGAAAGCATGTCTAACATCACCTGGTGTTCAGGGACCACCTCAGAACACAGAAAGAACAGGTAACAATTTCTTTTCAGTCCTGATTTCACTCCTTATTGTGCTTCATGAAGGAATTTATTTATTGAACCGTGGGAAATAGGACATCACACATTTCATTGATTTGAATGAATCCCATTCTTTAAATTTCACAGGATTATGGACTTTTATAGATACAAACACAAAATGAGGTCAACAATGGGAATGCTATGCAACAAAAGCAGCACCCTCACTTTTTCTAGAAATGATTGGTGAATATTAAGACTTGGTATTTTTAGCTCAATATCATGAAGTATTATGTCAAAAAAAGTATATTCAGCAGCAAGATATACTTCTGAAACTTCATCCTGGATCTACAAGAAAACAACAAATAAGTTTGACAAAAACAGTCTTTTATGAAGCCCAGTTTTTGTCTCACCAGTTACCCATGAAAACAGGTTCAAAATAGGACTTCTCAGTAGGGCATAAAAATAGAAAGTACCAGACAATAAACACACATAAAATTAATGTTTTTTAAAAAAAAAAAACCCTCTCCTGTCTATATTTCCAATGCTGAAAAGCATACATTTATTCATAAATACTTCTCCTTCATGTTACTTAACAGTCACAAAATAACAAGGTATACATGTGAAAAGAATAGTCATACTCTATGAGAAGTAATAAAAAAGTCTCAGCATTGCAGTTTCTTATGCTCTGCAAGTCACTTCCAAACTTTTAAAGTCACTTTTATGCTTGGCTTGACATTTAAGAGTTACTTTAAGTATATTCTCCTAATACAGAAATAGAATCCTATTTGTTATCTCACAGAGGTCTCATGAATGTGCAAAATAGGACTAACTTTGGATTTGCCTAGCTGGATGGGTGCAGACAGCTATACGTGCATTCTGTCCAAACTGAGATGTGCCAGAACATGAGCCAGCTCCAGCATGAAAACAACAGAGCCACATTATCATGGCTCTGAGCTGGAATTAATATATCTACCTCTCAACAGGGATTAAAGTTGAAAGAACCTTTCTGTTTATTTGATTTCTAAATGTGATTTGTATTGGGAAACATGAAGTAGAAAAACACATTTGAGTAGTTTCATTAAATGGTGAAAGGATAAAAAAAATCAATTTATCTGTAAATCTTTAGAAAATCCAAACTGGCAGATACGATAATGTTGTTTTTTTTTTTCCTTTCAACTAAAATAAATTAAAAAAATAGGGTTCTGCACAAGTTCCTTCAGCCAGCAAGTATCTTCCTAGGTGTGATTATATGGCAACACTGCTAGCCCAGTGAGGCATATAAAGAATCATGAGTCATATGGCTACCTCTTGTAAGCAGTTCAAGACAATACAGATGTAGGGTGAGCTAAATTTGGCTAAGTTCTCTCTTTCCATGGTTGAAAATTGAGCTAAAATTTCAATGAAGTCAAAGTTTGGCAATCAACTCACTGCCTAAATCCATCAATCTTTTCTTTAAAGTGTACAATGACAAATTCCCGAGAAGGATAGGCTGATTTTTCAGGAACAATAACTCTATCTCTCTCTAATTTCATCAGACGTAACAGAAGCTGTAAAATAATCTTTTTCTCCATTTGTCATCTGACCTGAAAACCTCCCTTCCCTTAACTATTGTTATTGACAATTCTAGTTTTGTGTTAAAAACAATTGTTTTTAGTAACATTTCACTCTGATATATTTGTTACAACTTCCAGAGGGATATAGAAATTTGTCAGTTCCTGTAATGGCTCTAAATGAGATGTATATATTTTCCTCAACAGTAGAAAAATCAACTTCTATTTCTGGAATTATTCAAAAAATTCAGAACAAAAAGGAAAAAATAATTGATTCAAACAAAAGGGTTGAGGATGCTTCAGGAAAGAGAAACTGACTTTTCAACCAAGAATAAGCAGACAACTGTGAAATACACTAAAAAAAAGACCAAGAACTATCTAGAAAGTATTGGACTATTCAGTCATCATTGTATTAGATGCCTCCAATTTACTGTTTGGCAGATGATTAATTCAGAATTAACACTAATTTACCCCCAACATGTTCATTACTGGTAGCTTATTTTGCTTAATTTTTAATGTTTTTCTTGAAAAATACATCTGGAGAATGATTATCATGCATACAACCCTGTGCAAAGAACAGTAAGAAGCTAGCTGCTAATCCAAATAAGTGACATTCTGGAAAAAATAAACCAGACATGAAAGCACAGGGGAAAAATATCAGATCACACCACCTTACTTAATATGATCTTTCTTTTCCAATAGGGAGGATGAAAGGTGTTAACCTGAGGGAAAATAAGGCAGGCAAGGCTAGAGGATATCCAAGGAAATGGAATGAGGAAAAAGACAGGAAGGGAAAAAGATAAAAGGCAATTGTGAGATGAAAGAAAGGAAAAGAATATTGGGGAAAATATGACTTTGCTCACTACAATTAGACTTCAGTTCTACGTAAAGATGCTTTCCTTTGGTTTCTAAACCTGACCATTGCAGTAACAATTGAGTTATTATTGAAAGATAGTGAAGCTCACACATAGCTCAGAGATATCTTCAACAAAAGAATGACGGATCAGCGTGTCTGATCAGCCCTTCCCTTTGTTAGCTAATAAGCCATTCAGTCTAAAAAATGATAGAGGTTTACCTCACCCTGTGAAAATAAGCAAATAGGTAAAAGATTTAGCTTGACAGCAATATACTAGAATAAAGGTGAATATAATTGGTAGTGTAGTCCTCTAGGAAAGACTTTACCTTCCAGTATGGTGTACTTTGCTTAGACTCTTTTTCTAGCACTCTGACTCAACTGTCTGCAAACATTCAATTATACCCTGCAGCTATTTTGAGAGAAATAAACAAGGTCAGCATTCATTGGCAGAAACCTGAAATCATACAAAATGCTTTTGGCATTCCTTGCTTGCAATCAACTGTTCGAGTACAAATAAAAATTCAGCCCAGCATGAGCACCAAGAGTACATGGATTTTTATCTTATCCAAACCAGACAGCAAATGTAGAATTCTAAAAGTATAAAGGGTTAACTTTTAGAGAAGACGTCTCCATTACCAGTGTAACACACAGAGGATATTTCTTAAAATGTTAAGTTGTTGAGACAGGAGTGGACTGTAAAAATCAGATATATTCTATGAGTGTCATGCTATAAACAGTAAAAGCCTTAATCGTGAGCATGAAATGTATAGCTAGATATGACCTTCCCTCTCCATATACAACACATACTAAGTATCTTTTCTATATTATGTGCTGTTTCTTATAGACTGTCAAATAGCTCACAACAAATTGTAAACTAGTTCTTTATTTTTAAAAGTTCCCAAATCAACCCTAATGTTCTCTAACATATTCTTATTTATCATTATTCATAAAGTTGGTCAATAATTCTTAGTCCGAAACCTGTCCACAAGTTTTACAGCAAGTTTTCACTGGCTTAAGTTCAACCACTCCGTTGGGCTGATACCAAATTGGCAGCACAAGTGTTTATAAGTACAGTTACACCAACAACCAGGTATCTGTTAACAGACTATACAGTGACAATCCTGATACAAAACATAACATCTCATGGAAGCAATAAAGCTAAGAGTGTATCACATTTTAACCAAAGTGCAACATTGTAATAGATAGAATTACCCCTACAATGCCTGAGAGCAAGGGGTTTTGATTTGACACTGCTTAAATATGAGTAAGACTGACTTTCAGAAGTTCAGTGTTCAGAAACAGTGGTGATAACCATCTATTGCCATCCTACCCACAAAGAAGGCACAAACCCATCCTCTTCAACCTCAAATTATGTTTGGTAAGTTTGAGATTTTGGGGTTTTTTTAATATAGAAAAAGCTTCTGCTTTTCTTTTTATTTTTTAGACTATACTAGCTCTCAGTTTCAAGTTTTCATTGAAGTCCAAGAAATAAGAAATTACTTTAAAAAATCATGCTAGCATCCTACAAGTCAGGATATGGGAAATAATTTTTTTTCAATATGGCAAGACTTCATAATGTTTGAGAACCATCAATAAGTTTTATCCTGCTGCATGGAGTCTGTATTTTCTCTTTTTAGGTCACAAAATTCAGAATAGGTTTTGGAGAAGGCACAGCTACCCTCAGCAACCTTAACTGACAATTGTCAGAATCTTGTTTATAAATATTTACATAAAATACAGGGAAAAAAGTGTTTAGAAGTACACATCATTGAAAACTAGTAGATATGGATATCTTTCCATGCTATGTAATTAATAAAGACCACTGAAATGAGATGCTTTATTTGTTGTTAACTTGGGTAGAAAAAAATTTGTGTTTCTGTCATCACTAAGGACAGCTTTATGTACCTTGTAAAGGGCATTAAACAAACATTCTTCTTCTGGTGCATTTAATTTTCTCTGAAGCATTGTTAAATCTCAGCAGTCTCTACTATGTAACAGTTTGAACTGACTGGTGTTCTCCTTAAACATGGGGAACAGTTAGAGGCCCAGAAGAGCCAAGAACCAAGTTGAAGTAAAATAGAAGTTGTCTCTGTGCCTTCAATAGACTGAAGCAGTAGCAAGAGTGACCTGATGGTCAGGAAAATCTGCCTGACCATTATCATCAAGAGACTGCTACAGGGAAGTTAATCACTGTTTACCCTGTTGTCAAACCTTCAAAACCACTTTGGTTCAAATAACAACTATGAGGTTGGTGCAGCTATTGGATTAGCTAATTGTTGTTTCTTCTACCCAGACAGATTTTCTAATCTGTGGTCAAGAACAAAATATTTATAGTATCTACATTTACTTTAAGCAAAGACACCTTGAAACATGGACCAGCTCTGCAACAAAGGTAGAACACATCTGAATTGAGGACTATTAAGCAATGCCAGTTTCCATTAGCTGCGAACATTATACATTGCATTTTACAGCACACGACATTTGATAATACATCAAAGAATTTTAACAACAAAAACATATGAACCTAAAAGAAAGAAGTATGTACAGGTACATTTTGAAAAAAACACCATCATGTCAAGCTTTATTGTGCAACATCTGAAACTCAGACACAGTGGAACACAGGGGACTCAAACCTTCAAAGCACCATGTCATAGTGAAACAAAGACAATTCAAGAAGCAACAGACTCAAAGAAGTGATTTCTACTATGCACCTTTACAACTCAATTGTAAGTCTTTAGCAAAAGACTTTCTTTTTTCCTTTTTAAAATTAAAAAAAGAGCAGCACACAAAAATGGTCTTACAAGGAATTAATGTAATCATCTCACGGTTATTAATTTACCATAATCAAAAATATCTCCTACACTTCAAGAAATTCTGGACCTGTATCAGAACTACATTGCAAAACAGTATTAGTGTTTCAGATGATACACACTTATGATAATTAACTGTTCAGCAAGACTACAAACATTACTTCTGCTCATTACTCAAGGGGAGAGAGGTCAATATTTTCCTGAAGTTATCATGCTGTTTGGTATTAAATACTGTGATATTATCCTATGGCTTGTAAGGAAAAAGGCAACAGATTTGCTTCGTAAATTAAAATAGGCCTAGATAAAACCTTGTAATATCACATTTTGCTTTGAACATTATCAGGATTTTGATTTGAAAAAATGAAAAAAACCAGTGAAAACATCATCATCAGTCTTGCAAAATTAACATCAGTTTAACTAAAGAGCTAAACTGAGCAATGGCTCAGTGCCTTAAAGATGAGATGATATAACCTTTTGCACATGAAGCTTCAGGGAAGAATTGCCTTCAGACTTCTTCCTACAATTTATCACACAATTTATCTAGAAGGGAAGTGAGGTGGAGTTGTTATTTACTTCTACTACTGCCCTTCTATGTTTAGGCCAAACGAATAAGCCAAGAAAGATGAGGGGATCACACTGCACGTGACCTACCAGTTGTCAAATGAAAGATGACAGTTACATCTATAAGCCCATAAAACCTAAACTCTAGGACTAAAACAAAGGATACAAAAGACACAGAGTTGGGAGAGCTCAAAGATGAGGAAGAAAAAAAAAAAGAAAAAAAAAAAAAGGAAAGTGGTAGTGAAGGATTTCAACTAGGCATTTATAAATGGGTCACAATATGCTTCAGGACAAAGAAAAAAGTTCATAATTAAGTGATTTGCACCTTAAAAAGCTTCACTTCAAGAGAAATTACAGAAAAGCTATTCAGAAATTCATGTCAGAAAATATTCAGAAAATAGTTCAAAAAGTAGGAGTATTTGCATTGTGGGATACTGATTGCATATGCTTAGGAACATGTGCACCCATAAAGATGTGCATGCAGTTTCCTTTAAAGGTGTGCTAAATCCAGCATTTTGCAGGCTAGTAGAAAGATGGTCCAGAATCCCACACAATAACCAGCTTGCATCTCTGGTTTTGCATGCCTCTCCTTCTGCTCAGGTCAGAATACCACCTTGAAAGAATTTTCTTCAGTAAAAAGTTAAGCAGTTCACACAGTTCTTCATGTTTGTAAGCTGTGAGATGGCAGTAAAAGATATATAAATTATTCATTTCTATTAAAGATATTTCTCTACCATCTCCAGGCCTAATACTAAAGGTTAAACTTAATATTTGAGTTATACATGCTTTGTATGTATGAAATAGTGAAAGCATTATTCTACATCTTTAAAAACAAATATTTTTGTGCTGTTTTCATTTATTGTGGTAGATAGATATTAATTGCTTTTCTTCTAAGAGGTTAGCAAATGCACCAAATTTAAAAGCATTGAAGAGCTTGATGACAAATAAAAAATAAGACTTATGTTGGGAAAAAAAAACCTACATAAAGAAAAAAGGCATTTCATAAACCTCTACCATATTATTTCAGAAATAATGGAATATTTCTTCAAGAGCGTACATTACAGAGCTAGGTCTTGTCAGCCCCATTGTGCCCTCAGCTAAATGTACAGAAACCTATACACTTAATAATGCTCTAGTGGCAAGATATAAAAATTCAAGGTATATTTCAGAAAAGCTTTACGGGCTCCTAAAATACTATCCTCTCTTAACCAATTTTATGAATGGCAATTTCTCTTCCTTACATACTCTGTTGGCTTTTCTTCCTGCAGTTCATACAACAGATTGTCAGATTCATCACAAACAGATGAACACACATTGAATCCAAACTACTTTCTACCTATAGAGAGACACAGAACTTAAGGAGCAGACATCTGACCTATTTTTTGGTGAAGCTGTGTGGCGGAGCCCTTTAAAAATATCATGTCATTCCCATGCTCTCTTCTTTCCCCATTCCTTTAAAAAAAAAAAAAATAGCCTTTCTAGTATGCATTCAAAAAAAACTCAGCTCTTTTTTTGTCAATGGATTAAACTAAACATGCTATCAGAACATTTCCAAAACGTTACATTATGCCATGCCATTTACACTGCCATTCACAGAACTCTGTACATCACATTTAATTAGCAAGAAAGATCACAGAGAAACATTAATTTTAAATTGCTTTCAGGGGTAATTAGAAAGCATGGCAGCTCTCTTCTCAATACATTAAAAGAATATTTTAATCCACTTCTATGAAAAAGAATAAAACCAATGAATGAATGAACATTTTGGTAACGTTTCAAAAATTATAAAAAAAAATCTCCTAGACAGAAAATTAAAATCCTTCAGTCCATCTAAGGCTTCTGTAGGTTACTGTAATTATCTCTGTTCACAGCACCTCAGTAGTAAAAAAAAAGTCTCTTTATTGTCATTCTACATCAGGTTCTGGTGATCTGCAAACTACCAGAGTACCTCATTATGTTGTATTTTATTTTGGCATGACACAGGCTTGCTTTATCATACCAATGGAATTTTCAGCTCTCAACATTTAAAGGAGAATATGTACAATTATTCAAGCAAACGTTGTCTGCTAGCTTAAATACCCACCAGCCTGGTACAAAAGAAGCAAATGAATTAACTCCTACAATAAGTTTGTATTTCCATGACACTCGTCATTAAGAGCCAGAGTGTTGGGTTTTTTTTGCTGCTGTTCTTAAACAATAGCAGGACATTTAATGTTGGTATGCTTGTTAACTGCAAACTTTATCTACATTTGACCTCTGACATCTGCTGCATCCTACCTCAAACTGACTGTGAAGCTGATGTTCATCTTATTAACTGTTGAGTGGCTTTGAGTAGTGTGATATTAAAAATTATGTCTCTTCAATGAGTAAGAAAAAAAAAAGGATTTTTCAGCAAGGAACAACGGGACAAGTGTTGCCCTGCATGTTTTCCTACACTGTCTGTGTGAACTAAGAGGGATGAAGGCATTTCTTTATTCCTTACTCCATTTCTCCAGCCTTACTGCTTCTAACACAGAGTCATGTACTCATAAACTGGTTGACTGGCTTTACTACTGCTCCTGGGGAGTTCTTCTGAAATGTGCTTTGGTCACCAGCTTTCCTTTGTCAGACAAGTCCACCTGATCCATATAATGGTAGGTGGTCACCAACTATGGTTAGGACTGGAAATGGGGCAGGGTTATGAAAACAACATGCCAGATTATCTTCTCCCTTTAATCTCTTCTTCCACTTAAGAGGTGTGCACTATAGGTACAGTTCAGTCTTACAGGTTAAGCCTGCAGTAAAACAAAAGGGTATTTCCTCTTATGTACTGTTAAATGCTCATGGTCACTGGAGCTGGAAGATAATTCCACTGAGGACCAGGGTCCCACTGATTAATAGCTACCATGATTTTGCACACTCATTTCCTTGTTTCTGTAACTGCATCACTGAGTACCAGGTTGCAGTATTTGCTGGCACCATGGAGAATTTATTAAACAGCCCCAGTGTCATGGTTTAACCCAGCAAACAGCCAAAACCACCACACAGACACTACCTCCCTACTGGGATAGGGAGAGAATAGAAGAGAAAAAGGTATAGTTCATGAGTTAAATACAGTATCATAGGACAGAAAACAAATATTATAATTTAATAATAATAATCTTAAAAAAAACCTGAAACCAAGTGATGTATAGCACAATTGCTCATTACCCAGAGCCAATGCTCAGCTAGTTCCCAGGCTGAAAGACCTCCCGGCCAGCTCCCCCAGCTGTACATTGAGCATGGAATCATATGGTATGGAATAGCCCATTGGCCAGTTTGGGTCTGCTATCCTGGCTTTGCTCAATCCCAGGTTCTTGGGTACCCACTCTCTCTAGTTGTCAGGGTAGTATGGGATGCCGAAAAGTCCTTGACTGCTTAGCAACAACTGAAATATTAATGCGTTATGAACATTATTCTCATCTTAAATCCAAAACACAGCATTACACCAGCTGCTAGGAAGAAAATTTCACTCTATCCCAGCCAGAACCATGACACCTGGCATTCTTCCCAGAGTGGTATTTTGTGCATGCTATAATACAGACCAAAAAAACCAACATTCTTTTACAATGCCTGAGTTCTATATACAGAAAAGTTACCTTTAAACATTCACACCTCCAATAAAAAAACACCCATAAAGGTTAATAACAACCAAGAGTTTAAGTGAGGAGAATGATTGCCAGGGAAACTGGCTGTCTAGATAACAAGCACGAGCTCAATTGTTTTCAATTACTTCAGTACACTCAGTGGATGGACTGCAAAAAAAAAGAAAAAAAAAATCACCCACATTCTCTTTTTTTATTGCTTATTGCATCTGTGTATATTCAGTTATCTCTGGAACAATTTCTTTCCAACAAACGACTTGGGTCTACTAAGCCTGAAACTCACACCTACCATGACCTCAGATGTGCACATCCTTAGAAAACTAACATTTTGTACCAAGAACATTAAAAGCATTAACTTCAGCAATATTTAACAGACAGTGACTTAGCTGACCACTGAAGACTAGCTTAATGCTACTAGTGATTCAGATAACCAACTGTTATTTGTTTCTATTTTTTTAATTTTATCAACGCTTACAGAGCAAAAATTAGGAAGTTCTCAACAAAAATCCATATACTGAAATTATGCAATCAATTCCTGCTCTCCAAAACAATTATCTGGAAATAGTTTAGTAAGATACCATCATAAGAGTGAGACTGATTGTCCTCTGATTTTCATCTTTATAGAACAAGGAGGAATATTGGCAACTACATGGCAATAGCTATGGTCCAATAGCTAGACACACACATAATTCATTTATCAGAAAACCAATTACCACACTCAACTGTTATTAAAGTCAGAGTGCCAAATGATTTATGAAACATAGTGCATCTCCCATTGTGTAGCCTAAAAGCATACATTTTCAAGTACTTGGTGACTAACTGGGGTGCTTTTAAAAGATTTAGCAACCTTATTCTCTGATGAAATCTCAAGGGATGACATGAATAAACAACAGGAGAGATGATTTATCTCTGTTCAGAGTGAAAGAAAAATGTGGGGCTTCTGAATGGTCCAATGTCCTAAATGAGAACAATGTCATAAGTGGAAGTATATAATTTAATTTGCCTGTTCTGTAAAACACCACCTCCTTTCAACCAAGTTACACCACATCTACAATGATAAAATGTCTTCAGATCACCCCATGAAAGGAGTGGCACAATTCCAGAGCATTATCAATACTGTTTTCCACTTTCTCTGTAAATAGTCACATTCTTTACAAAGTATAGACAAAAGGCAACAAATATTGTTCATGAGGGGAGACTTCAACATTACACAGCTGATGAAAATTTCTCTTCTTTAAGAATTTGTGATGGTATCAAAAGGAATAAACTTTATTTCTGTATCTACAGCACTTAAGGTGTTGCCAAAAAGGACAAAGTAGTTGCATAGAGCTTACTGAGTTACTGAAGTTACATTCTGAGAAACTTTCTTATTTATGAATGCTATATTTAGCTACTTAATAGAGAAGAATTTCAAGGGTTTAAAGTTTAACTGTGAGAGCTGAAGCAGTATATTGGGCAGTAAAGATAATGCCAGCTTTCTGGAACTAGTTTAGGGAAAAGGTTGTCCTGTTGTCTGGCCTACCCAGAAGCTGCTCTTGTTAGTATCAAGCAACAAAAGACAGTGTAATGGAGTCCACAGGACTGTTGCTTAGAAGTACAGTATAGTTCCAAACAACATTTTTAGTAAAGTTAATTCACGCTTTTGCCTGAATGAGCCATGGGTACCATATGTATTTTTGTTACAGCCAGCCTCCACTTTTACTGAGTCATTCACAAGAAGAAAAAAAATAAAAAGAACAACCACACCACCAACCAACAATTTCACTATATCTATGAAAGATGACTACTTTTTGCATGTGCTGAGATGGCTGCAGTTTCCCCACCATCAATGAGTATTTGAAATTTTGCCTGCACCAGCATCATAGCTTTGCCCCAGCTGGAAGCTGAGCACTACACAGCTCCTGATAAGGGAATGGGGAGCAGAATGGGAAAAAAAACAGCGTCATGTGTTGAGGTAAAGACAGTTTAATATGACAGCAAAAGGAAGACAATAATAAAAATAAAAAATAGCAATGACAACAACAATACTACTACTACTACTACTACTACTACTACTACTACAAGTGACACATAAATAGGAACAATCTGATGTCCCGTCTGTTTCCAAGAAGTGAATCTGCTGTTCAGCTAGCCTCCCCAGTTTTATATACAGGTATCATGATGTTATATGGTACAGAATATCCCTTGGGCCAGTCTGGGTCAGTTGTCTTAGGCTGCACACTCCCAGTTCTTTGTGCACCTGGCAGAGCATGAGAAGCTGGAAAGTTCCTGACTTTGTGTAGACACAACTACGTAACAACAACTGAAAACAGTGTGTGATCAACATCATTCTCATACTAAATCCAAAATACAGTGCTATATCAACTACTAGAAAGAAAAATTAACTCTATCTTAGCTGAAACCAGGACAACTAGTCACTTAGCAAAAACCTTTCAAATGGAAGGACAAAGTTGTTGAGAAAAGGACACGATGCTATAAGGTTGCTGAAGACTCTTTACATGAGCATCCTTACAGATTTTAGCTGTCCAGACATAGAAGAAAAAATCGACACAGCATGACCTAGTATCATCTTTTTGTCTCTAGAATTTCTAGGGAAAGATTATACATTACAAATGCCCCCTCCCTTTCTAAATATGAGAGAGGGAGACAACAGGAACAACTTCACATGGAGAATCCTTCTACTACTTTTGGTCTTGGTGGATCAAGCCAGTTTAAGTCCCTACGTCCTCAAATTTACCAAGGTGAAACAGGCCCTTTGCATATAAGCTATGCAATTCTTTTCCTGTTGTAAAACAGGTACAAATGGACACTGACTGACTGGCAGCTGCTATAGGTGTGGAAAATACACTGGATTCAACCTTTGGCATGTGCAATCTCACAAAAAGCTGTTAAGTGTCAGTTTATTTATAAAAAGGAAGTAACATTATAAGAAACCTTTTGCAGTGTCATCAATGCAGACCTGTGGAGGCTGTTTCTGAAGTCAGAATAAATCTATGCAACCACAACCAAGAAATGAATGCCTTGCCCTATCCTTTTGTTTTTCAAAGTGTTTCCAATTCATCTTTCACAATCTTCTTCAGTCAAGTGACACTTGTAACACTTAAGCCTCCAGACCCAGACGTCATTTAATTTGTGCCCTTAAAAGGGGGAGCCGAGATACCTGTCCCACCTACACAGACTTACAATTTACATTTTCAGTAATAACACGTCAGATGTTCATGTTCCCTGAACAGATAGACAAGTGCTCAGAAGCTTTCAGATAGAAAGAATTACCACCTGGAAGTGGTTCAAGTATAACCAGTCCTATTTTAGAGATAAGTAACTGTGACAGATGCCCCCTTCTAAACAGAGTGATAAGCCCCCTCTTGAACTCTTTTCCCAGTGCCTCAGATTAAGGATTAGCTGTTCAGTATATCTTTATATAGGCCCTTAAAAAAAAAAAAAGTAAATTAAGTGGAAATTTTTCTAAAAGTTATCCAATAGTTTGTACATTTAGTTGAAACAGCAGGTTTGCACAGAAAGAATTAGTCAGTTTCTGTGCAATTATGTCTTAAACTAGCCAAATCTGTATCATAATAACATGTTCTCTAGGAAATCTGATTAAAATTAACAGATAAACAAGCTACTTACAATATATTCAGACAACTGACAATACACCAAAATTTTTTCAGCTAGAAGAAAGAAATAATTCTTACATAGGTCAACATTAAATATTTTTGTTATCAGGTAGGATCATATTTTCTAGCACCCAGGTTTCCGAACAGCATGCCCATATTGGAAAAACAATCACCAGGTGTCTGAATTAATTGCCAGATCAATTCTGAGGAAAGCATCCAACAGCCAGTCACAGGTGTTGCTCTAGGATAAAAGAACTACAAATTAATTGAACTCTTTTACTGAAGAAGAATAATGACAACCTCAGCCTTGTTCAGCAGGGAGTGGTGTAAAATTTTGTTTTCTTTTCTTTAAAAAATAAACTGGCCTAACTATAAGTTCTAGCTCCAGCTGAAATCCAAAAAAATACAAATTTGAAAAATGCAGAATGCAGAATACTTTAGAAAGCTCCACACATTCAGCAGTATCTTCTCTTAAATATCTTACATGGTCATCGCTAGTTTTGATCTGTGACTGGGGAAATATACACTTTCAAATTTAAGAGGGAAAAAACCAAATACCTCCAGATGAGGTACAAATGAAGTATCAATATACTTTGCACACATTAAAAAATATGACTGCAGCATTTTAGGCTCCATTAAAAAGTGAGAGGTCATCGCAAAATTTGAGCAATCCAGAATGAATTTCAAATCCAATAAAAAAGTGTAAGATCACAAAGAAAGACTCAGAGAATCATTGTAACATTCCATTATTGATATCAGTAACGGGACACACAGGGCTTTTCAAATACTTTTTCCTTATTTAATCTTCTGGATTCCTATGCATGCTCTCTTGCATTCAAGACAGAAGGCAATGAACAACTTTAAGTCCTTGAGATGGGAAAGAATCTAAATTCTGTGCTCTAACAGTTGTAACACACTGCAAAGTCCGTAGGGAAAAAGGTTTTTTACAGAACTGATCACCTTCGTTCAGGAAGAACTCAACAGAAACGCAAGCATTCACACAAATTCCCAAAACCCAGCTCTGGAACACTATGGAACCAAAAATAACCACATAAACTTTTGAAAGAACAAAAGTGTTCTTTCCATCACAACTGAATCGTATAAAATAATACCAAAAGATAAAGGACTAGCAACACGTTTCCAATAATAAGTTATGTTCTAATCTTCACCACAGCCAAAATACATGCAAAGCCATTGGCTGAACTCTTAATTGCAAGCATGGATTTGAAATGCTACTTTTTTTTTATTTTCTGTACAAGCAGCATATTGAAGAATGGTAAATTATTGCTTAATATTCATAACCATTCAGTGTCATGGCAAGTGCACTCTAATACAATTTATACTTTCCTTCGTAGAACTTTTGAACAAACTGCATTTGTCACAATATTCAAAGCAAACAAGCAGTTTTTCAAGCTATGATCTTTGAAGTAACACTAATCTGGTAACTTGATTTTGATGTTTATATACAGGCATGACATTGATTTATTTGGAGGACAGCAAGAGCTCAAAAACAGTTAGCTGTAATTATTTTGTGTGAGGAATATTTTGCAGGCTATCTTCTACTGAAGATAAGATCGTTATCTAAACCCCTGAGACCACTGACTCTGGCACTGCTCTGATCTCTACTCAAAAAGAGCTATCCTTTATCATCCTCTATGTGGTCATTAAATACATGCAAGATAATGCCACAGCTCAACAACAGATTTTCCCTTGTCTTCAACATATTTATTTTGCAGTATGGAAAACACCCTTGAATGGCTCAGCCCACCTATGCTGGCTCCTTGTGGAAATTAACTCTGTCTTAGCCAAAAGCAGGACACTCACAACCAGAGATCCCCACTGAACACAGTGCTACCCTCTTCTATGATGGCACCCTCTCGTTTCTGTTTTTTTTCTGACTGAATTCAAATACTCTTGAATATTATTACTAGGGACGATTAATTGGCAGTTCTTTATTTCAGAAGATTTTGGATCAAGGCTCTAGAGTATATTAAAATAGAATTGTCAAGTTAAACAATTAGTTATATTATCATGTATCCGTCAGATTTAGAATTGGGTCCTGCCTTCATCTCTAAGCAATGCTTTTTCGACAGAGAACTCCAAACTCAACACACACAACAGTAGATGTAAAAGCAGATCAAGTGACTGCAAGAACCTACCCTGCACAGCAGCCGTCTGTCTCAGAAACATAGATCTATTTTCAAACAATTTTTCCTGTTTCTCGTTCAGTTGAGGATCAGATCCTCAATTTCATGTGGATCATCTTTTGCTCTTTTTTCCATATTTAAAATTGTTCCTATTTTTTTCATCTATTTAACAAGTAATTAAGACAAATAAACACAGATCTGCAGAGAGAAGCAATTGGTGCTGAGAATCACAGAATCATTGAACCACTTAGGTTGGAAGAGACCTTTAAGATTAAATCCAACCACAGCCTAACTCTGCCTAGTCCACCTCTAGACCATGCCCTCAAGCACAACATCTAAACACCTTTTAAATAACTCCAGGAATGGTGACTGCACCCCTTCCCTGGTCAGCCTGTTCCAATATTTGACTACTCCTTCAGTATAAAAATTCTTCCTAAGGGCCCAGTGCCCACACGGTGCATGTTTTAAGGGGTTTTACTTCAGTAAAGTTTGGTCTGGAGACCTAGATGAATGACCACCTGTAGCAGGAATGCATTATGTTCCCGGGTCCTTCCTCCAGTTTAATTCCATTTAACAGGAATTTAGTTCATGCACAGAAACCACTCCATAATGTAAACTAAGCATGAGAAGTTGGGAAAAATTGTAAGATTTAATTCAAAAGAACACTTTTACTCCAAATTGAAATCCTAATACAGATATCTTTAGAGAGGAATGTCCATTTTATAAGTTGCCAGGGATTGTACGTAAATGGAAGTAAACTCACTTGAAGACTGCATAGGTGCAGCCAAGGGGGGTGCTTTGGCAGGGAGAACTTTTTGGAGAGGACATATAGGAAAGGGCAATTAAGTCGCGGCCTTGAAGACCTCTGATAATTTTTCAACAAGTGCTGGCTCACATGTGGCAAACTCATCCTATTCAAATGACAACTACCCTATCTGCTGGGCCTAATATACAAAGTACAACATTAATAAGACCTTGCCAACTCTGAAATCATTGACACTCCACTTACTGAAAGGTTTCTGGAAAGGACAAAAAGCTGTTCACTAACGCACTGGCAAAGACAAGATAAACATAGCATTCATCTTTTCTCATGGAAAACTTCACAAGTCACTTGCTATTTTCCAACCACAAGAGATTATTACTCAGGCTCTAAAGGAAAATTCAACTCTAGACAAGAAGAATGACATTTTACTATTTCCTCAGAACAAATGAATTCCTGTTGAACACAGAACTAGAACTGCCATATCAGAACAAGACAATAATCCATCTAGTCTGTTATTCTTATTCCTAAAAAGGCTAACTGAAGCTTCTGAGGCTAGCTTATGTTCCTCATAAACTGAACAGTTCTGTGAAAGTCTGAGGAATAATGTTTAGCCAGAATGCAGTGTCAACCATAAAGTCTAAATGTAGCAAGTACATGTGATTACAAAAGGACAGCTGTTTTTTACATCATTTAACATAAATACCAAAGCTAGTTTTCTCCTGCTACGTGATCATGTCCCACAAACCTAAAGAGATGGAATCAGTATTTGCAACAGATACCTCTGAAGAAGCAGACAGTGCAGAGTTATTTTGCGATTCTGGGTATTTTTCTTTTTCATTGTCCCTAAACCTGTATTTTGAGTGTTCTTCTGGGTGTACTAGTCTCAATAGCTAAAATGTTAGGGATTTCTAGCTTTAAATGAAAAGCATTTTTTTTATACATGCTTCATCTTTAACTGCAAATTAGAAGTCATACATTTTCCTGATAAATAATCAGCACCATTCCTTATCCCTTTTTGTCCACCTATTCATGAGGGTATTCACCTTTTCATGTATAGCATTGTTTTTTACCCAGAACTATTTGTTTTCTAGGTTATTTTCTCCCCCACATATTCTTTCTTCATTTAATTTTATGTTCTTTTTTTGGCACGCTGCATCTTTTTCCTTCTTTTTACTGCTCTGATGCACTTCTTGTGCTTCGCTTCTCTTCTCTTCCAATCTCAGAGTTAAGAGGAACTTTTCCTGCCTGATTTCAGAAGCTTTCAGATCTTTTCCTCTTCTCTCTGCTCTAGTGTCCTCCTCTTTCTTGACACTACTTTTCTTCACACTACTGCTCTTTAAACAATAAAGTATCTTTCAGCACTTGAGCAAGTGCTCAAATACTTGATTGAATAAATTTAACTAATCTCTGTAGACTGAAACAAACTATGCACAGCTACCTATGTATCTACTAATCATTTTAAAACCAGAGTGTTCATCATCCAGAGACAAGGATCAATTATCTCTATTCACATTCTTATATCTTCTTAACCTTAACACTCATGCAGCCTTGCATGTTGTAATATGACTCCCTGAATTTGTTTTCTCCATTCTTTAGCATCTTCATTTTCCTGCCTCAGCTCAAAATTTGAGCAACAGATGTCAAAGTCTTAGGCAACCATCTGAATGTTATTCAGAGGCTCTGGAAAGTAGTTTGCAGCTTTCCCACAACATGCCAACCCCCCAGCCTTCAGTGAAAACAACACTGTGAAACAGTAAAAACAACCTCTTTGGTATCAAACAAGTCTAGCAGGAAACATAAAGTCGAATGTCATCCTGAATATATGGTATTTTGTCTGAATTAGAGTAGATAATAGCTCTGTATATTAATTCTCTACAAATGAAGCATTATGACTCCATTCTTTTGAGGGCTTGCAGGGACTAGTCCAATATTGCCCACTTTTAATTGTGTCTAAAAATACATATTTACTTACTCAGCCAGCTTCTACATTTATTTCCCTAAATGTATAAAATCACTGTACTATTGCAGTACAACATTGTGTGACCACACTGTGTCTTGGGGTGCATTCATCAAATTACAAAGGCACTGCAGTCAGACAGAGACCAAGCCAAATCACCCCAGGAAGGGACATTTCAGGGGAAACTAGTCTTGACAGAAAATATATTTTAATAGGCTGCATTTAACAATCAAGACTGAATCTTATTTTGTGGTTTTAGAATTTAAAATCTGTTTCTCTTAGGGATTTTTGGCTGTATACGCTTATTATAGTTTCTTAGCACCTGATCCGAACAAAAATGCATAGCTTCTGCCAACAGACCTCAAACCCTAGAGAGATAAAGAAATTTTTATACCTCTTGACCACAATATCTTTCATACCATTCAGCCTGATGTGGTCATAGTATTGGTGTAGAAATACATAGGACAAAAACAACAACAAAAAATTACCAGTGCAGAAACTTTAACCTGAAAGAAAAAGAATGTCTTGACAGGATTAGTAAATGTATCTATCTCAAATATCCTGAGTCTGCATCTCCAGTGCAAAAAATTTATAACAGTCAAAGCAAGCTAGTGATAAATCCTGTGCAGGGCACAAAAATCTCAGTATAAAAACAAAGAAGAAATCACTGCTTAGGAAGACAGACCAGAGCAGAAACTGTTCTTTCAACAGTTGCTACTTTATAACAACTATGTTAAATGACAACCTTAAAAATTACCAATTTATTGCTGAATTCTGCTGCATTACTAAGAATTAGAATATTTTGCTAAAATTAGAATATATTGGACTTTGAGATCTTACATCTATACGTGTTCGACTGAAAACAACCATGTCCGCAGCGTATCTCCATGTTCTAGCCAGTCACTGGTTCAAGAATAAGTAGGCTTTTTTTTAATATCATTATCTATGTCATACCAAGGCAAACTGAAGAATTGAATAGAGCCATTTAGCTGCATCATGCCTTACATGCTAGGATGGCATCCAACATTTCAATGATAAAAAGCAGGGGTATTATTTATTATATTATAAACAAACATTATATTGGTATAATATATTGCAGTGTACTTATATGTTTATCTAATATAATACACAATATTATATTTCCCTGCTATTACATGCCAGGGGTTTAAACAACACTAGTCTAAATACTACAGAGGTGTTCAGGTAACACCAAGCCAGCTAAAAGAACAAACAGAAAGCTTATATGGAGGATCTTCATTAAGGAATATCTGTAAGCCTTGCTTGGGTATTTCAGAACAGAGTTTCAACTCTTGCCACACACTCCACAGTATCACCTGAAAGTCTCCTTACAGTCTCTGTGACTTTGCTTTTTGCTTTTTTAATTTGGCAATGAGCAGAAATTCATTAAATTTTAGTCAGTAGCCTCTCTTCCATCAACCAGCTATAGGCAATTTTATAAAAGCCTCAGAAAAGCACCAATTTTAAAGGACCCATGCTGATTTACACCAGATCAGGGTATGGCTCTTGACAGCATTGTTTGTTTTTTTCCTAATGCTTTTTTATAATATGGCAGTTAAATTTGCCATATTATTTACTATTAAAAATAGTATTTTAGGCTTGAAGAGAAACAAAGGCCCAAGAAAGACAAAAAATGTCTTGTGTATAACAGTTGGTCAGACACCATTACAGTATCACTTAAGACTGAACAGAGACTGGTTTCAAAGGTCCAAGAGGATGATTTCTGTACGACTCTAAATGAGCAATTTGTGAGTTTGAACAATACAAGACATTACAGAAAAGAATCATTTTTCTATGTTACAATAATACTGGATTTTTAAAGTAAATATATATTTTTTAAAAATCTGGATTTCTTATGGCTTTGTTCTGTGGCCTGCAAAAGGATGCAACTCAAATCTTGAGCCATAAAGCTACATCCTGATGCCACTGAAGTTAAACAGAATTACAATCCAAAAACAACATATCTTAATGTCAGGAAAGGAAAAGTTTCATTTGCTGTCTAACATCTATCCCTACATTCATGTTTCTGTTATGTGCTACAGGTTTTAAGCAAGAGTTTCTTGGGCCTGTTTTTAGTGAAATTATTCTATGGGAGGCTTCCCTTTAGTTAGTAAGTAAAGCGATACCTAGTGTCCCTGTACTTCAGTATACAACCATAACATAACCAGACATATATAACCATTCACATCCACAACACAGTGTTATTCCACATTTTTTTCCTCATATTCTGTCCTCCATTCATTGCAAAATCATCTACTTTTCACAAAACAACTGACTACTACAAGGTCATTCCATCACTATGTCAAGATACATTGCTAAGGATCAAGTGGAACGCCCCTTTATGAGAAGTTTTATGCAAAGCACTCACATCCCACACCAGAGATTACTTGTTTACTGAACTCTACCTATTGTTTGAAAATTGTCACTTCAACCATTCAGAGATAATCCTAGAACAGCGCTGGAAAGGGCTTTCATTCGCTTTTACAAGAGGAATGCGTTTGAGGAATATCTTTGGGGAATACTTAAGAAACAAGAGAAATTCTAACTAGATCATATTATACGTTTCTAAAGTTAGAAGCGTTTAATCTTTTCCCAAAGGACCTTAAATATATTCAGTAATAGCTATTACTAGCACTTCAGATGCACATGGCTGGGGAGAGGAGGAAATTTATTTCCTCGACTTTGCAAAAGACACAACTCAGAATATCAAATTTGATAGGGATCGAGATCAGTCTTCTGACTCCAGTCAAGGGGTCATCTAATTCATTTTCCCGTCCTGTCACATAATCAGTTATTCCCACAGCATTAGCAGCTAGGTGTTTGTTCAGTCGGTTCCCAAAACAGAAGATGCACACCCATAATCTTTCAAATGCTTTTCACTACCAATGTTACCAGACTGGCTTTCTAACTTCTAACCTAAATGATCTGAAGATGGACAAAGAAAAAGAACATTTTTATGTTATGTGACAGTTTTACATATTGGAAAACCACTATAGTTTATATTCATAGCTTTCCTTTTTCAAAACACTCCATTAAATCTTTCTTTGCTCGTGATGTTTTGTAGATCTCAAATCAGTCTCAAGGTTTGAGAAAAGCAGTTCAGAATTCTGAATTTAAACTTGATAACCAGAACTGTAATTGCTTGTGTTATAAGCAAGCAGAACTAAGATCAACTGAAAAAAAAACAACAACCCAAATCCAAAAACAACCAAACAAAACCCCCCAAAACAGGAAAACCACAAAAAAAACCCTAAACTTAAACCAAACCTGAACTTAAACTTCATGCTCAATACTTCCTTACTTTGTAGGCATACTACAGTGACAGCTTTGCATCTAAAACAGTAATTGAAAAGCAAATGTACAAAAGCTAAAATATCCTGAAACACAGAACGATAGAACTAGCAGAGTTAACAAGCCAGTAAAAGCTGCCTAAAGTAAAGTCAGAAATAATTACTGGTTACAAAAAGTCTTGTTGACAGCATTTAATGCTGGTCTCTTGAATTATGAGAAGCATGCCTTTAGGGCAGAATGCATGTAATGCTTGAAAGCCAGGAGTATACTTCCAGTTGGCAGTTTTAATAGCACACTTCCATGCTGTGCTCATTTTTATATTGTTAGTAAGCAACTTCTTGAGGAAATCACATTGCAGTCAATGTGCTTGTGTAGGAATTTGTTCTTGTCCACATCAATTGGCAGAAAAGTATATTAGAACTTCAGCTTAATGCAAATGATAAAGTGGGTCTTCCTGGTTTTAACTATACCTTTATAGGAAGAATTTGGATGCAAAACCCAAAGCATGCTTGATTTGATATAGCAGCAATTTAGAGGTAGTCAAGATTTGCAACAGTACCTGAGAAACAGCAATTTTAGGACATGGTACATTAAAAGGAGATGGCATTTGGGTTAAACGGTTTGCAAGAAGGATTCATTAATGCACTCACAATAGACAAAATTTGTCCATGATTTGCTGGATGACAACATGATGTAGCCTAGAGTAAACAAAGAATGGTACTACTGGTACTAATCCTGAATCCTGAAGCTAAGTAGTGACGTGACCCATCAGAGTAGCACATTTATCAGTCTTTCTTCCCTACCAGATTCTGAATCGGAATATGTCAAGTCATTACTTGCAATTATTTCTGCCCTTTTCTCATGGCACCTCTGTTTAGGTTTTTGCAGAAAGAAAAGCTAAAAATCTCATCTGTGAGCAGCTCTGTAGAAAATACTACTCAAAATCAAATATTTTCACAAATTCTACATAAAACTCAAAAAGTTTTCCACCATACAATTACATATCAAAGCAACCACTATTTGCAGATGTAAACATTAGAGTCTGATAACACTTTTAAAACTAGTTAGGCAGTAAATCCTTTGGCATTTTGCATGACTTATGCTAAATTGGTTGACATTAACCGTATTCAAATAGAGAGCACAATATTGATACAGCATCACCTTCATATACTGACACCTGTAAGTGTTATAAATGAAGATCAGAGAACTGTATCTCAGTTGAAACAACATGTTCATAGTACATCACATAGGGATAGTTTTTGAAGTCACAGTATGCTAATCTTTGGTAAACCAGAAAGGGCATGGGAAGGAGACAGAGGACCGTTCAGAAACTTTCAGTATGCTTCAACCACAAACTGTCTACTGCCTCCTAAATGACATCCTCCTGGAGTATGTTAATGACATTGTCCTACTTCAAGATTTATTTTTTATTTAAATGCATCTTTTCTCTATGCAACTGGGGCATTTAGGTCTTACGGAGAGAAAGCAGTAGTTGACCAGTTTAAAACTGCTCTTTAACTGAACTGCATTTCACAGCTGTTTTTTGTGGGTGCTATTTTCAGAGCACAGTGCCAGGTCAAAAGTTATACATTCTTTGTAAATCTATCAATATTTTATCAGTGTGGACCATATTTTCAGACCACAAAAGAAGGGAAATGCATATTATTGTACCTACCTACCACAGATGCCCTGTTCTGCACTTAGCAGGTATGCCAGTACCACTGAAATCTACATCTTTTCACAACTGATTAAGCAACATTGCCCTAGAGGCTTCACATGTTGTATTCCAGTTGACTAACAAATGCTGTCTTGTTTCTGGAGAAGCTGCCTGAAGCACTGCAATTGCTTCTGGTAGAATTATGTATTAGGGAAATTCTCTTTTGAGAATTTTAACTAACTGTTAGAGCCACATGGTTAAAAAGAACTGGCGGGGGGGGAGCCTAACAATAGGAATCATGTTTAAGAACTTATAGCTAGCACTGGTATTAAAAGTTTCTGTTCCTTAGTTTCTTCTTATGCTCTTTTCTGCCGAAGATCAAATGTTCACGTGGGCAACCTTTTCTCCCACGTATGTTGTAATCTGAAAAGAGGCTTATCCTGGACAACTTTATTAAACTACTAAAACTTCTCAGTGGTAAGACACTTCCTCCTCCTTAGCCCCTTTAGATGCTTCTTTCTCTCTTCAACACAGAATGGCTCTAAAGAAATAAATATGAAGTCACAGAAACAGGAGAACCAAATAGTTGCTAAAGCCTTCATTTTACTGTCTACTTCCAGATGGAAAAACCTGAAGTAGACAAATAGATGGGCTAACCCATAGGTACTCAACTTTCCTGAGCATCTCTTCCTCTGAAAGGATTTATTTTCTCAAAGGTTTATTCTTCTGCTCATCTTTTGAGTGCATCCTCGAATCATTCACAGTAATAAATATTATTTATTGGAAGAAATAAGCATAATCTGTATTCTTCTAATATAAAACACTTCCAGGAGAGAATCCTTCTCATTTTTCAGTTGAATATCAAAGCATATGGGGTTTGCTTTTGATTTTTGTGTCAGATAAGGTGTAAGCATTCTGTTAAATAAATGCTAAGGAAAAGAAGTGAAGCAATTCAAAAATCAATCTTGAAGTGACTCAGCTAAATGATGAGCTATATACAATTTATTCCAACTGAAAAATGCTGTGTGTTTGGGAAGAAAACTAGTTCAGCCTTTCAAAGATTTAGTGCAAAAATATAAAATGAGCTAAACGCCGAAGTTTAATTTGCACTACTGTTATTACTATTGTCATTGTTAAAACACAGCTGTTACCAGAAGGCACAGGGGTAAGGTTTGTATCTCTCAGTCAACTTTAAGGTATTTCCAGATTTGCTGTATTTTAATAGTGGGGTTTTTTTTAAATAGAAAAGACTACAATTTATATATTCTCAAAGCATTCTTATTCTTAAGGGATTTTTTTTACCCAATTTAGTAAAAACAAAAATGTCAAGACTATTTCTTTCCATTAAAGGACATAACTTATTCTCTTGATATTACCTCCTATGTTTTTTAAATAGCCTCAGGCTGGTAAAAATCAAGAAAGTTTGTTTCAAAAACAAGTTTGATTTAAAAATAAGTTTCAGGTGCAAGTAATTTCTAATTTTAAGACATAAATATAGAAACATATATATGGATTAATGGCATATTGATTTAATATTTGGAATTCACAGAATTGTAGGGGTTGGAAGGGATCTCCAGAGATCAAGTCCAACCCCCCTGCCAAAGCAGGTTCCCTAGGACAGGTCACACAGGGAGGCGTCCAGATGGGTCTTGAATATCTCTAGAGAAGGAGACTCCACAACCCCTTGGGCAGCCTGTCCCAGGGCTCTGTCACCCTCCCTGTGAAAAAGTACTTCCTTGTATTGGTATGCTCCAACTTGGGGCCCTTGTCCTTTCCCCACAGACCACTGAGAAGAGGTTGGCCATTTCCCCTGTGTCCCACACTTCAGATATTTGTAAACATTGATCGTTTCCCTCTCAGTCTTCTTTTCTCAAGGCTAGGTAGATGGAGGGAGAGCAGTATTACATAAATATTATTGTATTATTATATACAATATATTGCTAGCATCTTATTCAAAGTAATTTTAAGTATGTGCTAAACAAATCCTTCTAGGTAGAATAATTTTCATACTCCTGGAGAGTAATATCCAAACATTAAAATAAAAATAGACTGAAACAGGAAATGCTCCCAACCTTCTGAACAGTAGTCTTGTTACTGGATAAACTTTTTTCTTCTAATAGCTGATTCAGGTCTTATGCATTTATTAACCTTCTCTGCTCAGCTTTCAGCACACCTGCAAATATTCCCACCCTCCATCTGCTAGTTAATGTAATCCAGCTATATCCCCAAGGATTTCTTTTTTGTAACATCTTTTGAAGACTTGCTGTTTCTCTCAATGAAGTTCATGGTAAAGATTTCAGGTTCAAAGTGAGTAGGGACAGGTTACCTACTGATTATAAAAGAATTAGTTCTCATCATTAAATATACTACCTTTTGTTATCATGGTGCTCTGGATATCTCCTTGTCATATGACCCTAACCAGGTGGAGAAAACACAGCCTTTCTGGAATGCTAAAGGACAGGTCTCAGTAAATCATTGCTCCTTTTCACTAAAATGAAAACAATTCTAGCACCAGAAAAATAAAATTAGTAAAACCATACTCAGAAAGTATTTGCAAGTTTCAGTTTAATCTCTAGCCTTTTAAAGTACTATCTAGTCATTGCCAGGTCACAGTCTGCCCTAAATGAGCTTGCATAGCTATAGTGCTAGAGAAACTTTCAACAGATTCCTCTAATTTACATACTTTTTCTCTCAGCTCCTGATATAAAGCCTGTTAGGACAGCTGGACACCTCTAGCAATAGGCATAGCTGGTAAGTTCCATTGGAAAGGCAAATCATCATCTGCTTTGAAACAGGTCATGAATGAATCTCTCCAAAATTAAAGTATTTTGTAACAACTTCTCTAACGTTGGCCAAGCTTTGTTGGCTACAGACTTCAGAACAAAAACACTCATGATCTGAACTGCCATACTTAGCTATACATTCTACCTAACACTTCTGTGTCATACTGTAAGTTATTTTATGAGCATAAATGCACTCCTTAAGAAGAATTTCCAGAGCTTATTTATTGCCTCTCATATAGTCAGGGAAATAAAATAAAAAATAATTTTAAAAGGAAATACAAAATCTATAAAAGGTCTTTTTGCGTTGCAGGACACAGATACAATGTGGCTTTTCATAACAACCACCTGTGTGCTTGCACCTGGATGACCTCCAAGTTATGTAAAATTTAAGGGGCTTATTCACAAGGCAGAGTCTCTTACCTCCCTCTGTTGTAACTGCGGACTCTTTCACAATATAGGTGTTTATAAAGGAGAAATGCATACCTGAGAGAGGTAATAATGAGCTGTACTACCACAGACTCACTTTTTATCCATTAAATATTTAACATATCCACAAGAAGACTAAACATCTAGACCTACTGGGTACCCACCACATGTATGAAAAGTATAATAGTAACTTGTCAGCTGCATACCTTACTCTGGAAAATCATCCTCATTATAAAATATTTATTTCTCCATATGGACATAAAGTAATAGAAATAAAGATACTTGCAAAATGATCCAGTGGAGAGATCGAAATACGAAATGCAACGCCACAGCACAAACAACAAACACCTACATGAAAGTTGCCAACATGTAGCACTGACACCAGTTAAAACTGTTTGTGCATTAGGGACTAAAACATAAGACTAAAGTTAAGTACTTTATTTCATAGTTTCCACGGAGTCGTTTTATACCTGTCATCTTGTTGTCTTGGTTGGCAAACTCACAACGTGCCCCAAACCCCCGCGGGATACTGCTGGGGGAAATACAGCCTCATTGGCAACAAAAATAGTTCAGCATGGTTGAAGAGAAATGAGAGCTGAGACATTGTCTGATGGCAGTCTTAAGTTACAATCATGAGAAATAAAATCTATTCATGGACACAACATCAGAGGTAAGCCAAGTAGGCTGATACAAATAAGTGCATTCTACAGTTACGCAGCAGATAAAAGATAGGCTTTGTAAACACTGTAAGTGCATTTATGATTTACCAACCCCTTTGCATTAGTTAATTACCATCTCTATTTTCCAAAGTAAACAGCTTTTTCCTAATGAATCATGATTCAAGTGAATTAAAATTGTGACTAAATTTAAACTGACAAAATACCTATTTTTAGACCTTCTGGTATTCTTGATTGGAATTATACGTTGCATGTACCTTTTAAACAGGCTTTACTTCTGAAGCAAATTTCCTTATGCACACACAGTAAGTGTCATGGAAATAGTGTATAATTTTTAAAAAATATTGAACTTTGGATACACATAGGTGAGTTTTCCAATTGCTACATAAATCAAAAATCGATATCCTCATGAATTTTAATGACTCTAAAAGCAAGTACGAATGATTTAGTCAAATTGGTATGGGAGATGGAACCAAAGAGTATCTTTCCTTAGCAATTACAGTCCTGAAAAGCATTCACAACTCAAAGAATAAAACTTATATATGCTTATGCATCTGTTGCCTAACAAATAAATCTGTAGTTTCTATAGAGAATTACCTCTCCATAAAAATACATGTTATCTGGCAGCAACAAAGCTCCTGAGAGTTTACTGAACTATTTAAAAAACTATAATTTATTTAAAGTAAATGCAAAATACTCGTAATTTATGATCAAACGGAGTACAGAATCATCTCCTACCTTGTCTTTGCAAAAGCAAGGTTCTCAGAAGTCCTGAACCATATCGATACCAAAAATAAAGGGAAACTTTTCTTCCTAAAATGAAATATGGGAACTGACATCATGGTCTTGCCTTTCAAATAAAAAAGGAACATGTATGAAATCAGAGACTTCCTAATCAGACTTTAAATCTCATTCCTCTTCAATCTGTTCTCCTTGCAGTGTCTTTTGTACTGCATTTAAATAAATGTGTAAATTCAGCTTGCACTTCATGTTATTTGCCAGACAAAAACAACAACAGGAAAAAAAAAGGGAAAAAAGCTCATCCATCTCTTTTGTACATATCTTCACTTCTTTCCCAGGACACTAAGTATCTCAGGCAAACTATGTGAAATCTAACTCGCAAAAATTAACCCTTGTAAGGAATGCTTTATGGTTTATGGCCTGTAACAGGTACTTCAAGTGAGGGAAAGACTTGTATGTAGTTGTGGCAAAGGAATTCTGTGAAGATAAAGTACAAGATAACCTTCTATTTCAAGGCAATGTTCATATAAAGAATATGAATATTCATATTTAGACTAAGTCATACAATATGGTTATTGCTGCCACTGTGTGTGCCCATAGCAACTCAAAGCCTTAATCTATGTTATTGATACACTTAAATTTAAAAAAAAAACCCACCAAAACATAACAAATCGAAGTGGAGCCCTTCTCCAAGGGGCTTATACATAGAAGACAAAAGACAACTACTTACAGGGGAAATTCAAAAGGGAAATTCATGAGCCTAAGAATGGATTTAATTTGTTGATACTGCTCATTAAAAACAGACCCTATGCTGAAGTTACCAAAACAACTTATGCCTAACATTCTATTTCTTTAATACAAGATTACAGAAGAAAAAAAAATACTGTTATATAATATTGTATGCAAGTGAATAAGCCTATATCATGCTAAGAGATGAATGCTTAAGGGAAGCTATAGCCCATGCTATAAATTGCGTAGTCACATGCCAGATTTCCCTTTTCTAGAAGTGCAAAAAGTAAGGGAAGGGAAGTCACAAGAACTTAAGTCATTAGGGAGTTGCACAGCCTTGTATCTTGTACTTCACTGTGTGACTATGAAACCTCTGGGAAAAATAAATCGATGATCCTATTAAAGCCATGGGAACTATATTTTGATTTACATAGACCATAGTTTGACTAAGGGTATTGAGGGGCTGGTGCACATTGAGGCATGAAAACTTTAAGGCAGGAAATGAAATATAGAAAGTTCTGCAAAGCAAGTATCAATAGTTAATGCTTTTTTACATTGATTTTTCAGACTGTCATGCCACGTTAGTAGAAGGAAGTAAAAAAAGCACTGTTAATGTCTATAACTTGGCCCTCACAGAATTACAAGATTGAAAAAGAACTTTAAGATCATAAAGTCCAACCATATGCTAAACCATATCCTTAAGTACCTGATCTACACTTTTTAAACACATCCAGGGTCGGTGACTCAACCACATCCCTGGGCAGCCTGTTCCATGCCCTGACAACTCTTTCAGGTAAAAATTTCTCCCTAAAATCTAATCTGAACCTGACCACAGACCATGGAACACAAAAGAAAATGTACACAGTGCTTAATACCTTTAGTTGTGATATTATCTTATTTGTTGTGTTTGGTATCATGAATTGTACTACACTGCACAGTCACAAAGAACCTTCTTGTGATAGGAACAGGTATGAAGTTCTTATGAACACAGGGCTCAAAAATGTAGAGTTGGTGAAGCGATTAGAAAATTGAATTATTCCTGATACCGAGTAATTTACTATTTAATTAGCTAGCACACAGAATGTCAGTAGATAAAAAAATTCTAATAATAAAGAAAATTTATGGGTGAAGAGGAGCTTGTAAACCACTGATCTTTGATTCAAATCAAATTTGACTGCCTTAAAGTGTTAACTAACATCAAACCATTATTCTTAGAAACTGTCACGACTACCATTGAAATGAAGGTTTCATTGGCACATGGAACCTTTCATTGTTTTGGTTTGGGGTTGAGGGGTTATTTTGTTTGTTTTAAAAGCACTGTCTCTTTCTGAGATGGCAGACTGCCCTGCTTTTACATGAAGGAAGAGTATCGTTTTGTAAGAGCTTATTCTATCCTGTTAGCCCATCATATTTGCTCACCTCTGTAATTAATGAGCCAAAAAATGGCAATGAATCTGAAACGCCTGTATCAGCTTTTTATTAGCTTTACTGGTCTGGAAAAAAAGCAACCACCACTTCAGCTCACAATATCGATTAGAGTTTCAAGAATAACATCTTTATGAGATTATTTTAAGAAATAAAGGACTAGAGAATTAATTTACTTGGGGCTTAAAGCTAGATTCACTTTAATTTTATTCCAAAATTACTTCCTTTTCATAATATTGGATAGTCATCAGACACTTAGATGACAGAAAAATAAAGCCTGTCACTAAAAGCCACTAGCCCAAGCATTTTGTGACAGTCCTTACCAGCCAAATCATGAAGAAATAAGCCAGGCCCAAAAATTAATTACCTAGAACTGAACAACAGAACTTAATTTCATGTACTAATATCAGAGGTGTAGGAAAAAAGTACTACAATATCTCTTCAAATAGAGAAAGTATGCTAACTTTTACTACCCAGAACATACGACATTATTAATTCATCAGGTTTACTATATTCATTTCTGAATAGGCAGCATTTTAGGGCACTTAAAATCATTGGCGAATGAGGAACTGCAACACTGCCTCTTATCTATTTGCCTCCTGTCCTTTTCCTCCACTACTGTCAGTGTCAGTTAAAGGCTGTAACAAAGCAGCAGTACATGCCTTTAATAAAGCAACCCACGCTCGTGCTCCTGAATGTTTTAATGTAGTTACCCTTCCTTTTTAATACAAAAATAGTTATAAGCTGGAATCCAGTCATCTCGGTTTGCAAAGCACTGATACAGAAAGACCAAAATTCCAAACGATGTTTTTGGGTGATAGCTTAATACAGACTATTAGAGCTGCCACCAGTTTCCTGGAGATTACTAAGGGACAGATATTCCCTTGTACTGCCATGGGGAACTGCTGAAACATAAAGCTAACAAAAAATGCCTGCAAGAAGACAGGTATTGGTATGTGTCTCCCTAAACATGCTCTACATGTCAAATGTCAATTTTTTTTAGATATCTTACCACTTTGCATACACTCTATCTGTACCCTGTATCTGGCATGGGCTTCATAAGAGAGACTTCTCAAGGAATTCACATAAGCTTGCAGCTAAGTCTGCATTAAATCACTGAATATACAAGCAATATAACCTTGAAGCATGCAGACTATATGCTTTTAAGGCAGCCACAAGTGAACTAACAGCTGCTGGCATTACACAACAAATTGAACAGCGGGTTCCAAGGACAGTATGACCCCAAAAGGAGAAATTGCTTTAACTGTTGAAACAGATACTGCAGTTTTGACAGGAATTACAGAAAGAAGTCTATGAAAGCATCAAGTAGGGATTCTATCTCAGAACATGAATGAATATTCTGGTCCAGTTGTACAGCAGGGAATCTGAGTTATCAATATTAACAACAAAAGGACTGTTTAAACTGTATTGGACAGATCTACTCAAATTCAAAAGAACTGTTAGTTAAATATCATTCTTTTCAACAAGTCAAATGTTGGCACAACAGTCTCAGTAGGCTAGGACTTGAAACAGGAGGATCTGTTCCCATCTCTGCTATCAATATGCAATCTTGAACAAGTCTTTCTACACCTTTCGGCCTGTGTTTACATACTTGTTAACTTACACTACCTATGATAGAAGACATAGTGCTGCATGTTTGTTCAGTACACACACCTCTTGGTTTGACTAAGGCCTCCTCCCATTACTAATACAACAGAGAGCACCCATTAATAAATACCAAAGTCACTAGTGATTTCAGAGGCCCTTGAACATGCAAAGCAAATGAACTACATGTTTAAGTAATCACTCATCTCAATGGCTGTAGTTCTTAATTTGATCTACATGAGGTTTAGATATAAAATATGCTTTCTAACAAGTTTAAAACACAAAACAAAACTGCATCAGCTCTGTGAAGGAGAAATTCAAATAGGCATGAAACCCCCTCTTCCAAAGGATTTGTGATTTTAAGGTACTTGTAAAAATGGTTTGTCTAAAACTGTGGGACCAGAAGAGTTTTTGCTACTACTGAGTTCCATGGTGAATTATCTTATTTGGCAGCTGCCTGCAAGAGTTAGAATTTAAGAAGAAATCCCGTTAGAAATAAACTTGTCCAGGAAAGGAATATTTCGGGGGATACAGGTGATAAGGGAAGCCTGAAGAAACTAAGCTTGCCATTCACACCCAACAAAATGCCAGTACTCGAAGATACCAAATTGACACTGATTCAGTAAAAAGGTCATAGAAATTGCTGAACAGAAAGTTAAACAGTTTGCATGACGAGACAGAAACAAACCCAACCAACCTAATTTGAGTGTAATATGCAATAAACTGGAAAAAAGCCAGAGATACAACACCAGTGTGCATGGATAGGAAGAAAAGTTGGCAGACAAAAAGCAAAAAGTAGCCAAGAACTTGGAATAGAAGCAAAGAAGGAAAAACAGTGTGAGTGGAAGGAGTTAAATAAATGTTAGTCAGCAGTTGCAGATCTGTAAAAGCAAGAGACATGTTGATAGTCTCATGATATAGATTGAAAAACATGGCATTTATGTTCTCTAGCCAGTGTTCTTTGCTTCATTATATGTTTAAATAATTGACAAATGTATGTAGAAAAAATTGGCATCTTTTGTCAATGTAGACTTGTAAATGAAGAGCAAAATTAATCAGATTTGAAGTATCAGCAGCAGCATCCAAGCTTTTTCCTAGCAAAACCAAAACACTGCTACGTCTGGAAAAGAAACACTTGTAACACCATTGGAAGATACCAAAAAACAACTTACTATTTTTCCAATTGTTATTTTACTGTACTTGATGTACTTACTGCATTTAGTTAGCAGACATATGTGAATGTTGTACATATGTATTCTCCACATACATTGTTAATATAATGCACCAACATAGTGCGGAGCATTAGGATAGTTGAACATGAAATGCCATACAGATATGCCTGATAGAAATCTCTCTGAGCGAGCATAAGAGTTCTACAGTTTGGACTTCAGCTGCCATAAAACATGCTATTTTTCTTCCTTTATCATGTCTGGTCCTAAATCTATGTAGCAGAAGGTTAAGAATTTTTCAATGCATCCCAGAGAATTTGAATTTTAATCTTACCATCTGGCATTCTCCTCCCCAAAACCCGCCCAAATATGTAGGCAGTGATGTATGTGGTGGGATTGGTGGCCAGTGTCTCAGTATTGTACAACAAAGTCAAGTCAGTAGAGGTTAGGAAAAGAAAGGGTCACAACTGGGAAGAGAAGACAAAATTACCTACTTCACTATAGCAGAAAAATCGTAGTTTGAGAGCTGAAGAGTCATGCAAGAACAGGTAAGCAACTCGCTATTACGGCTTCTGGTGATTTCAATCAGAATCAGTTTTCACAAAGGAAAGGGATTGGTTCAAGCCATGATGATTTCATCAGTGTCTGTATTTGAATCCTCAAGAATCCACCATTTTTCAGAGGTATGTAGGCACAGAAGCAAGATTATTTATTCCAGCTGCAAAAACATTTAGCTTTTCTTTTCAGACCACTAAGATTAAAACCAATCAACTTGAAACATTCACTTTTTTTTTTCCAGATACATACTAGTTTTCATCTTCTGTGCTGTTAAAAAGCATGCAGGCTTGTCATAGACCAAAGTAGACTGGAGGATAAGGAGGTCAGGAGGGGTTGTGTGAGGAGCAACACACGGAGAAGATGTTCATGTGTTCTCAGGCTGATATAACCAACTATATCAAAGCTCATCTGATAAAAACTGAAACTACTGAGGTCATCTGCCTTTTTTTTTTTCTTTGATCCGTCAGCCCATCACAATTATAAAGAGATACATAAAACTTCAAAACAAGCACCAAGACAATATCTGTAAGATAACAGGTTTTATTCATGTGGTCACACAATATCAATAGGACACCTAAGTGCACAAACGGCATGAAATGCAAAAGCTGCAGAATAGCTTTGCATATGCCTCAAATCATACCCTGACAGACTCATCTCACAGGAGCAGTTCTTTATCACGCAGAGAAACCAGCCCTAAAAATCACTGTAACAAGGAAAAGATACAGGCAGTTTATTGCTTTGCTAACTTAAACATTTAACAAGTTATTTATTTTCATGACATCTGAATGATTTTGACACAAGTCTAGCCATTTATCCCTCTTTCACATTTAACACATATATGCAAATGCTTTCTGTTTTCTTCCACTATGCTAATTAGCAAATATATACTTAAAGATTTTATATTTTCCTGTAAAAATCTACTCTCTGCCAGAGACGGTCATATATACGAATCAATAGGTGTCCTTACTATGAAAGTGTCCAATTATTTCAAGTGCATTTGTTAAGTACTCCGTCAACAACTGGCCTTCCCACTTTAGAAACAAACCTATATCCTATAAAAACATCAAGACATTAGTTCCAGAAAATTCAACTGTGTGAAGAAATACTGCAAACATAGAAGAAATGACTACTATGAATCCATACAAGCCTGGGCCTAACTTGAAACCCATTGAAACCATGAAACCCTTACCCATGAAAAAGCATTATATATTTTAAATAAACAGGTTATTTTAATCCACATTTAGAGAAAATTCATCACCTTTTTGGGCTGTTGACTAACCTCAAGTTTTTCTGACACTTATTGGAACATATTTTATTCAGATTTTCACAGAATCACAAGGTTGGAAAAGAACTTTAAGATCATCTAGTCCAACTGTTCCTGTCCTATGCTAAACCAATTTTATAATGTTTATAACAAACCTCTAAACCTCTGTCAGGATGCTTGTATTTATGCCATTGTTAAAGAAGCTTCTCTCTCCAGAGATTCAGGGTGTGAAAATTGCTTCTACAAAGGGCCACAGTTCAATTTTGGGATCAGTTGAAAATAGGCATGCAGCAGCCTCCTGAGCAATCTAACAAGGTCTGCCACTGTAGCTTTTGTTTCCCCTTTTCCTCACACAATTGTGCTTTCAGCTTATTCAACAGACATACTGATCTCAGTTCCTGAGATGTCATAGAAGCCTGAAGAGCTGCAGTCTATCTCTCATTAAGTCTACTTGCACACCAGTGAAATGAAAAATAAGAAAGATGTAGATAGGTAGACGAATAAGAAAAGGAAAGGAGTAATAAAAGCACTACTGCCATAAGTAATTCATATTTTTCAAGCAATGTCTAAAAGAAGTGTAATAAAAGAGATTAGCATATCCTACCTCAAGCAAAAAAAGGGAGGAAAAAAGTGTTCTCCTAGACTGCCATTTTCTCTCCTTTTTTATTAACATCACTCAAATTTATTACTATGTGAAGCATCATTAACTCTTCTCGCATGCTCTGTGATTTTTCTTTTCCTTGGTAGGGACAGAAAGCACAGCTACAGACTATGCAGTTGATTATAGTGTAGCTGCTGTCTCAGCTAGTGCTGTTATGACTGGTGGGAAAACCACCGGGGAGAACTGAAGAGGTCCTTTCCAAGGATGGCTAAAAGCCACTGGTTTTAGGGCCCCCCTGTGGCAAACCTCAGGATTCTGCTTCATTTTTGTGTTCTATTCTGTACATCATGCACACCCTGGAGAATGAGGATCTCTAAGATGTAGAACTCATTTGTTCTACTACATATTTCTGTGCTAGCAGCTGCAAAAGGTTTTTTTCCAGGATCACTTGTCAGTAAGCATGCATATCTGTAGTTGCATGGGCAAAAGATTTGGATAGCAATGCAACAGGGTATAAGAATAGCAATTTAACACAGCACTTCAGTGTGTGTTAGCTGCAGAAATAAAAAATGCTGTCTTTACCCATCGAGCTAAAAGTTAGGATTCTAATAGAAAGTCTGTACTTATCTTACAGCTTAGCTGCTGCTTGAATCCTTGCTTTGTTACAAAAAACATCTTTTGAGATTTAAACGGCTACGCATCCATAAACCACATTTAGCTACATTTACATCAACAGCTATCATTCACTTGCTTCTCAAAAAATCCCTTAAAAATATTTTTTATATAATTCTATATGATCTTCATGTCCATTTTCCCACTAGCTCCCCCTTTAAACTTAACATCAATGTAGCCACATGAATGCACATGCTGATAATTTTATTTAATATTGTGTGCTCCATGAAATTCTTTTTTGAACTGTTATCCTGCAAAACTCTGTTGCAAACACTACTGTTGAAGCACATAGTGACCCTATCCCTCCACTATCTTGTTCTCCTGTTACTTTTAACAAAAAATCATCTAAAAGCAGTGAAAGTTAACATGATAGAATGGAACACAAAAATCACATCTAATTGAAGTCTCTTACATAATAGCAAGTGTTCTGTGTCTCAAGCAGTGGGTTGGAGTAAATTGAAACTCTGAACATTATCATGGGGGTGGAAAGAAAAGGAGACAGCAGCTTACAAAGACTGCACTTTTTAGCCTAACAAACTCAATGCAAGAAGGTCAATCTTTATGCAGTCTGCCTATTAAGTGCTTATAACACCATAATCTACCAATGCAGAAGAATCAGAGTATAAGACTACTTCAGGAAGGTAAACAAGAGTACATAAGTTAAGATACAGTATTCTAACTGTCATTTTGCATTTGTCAAGAATGCTAGCCTTACTTCATTACTTATGGCCCAGGCTAGTAATTCAATCACATTTTCTATTCCTAAAATGTGTTAAATTAACACCCTATTTATTAGTAAGGCTTTGTTGAATACCTAAGTACACAAAGGTATATGCCAAGTCACTGAATATTTTGAACAGTCAAAAACTCAGTGGAACTAAAGGGGATTTTCTTAGTATCTCTCTCCAGAAAAAGGTTTTTTCCCCTCGTGGTGAGCAGATTTCCGGCACCAAGCTAAGGGATATGAACTCTTTTTTCAGCACCCAAATTACCCTCTGCTGCTTTCAAGCAGTGGATTAGACTAAAATGAAGCTGTAAACTACCACAATGGTGGAAAGGTGTGGAAGCTAACATGTATAAGCTGTAAAGTTTAGGCTAAAAAGAAGAAACTGAATTCTTTCCACAACTAGGTGAGATTCCCTGCATCACTTTTATGCATTCTATACTTCATGAGTAAGTTTTTGCTTTACTAATTGCCAATTTCATATATATTCATAGACCATTTCAGCCATTGGTAACTGAAATAGATGAGTCTACATAGTTTATTATTGACATAATTATAAAATCATAGGGCAATTAAAGTTGGAGGGGACCTCAAATGTCCAATTTCCTGCTGAAAGCAGGGTAAGCTAAGAGATCAAGAGTGGTTATTCAGGGCTTGATAACCTCCAAGAACAGAGACTGCAAAGCCTAAAAGAATATGGCTAATTGTATGCATAAAGTACTTTCTTTCCTGACTGCTTGACTCCTAAATCAGAGAAAACTTTAAACATCTCTAGTGGGAATATATATGTATATGTACGCACATACATGCTCACACATAGCAAAATATGCATTCATAAATGTATTCATAATGTTTTCTGCTTTTTTAAAGAAAATATAAGGGTTTGAATATTGAGGAAGTGAATAAAAAGATGAGAGAAAATGTGATGTCTCTGTGTATGAATATCCCATTGATAACTAGACAATTATCATCAGGAAAAACTCCTGAATGGCATTAGTACATGTGTTAGCCCTAAGTCAGTGCAAGAGGAAAAAGCTATTTCTGTTTAAAGGCTGAGAAGAAATGTTATGCATTTCTGACACTCAGAAGCTATTTACATTTTGCTTTTAACAGTTAAATCAGTCTCCTTATACTTGTGTCAGTCCAAGCTATACAACAGTTGGCATTAATATCTGCTTTCCAGCACCAGTTGATTCATCTTATATTTCATGAGTGTTTCGTGAAATACTATATTGATTCATGGTAGCTCTCAAGAGAAACATCGTGGCTAATTGAGAATGTCTCTAGGTCAAGTATGTTTGTACTCAAAATAGCACAGCAGCTTTAAAATTGTTGCTTAGGTAGATCTGTTTATTGTAAAAAAATTGTTAGCTTTCATTATTCATTATTTCATTTATTTCTGTACAGCTTCTTAGATTACATCTTTCACTTAAGTATCTCAAATCTCCATTAAGAGACATGACTAACCACATTTGGTTATTTGGTCTTCTCTATTCCTCTCTCTCTTTCCAGGAACATTAACACACATACAACCTGGTGAATGAGAGTGAGAAGAAAAAAGGGGGAGTCTAAGCATACGTGGTGCTGCTTGTTACCACTAGAGAAAAAACATCTTTCATTTTTTTTGAGCAAAAGGCAAGGTAGACTGTTACCATCCTTAGCTCCTACAAGACTCGGTTGTGCAAATCTCGTGCCATTATAAATTTTAATATATTCTTTCCAGTACTGCTAGAATTCCTATAAGTGATTATATTATCATCTTCATTGCTTGCCGAAGCAACAGGTGGGTTTTCCTAAATTATGCAAACTGTTTAATTTAGTTAAATGAAAGCTATATTAATATCTTTCATGGATATTACTATTTAAGGCTACCGAACACTATTCAGTTTATATTTTTGTGGTCACTTATGGTTAATGTTCCAATAGTCTTAACTTGTATTGCATTACTATTACTCTGAGATGATAGTATGAATAATAAACATTCAAGTACTATTAAACTTGGTTTGGGATTATACTTAGATTGCAAGAGAAGCCAGTAGCATTTCACCAATATACTATTGTTTCTCACTGTAAATTTATCTCCCGTATCTTTACTAAGGGGCTTAATTAACAAATGAAAGTCCTCCCAGACACTGAGAAACAACTACCACATCTTTTAAACAGTTGCACAACAGTGTGGCAAAGAGAGATAATATAGGTGAACTTATTAAGTCTTTGTGGCATAGAAGCTCACCAAATAATGCAATTTCAACAGTAATGAGTAAATATGAAGGACTACCTGGAAAAAAAAATTACCTGGTTCCATAAACTATATTCTTAATTTTTAAGTTCCCAAGTAACAAAGGCAGTAAGTTTCAAACACACATTCACATTTACAATAAATGTTACTTTCAAAAATACAGACTGGGAGTGCATTTCTGCAAACTCTACTTCCACTCAATTGTACTTACTCAGATAGTTCCACAGATATTATGGCATTTCCAACTTGGTACAACATAACACATAATTAAAGTGTTTCCTCATGTCTGATAATTCAATGGTATTTCCATCTCACTTCCCAAAAATGATCCCATTTCACTTCCCTCTCACTTCCCAAAGTGATTCCCAAGTGATTCCCATCACTATTCTAGGAGTAATTTTCGAAAAATTCATACATGAGGACTGACTGCTCAAAAACATCTCACCTTACTCAAAACTAAGAAATAGTTCTGCACAAAGGAATTGTTTTAAGGGCAACAATATCCAAAGAATCTACAGGCAGCAGTATGATTTTCAAAATAAAGTAGGGTAGTATAAAAACAATCACCTTTGATAAGCAAAACTTGTAATTCTTCTGTAAACAAAACAACTTGGAGGCAACACATTTCTAACTCATATGAAAATTAATTTAAAATTAACTCTGTCTTTTAGGAGCACAAAAACTACTTCTCAGAACTATAATTAGCAGAACCTGAGCTAAAAAGACAGACTTGCTGGTTATTGAGGTTTGAGCTTCTGACTAAAATGAAGAAACCCTACTGGCACAGATAAAGGAGTTATTTTATTTAATTAAAGGAAGCTTCTAGCATGTTTTAACAAGCATGGAACCTCCTTCTCCAGATATCTGTGTTTACCTTGAGTGCCCAAGGCATTTAGCAAATTTGTAGATATATACTTCCCATGACAACTGCCTGTCAGATTAAAAAAGCGTAGTTTGAACCTTGGTCCCTCAATGCCAAGTATTATCCATCAACTCAAAATAGGATGCCATTACCTCCTATTAGATTCTGCTCTTTAACTAGACTAATCACTAGCCCAAAACAAGGACCATCACACAAACAATTAAAAACTACATATGTATACATATCATTTGATAATTTTCAAGAATAGGGCCAACCAAGGCTTACAAAAGTCTAACTTCCTTCCACTACTATCAGCCCTGTAAGACCAGCAGTGCTTCCAGAAGCAGTAAACAGTTTTGCAGAATAATCCGCATAATTTGAAGTCTGACCAGAAACACGGTGATGGACTCGTCCCAGGATGCCTGCACTCTGTTTCCCAGCAAAGACTGGAATTCAGGAGAAAAGCTGTAATCTCAGCGAGCAGGAAGAGACAGACTTGTTGAGCACAGAGCTCACTGGACTGATAAACAAAGCGAGGAAATTAACAAGTTTTTTTCTTCTATCTTACCAAGGGTTAAGCAGAATTTTGTGCCTTTTTCTGGGAACTAAGAATATAGCTCCATCATTTAATTTGTGTAAACCAACAGAATGTGTATCATCAAATTTTAGAGGAAGTAAAAGAAAAACATTATGGTCTCTACAGATGATCAGAGAAAGACGACAGAGGAGTAAGTTACATGTTCATCCATCACATTCATTAGTCCATTATACATATTGATCCTTCACTTACTAAAGTAAATACCATCTGGTGTTGAACAACTCAATGTAAAGCTCAGCAAGGAATCCAGTTAACAACTAACGGGAATAATTAGGCAGAAGCGATAGCTAATATACATTCACTTCCATATATTTGGGGCCAGTAAATGACTATACTGCATTGAGGATGAGATGCAATTCTTTAAGGAAAAGGAAATCAAACTGTTATTTCAGTATCAAGTCAGTTACATACTTAAGAGCTGTGAATAAGTCAAATAAAAAACATTGGTTCAGCTCTTTATCTAGAGAAAATTACCAATTTCTGATCTGAGCACCCAATCTTAGTGTTCATTGTTTAACAGGGATCAGATATGAAATAGGGAACAGGTAATAACTGACACCAAGGACAACCACATTCAAATAATTCCAATGCATGAAGCTACTGGAAAATATCAAGGGCAAAATCAACTGCTAATGATTTCATAATGACAATCAGCAGGTCTATTTGCCTAATGGTCTGTAGTAGCAGAATACAACTGAGACGCACTCTGGAGTTTGAGATGTTAAAGGACAAAGCTACAGTTTGTGTTCATAACTGAGCTACTGCACCTGTTCTGCCGGCTTACTTCTGCCTTCAAAACCTACAGGGATCTTTTATGCTTGTAGTCAAAGCAAGGTTTTTGACTAGGGATGTATGAATAATTATTCCTATAGTTAATTGGCCAAGCAGAGATGCTAGAAAGAAATTCAATATACTCTAGAAATATTTGTGGTTTATATATGCTTATAAAATTTTAAAATGGGGAAATTATTTTTTGAAGTAAAGCACTTGAACATAAGCATAAAGTTATATTCAGGAGATTCTGAAAGGCTTAAATTTACTGAAACTCATCAGTGGTTTGGCTTTTTGTTTAGTTTTTTTTTTAAATGTACAAAGGTATTTTTGACTTTCAAAGATATATATAGTTTAGCTGGGAAGGGAACTCAATACATTTGATGCACAGACTGTATAATCTTTTTTTGAGGAAAAGGTTTCATCAGAAATTTTTGTTCAGACATAGCCAAAGGCCTTCAACTGCACCCTTGTATGTTTGCAAGGGTCAAAAATTAAGTGCTGTCTTTGTCCTGTAACCTTGTGTAATCTGCTTTCCCAGAGCCTAGTTATCATCATTGACAATGTTTAGGAGTTAGAGGATAATGACAGTCTCAGAAAGTCACTCTCCTTTTTCTCCCACTTAATATTCTCCACGCTGATGGGATAAACCTCTTTACTTACTAAACTAAACCCAAACATTCCCCTCCTAAATATCTTATGCTTCAAGATCACACAAGAATGATATATTCTCTTCTGGAACTATTATAAAAAGAAAGCAGCAGAAAGTAGCTCTATTAGAATCAGAGAAACTACCCTGCGTGTTCATCATATAAACTCATGGAGAATTTAGTCCATAATCATTAAAACCCTGTATTTGTCATACCTTAGAAGCAAAGGGACTTCTATACTAAAAAAGTATCCCTCTGTGATGCTGTATCTACAAAGACAGAAGTTAAACTAAGAAGAATGAAACTATACTATAATCACTGCAGAAACTGCAAGTGTGTCAAACGTGTAAAGCAATTCTTCAGAGGTACAATGCTGGAAGTTGTCATGGCAACTTTTCTCACTCCTTCCCACTGATTTTTGGCAAGCATTTTTCTTTGTTAGTTTTTTTAAAAGCCTTTTTTTTTTACTCCCCCCACCCCCATCCCTGCTTCAGACCATGCGAATGATATCACCGAAAGTGAAGAGCAGGCAAAAAAGAGTGTTCAGCCGCTTCAGGTAGAAGACTGAAGATACATCCACCCTGTACATGTTGTGGGGTTCACGCCATCACAAGTACAATAGGCCAGCTAGCAGTAAAAGCTTCTTTTTATTCCCTCTTGTAGAAGACATTATGTTTTGAGCTCTTAATGTTTACTCAAAGACTCCAGACAAGCACCCATTGAGAGGTCTGAGTTTATAATCTCCATTACACCTGCAGACAAATTTTATGTCAATAGTTTCCTCTCTTGTCTTCTAAAGAGCTATCTTGCTGCCCATGCATCTTTCTACAGTCAAAGTATGTAAGTGTTCTGATTAGTCACAGAAAGGAAGTTTGTGCTCCCAGAGTACCTTTAGAAAACAGATGTAAGAAAAAGGCAATCTTCTCCAGCTGCACTTCAGGGATAATTTTTCCCACCCATAGTATTTGCTGTTCTCTCCTTACTATGGTACAAAATGAGCCATAAATATTCCAGAGTGGCTGAAGTTATGCAGTCTAAAGCCCCTTTAACTCAGCGGTGCCCTCAGAGATGTCTCTGTAGGACAGACCATGATGCGTTGAATACATGAGGCAATCTCCTGATAGGATTCTAAGTCAGCTAATAGGATTTCTGCGCACAACTTTAAACTACCTGTGGTTTTCTGCCCAAGAGCAATTGTCCAACTTCTGACTAAGCAGTAAAAGGCAGCACCAATGTGCCACTGAAATTTAAGAGCTGGGTTCTCACAGGATCTGAGCCCGCCTCTGGCTACTTTGTGAAGCCCATGGAATGTTTCCCTACTTCCAGCTATGGATGTGTGCCCATTGGTATTCTCCATTCCCAGACGGCTTTGATGGAAAGAAAACCATTATCAATTTTAAAGACAGCTGTGAAGAAACACATTTTCTATCCAATTTCCTTCTCCAGAAGGAGAGTATCTGTCTCAGAGCTTATGTCCCTGTTTCAAGGTCATTTGAACACAATTACCTCACATTAACCAGGTTTTTGCATGAAGAAAATATTTTTATGACTTGATCTTTCAAGGACAATCATTCAAATATGCCAACAGTGTTCTGGGATTTATTCTTGTGTCTTCTATTTTACTTCAATAGAAGTAAAATTATTTTGGCAAAGACAAAAGGTCCATCAAGTCCTGTATCTTTTTTCTGGTAGTGGCCAGTATTCAGGACTATTCCAGCAACTGTGGACCATATTTCTATGTAAACCCAAAGACTATGCATAAAGCTGAAGAGACCTCAGTTTTTATCCATTTCTGATTTAGATCCTGTGAGTATTTTACAGATATAGATAGCTATAGGGGTTAGCAAAGGAGTAGCAAGTTATGAGATATTGCTGGTGTTTGAAATAACTCCCTGCATCAGACAGATTCACAGTCCTTTAGAGAAATGTCACATAAGTATGTTGCCCTCTAAAATTACTTCAGATCTTTTAAGGTGATTCTATTAAAATACACAAATATACACTGAGTAGAAACAAAGCTCCTAGTTAATAAGTATCAGTTGAATTTGCTAAGATGTGAACAAAAGAGCTGTGGGCTTGTCTTCCTAGACAAGCTGGAATAAAGCTGCTTTGCAAAAAAAAAAGTTTTGGTCCTTCAATCTTTGTACTTGCTCTTCTGGAGTTTAGCATTTCAGAATAAAATGTAGCACTTAAAAATTGTGTAATGTTACCAAACAAAGTCTATAAACATTGTATTACATTATATCTATAATTTGTATCAAAAATTGATAAGTTTACTGATTATTGTAAGAGGACAGTCTAAAAGAAATCCCACAAAAACAGAAAAAAAAAAATTCCTTTCAGGTTTCCCTTTGTGTTCCCCATTCCCTGTTCATAACTCAGGCGAGTAAATGGGATTCAGTGGGTCTGTACAGCTGTTACCCTACCACAGCTACTCCCCATAGGAGATGGGCTTGTTGCCAGTGAGAGATGCTCCTATAGATCATGTGGCAAAACTTCATGTACCAAGATCTACAATTCTCAGACTCACGCACTCCCAGTACTTAAAGATAGAGGACATGCAGCCATCACTACCTGACCAACTGCTGCAGAATCAAACATGGGGAAAAAGTTCAGAAGTTGTACCATCAAAATTTCCTCAAAGTGCATTTCAGACTGTACAGATCCAAAGTAACACATGGACAAAATACATTCCTAGAGCACTGGTGCAATGTGCTGCATACAGCACACCCCAATAGATAACACGGATGCCATTCAAAACAGATCTAAAGTTTATCTTCAGGTAGAAAAAAAGTTACAGAAATCTATAGCCCAACAGAAGGGCTAAATAATTATAGTGAAGCCTACATCTAAAACCCAAGTTGCAAAGCAACTCAAAATATGCAAAAAAAAGGGGGTGAATATGGTTGCTCCTGAGTAGTGTTTTTCAAGGGCCAGCACAGGACCTAAGAGCCTTGTAAAATGGATGGAAAACCTAAGCTTTATGGGCTTCAACAAACCTAAATAATGAATGAGCTTGTGTTTTATTTAAAAGGCAGTAACGGGATTTGATCAACACCGAAATATATCATAGACAGAGCAAGATCTAGAACAGAATAGGAACTGAAAACTGTATTGCTATCAATCAGTTGCTGAAAGCAATACTCAAAGCATTGGCCACTGCCTTCTTGCGCTGGGCAGAAAGTGCAACTAGTGAGAGATGATGATATGAGCGCACTAGGAACAGCCACCTTGTGACCACAAACAGAGAACATGCATTAATTACTTTGGCACTTTTTCCCTTTTTGTCTTTTCATTTACAGTAAATCTAGAGATGCTGTTTTGTTGGATAGTTAAAAAGCTGTCATGCTGCATTGCCTCACATTTTCACAGGCTGTTTAACAAAGCACAGAACAGTGCATCATTCTGTTCAACATGAATGTGCAGCAAAACTCTCCTGCATATCCAGCACACTTGGAAAATTTGACATCTATATCATGTACAGGATATCTCTAGTTCTCCTTAAAGGTCACTAGCCAGCCACAGGGAAAGGGGGAACAGTGCACCCATAAGACAAAATTTGCAAGGTCTAACTCTGCTGTATTAATGATTTAACGATAAACAAAGGTTCTTTATAGCCTATTCTTCCACTGTCTGTCTTTTTAACTTCTGAAATAATTTCATACAATCATGGAAGTTGTAGAAGTAAAAAAAAAAAAAAAAAAAAAAGAAAAATGTAAAGATAACTCTTAGAGAACCGTACGGTGTAACTACTCATAAGCAGCCTTGAGTCTAACAGGTCACTGATATCAGAGGGTGAGCATAGCACTTTATTAAAACATTACACTAAAAAGTAGGATTTATATGATATGGTAAAAATAATAATCACATTGTAAAAATCCATAAAAATACACTCTCTCAAACTTTTTCCACTGCCAATAAAATTGTTGCTGCTGAGTCATCACCTGCTGGAAGATAACAGAGCTGATTTCAGTAGCTCTGGTTTTTTAAAGTTATTTATGGGTAGGACATGAGTTTGTACTATTATCTTTCGGCATCTGAATAAGCCTACTGGATTTTGAACACTGTTTTTTTCCTGTATAACCTGAGAAGCATGCAACAACGTGAGCCTTTTTCTTGATTACACCAACAATTCAATCTCTTAAGGAAAACAAAACTATAACTTTTTATGATACAAAGATAGTGAGTTTTAAGGAAAAAATGGGTTGGTTGGGGTTTCTTTTCAAATAAGGCCTGATTTTATCAGGGCAGCAGGGGAGACATAATGGTCACAAAAATCTCACAACCACTTTCTGATTTCATAATAAAAACCACCACTGAATCAAAACATGTCAAAGAGTAACAAGAGAATGTATGACATGAGTTAACTTGTATTTACAAGTTGCCTACCTAGGAGAAATACCAAATCTCCACCTGTTTTGCATCAAGCACTACAAATGGTCGCTTATAACATGAAAGCAATGGCTGAGAGTACTTCAGCATCTCTCCTAAAAGAAAAATAGGCAAAACCTGCATTTACATCTACATTGTGTTCACACCTTACATCTCTATTGAGCATTTATGCCATTACAGGTTTAACACCACAGTCATTCCTCAGCATTAATAAGTCGATATAACATTATATAAAATTTCCTGGTACAAATGAGCCCTGATTAAAGCCATTCATCTTCAGTTTCCCACCCATCACTTGGGATTTCTATTCTGTAAGTAACTTTTTCTTCAGGTATGATTCTGCATCGTAGTAGAAGCTCTATAATCAACTGCCTTCACAGTAAGCAGTGGGAGCACCCCATATTTTTTACACATTTCAATGATCATTAACTCATATACATTAATACTGAATGTACGTGCCCACTTACCATTTCGTTGTACAATTTAAAACAACAAACGGTAAGTTGGATAAAATTGTATCTCTAAGAAAAAGAAGAAAAAAATTTCTGAAGGGAGGGCAAACCATTCCTTTCAAGAGCATGAAGCTGTCATGACAGGTGACTCATGTTGGGCTGCATTAGTCATGTCATGGCACATTATATAACCAGAAGCAATTGACACAACATAAACTGACACATCCCAACGTAGCTTGTCAGCAGTGATATGTATAAAGCCAGGCTTTTTAAAGAAAACACAGGGAAGAAAGTATTGTGGGTTTTATAAACACCACTTCAGAGAGAAAAAAAAATGGTGTGAAACATTCTGCTGCAAGTTATATTTTTGCAAGGACACATTCTGCTACCCCTAGTTTTTCTGAGGATTTGAATTGAGTAGACTCATTGATCTCAATGGGTTGAATTTAGCTGAACCCCCAAGCAGCTCAATTCTTTTCCTCAGCAGGGATATTTAGCAGTTTTATAGTTCTCCTTCAGGTGCTGCATCCCTGGCTGCTCTTTGGAGTGACTCTGCAGCATTCATTTAGGTTACAGTATAACTGTAAAAAGACTCCAGCTCACTGCCCAGGAGAGCACTCTCCAGGTTCACCATCTCACATTAACATGTGCTACCATACATCTGAAACTCCCCAGGCGGGTGTAAACCCGGTCAGGATTCAGTACTGCCTGCCCCCCTCAGACAACCATTTTGAGTTTCCAGACAAACACTTTTACCCCGTCGGCTTTCCTGTGTGCCCTACAAGGAGGAAAGCTTGGATTCCGGCAAGTGAAAGGCATAGCCAACACATCCACGAGCATCACAGATAAGTCACACCGTTTGCAAGCAGGGGAGGCCAACGACGGGAACCTCTTTAATCTCCTTCCCGGAGTTCCTCACCACGGACATCCCCCGGAGAGGCAGCAACAGCGCCCGATCGTGCGGGGGCGACGCCTCTGCCTGAGCCAGCGGGCGGCCGGCCACGAGGAGGCAGCGAACGTGCCCCGCGCGGGAGGGCTGCGGAGCGCAAGGCAGCCAGTCCCTCCGGCCGGCGGCCGCCGCCCCACACCGCGGCCCAGCGTAGCCCAGCGACTGCCCCAGGACGGCCCCGCGGGTCTGCACGAAGCGCTACAGAGCAGAAATTGGGAACCTGTGAGGCGCGCTTCTCCTGGCAACTAGAGGGGAGCACTACTTGTACCTGAAGGGGAAACCACTCCAAAGGGGCATCTTACCCGGAAGCTTGTTGAGACCGTTCCCGTATTTGTGCTCAACAAGGACAACGTACCCACCAGCTTACAACCTCTGAAGCAGACACTGTGAGGAGAGGTGGAGGCTCCCATCTGCCACAGTTGTGTCACCACACCCAAAACACAGCTGGGGCTTGATGAGCTATAGAAAGGTTATTACTCAGGTGAATCTAATACCACAGGAATTGTGCTAAACTCACTTCAGATGGAAATAACCCTGACAGCTCAGGAGCAGTGGATTCCTCTCCATATGGAAGAGGCATATGTAAGTTTTCATTAGTGACTACAATCCACAAGGTACAGGCTCTAACTGGATGTTGAAGCAGGACCCTGCACATCTGTGCAAGCAACTCTGATGGGTTCTAAAGGGAATGACCACATTTCAACTATGTCAGGGCGTGACAGGGACTCTCCTCAGATCTTCTCTTACAGCTCAGCAGGCTAATATGGTACTTTATAAAAAAAGTACTTTGACAGCTCCCAAATTCCTGCTCTTAGGATGATGAACTTGAAATAGTTTATCATTACTACTATTTCTGGCACCACCACCACTGAGTTACATGAACAGAGAACTGCACATGATTAGAGGCAGACTGGTGGAAGACAGGTTTGCACGGTATGTTCATACTCATGAGAGAGGTTATCTGTTGTTGGCTTCCATTAAAAATCTGGCTTTTTACAGAGCTTTTTCAGGGGAATTTAGTTAAATAGGAAATAGTGTTTAAATGTAGCTGTTCAAATCACAAACCAGAGCACACATATTGCCTGTAGATTAAACACAAGTCTGGTTACATTTTCCAAAGCCAGAAAACTGCAAGCCTATGCATTAACTCATCAAGCCACTTCTGAAGGTACTCCTGGGTTGACAAGCAAAGCATGCACACTGCTTCAATACTCAGAGATGGGGTTCTGCAGAAATGTCAGAGATCAGCAATGGGATGGTGCGGAGAAGTGATATGTGATACATGATGCTGAAACTCAGTGTATTATTTCCATCCCCTATACAACAATCCACTAAATCTCTGTGTGAATACAAACGTTTAAGCAAAATCCCAGTTCAAGCAAAGTTAGGAGAGAATCTGAAATCAGCCTGAAAGTTCGCAGGGCACAGCACTGTCTGCAGTGAGAAACTATAGCACAACCATTTCAGAACACAGAGACTTGACTCCAGCCTGCCTGACCAGGGCAAGGGCTATTTACTAGAACATTTGTGAGATCTGGACAACCAATATCATAATTAACTGATGATTCCCCCATGGGCCAACAGGTCTCTTAGTCACACATCCACATGCCTTCATACTTCATACACAAGTTGACAAAAGCAGCCCTAACTACTAACACATGAGTAAACTTTCAGGGAACTTTTCAACCTCAGCTATTTAATAACCCAAACAGTTCTGCCACTGTGACCAAGCTTTATACCTACAGTCTATATACTGCTCTAGTCTTATCAGAAATACTGTATTCAACCCACAATTCACACTGGACACTTAATTTACAAATGAATGTGCTGAAGCCCTACATGGCAAGGGGCATCCTTCCCAGCAGAGGCAAACATTTGGATGAGAGGAAAGATTTAACCCACGGGACTTCTTGGAACACAGGACGTCACTTTTAACATGGTAAGCAATAGCAGTCACTGAAGTAACATCTGAGGCTGGCCTCCCAATACCTGAAAGGTGCCTATAAGAAAGGTGGGGAAAAACTGTTCACAAGGGCATTTAGGAATAGGATGGGGGCGGGGGGGTGAGGGGGTGGGAGGGGAAGTAATGGTTTTAAACTAGAAAAGGGGAGATTCAAATTCTTAAAACAAAAAGATCCTCTTGTGTTTGCAAATAAAATGACTTTGTTTCTGTGTGGTTTCCACTTAGACTATGTAGCATAGTAATTTTTAGAATTACGGTTTATTACAGAAACTGTAGAGCTTTATTGACTATTCACATTAGTTTTCTCATATGCTTTCATCTTTTATTTTCCAAATCAAGAGTAACCATGTCCTTTGTCTAGCAAATTCTTCAACACCCAAAATATTGTGAGTGCTGTTCACTTTTGTCAAGCCAAAATGAATTGCTTGGTTAGAAAATTCCTATCTGTAAAACATTACCTTAGAGTCTATCTATTTTAAAGCCCATGCTGTTCAGAGCTAAGACATATGCACCCATTGTGTGTTTCCCTCATCCCTCCATCATGTACATGGTAAACACACAGACACAGTAAATCTATGTATTTGATCATCTGTACAATAGCACACTTTATTCCCAGTCATGCTTTTAAAGATGCACACTCGAGTAAAAATAACCCAAAACAAAGCTATGTCACCCTCACATAAGTCATCATCATTCTTTATAACAGTGTGAGAAACTCCTGGGATAAATAGTTTTCCTTTTGTTTATTTTTTATTCTTGGTATCTGAGCTTATAATAGAGATGAAAAAAAAAAGCTGTGGCAATGTGATCAGCTCAACCTCAGGGCAATGTCTTTTTACTCACCAGGCTATATTTAGAACTGTCACTTCTTAAAAACAGTCACCTAAAATGAATTATACACATGGCCTGAAGCACTTCTACTGTAACATCACAGCAACCAAAATAAAAGGAAAGTGTGATTGTGCAGTCTAATATTGGCTAATTTGTACCAGTTTCATAGAAATTTTAGTATTTAGCATTAATATGCTCTGTTGCTAAGGAGCTCCCATTCCACTTCTTTCTTAAATGACGTGTCTGTTCTTTCTCAGAGTAGTATCTATACCAAAACAGTGTGCTCTTTTGCAGGCAGAAGGGTAATAATTTCAAGACTTCAATAAATCAAAAGTTCCTAAAATAAAAACAATACTCAGACACAGGAACACTGGGCTTAATCTGTATGTCTTTGGTGGGGTTTTTCCATACAGCAGGACTCAAGAAATTTGACATTAAAAAACTAAAACCCAAATGGAGTTTTATTGGTATCAAAGTGAATTTGACTGCATACTTCTGTCTTGGATCCTCTCTGTGAATAAGTAGATCAAATGTAACCTTTAATCTTAAAGGGGAATAAAAATTGAAATGCTTTTGTCCAAATGCACAATGTTGCCCACATTGTCCCAACACCCTGAGTGCTTGGACTGCATGCCAGAAATGCATGGTGCCCATCTCAATTGCTGAAGGTTTTTGGAAGGATATAAAACAAAAACAGAAAAGTCTGTGATATATTGTAATTAGGAATGAAATTTATTTTACACAGATAAGGACTTCCCTTGAAATACAAGCTTGAGGAAAAAAGGGAAGTTATATCTCCGAATCATAGTTTAAACTAACAGAGTGGGTTCCATTTCTTTCTCAAGGGAGAAGCAGCCATCTCACTAGTATAGAGGGTCTATGGGTTTTCTTTGGAATGAAAGAGACTAGTCAGCTACTGTTGTTTCAGTTGATAAGGACAGAATAACTCAGTGTAGCCATGTTTACTGTTTGCCAGTTGCATGTGGTGCCAGCCTTGAGCATCTAACTCTAGCTGAAAAGAAAGCCTATGAACTGATGGGTTCTGATGATTTGAAGACACGGCACTTGTCCTGACCCTTGTGCCAACATCCTTGCATAGATACTTTCTGGAGGCATTGTTTATGCAACATGAAATAATTCACTCAAGAAACTGTTCCTGAAGAAAAGCTTATGTAGTCTGTAGCCTATTTCTACATGTTCTTGACACACCATGGAATATACTCAGAAGTTTCACCAGGACTTAACCTATTCCTGTTAATTATTAGAGGCCAGTATGTAGCATTTAGTCATGCTCTAAAATATTTTCTGACAGCAACCAGATAAATTTACTTCAATACCTTCAGTTACTTCCTATTCAAGAAGATACACAATTTAAATAGCAAAGTTTGGAGCATATCAAACTAGAAACTGAAGATTTCCCATTTTAAGTCCATGGCTTTGCAATTGCCATTTGGACCATGGAAGAATTGTCCTGGGGACAAGAACTAGTCATTTGTGCAAAAGACAGTAAATGCTTAATAGCAAAAGTTCTATGTCCTACAGAAATTTCTGAGTTAACGAAGAATGATGAATACCAAAAGCTGGACAATTGGAGAGGAAGTATCCCTTCGGTTTGCATGACCCCAGTAACATAGCTCTGCTGCTTCCAGTACCCAGCCAAGCTCTTTGAGACCTGGCTTAGATAATTCAGTATATTGACTTCATTAAGTAAATGAAATGACATAAATTAAACTGTAACACTGTCCCAAAATAGCACACTCTTCTGTCAGCCACATCAACTATCATCCAGATTTTCTTCATGTCCTACAATATTTCAGACTGCCGAATGATGGCCTTTCAGTATGAGTGCATCACAGAGAAAGGCAGAGGCTTAGGATCTTGCTACCACCAGTGTTATCCTTTTATGTAACCCCAAAAGGACTAGTTATCTCTTGTTTACAATTAAAATTTTTAATGAGAGAACATAATATACAACATACAGATGAAACAGACTAGGATCAGTAAGAGATTAATTAATATTTATAATAAATTCTGTATCTCCAATATTTAGTATATCGATGGTACTCGCTCATCCCCTTCTGTCTTTAGAAGAGACTAGTAAGCATAGGAGTCAGCTCACTTCTGGGTCCAGTATTTTCCAGAGTATACATCAGCCTTGTGTCATCCACTGAGCCATGCTGCAAAAACCTTGAAGAAAATAAACCACTGAGGGATGTTGTGACCTTGTATGGACTGCAGCAGTGAGGACTCTTACCCTTTGTTTTGATGAGGCACCCTTGTACATATTCACCATGCAGTAAATTTGAAGTCTGTATTAGAACAACTATCATGATTTTGGGGGAATTTAGAAAGTCTTCAACTTATTCCACCGCACATCTTTCCTAATGCAAAAAATTAAGCTCTCCAGACTATCAACATTTTTTCTAGACTGTTATATCTGGGTCATACAGTCCTGTAACATCCTTGGGTGTGATCACAGCTGTTGATTCCAATGCTGAAAGTGACAGACTAAATGGTATATAACAACAACAGTGCATGAAACGGGAAGAAGGGTAGACCGGAGCAGCCTTAAATGGTAAGCACATGCTCGCTGAGAGTAATAGCAGATCACCACCCTAAAAAATGAGGACTGTTTATGACAAAGAAGTTTACATCTACAAAAGTGATGTCCTGATTCAAAAGGAAATAAATTATTAATAAATATGTCTCTTGTATGCATAACTACACTCAAGAAAGTTAGTCTAAATTAATTTCTAAAATGGATTATTTAAACAGTATTAAATCCCTGTGCATGCTCTTTCACTAAGAATTAAATAAAAGATTTCAAAACTGAGCCCGCTGATTTCAAAAGAGCCAAACCAAGGCTGTAGAAAGCTGCATGGCTTCTCAGCTCTTTTAAGAATCAGAATACTACTGGAGTAGAAATTTCTGGATTTGATTTTTTAGTTTTGCTTTTAAAAAGGAAGAAAATTTTTAACTGCTCCATCATAAAAGAGGTGCTTGAGCTGTGATATTAATGGTGGAAATTGTCCTGTTTCCAGTTCTTACGTGTTTTGTCTTGATCTTTCTCCCAGGGATCTGTAGATGCTATGGTACTTCACAAGCTGATGTTTGTCTTTACTGTGTCTGAGATTCAATCTATCAATTCTTCTGAAAGTAAGGACCAAGGTTCTAAAATGGTGTTTTGGGCTAAATAAGACCAAATTACTCGGGGAAAGGACTTTATAGGCTCAGTGGCCATATCACAAAGGCAATTGTGTATTAGATGTACTTGGCAGCTGGTGTTCAACTTCCATATATTATATGATAGCAATGGGGGCTGAAAGTAACTAATGTATAAATTACAGCGAACTCTGATTTGGAGTAGAGTCAAAGTCAGCAGGAAAGCATCAGACTTACCTAATTGCTTACTTTTTTAAAGTCTAAATGTTTAGCTAAAGTTAAACCTTTAACCTTAGCTATAATATAACATGCATCAACCCTCAAACAAATTAACTTCACTTTTTACAAAGTCTTTTAATTACTCATAATATATTGAAATTGAACTCACTACTATGGAATATAATGTTGATTCCTTCAGAGCTTCATTATCCAAAATATAATTTCTGTCAAAATTTTACTGTCAAGCGTTCTACAGAATGGACTATAGCCAGACGTATCCTGGTTTAGGGCATATTTTTAATATATACTAAAATAATCACAGTTAGAAATTACAGTGGGACTTTAAAATGTTAAGATCAGCAAATATAATTCATTAAATTCCTTTTAATTAAACTAGCCTTCCTTATAGAAAAGTAATAGAAAATGAAAGACAAAGAGCAGCTCAGGCACCTGTTAAAATTGGTTTGTTCAGGCCAGTGCTGATATTTCTATTAATTATGCTGCATAAACACAAGCAGCATTGATTAGAGACATTCTGCTGAACATACTGTAACAATGGTATAATGGCATGTAAATGCTTTATTTTATCTTTATTACCTCTGGGTAATGAATTGTAATGTAAAGAGCTGATGAGTAATTAAACTCATCAACTGTGGATTTAGAGATATTTTTAGAATCATATGATGGAAAATCCTCTCAAGAGTAGCAAGGATATATTTTCACAGCATATATTATATTCCTTAACAGGTCTCATGAGGGAGCACTTCATACTGTTTCTAAGCGCTGAAATTATGAAAGAATGCTGTATTTATCTTCAGTTTTTATTTGTTTCCTGCATAAGATAAAGAACTTTAGGTAGAATTTCTTGGTGAACTACATCCATTTGTACCATCTGGGACTTCTGCCCAAAGATACCACATCTATGTCAAAAGATAATGTTATTGAAATGGTCAAGGTCCTAAATTTTTTTTTCTATATTGCTCCAAAGTGTCCCTTTTAATCTCCAGCTCAAATTCACCCCACACTACCTGATAACTCTTTGTATGTATGTCAGCCTTTAATTAAATAATAATAATCATTCCTTCTTCTGAACTAGTCAAAGCAATGAAAGCATGTAATCACAAGTCCTTTTGGCTTCCAATCTGCTGAAATAAAAAGTCCAAATTCTTTTAGATTCCAGGAAGATTAAATGTTCTGTTGGTCACAGCTGGTGTTTTTGGAACATAGGCTACTCAGATCACCTATCCAGTGGTTCTTCAAGTAAGATCTTGCTAATGAACTTTGGAACCACAAAAAATATCTTTATCTCAGGTGGGAAAACGTGTCCTTAGGCATTCTGGGGTATTTTTGTTGGAGTTTTTTAAGCTACAGAAGATTGATTCCTGAAGGTAATTTGACAGTCAATTAATACATGTCTGTTAGATTTTATCCCAGAGAATTCCTTACAGCATCCAGATCCAACATTCCATTCTTCCTTTGTACTGACATTCCACATTTGGGCATTACAAGTACTAGCTTGGATATGGGATGCAGCTTGGTTAAGGGCTCTGAAACAAGTGTATTTATTTCAAAACATAAAAAACGGAAACAGTGAACTGTATGCAAACAAGAGGAAATGGTGGAAAATAGATTGACACTGTGGGCTACATAAAAATGAACTACAGCTACCACAAGCTGCAAACAGTGATTTATCATAATGGCAAACAGAAATCAACAACAATAATCTGCCCCTCATGGCACCTTCACCACATGCAGCAATAAAAAAAGCCAAACAAAACCAAACGTAGAAACCACTTCCTGCTCTCATAAGCAAGAATGTCAATGAATGTTTCGTTCTATATCCTGACCCTCCTACTGACTGGGCATTAAACCCAGACAGAGCGACACAGCTGAGCAGGCTCATGCCTGCTGAGCAGTTCTAGCATATAGAACCTTGGTGTCAGCTAGAGTGCTGCCACTAGTCCTGCCCCTGCAAGCTCCATACCCACTTCATACCTACACCTGAGAGTAACATCAGAAGAGGCTGAGCTTTTCTGAGTGACAAGCATGAGCTCAGGGAGGGAGACTGAGAGGACGAATCATCATCCATATGGGGGCTGGCAGTTCTTTTCACTGCTTCTTGAACCTGATCATCATGTACTTCAACTTCTTTATCCGGCCTGATGCTTCTTTCATATTGCTTTGGGGGCTTTTCCTTCTCCAGCATTCAGCCAAATGTCTGCCAGAAGAACTACCAGATCTGCTGCTCTTTGCTTTATATACCTGAAATGAATGATTAATTGTTTCAGACATTATCTACCTCAGGCTTAGAAATCCACCTAAAGTTCCAAATAGCCTACTAAGCATTCACTTCTTTCATATGTCTATGTTCCAGATTCCACCTCAGAGGAAAAATATGTTTGCCTGGTGATTTAACAATTCCATTCCAATCTTTGCACTTTGCAAGACATTCCACTGTACGACACCTTTTTTTTCTATTTCTTGCAGTTTAGTAAGCATCCAGGCAAAAACCCCTTCTGTCTCTGTGGGGTGCACTTAAGGAGCTGGTGACACCTCTTGATTAAGACTAACCGAAAGGACATCTTTCTAATTATTTTTGCTAAATCACAATGTGTCCTAGCATTGGGGTTTTTTTCTGTCCTGACTTTCAACATATATACCATTATCTATACTTAGCCATTCCTTGCCAGAGCAAAAGAATACATACAAAGAGCTCTGTATTAATGCTAAATATTTTTAAACTGCACCTTTTTTGGGGGGTGGGTAGTCCTATTCCAGCTAAGTTTATAACTGAATTATGAAATAAAGCACAGCTCTTCAACAGAAAATTACTAGAAATTTTCTATTAGTGGGTGATCCTGGCCAATACCATTAGTCTGTATTTTGAAATCACCTTACCTGGGAACAGATCCAATATTTCATAGAGTAACAGATGAGTCCTTTATTGTGCAACAATATCACCATTTAAAACCAACGCATGATTATTCATTCCTGAGACATTTTTTGTGATATTCTACTTAGAGAACCCTCACCAGTGAGATGGTATTTCCATCTGTAATAGTGTCACCATGCAAGAGGAAAAATAAAACTGACCTTCTGAACAGTCTTTCCTGATAAAAGCACTTTTCCCCTAAAGAAAACACCTATTTTTCAATTCCTCAAGCAGGCAGTACTTGACATCACATCTCTGTATGAAATTACACTGAAGTATTGAGAGATCATTAGTACTTAAAAACAAAAGTACAATTATCAAGAACTGTATTGTGACTCTTCCTTGTAAGAAAATGTGTAAGATGCACATGGGTCACTGCATACAGCAGATGAGGTATGAGAATGGGAGCTCTGTCCTCTGCATTCTAGTCCTAGCTCTGACAATCATCATCTTGCTTCGGGCAAATCACTTGGAACTCCATGGATGCAGCTTCTCTCTATATAAAATAATGAAAATATTTTACTGTTTAAAGCTTTCACCATTAATTAAAGACTATAAGAACTATTATGTCTTAAAAGGAGATGAAAATTTTTAACTGCAAGATTCTCAGTCAAATTCAGTCCAGTGGCAAGCAAATGTAATCCAGATGAAACTCACTGGGATATCATTAATAGCCTCACAGAGTCTTTGGATGCATAAACTGACAGAGTAACACCAGGCCCAAAGTGCCTATCTAATTAAGCAGGTTTACAGAAATAAGATTATAAATTGATGTGCTGGGTTGTAGACGTACATCTGAAATTAACATGTGTGTGCACGAGATAAGAGTTTAATGTTTCTGACGTTTTGTCACAATAGCTGTATCTTCCTGTTCTGCCTCCTAGTTTTTCCCTTCTCTGCAATCTTACCAGATTCTCTCACGTTCCCCGACTTCTAATACCCCGTTCCAAAAGGGAGTGTTGTGCATTCATGACTCACAGAGAAGCAGAGATACGGTGAGTGGTCTGCTGGTCAGACAGGATAGTCACTGCAACTCAGCCAAAGAAAGGACCAAACAGCACACTAAGACAAAAATGGCTTTCAGACTGTATAAGCCTAGGCTAGATTCCACAGTGCCACTGACTTCTGCTCCATTTTATTTCAAAGAGCTTTCTTCATTCTAGCTAGCATAAGATCTATTTACCTACTTTGGTTTTTAAAAGGTCACCTTTCCCTGTGGCAAAAGCTGAAGTTCCATTTCAGCTTTAAAATGGCAAAGTGAAAGCACTATGCTTCTGCTCGAGTTTTACATCTACCTATTCATTATTTACCTGGCCAAAAAAATCCTAAGAATTAATGTATAAACTGTATTTTTTATATAATATAAATCAGACTTACAGTAAAAGGTAATAAGAGGAAAAACTGTACAGACTAAATTTCCCTAAAGAATCATAATACCTGGAATTCAGGCTTTCTCTCTTCTGACACAGCTTGAAGAAAATCTGAACAAGCTGTTACATAAATCTAAGAGATAACTGCATGGTAAAAATCTCTAACTGCAACCCACAACTATCTAAACCTCTATGAAAAACATATGTTTTACATAAAAATAACTGGCATTATGTTGCTGTGCAATGAAATCTCAGCATAAGTCATAGTTAATTATACATTCAGGGAAAAAGTGAAAAGTGAATAATTTAACCCACATCTCAGATTTACTCAAAAGAACAAAGAAAAAAAAAATCCATCAAACCCTTCAGCGTATTCCTATGCAGCCATAAAAGGAATAAGCAACAAAAAGCCTTCATCTTTGCTAATTGGAGGATACATCAAAACTCTAATGAAAACCACTCTGAACTTGGGACGATAACACAAAGGTGAGATGGTATGCTCTAAGGCTTTTAAGGCTCAGCTAAATTGTCACCTTAAGCTTGGGATGGAGTTTCAGAGTCATATGGGAAGAGGAAACTCCCATATAAGTTGTCCAACTATCCTTTGTATTCTAACCAGGGGGGAATCAGAGACATTACTCTGATCCATGCTTCCTGTTATATACGAGTGCCATAACTATCACAAGCCACTGAAATCAATCTTCTTTGAGACACAAGGCAGTAATTTATTCATCTCTCCACCCTCTGCTTAGGGACTGTATGCTAATGCAGTCTGCACATCTGACAGTATTTTGGTCAATGGTGAAATATGATCCTAACGTCAATGGCTTCTTAGATATTTCTACAAAGAATTTGGTCTTCTATTTTCTTTTATTTTAGTAAGCTCCTCATTATTTATGTGATTATTTTTCACAGTTCTTTTGTTTCTATTTAGCACAGTGACTAATTGCTTTTTGTTGCCCTGAGGAGATTAGAAAAGTCATCTTATTATACACATTCATGATAGTTTGATCAGCTCATGTATAGGAAATAAAAACTTTACTTTCAACTAAAGTGGAATGTCTGATCTTTTAAACTTGAATCTTCCTCAAATAAATTACAAACTAATGTATTATTTCTGAAGTTCAGAAACCCGAAAGCCTAGCCCAGTTCAGAGAAAAGTGTAGTCCTTTGCTACACAGGAGATCCAACTTAAAAGTCCTCATTGTTTTTCCCTGGCATAAAAATCTATTATTCTCTTAATGTGATTATAAGATTATGGTATTGCATTTTGTATCTAAGAATTGGCTTGGGTTTACAGCTTCTTATCTATGACCCAAGAGAACAGAAGTTTTTCCCTCTTCCCCAAATTTCACAGATGCTCTCTGCATCACTCATTCTCATTAGCAAGGTGTTCTAAAATCAGTACTTCTGCTGATATTACCTATTTAGAAATGTTTGAGACTATTTCCTCACCTTTTGGAGCCTGCAGAAACGACTGAGATCCAAATCATATATGATATGATGGAGTCATTTTATACAGGCAGGAATTCACATGAACGCAACAGAGAGACACCGCACTAAGTATTAACAAGTTGAGATGGCCTCCACAATGCTATGGGATGATGAACAGACAAATAGCTTGGTTGTTCCTCTAATGTATAAAATGTTACAAAAATCCCTTTCCTTTCCTCCTCAGCTTTTCTAACGTCAGATATTATCCCTTATTATTCTCTTGCAATTTTATCCAGTCTAGCTATAATTAATGAATCATCATTGCATATTATATCTAAACAAAATACCTCCCAATTATTTTGAAATTTGAAATATTTTAACTTCAGCAATTCAGTTTCAAAATAAGTATAAACAAAAACTACCCAATGAACAAAGAAAGTGAAAAGACAGCCATCAAAGTGGAAAAAACAAATCTGGCTATTAGGAAAAAAACAAAAACCAAGAGGTGAGTGGAAAAATGCAATCTAGTTCATAGGAAAAAAAATGCAGAACGGTGCATCTAGGTCACTAGCTGCTAAGTTTTGTATGCAGCTCTATTCCTAATGGAACGTGTAGATCACAGGCCCCTTTAACAAGCAAAGTACTTTTTTACATACTGTTTTCATGTATAAACACTTCTGGAAAGAGAATATATTAAAATGTGTGTAAAGCTTTGCAATCCAGTACTATTTTTGTAAACATTCTAAAAATAAAAGTATCTTGAGATATCAGGTAGTCATAAGATCTGCTCATCCTTATTGCCAATGTCAAGACCATATGGCTGCTCCATCTTCTGAAAATATAGCAATTATTTTTTGGTCATTCTTCAACACCAATGGAGTGTTTTTAACATAGCCAAAGAAGCACATATATACACACTGACTTGGAAGATTTGATCCAAAGCTCACTGAAACTAGCAGGATATTTCCATTTTTTTCTATAAGCTTTGATTCAGGACAGCATCATTGGGTTGCTGGCACTGTAGTATGATTGCAATGCTGCATGGATTTTAGTTAGCACTGTACATAAAAGGACACTCTACCTACTGCAGGAAGCCAGATTGAGAGTTTGAATTATACTGTTAAAAGAGCAAAGATGGAATGAGGTTTAAAATACTGGGCAATGTAAAACTAGATATAAAGAAAAATGGAACAGCAATAGAAAAAGGGAACATACTCATGAAAACACATACAGTATGCATGGCCCTCCTTGAATAAGTTTTTTAAACAAGTACTCAATTACTCAATTTTACATGCTAGAGTAACCCTATGAGCCTTAACGCGTCCTGGCTTCATACACACCGGCACAGCTGTGTTTGCATTGTGCAGGCATGCAGTGTAGTCCCAAAATTGATTTGCCATATAGAAGAATGAGCAAACAGCAGCTCTTCTGATTTGCAGAAAGCCTCACTATCACCACTAATAATCAAAATAGTTTGTCATACTTCTTGAGTTGAATATTCTTCCATAACATATCTAGTCATCACAGAAAAAACAATTTATGTATCCAAATGCATCTTCAGATAATATGGGTTCTTAAGTATTAACAGGCTACTTGTGTTTGAGAAGAATTTGCCTCTTAATCTTTTTACAGGTTAAAAAACCCCGTATTTTGACCTATTTCCAAAAATCTGCATTTTAGTGGATAAAATTCTTAAAAGTAAGGATCTCATAAATACAGAATAAATATTTAGGGAAAGATTTTTAAATGGCAATATTTCCAGGGGGGATACATTTAGCATTCATTCATTCCCTTTCCCACACCACCATCAGGCACTCATCCCACACCATCTCAGCCACTTAAGCAGTAGTGCAAGCACTGAGCTCATACTGTACTGATACAAAGTCCCCCAGTGATTTACAGCTAGATTTATCGGTACATTTCTAGACCACCTAAAACAGCCAAGGAAGTTTGCTTGCAAACTCTGCACTATTTGCAGAAGTCTCAATGACTTCTCTTACACATGACATCACTTACCTTCTGCAAAGGTGTGAGTGCTGGCTGTATTTTCAACCCCAAAGGAGACAGAAATGTGATTATTCAGACTTCCTATATGTTTCAATCACACAATGCTAGGAAAAGATGGAGTTGAGGACAGTTGCAATACAGTAAAGGATGTTGTGAGGAAAATCTGAAGAGTGCAGCATAGAGATATTTTTCTATAAGAAAAAATGGGAAGGGAGGAAGAATATTTGTACAGCTTAAACATGGGCAGTTAATTTGGGACATTGCTATGAAGGAGACGATGGGACTGTACTTTGGAAAAAGAAGCTTTCCTGATTTTTCCCTACAAAGTCCTCTTGTAGCAGCCCAATGTGAGTGCAAATCCAAAATGTTCTGTAACCATATAAATGATTACATATACTGCAGAGAGCAGGGGCAATGGGGACATGGTTATAGCCCTCTATGTTTCAGGATCTCTAGTCCAGCTTCTACTGTGCTTTGCAGTGGAAGTCCTATGTTCTTGCAAAGGTGGCTAATGGTACCATAAATAATTCTTATGCTCGAGATCTAGGACAAGATCCTCCCTCTTCTACCTGCTCATCTGAAGACTCATAAGAATAGGTCCCTCACAGTTCAGGTCTGAATGACTTCCCTATGAATTTACCTTTCAATTAAATTATTTCACTTTCCTTCTACCTATTCAAGTACAGCTCTAAAATGCTAGTTTAGAAAAAATCTGAGGTTGGTACATTCATTTTTTCTGCTACCTACTTTTAGTTGTGCTTTTTACTTTCCCTTTGCACAAAGAGAAATGAATAAACTATATGCCACTGTGCCAGGAGACACACTGGGAATTATGACAAATCTAGGCTATCTGTACTACAAGAGATTTTCTTGTCACTTTACTACGACTACATGCAACAGAGAAAAATCAAACTTTTCAGTGTTCTGCAAGTAAATTATGATAGCACCCTGCACTTCAGTTCAAACTACTGTTCTGTATTTTATACTGTTGATTTGTAGAAGAAAATAGAATCCTTTGCAGAAGATTTTTTTTTTACCATCTTACAGAGTTTAAGAATGATGGGTTTGGGTTTGGGGGTTCTTTTGAGTTACAGGGAACAGCTCCAGGAGGGGAGAAATAATAATGGGAAAACGCTGTGTAACACATTCTCTAGAAACAGTAAATTTTTTTTAAGAACTCTGCTGGTGGTTTCCCATAAAATTTCCAAGTGGAATAGAACTACCAGAATAAAGGCATGTCTACACTGCTTTTTTCCCCCACTCAAGCCAGTTTAATTGTCATTCACATTCCTTGGGCCAAAAAGACATTATTAAGCTGCCTTTCCTCTTCCTTCTGTTAATCAGTATACATATTGTGGAGAAAATGAAGACCATATACAGTAACACCAGAGCATCAGCACTTGTGAATAATGTTATACTAACAGACTAGAAAGGAAAGTGATCTACGGTACTGAGAACAGGCCCACGTTGTAATCTGAGATACAAAAGGCTGCGTTTGGCATATTCTAATTCAACACATTCAAATATTGTGTTTGCACTCTCAGTCCAACTCTACTAAATTCACTAGACAAAATGTGTGTCTTTTTTTAGGAATTCTAAGAGTCAGTAACAAAATCACATGACATTTGCCCAGCAGGATTTTACACTCTGTTAACGATGGAACCTCATGATCCATCCTGAAGATTTGGTCTGGCAACTATTTCCAATTTTATCATGACTAAATTTTCAATTTCATTACTAAAGGATAACTGATGCAAAATGTATTTACTCTAAAACTGGTATTACAACATAGTTAATTTATTGCTTTCATCTTATGTCATTTTATGAAATTTTTATTAATCTTTATTTTATTATTGTGATATATTATTTCATAAACTTTTTCTTCTGCTTAACTTTTTTCTTCTTTTACATCATTCAAAACAATGGTTAGGAAATTTAATTGGGAAGCATGTAAGAGAAGACTAAGCCTTAATTACACACTAAATAAATTTTTCCAGTTAAAAAAACTCACAAACAAAATAAAAGCTACAAAGCCAATTACTTGACACATTGAATGTCAACCATAATAGAAGATTTAAAACAAAAAAAAGTGTTAGCCATTTGAATCAAATTAAAATCAGAATTAAGTTTTACCTTGGTTGGGGTTTAAGTTTCTGCAAGTATGTCTGATAAGAAATTTGGGCAGATCATACAATCTGCAACCCAGAGCTCCCAGTTTCTATCTCCTGCTCTGCTGCAAGCCTTCATTATGACCTTGAGAACGTCATGCATTTTTTCCATTCTTCTCTTTATATGCCTACACGTTCTCTCTCTTGTTGTGATGGATTTGAGGCTGCCTGGTAATAATGTATTAATACTTCATGTTGACCTGCCACAGGGAAGATGAATGTCTGAATAAATTCAGCAGGGTTCTGCCTGGAGAAGCAGGCAAGAAGAAAATGACTGCTTCAAGACAGGCATCTCCATGTTTTTAAGGAGAAAACTCAGAACTCTCATTTGTAGCCAACCTGTAACACTGGGATTGTGTAAAGAGCCTCCAGACAGAAGTTCCCAAAGACCTGAAGCACAGATTTAAAATTGGACACTCTCCAAGAGAGAGAGGCAGTTCTTTCATGGAATTAGATTCAGATATAGAATTCTAAGGAGACTGTTAAAAAAGCTTCACTGCCAAAGATGTCATCTATCCATAGGAAGATTTATGGTTAGGTAGGTTTGTAGCCCTGCTTGCAAAAAGATTGTTCCAAGTCTTTTTTTCACATCGAAAGCTTGTTTCTAGTGTTTAAAGAAACATTACTTTGATGAAGAAAGGCTCACACCACCATACATTCTACCAAGCCACCTAAGCCTGTGCAACACCCACATTTAAAGTGCTCTAGTGGTCTAGTCAAGAGATGATAAACAAGTGTACTCTTGTGGGCAAAGGATTTTCCATATGAAAAAATTGGCTGTTGAAGAGTTCAGGTAGATGGCTGAGAACATCAGAGTTTATGGTAAAGAAATCTGGAAAAAGCAATATATTGTATACTTCAAAATAAGGAGGAAGTGGGTGTGGGAGAAATTTAGGGGTTATCAGCCAGCTGCTGACATTTTGGTTGCTGTAAAATGACTACACATTATCATCAAGGTACTCAAAAGGAAGAAGGAAAGAAAAAAACCAAACCATAAATGAAACAATGCACTTCTGGAGAGGTGTAAAAGCCCACTCAGACAGCAGTTACCTCTGGCGTCCTGTTGGAAAGAAAAGCCTTTGAACCGGCGCCTTACATGAGTCTCTCCTGTGTCCAGCACTGTTTGATATTCCCATGAGCACCTTCCCTGGTTCTATGTGGTAAATATATTGCAGCTTACTTTGAGTTCACAATACCTGTGAACAAAACAGCTGGAAAAAGGATGCATTTCTTTCACGTGTCCACAGAATCTAAGAGTGATGATTGCAGATGCTTAAATCAGTTTACTTGTAAGGAAGTTTGACAGGTATGTAAAGTCTCAGCCTTGGTCTAACAGTAAGGAAACAGTGACATTACACCCCAGCAGTGGACAGAAAATAAATAGTAAAGTTTGCTAAGTCCAAGAAGGCCGCAGTAGGTACCAAAAACCTTTATACTGTAACATACATCGAACCTTTAAACAATGGTAGGAGGTTAAACCTTTACACCATGGTATTGAAATCCTTTCAAACCAACACACTTTTTTTCTTGACTATTTTTTGAAAGAACGCCTCCTACAAGGAATATCTCCATCTCATTCTGGGGCCTTCAGGCATTATAATTAAATGAAGGACAGATCATGAATATGCTTGCTCTCTAAATCTGTTGTACGTATATCTCAACATTGAAATGTGCAATTAAAAGTACACTTTTGTTCCCATACAGGGTTTCATTCTTTATTTCAGTGATGGGCCTTTAGTTTCTTAGGATCTCTTTCCTCTCCAAAAACCCCAAAACCATGTCAAAAACATGGGAGGGGGTTGTTTTGGGGGGTTTTGTGCAGAGTTTTAAGGACTAAGGCAAAGGAGTTTAAAACAGTGTTGCAAAGGCAAACCCACCACTTCAGTATCTCATGAACTGACAAATTCGGCATAAAAAATGACATCACTAAATATGAACTAAGACTGTGGTGATGATTGAATCATGGTACAGGATTGCATGGAGTGATTTACTAAATTTTGCCCAAGGACCTTAATCCCAGAGCCCCAAGGGGGTGAGGGGTTGTTTATTATTTTTTATTTTTAGGAACCCAGCTCCCAAATATTAGACAGTTTGCCCAAACCAAAGTCCCACAGGGTGAGGAAGAAAATCTTCCTAGCACCACCACTAACCACCACCATTTTCTGGCACAGTATCCACATCATATCTCAGAAGATAGGACATGGAGCAACTCAGCCATTATCTTTCTGTCAAGCATCATCCAAGGTCAAATTCACAGAGCTCTACCTTCATTTTCTGACCCTCTTGGATTTTAACAGAAGAGGTAATTGTTGTGGAAAGGTTAGAAAATATGCAAAATCAGAGCTGCTGTTATGAGCGTGCCTCTTCTGATACAAACTAGCCACCTTGGCTTCATAAAAAGAAATCAGAAAAGAGGGGAAAAAAATCCAGCTCTCTTACTGATTGACAAGAAGTCCACATGTGAAACAGGAACTGAAAATACTGCAGGGAATTATTTGGCATCAGAAAACACAACACCCAGAAGAAAAAGAACAAGGAGGAATTTTAATAGACTTTAAAGAGCATATTTTGATAAACGAGCCAAAATTAACTAGCTCAATTGCAACACAAAACTACTATGAAGTGGTTGGAGGGAAAAAGTGCGTTTACTTTTGGGATATAGCTGTCAATCTTCCTTTTTTTTCACCTTGCATCAACTCCACATAAAACTCAGAAGACATAATCCTTTGCTATATCGAAGCCCAAATGAATGAATTATAAGTCTACAAAATACCCAGAAGTATATATATGAAAAAAAAGAGACATTCATAATCCTGACCTAAAGTGAAACCTACCCTCCACCCATGTACAAAAGCTTCAGAGCTCCGAGCTGCTCTTGAATTTTATTTCTCCACAGAGAAACCAAACCCTCATTTCACATGTTCATAGTGCAACACTTTTATTTAGTTACCAGTTGAAGAATTAGCTACACTAAAATTAAATGACAGGAACAGCATTACTAACTATCACGACAGCTTTCTCTTATAAGGAAGAGCCATACAAAACAGAGTTAGGCATTTGAAAAAAAAATCAATTAGCCACACTACATATATATATTTGTATTTGTCCATATCTAACACCTCTCACAATCCGCAGTTGGCCTGAGAGTCATTTACATGTAAATTATGCCAGTTTGTGTCTTGATTCCCTTTTACAGCTTCATGTTCCACAACTAAGTAAAGCAAATCCAGCCTATCTGCTCCAGCCTTTTTGAAGTCTGTTTCCTTTCTCATTTCAGTTTTGAACATTTCTTTCAGCGCCTGTGTCCATCCTTCCCTGTCACAGAAGTCTCCTCTCTCCTTCAACTCTTCTTGCACTTGAAACAATCTGCCTCTCTTTACTATAAGTTAGAAAACTTCACCTAACTTTTACAGCTCACCATATATCTGGTTTTACTTAACTTTTTAAGACCTTCATAGCAGAGAACATATAGGGTTTTGTGCATGCCGAAGTCATGCACGTGTAATTGCTATTGCTACCATGTATTACTCATGCACAAACCAGATTTCTTTCTCAGAGTGCTTTCCATCTTTTGTCATACATCTTACTCTCTAACTGGATTTTAATTATCAACATTTAATTTTAAAAACAGAAAATGTGAATATTTGTTACTTGTCATCTTGTGTGCAAACCAGTTGTTGCAGTACTCTGTCATAAACAATCTTTCACACATTCACGTTTTGAAACCCCTCATACATCAGCCAGCCACAACAAAATTAACTTAAGAGCACTTTTTACACATAGTCTGTTTTCCATATGAAGCTTGGTAAGAACTTTCTGCACAAACCACAGAAAATCCATTCACAGTTCAACCCGTTGTATAAAATCCCATCTCCTTTTCAGCCTCCTGTGTTCTTGGAAGTCCTCTAAGACTTTTGCAGGATTTAAAATGGCAAATAACAAGCATCATTTACACACAATTTTCTTCTACATGCTTTGGTATTTCTGCAGTTGCAAAGAAAAAAAAAAAAAAAACAAACCACATTTTTCCATTTATCTATTAAGAGCTTTCCTTTATCACTCATCACAGATATTTTCATTCTGCCCACAGAATAATTTCTACAGCAATTTAAACTACTACTAACACAAACAAATTTGCAGCAATTTAACTGTATCTTCAAGTCACGAGTGTAATAAACCAACCTATAGCAGGAGCTCATGCATTTCCTGTATGTATTCTCCTACCCCTCAATCTTGTGCAGTCTGAAAATTGCAAACTAAATTGATATTTGACTGTCAAATGTTTCTTGATTATAAATACTATATATAGAGCTACCTTCAAAACCCTTAGATATCATTTTAAACTCTTTGAATGACAAAACCATGACAAAGTTAAAAATATGATGTATTCAAAGCTTTTTAATGTACAATCAAGTACATTTCAGCCAATCACTGCAATTATGAACTGCAGAGGAATGTTGTGAAGTAACACAGTCTGAAACTGTGCATTAAGCATTTAGGAGAAGATAATGATGATGATGAGAATGATGATAATGATACCATGTAAACCTAGAAGAAAAGATAAACATTAGAGATTTAGATGTTGAATGATGAAGTAATTTAAGTCAATAAAGATGATAAGAGTTAACAAGGTTATTGTAACTTCTGTGGAACTGGGGAAACATTAAAATAAATGGTTCTGTAAACACAGGGATAAAGTCTTAAGTTTGATATAAGCTGAGGATCGTGCCAGAAAATACTTGTGTTTAAGCATGAGCTCTACAAATTACCTGGAAAGAATGGGAACATGTTCTAAGTAGAGAGCCTTAAGACAGTTTGTAATCCACTCTTTATGCTTTCCAAAACATGACAGCAAACTAAGTGCTGGAAGCTGAAAAAACGTTTCAACAAGCACAGTTATTACTACACATCTGTTAACACAATCACTAAAACCGGACTGTCTTTGAAAGAAAAACAAAGAGCAAGCTGAATCAAAAAATTCAAGTCTTGAGCCAGGTCCTATAAAGGTAAAGCTAGAATCACTGACATCAGCAACTTCAGCTTCGGTCCATTAACTTCAATAAAAAGTAACATAAAATACTATTCATTTCACAGCTATGGAGCTATGTATTTATTCATTAATTTTTAGTTTAATTGCACGATTTGGGTCTGTGTGTAATTTTTTTTACCGCACTGTATAGAAAAGTAAAATTAAGTAGGGAACAGTAAAAACTTAGATTTCATATGTATATTATTCCATGTATTACAGTGAGCCACTGGAAATGAACCTCAGATATTTTAGATAAGCTCTATGCCAGTATGAGAGATGTCATAATTGTGAGAGGTTTTACAGTGCTAAGAAGTTCCTCTGAAACACAGAGACAAAGCATATATAGACAGAAGAGAATTACCTCAAATACTTTTATAGACTTCTGAGAAAATCTTTTCATATTGATGGCTTAACAATATGCTGCTTTGCTCTAAAAATGGTGACACTAAGGTAGAGTTTAAAACACATCTATAAAACGCTGCACCGTGAGCCTCATAGCAGTATGTATAACATACATCATTCATGTGATACAATACATTTCTAGCCACGTGGAAAAGGACAGTACCAATCCTGACTCAGGAGGAATTTGGTAAGGCATCCATTTGGATCAGAAACCATAACTATCCACTACAATTTGTCAAGAACTCTCAGTCTTTGCAGTTTTTAAACTTAACATACGTTGGTTTTTTTTTCAAAAAATACAAGTTATCATGTTTCAGTATATGTGTAATGAGATGCTGCTTTCTGGAAATGGTGAGGGTAAGGTGCAGATGCCTGAGCAGTTGGTTAGTGAACAGTCCCTGCTGCATGGGTAGGTGCCATGTCTCCTTAATGTCTGTTTGGAATTTATCATCAGTACACAATTCTCTCCTGAAAAGGAATTTCAGACTTCAAGCCTATAAATATTACTGTACTTTGCTTATGAGTCAGCCTCTCAGTATTGTACATAGTTTCTCCTATATACAATACTACGGGTATTCTTATCATGTGGTTTTGAGGTAACCTTAGCTCAGTCATGTCTTCTAGAGAGGACATAATAAAATGAAGAGATTTAATGTCATAGAGCACATATATTTCTACTTGGTATGCTGGTGCTTAAAATGGAATTATGTATTCTCTGTAAAATGCCCTTGAAAGATCTGCATGATTATATACAAACTTAAAAGAAGAATAACATATAATGGCACTAGCCTTGTTAGCAGCTGTGGCCTCTACACTGCAGCTTTCTGCTGAAGCAGAAAGAAAACCAAATACATCACTATGGTCTTCCTCCTCAGTTTTCTACCCCAAAGCCTGTCACACTGTCTTAGCTATCATAGTAGGATAGGAGGTGAAAGAAATGCAAAACCTCCTGGGCTAAATCCTGTAAGGTTTTGAATATATGCACACATTGCACAAGAAAGTGAAGAGGAAGATAGTGCAGTGTTTCATTACGGATGTAAAATCTGTAAAGACCACTGCTTGTGAAAGCCAGTATTTCAAAATCTTTATTATAGCAGGTTTGCTGTAGACTCACTCTGTAAAGGGAGCAAACACAAGGTTTACTTTCACGTACCTCTCCATGTTGACTCCTCCTCATAATTTGAAACAGTAGGAGTATGTGTCATTATCTGCTCCAAAAAATCACACATGATCTGTACAAGTATAATAATACATTACCATTTCATTGTCATCACAAGGCGTTGTAGGTGTGCACAGAAGCATGTTGTATAGCAACAGTTGTTTCTCTATGCAACGTAGGCATTTAGTGGTAGGATGGTTTTGAAGGGTAATCTCAAGATCCAGTTGAAATGCTCAATTTTATAAATAGGACTTGGTATCAATAAACGTTACTTAAGCCATTCTATTTCCATGGTAGCCATGTCAAGCATAACTACCTGTTTTACCTATAGGAAACTCTTTTGTGGATGTGTTACAAGCTTAATGCTTTACTGATTCTAAAGATCCCCCTTTATGCTATAGATTCTTTCTCTTCAGTAAAAAAAGTTGTATTGTAAACTAATAGCTGAACAATTTACTTTTTTGCATTGCCACAAATTATGTGATTGTCCTGGTTTCCGCCAAGATAGAGCTAATTTTCTTTCCAGCAGCCAGTGGAATTCTGTGTTTGGGTGCCAGGATGAGAGCAGTGCTGATAACACACTGATGTTTTAGTTGTTTCCAAGCAGTCAAAGGCTTTTCAGTTGTTCATACAGCCCTGCTAATGAGAAGGAGGGGGGAGCCCAGGAAGATGGGAGGGGACACAGCCAGGACAGGTGACCCAAACTGGGTTTCTTATTGCAGGCTCCAGTGACATAATGGGGAGTTCTGTTAGTTCAGGACTGAATTTCTGTTCAGTATGTTTACACAAGTAATCTCCCACCATCCAAAAAGGACTGAAAGAGACTAAGAATCTTTTCAGTATGTTTTCTCTAGACTACCCCACAGTAGCCCATCCCTAATGCAGTTACGTAGTCTACAGAATGCAACAAAGAGGACATGTCTCCCAGTGATCCACTCCAGGCTTCATAAAAATCCGAGAGACATCCCCAAGCTGATCCAGAATCTGCAAAACTTGACTGACTTCCCTGTTGCTTAATCCCTCTCTGTCTCCGCAGAGCTGTGGCTGTATTTTCCCAACACATACCACATCACCTTAAGCTTTCTTGACTTCTACCCCAACTACTAACTACAACAAGACAGACACTAACACATCAATCAAAATAGACAGTCCTAGGTCATGGAATCATAGATTCGTTGATTATCCTGAATTGGAAAGCACCCATAAGGAACATCGAGTCCATCCTGGCTCCACACAGGGCCAAGTCAGAGCATGTGAATAAGGACATCGTCTAGATGCTTCTTGAGCTCAGTCAGGCTCGGTGCTGTGACTGCTTCCCTGAGGAGCCTGTTCCAGTGCCTGACCACCCTCTCAGTAAACAGCCTCTTCCAAATATCCAAACTATACCTCCCCTTTCATAGCTTCATACCGTTCCCTTGGGTTCTATCACTAATCACCAAAGAGAGATTGGTTCCCGCCCCTTCTCTCCCCCTTGTCAGGAAGCCATAGATCATGATGAGGTCTCCCCTCAGCCTCCTCTTCTCCAGGCTGAACAAACGAAGGGACTTCGGCCTCCCCTCATAAGACTTCCCCTCCAGACCCTTCACAATTCCCTGAACAATCTGTTAACTTCCATTCTTATCCCTCCTCACTCAATACTACTCTTGCACGACAAGATCTTTTTCTAGCTTCCAGTTAGGCAATGTACATTTTGCTACCACAGTATCACAGGCAAAGCCTTTCTTCTCTGAAAAATGAAAACTTTCATATAATGATCTAGGAGATGTTCTTTTTGTTTGGTTCAGTACATTTTCCAAAACATTCCTGTACTACAGAAAATTATCATAACATTCAAAATAAAATTGTAAATATTCAGCTGCTCTCCTAAGGGTACAAATCCACTAAAAAGATTTCATAGTCACCTAAATTATTCATCCATTTTGGAAAAAAATACTTTAGAGCATATCAAGCCGGGTTGTGCTCAATAGCTGTAGGATTTTACAGACACCAGTAAGAGAGCAGCTCGAGAACTTGCTCTTGGGTGCCTATAGCAACCATCAATAATACAAAAAAATCCCCAAATTATCAACATTACTGCAATTTTCTAAGTATATATGAAACCAGGTTGTTAAAAGAAGGCTAGGGTGTTGGGAGAAAAAAATCTCACAGCAGAGAAAAATGAAGAAAAGGAGCTGGTAGCAGTCTAAGGCAAATAGATTCAGTGGCTAAAATATACGCATTCCTGGAACAGGAGCGTAAGTGGCAGATTATTAACACGAAGTGGTGACAGCATGATGCTATGCAAGTCACATTGCCTGTTATTCTTAAGAATGCAATTAATTTTGTAAAGTGTTGTGCTAGGCTGACAGACAATTATCAGAAAAGTTTAAGAACTTGCTCAAGTGCCAGAAAATGGCAGCGGGATAGGAAACGTTGAACTGGCTTATTTTGGGTAGGAAGATTGGCAGGAGAGAAACAAGAGAAAAATGGGGGGGACCAGGGGGAGATGTAGGATGTGACGTGCCTTTTTGTGGTGACATTTTTTGCAATTATTTTTTTAGAAGAGGGGCCCTTTCCCAAGATTGAGTTTCAAGTAAATAAATAAATGTGTATTTTGATACATTGGGCTTATTCCCTGTCCTTTTCAGAAAGAGATAAAAACTCAGAGAATATACATTTGAAATAAACAATAAATCTCAAGAACGTAATGTCTGTTTGCAACTATTCAAGTTTGATCCCATGAGTAACTCTGGAATCACATGGCAGAATTTTGGCTGCTTCTGTGAGAATGAGAACCTCAAGGACTGTAGACCTCCCAAGACTTTCAGAAGCTGGATTTCAGCTATGCTGAATGTACAAAGGTGTCTCACAAAATGTAACAGACAGCCCCAACCTGTTTGGTTTGGATTTTTTCCAGCAAAGAGTTATACAGCCACTTTCAGACATGGTAGCTAAAGCTTACAAAGAGAAACGGATGGAAACTTGAGGGCAAAGAAATACAGTCTGTGAGCTTGTGCTGTGAAATTATTTCTCCTCAGGAATGCAGAGGGAAAAATATCAGGGGTTTTGCTTGACTGACTGGAGCCTTAACTCAGTCACACCTTCGAAATGCCACTGTCCCCAGTAATACTGCATAAGCACAACCAAGAATAATACCCAGGACCAAAGACTCTGCATGATATGTAAACATGAGACACTAACCAAGGAGAACAATCAGCACAAAAGAATGCGTTGTGTAATTCCCCCTTGCAGCATCAAAGCAGAACTAGTGTGATTAAAATAGAAACCTATACATCTGCTGGGAATGAATATGATGCTCAATAAGCCAGGATCCATGAAATATGTACCCCGGACCCGCTGGGTAAGTGTAGAAGAAGGAGTGTGCTTCTGTTTTTCTCTGACACTGAAGAATACTGTCAGTTCTTTTTCTGAGAAATGTAATCATGAATTTTCTGTATCACAGGGAATACTGTAGGTTGACTCTTGGTTTCTCTAATACTGACATAAATTCAGATAAATTCTATTGACTACTGCTGTGAAAAGGACTGATGGCTTAGAAGTCTATCTAAAGATATTAAGACTAAGAAAACACAAAATAGAAGGAAGGCCACACCTTGAGTACTGTGTGCAGTTCTGGGCTCCCCACCATAAAAAGGACATTGAGGTCCTCGAGCAAGTGCAGAGAAGGGCAACCAGGCTGGTGAAGGGGCTGGAGGGCAAATCATATGAGGAACAGCTGAGGGAGCTGGGGCTGTTTAGCTTGGAGAAGAGGAGGCTGAGGGGAGACCTTATCACCACCTACAACTACCTGAAGGGCAATTGTAGAGAGGTGGGCGATGGTCTCTTCAGCCAGGTGACAGGAGATAGGACAAGGGGAAATGGCACAAAGCTGCACGAGGGCAGGTTTAGATTGGATATTAGAAAAAAATTTTTACTGAAAGAGTTGTCAGCGCCTGGAACAGGCTGCCCAGGGAGGTGGTTGAGTCACCTTCCCTGGATGTGTTCAAAAAAAGGGTTGATGAGGTACCTAGGGATATGGTTTAGCATAGGATGGGAATGGTTGGACTAAATGATCTTCAGAGGTCTCTTCCAACCTTGTGATTCTGTGAAAATGGCATAAATTAGTTGTGTACCTAGAACAAATGAAGGTAAGCACAAAGAATAGGTAGCATACACACTTGAGTGCAAAACAATCCCACATTATGAAAAACGACGGATACGCTGAGGAAGCCAGGCCTGATTACACATTCCGCGTTTGACAAGGCTGATAAAAGCGTTAAGCCACACGTTGTGGCTGGCCAGCACTGTGAAAATCAAAGTTTGTTGCTATATTCCTGTCTTTTGCAAACAGACATGGATCCGAGAACGCTTTTTTCTTAATCTTAGACAATATTTTCCGTCTTTAATATCACACCCATCAGGGATCTTCACATAGTGCTAGCAGAGAGGTTTTCATGATTTCAGTATTTAGATGCTATTCATTCATTTTCTATTACATAAAAAAGTGCCAAGTCACTTTACAAGCAGAGAAGATCAGGCAATGGTACAACACACATACAATCAACCACTCAGATTCTACTACACAGCACACATGGACAGCTGTGACTGAGCAAAACTTTATGGGGCAGAGTTCCTCCCCTGCACATAATCTGAGGGTTAAGTAACAGAATTTGTCTGAATGTAGTGCTGCCATCCTTTACTTGAGCAGAAAACACATTTAAATTGCAAACCACAATGCTTGCATTGGTACACGCTTCGGTGAAGAACCCAGTAGCATTAAGGACTAACAGCAGAAGCATCAGATTCACAGAAAAGTTAATATTTCCTCAAGTATATGACAAATTTCACAATGAAAAATGTTGCTTCCGCTAGAACTGGAAATGATTAGAATTTATTCGATTAAGAATATTCCAGAGTCTTCACCTTATGAAGCATATGCCCACTACAAATCATTAAGTTTTTCAGGTTAAATAGAGTTCTCCTCAGAAGCTCTAATAATCAGTAGCAGAAAAATTCATTATTTTTTCCCCTTCCTACTGAGGCAAACCAGAACATGCAGGTATGAAATAGGAAACGGGGGAAAAGGAACAGAAAGGCAACGGCTTTTTAACATGACATACTGAAGGAACTGTGGCACTGTATTTGCCAAGGATGACATCCTGTTATGTAGAACTCAGAGTTGGAGGGAAGACGTGGGTATTTCATATGGTTTAAGGGACATTTCATAAACCGCACTATCTGCAGAGGCCTACTGCAGAGCTTTAGGGCTGGAGCAAAGGTTTCGTTCAGAGCAGGCTGCACAGAGCCTGAGAAATCAATGGAGTCCAAGGGCCTGGTTTGAGGGCTCCCCAGAGTTCTTACCATCTGCAGCAACACTAAAGGTCATTCGCTAAATTGCAATATGAATAAAATTAGGATCAAAGGACTGATATCACAAACATTCCCTAAATTATCATTTTAATAAAATTAGGATCAAATATTGACATCAGGAACAGAAACACAAACTCAGAAGAACTGTCACCTCTGAATTTGACTTCCCCTTTGCCTGCTGGCTTTTGCAGGAGCTGTGACTTTGTGATGCCACCCCTCAGCAATGGTCTGAGAGCTGAAAGGGAGAGGGGTGGCTAACATTCCTCTGTACTCACATGGCAGTGATGGGAAACACAACCTACAAAGGGAGTATGGGCTACAAAAAATCAGATTAAAGCAACATTTGGATAACAACTCCAGGAACAACCCTATAAAATTTTGATATGAAGATGTGAAAGAAAGTTAGTTCTTTAGCTCAGGTAAAACCAATAGGAAGGAACAGATATCTTGAATAATGCTCTAGTCAAAAACCCATAATTAAAACCGTATGGCCATATTGACAATTTTCAATAAAACAAATGAATAAACAGGGTTTTGTTCAAGGACATAGAAAGTAAATTTATAAGACAAACATAGCGGCCTAAAGGAGATGCCTAAAGCTCAGATATTGTTTCCTTTCCCTTGAATTGATTTTATTTCCAAAGCTGTGTGAAAACTTTGTTATCTGTTTATGATTTTGTAATATAGTCTGAAGAAATTATCACCAATTGTTAGAACTAAAATACTGATATATACTAAAGAAAAAAACCTAAGTAAACCTTTAAAACAAGCATGAGAAAATAATCCTTTCAGATCTGAGCGAGGTTCTTCACTACAGCTTCTTGGCACAAGTGGTAATTTTCCAATACATACTGACATCCTTGTCATTATACCAAGTACAACAACAAAAATATTGCTCCCAGTAAAGCCATCTGTGACACTTGTGAGCTGAGAGATGGATAGATTCCTTCAAACCAGAGCCTGGATCTGCTTTGTCTTCAACTTTTACCAGGAGATATGTTTTCTCTCTTAATGAATTAACCTGCTGTTTACTTAAGCAAAGAGCTAGATGTCTTAAATGTTCTGGGCATGTTGGAAAAATATTGCCTCCAAAGATGGCAGAAGCAGCAAATAAGAATCTGCTGGCAAGCTGCTCTGAATAGATCCCAGGCAGCTTGTCTTGAAATGAAACTTTCACCTCAGTCGAAAGTTAAATATCAAGGTTACATATTCACATTTCATTCACATAAATAGGATTCAGTAAAAACTGCATTTCTAAAGGAGACCAACCCACTGAAGCTTCAGAAAAGTTACCTCTATTCTTCTAGTATAGAGTGAAATGTATAGGAATTATATTAATGAATATGGCCAGGCACAGCAGTAAAAGTGATGCTGATTTTCATTGTTAATAAACATTTAACTCTAATGACTACCAAAATTTTAACAGAAAAAAAAAATTGTCTGAATTACCTTATTTAGAAAACTTATTAGTGTAAACATAAAAACACTTGTCAGGAACTGAATTAATGTTGGTCCACTGAAACAGTAGGTGCACAATTTATTTCATTCCTGCCAAGGAATCCAAAGTTGGTAAGATCCCTCAAGCAAATGGAATCCTGAGGCACAGTCAAGTTTAAATTTGAGCACAAGATTATGTTCAGTCCACTATTTGATTAACTTAATCCTGATCTCTAGAGCTGGCTTCTTTCACCAAATCATTCCAGACCACTGAGCTGCTGAGAAACAGAAAGCTTCTGAAAGTGGCAGTTACAGACAGAAAAGAACATTTTTCACTCAATGAAATCCATGGGCTTTCTTAATTTATGCCTCCAACTGAACTGATTTGATTAAAGGTTTGTTCCATTTTCTTTTAATTAGCCAGGGCAGCTTAATTTAATTATTAGTCCTATCCATGGAAGTAGTACCAGGAATGTCTGTGCAGGCATCATACAACTATGAAATGGAGAAAAAAAGGTTTAGTCCAAAGATTGTTCAATCTGAGTTACAAAGCAAAATGCACCAAATATATTATTGATTTAGCTTCATTGCTAAGAAAATTAAAAATGCAATCCATGGTTTAAAATCTGATGATTTAAAAGCCGTCACGGTCAGTGCTGCATAAAAACCTCCATGCAAAATTCTGTCTAATGATGCTGGGTGTTACGTAGAAGGGTAATGCTGTGCAGTCACTAGCCTGGAGCAGTCATTGCTCTCTTATTCCAAGGACAGTCTCTGTTTGTGACCCGGGCTCAGGGACAGAAGAGCAAAAGCTTTCAGTTATCTGCCTCCAGTGTCTATTTGCATAAAGCTAAACACAATCTAGTACACATTTAGATATGAGTATGTTCTGAGTTACTCAATCAAATTCCACTGAGCTATTGGCTACTGTAAATAAAAGCAAAATCGGTCTTAATTGTGTACGTGCCATCTATGTTGCTAGAAAATACAGTCACATCTCATGGCCAACTGGACTGTTGAAAGTTCTTGGCATACTGTTTGCTGTTAAAACAGTTAAACGTGCTGACCTATTTGTCTTCGATAGTTACATCACTTCAAGACAACTGAGGACAAATCTCTTTCCAGTGCCACTGCTTCAAGCTGTTCCGCAGCAAGCACCGGTAGGTAACGAGCCCCATGCTGCACTGCCACAGTCAGTGCTGCCTGAAGAAGAGCAGTACTCCTCGGTTTAGCCAGAATTAAAATTTATCTGCAAATTGCCAAAAATTCAGTGGTAAGACCTTAATCTCCTCTTTAAGACATACACACGAGGGAATACTCTACCTTTTGGTGTACATAGATACAGCATTTCCTCTTTCTATCAATCATCACTGTTTTGTTTCTTTCTAACTGGTGAGTCAAAAGTCACAGCTTTTAAGTACTCTCCCCACCATAGCTCCTACTTTCTTTATAGCAGAAGAGTTTACTTGCTGAATACAGCAATCCTGCTTTATACTGTGGTAGCCATAGCATCTTATATCTCGTAGTGCACAGCCTGCTTGTTTTACCATAGCAATTGCAGACGGGTAGCTAATATGTTCAAAAATACTGTCCCCAAAAAAGAACTGTAGATGAAACTGCTAAGACAGGAGCTGCATGCTAGGACAGCTTAGAATTAAGCTTACATACCACACTTGTAAATTAGTGGGTAGAGGAAACATAGCTGACTATTTAAACATATTGCTTTTACTGTAAGAGGCTCTCTTACATTTGTTCTTAAACATCCTTTTTTTTCATTTTAGTTTGTATTGAGAGCCCGGCACTGTGGGCTGTGAAGTTTAAAAAAGCTGACCTTGAAAACACAGTCACATTTATTTTTGAATGCTAGTTTATTTTCACACCCTGAAAGCGGCTTCCTGCCTCGCAGATTTTGCAGAGCGCTCCATGACCAGCCATGCCTGAATTCACTGCACTGCTCTGTTCAGGCTGCACCGCAGTCATAAAGATCTATCCATTTACAGCTTCAATTACAAAAGAAGCCTATTTTACTAACCCATGCTATGATGCTAATCACCTCCACCCTCCTTCATGGAAATGATGATCTGCTTGCTCACACATCTAAGGGCTTCTAGAGGTGGCACACCAGCTTCCTGCAGCAATTTTTTACTCAGCTCTTCCTCAGCACTGGAAAAAGGGGCTTATTACTCCCCCACAGGCTCCACATAGTGCTCTCACTGATTTCACACATGGGTAGGTATTTTTAAGACCCACCTAGGGAGGCCTTTTCCCACGAAAAATCTGAAGCAGCCTTTCTGAAAGAAGAATGAGCACAGCACAGCGCTCCTCCCTGGCACCCTGCTAATCTGTGGGAATGTCTCTGTTGGGCTGACATTAAGGGTGAGGGGTTACTCTGTGCTAACATCAACTTGGAACACTGCCATGAAACTTTCCCAATAACAGTAATATTACTATCTACACAGGAATTTCAATGGGCACTGCAAGAAGCACATACACACAGCATCCTGCAGGGAAATGAGGGATTGAATCAATGATGCTGATAGAGCTGGAGCTGTGAAATATGTGTGCAGTACTCAGCACAGGTGTTAACTTCATGCTCCCAGACTTTCCCAATCACTAAAGATGCTGGGATAAAGACACTCAGATACAGACAATTCCTAAAGATGGCTGTTCAAACATAGAACACCATCCTAATTCCTGAGACTTCCAGCTAGCTGCAAGCTCTGCACATTCACATTTCAGAGAGCTGTGAAAGAATCAGCAGCATGCTACATGTTTATATTTCTTTCCCACGTGACCCAATTCAGAAAGGTTCCTTGGAAAATATTTCCCACCTTACAAAAGTCACTATTCACAGTTCGACTAGACCTTACTCTCACCTGTCACGCGATCAGATGCTCCGCTGTCTTTAACAGAATTACTCTGGATACGTACTAACACAGTTCATAATTAGGGAATAAGCACATGACATAGCAAAGTCAGGATACAGTAGACTTGTTCACACCTGTCAGATGAGCTGTTATAACTTATGGAATGTACACTCTTAGCTTACCCCAGTATTATGAAGTGAAACAGGCTCCTCTATGCCTGAATTGAATAAGAAGAAAAACCATAGCTGAAAAATCAACAACTTGCATCAGAGGTACTACTTGTCATCTACCGGTGCTACAGAGGGACATTATGAAAATAAATAGTAAGAAATCCCCTTTGACCACCCAATTCTCACAGAATAATTATCATATCTCCTATGAGAAAAAAAGGAAAATAAACATTAATGGTCATGTTTCTCTGATTGATTGAAAAAAATGCTGCTGCTGAATGGGTTTTTTTTATTTTTTTTTATGGCATGTGTCATTAAAGAATAATTATATCAACCCTCTCATAGAATCTCAACTTCTTCTGAGCCAACTGCAGTATTTACATGGATTTATGAGATCTAGAAGTCCATATAAGCTTTTACATAAGCACATCACCTGAATAAAATTAAGCATGTGAAAGCTTCACATATCCACAGCATCTGAGGTAGGGCAGAACAGTACAGTAGCTCATCCTGGAGTAGCCTTAGTAAAGCAACGAGACTTCAACAGTGCTGAAACTGCTGCTACCATGTGCACCAGAACCCAGCAATGCGACACCTTGCAAAGCGCTCCCGTCAGGAAATCACTATCAGCAACCAATGGCATTAGGAAAATTAGTCTGACATCAGAGTGAAGATATTTGAAAGCAGAAAACCTTATTGGGGGCGGAGGAAATCGAGTCAGCAGTCTCCCAGTGGCTCAACACTTTCTTTGTACAAAGAACTTCCCCTTACAACTGCACTAGCAGTCCCCCAGTCCTCTGTAAACTCCACGGACACTGGAGAGAGCTGCCTGGCTGGGGAAAACTGCAGGTCCTGCAGGTGAAGGAGGCAGATGCGCCGGAGTGACCCCGCTCCAGATCATTGAATGGCTTCAGCTGAAATGTTCGTCAAGGGTGACATCGCTGAGCCAGTCCTCTCAGCAAAAGTCTGCATGTAAAACACATGCCTCGGGAAGGGGAAATCTTCTGATGCCTTTACAATGCATCTCTTGGTATTTTAAAAGATTCCAAATCCTCATGGGCAGTGTGTGGGGTGTCCTAAATGAGGTGCAGCCTGGGATTGATGTATCGCATCTGCAAGGAAGCTGAAGGCAGTACTTTTATAAATTTAATTCGGACCAGAAACTGAGTCTTTATTAACAAGCCATTTCATTAGTCCCTTCCAGAGATACAAACATCAGAAACTGGGGCTTTCAGATTCATTTATCTTTGGCTTATGATTAAATACTTGGTCTTTGCTCAATTCCAACCCCAGGTAGGTTGGTATGAGCTCATTTATCTCCACTCAATTAAATGGAGTACTGCCAATTTATGCCAACTGAACGTTCAGGACCATGATCCTTTATTAAAAGAGCACTTGTAAATATCTATTTATTTTGCTTAATAGAATCAAACGCTACAGTATCTAGCACAGCATTCTAGCTTGTCAGAATATGCTTCTAAGTACAGGAGGGTTGTAATTCTCCCCATAAAGACAGATGGAGAGCAGTGAGCTCCACAGCAGGTAAGAGAACTCTGACAACACCGCTGCAAAATCTCAACGTGGCAAACTACACAGTACACAGGCACAGAGCCAAGTGTGCATCCTTTAGAGATCTCTGTATAGCATACAGAAATATGAGGACAGCATGTTCTCATTCATTCTAACAAACTGGCACAGACCCATTACGAATGGAAATTAATAACTACTGCACCAGAAAAGCCAACAATTTTTTTAAACTATTTTACAGCTTCTCATTATAAGCTGCACCAGTACTGCAGACATTGCTAGAAAAGTAGTTATTGGGGCCGGTAGACAAATAAGGAACATTCAGAGGGTGACATCAGCTATGGTGTGATTTAATATGGGCTGAAGTTTCTTGCAAACCCAAAAATATTTATAGATAGCTGGCTACAAACACTGACAACAATCTAACAGTCACGGAATAAAAAATGGTTAGAATCTTCTGGACAGCACAGACTTCTTCAAAAGCCAATGCATAGCAGTTTACTTCAAAGCAAACAGAGTAACTGCTGAAGGAGGTGGTCATGAAATCTGAGTAAACTTGACACAAAGGGAAGAATTCTCCTTTCAGTTACACACATACAGCCGCTGTGAAGAGGGGAAATTGTCCCCAAGGGAACATACTGTGCCTACTTAGGACAGGGCCTCAGAGCCAGACATAAGCCACCTGGACACCATTCTGTTCTCAGCTATGCCCAGTTAACTGTGTTTCTGCAGCATGAAAAGCACTTCTTAAAAATCCTTAAGTCAAAGAAAAAAGGTTATCTGAAAACTCAATGTCAGCAAAATGAAGGGGACAAACAACACCAAAGACAGAGTAATTCAGGTAAATACTGGTAGCATTTTCTGGTGGTGTATTCCCCCAACTGTAGTCACACCATGGAGACAACCCCAAGTTCAGCAAGAGGAACTGTATGGTGTAGGTAAGGAAATCCATCCCATAAAACACAACCAGATTTCAGCCAGAGAGTGCAGGAAATGGCATCAGTCTCCCAAAAAGCACTGGAACACATAAAGAAAGATGTAAAAGAGGAAGCATCAGAGGCAAGAGAGAAGGATAAACTGCAGGCAGGAGTTCACGTTAAGGTGATAACAATTTACAAGCATATCCTGTAAAACTGGAACGCCAAAGCAAAACACTTTGCGTCTTCCAGCTCCACCTATGTTACGTGGCTCCTTCACTGCTACACTTCTCCTGGAATTTGTTCTACATTCATCAGCTCTCCAAAAGATTTTTCTGCATTTTCCCCTTGTTCATTCTTCAGTACTGCACATCTTTTTGTCATTCTCAAGTCATTCTTTCAGCACTGCTCTTAGCTCTTTTCAATTACTGGAATCTTTGCTCATCAATTTTAAAGGAGCTCTGGGAGCTCATAAAATTATTTTTAAAATCCGTCTTTCTCCTGTAAATGAGTATTGCAAACATTCATTCATTCTTTCACTCATACTACCTTGTCTTCTAACCAAGAATTTCCTATTTTCCACTTTTTGTCTAAATTAAAAAGTTGATCTTTGAAACTCCCCAGCAAAGTGTTTTTTTATTGCCTCGAATGCGAGCTGAAAGAACACAACACTGAGCTTGTCTCATCTCTTACCATGTCAGCAAGAAAACTTCTCATTCACTTTTTGAGTATTTTAAGAATGGGAATTCAACACTAACACTCTGTAGTGTCATAGTCCACAAGTGAGCCTCAAACTGTTCCTTTAAGTTCAAGAGGTTTGGCTGAATTCTCCAGGACTCCCTTCAAAATGTCTTCAAACCTAGAGGAAGCCTGAAATTTAATCTGCCCTATGTGCTGCAGTGCTGACTGCTTCCACTGGCTGACACAGAATGTGCCGTAGCCACCTGGAATGCTCAGAAACCAGCATGTTGCAATGCTGAGTTAGGTTGACTGAAGCCACAGGTCAGCCTCCTCACGCAGATGCCAGCGCTGCAAAGCACAGCCCTCAGAATATCAAATACAGATGGGGCAAATTTTCATTGAGAATAACCCACGGCGCTATTGAGAGTGCTGGAAGCTGCCCAGACACCACTTGCCAAGCCAATGTCCCTCAAAGCTGTCATAATTAGCCTGATTACTCAGGAAAATGATGAAAACTTGCCAATTAGCGGTCATTCTGACACAAAGACCTAAAGAAGCACTGCTCTGGGTGAGTTTGGAAAAACAACTTGCTAAATGGCATGAAAAGGCACAGAGAAAGGAGTAAGACTCCACAATTTCCTGACAACATCCAGTCCCATGTAGATGAGACCTCAGCATGAAGTTCTTCATCTGGGAAATGACTGACAGAGCTCAACAGTGTTCAAAACATAAGCCTAAAGCATGGGTAACTAATACAGCCCATCAGATGCGGTTTATGAAATAACATTTCTTCCTGTGAGTGCAGAGAGTATCATATTTAAACCCATTGCCAAAAGAGACCAGAGTTTCGGTTAGGAAGTCAGATTTCTTGCTGTTTAGCCTGTACTGCCTAAACCAGACCCAGCAATAATTTAGGGCAGGTGCCTCACCTTCCTCCTCAAAATAAAGTTATAAAAGTAGTTCTTCAGCCAATCAAGAACAATATTATTTTGAATTGTCCTGTATGGTACCCTCTCAAACTCTTTGTAACTCACACACATTTCAGAGAGACAAGTATGTTTGACCACAGTGAATCGCCCTTGTCTCGTGCCCGCCTGTTCCTTTCACAGTGCTACAGAAATAGCACTTTGCAGAAAGTTCACATCAGTTTTTGCATTTCTCACTTCTGAGGTCCCTCTTCCTCACACTTCCAGCCTCTACCACCTACTTCCCCATGCTTCTCCTGAATGACTCAAGAGCATCTGGCAGTGGAAGACAGAGCAACAGTGTTTTTTGCGGCCTTACAGCAGCGTAACCAATATCTGAGTGTAGCCCAGCAAGCGGCACAGGAAAGGGCTGCTCTCCACAGAGGATGCACTTTACTGAACAATATTTGCCAGTCTACAAGTGGGCAAAAAATAAAGCCTATTGATTGTTACTGCATAAAGTATCTGGGTAAAGAGATGTGGCATTAAGAAATGATGGAATACAAACTACAGCAGACGCTCACACACTGCCTAACATCCATGGATTAACGTTAATGCAATGGATTTTTATTTTTTATTTAATAAAAAGTATTCTGAAGGTTATGGTAGAAAGAGATTACAGGAAGCAATCTCTGTGACACATGGAAAGACACAAATATAGTAGAAAAATATTTTATATACTTTATATAAATATTTTATATACTTGATATGTACAAACTAATTCAACATCAAGTGTGAAGTACTGCAGCATTACTTCCATTAAATGAAAAAAAAAATTCCAGAGGCAAGGAAGCAGCAGCCACAGTTCTGAGAACTTTCTGACTAACAGACAACTATTTGTCATTATATCTATCACTCTGTCATTACTCTAGCAGTGATGATAACAACTAAATACTTCAGCTGTTAAATCTGATTAAAAACTGTATTCACAAGCTAAAACTTGGTTACCAGAAGAGTTTTTCCAGTATGAAAAACAGAGAACAGAGATTTTCTTTAATCAACCCAGACTTTTTTACCAATGCCTGTCCTCATTTAACAGACTTTAATCACAGGTTGCATTTACACTATTTACATTTCCTGTAACTAACCCTCATTCCAGAATGTGTACCTGTCTGTGAATCTCTGCCCAGACAAATATCAGTATCTAAGCCATAAAATGCCACCTCTCATTCTAAATAATGTAATGGCAAATGCTAACTCAGGAGGAGCACCAGCTTCTCCCATTTAGTGACTTCAAATGTCAAGAAAACTTTACATTTCTTTTGAAAAGAGAGACCTGCCAATGGACTACTACTCACCCAGAAGTCTTGTTCATGCATATTAAAACTTTCTGGCTGGAAGGATCGGACACTGCAACCTATGCCCATGAAACTCATCATCTGTGGGTCCAGCAAAACTGCATGAGCGGCACTTGTTTAAGCCACACAAGGAAGTTCTATCCCTGAGCTAGGCAGAAATTAGGGTGAGGGAGCATGTCTGTGGTGCACATGAACAGACTTGCTGAAGATACCCGAAAGGCTACTACTAATACGTGCTCATCACTATAAATTAATTCAAATTTTCTAGTCAATACAGAAGGTAGTACAAAAAGCACTTTTTTTAACAGAAAAAAAAAAAGGTAAGAATTGTCTCAACCACAGGACCATAGTTGGTGCTTTTTTACAGACAGCTGGTTTGTCTTTACATTTTAAGCATGTTTTCAACCATTTGATAGAAAATAGTGTTACCACCTGTTACTTGTACAGCTTTGCTTTTAAAAAAATTTCTTTTGTTACTTATTTCAAGAATTAAACTCTTAAAACTAAACAAACATCAATATAAAGCACTACATTATTCTGACCAGAATTTCAGTTTGCAGCACAAGGAAAAAAAATTCAGTAAATTTAGAAATGATCCATAATAATAAAGAAAATATTTATGCCATTTTGCATCACCAGTACCCAAGTAGAACACGTCAGTGAGTGACAGCACTAATCAGAATGCACTACAGCTGCCATTGCTTTTCATAAATACAATGACTTTCTCAGTCATTTTAGGCCAAGTATTTAAGACAGAAAATTAACAATATTGCAATAACCAAAATCCAAAATCGTTGTGGGTTTTTTCCCCTTCATTTCTCATGAAATTAATTTTTCTTCTGTACCTGCATTTCTCTGCAGTCCTTAGAAGCATGGCATCACAGCAAGAGAATCAGAACAAAAACACGACTAGAAACAGAAGTAGAAAGAGCTCTTTAGGTAGCAACCTTTAGCAAGGTACTAAATTCATTCTTATATTGCCATCATTTTCCAAACCAGATTCCAGTTCTTAATTTTTAGATAGCATTTTACAATTGCTCTTGAGTCTATTTATATTCTTTGACTACTCATTTTGCTATACAGTTAAGTAAAAGACACCTGAAAAAGATTAGCAATGATATTCTCACTGGTTTACTGTACAGGAAACCAAATATACCCAATGTAATTTGTTCTCTGCTAAAATTACACTTCCATGGTTAGTTACTGAGTTTTCTTATTAGGTCACATATACTTAAGAACACTGATATTCCACTAGCTCATTTCACTGCCAACAGAACATTATGTCTCCCTTTCCAAGGCTTTGTATAAGAAAAAAAGACCTAACAGGTAGAAATGCCTCTCCAAGGAGCACTTCTTGTCTACCCAAGGGCAATTTGGTTAAAAAACACGCTGATATGAACTGAAAAAGAAGCAACCCTCAAGAAATGGGGGTCATCACTTGATGTGGAAGAGAAAGTTCTATCTAAAGGAAAAGGAAGGACTTCTCGTCTGGATTTTCATTCATGGAGCCTGAACTTTCTGAACTCCCTCTGAGGAAGAGACCTGACAGTTACATGCTTGGGTCCTCTTAGGACAAATCATGTTGTTGTTCTCACATTTCTAGAAATGCTGGCTGTTAAGTGACAAACAAAATCCCTTATTCTTTAAAGTCACATGTATGCAGGGGGTTGCCTACTCTCCCAGCTCTGTCTCTTCTACAAGTCCAGAGTCTCTGCAGAAGAAAGCCAGAAAGATTGAGTGGATAAAGGAGCAACATGTAGAGCATGACCAAGTCAACCCATGATCTCTGCAGCTCCTCAGAGGTCTCTCTTCAGGGTTCCCCCAGCAGGGCCAGAGGAAGAAGGCAATACTGGTGCTGTGCTGGCCTGCAAGGAGCAACCGAGCCCCTCAGAGACCCATCACTTCCAAGTGGTTTAATAGATCACTCACGACTATTCTGGGTCCGTTGAATTTGAAAATAGCTCCATGGCCTCCTCAATGAGTGGACATAAAAGCAAGACAGAGATTATGAATGCAAACTCCTGGATACCATCATGGCAAGTCATAATCTAAATCCCTAATTATTTTCCATAATTTGGCATACAGTCCCATTATGTTGATGACAGCCAGTCCACGAAGAGGTTTTCAGTGAACCACAACATACAAAGAAGTGACAGATTCTCAAAACTAAGGCTGTATATGATTAAATCACCTGATTCTAGGGAATAAACCTTTAAAACAAACTCTGCATCTATCAAATAAACGGAAAAATTCCCCATGAGCAGAAGGACTTAGCAAGTAAGATGAGAAACTCTGGTGAATTTAACTACAGCATTAAAACTCACCATTTTCTTCATTTAATACAAACCCTTCTTTGTATAGGCTGAAACCATAAAATATTACTAAGCATACAAATCTTGAAGCAGAAATTACTGTAGGTGGTTTGGAACAAGGAAATGCTGTATTTGTACAAGCACGGCATTCATCAAGCCCTTGTCAATATTAGTCAATCATTGAGCAGGCTCCCTGCACTCCAGTACGCTGAACTCGTGCCTGCACAATTATGGCTTGTTTGCGTGACATCTGGTGGGGAAAAAACATCACCTCTGATATGAGGAATACAGAAACCTTCTCAAAAACCAAAAATGCCAGTGTAACAGGACCGCTGCGGCCTTTTCATAACAAGTAGCCTGGCATCGGCAAAATCCAGTCATCCTAAAATAACCACTGTGGCAGATCTCCAGAACAGAAAATAAGGAGGTGTGCAGTTAAACACAATTCCCCAAGATTTGTAAAACCCAACTTCTGCAGCTCGTTGTGTCTGCAGAAAATACAAAGCTCAGGTAATGTCAAATGCGTGCAGATGGTTGCTGTTAAGTAAAGCAATTTAGCATTTAAAGATCTGACTGAACAGCCTCAGGCGTTCATTGCTTAGGGACACCTTATATATGCTTAGTCCTAAAAAAACCTGCTTGTGAGCTGTACTGTATGTATGTACTGTAAGAACAATGTCTCTAGAGTGACAGAAATAGAGTTACAAGTCCTCTTCCTCTTCTCAGTGTCACTGCATTAGAATTGAAGTACCAAATCTGTTATCTGTAAGTTTCTCAAACAGAAAGAAAATAAAAATTGAATCCAAATGACAATTAATCTAAAGGGGGAAGGGAGGGCTGATGGGTGAAGGGGTGTTGTTGCACTGGACTGAAAAAAAACCCCAAAACCAAACCAACTTTGCATGTATTAAATCAATACAAATGTGAAGCAAGCAAACATCCTTGTCTGTTGGGTTTTCTAAACCAAAAAGCAACCCCCAAAAAACCACCCCAAACCAAAACCCTCCACCCTAAATAATGGAATTCATTTCAATTCCATCTCTTTAAGAAAGAAAAAAAAAATCACTTCAAGAAAACATTCCAGAAATCCACAAATGTTATGCTAGTTTTCAGTAGCTGATGAACAGGTGTAGAAATGTAGCACAATGCAATGGCATTCAAAGGGATTTGTGTTATCTTAGGACAGGAAATAACAGAGACATTTCCAAGTGATCCACACAAATATCCTTCCTTTTATATCCCAGGATGGGCTGCTCCAAGTCCCAAGCAAATTTGTTTGGAATTGGCTCTAATACCTGAGCACTGTGCCATGTCCTGCATGAGTTGTGTCACATTAACATACTAATTCCACTTACATCTTCTGCATTACTAACCTCCTCCCTCTCCCATAAACGAAGGCTACTTTTATATAGCCTGATATTCAGGTCAGTGGTGTGAACAGAGATGAGGCCAAGCTCCAAAACTTTGATACCTACACATCTCTAGTCCTGACTTTTCAGCACTGGGTTCTGCAAAATGCTGCGGATTTTCACATCCTCATAAACAGGGATCTTAATCCTGCAGAATGTAATGTCCTGCTTGATGCCTACTTCTATGTAAGAATGTATATATATGTAGATATATTTACAAGATAATGTATATAGTTAAATAATTTTTATATATATATATATTTTTTTAGCACAGACAGCCTGCTTCTCTGTATGGGGTGGGGACAATACACCTTTGAACATGTTTCTCCTAAGTATTTATTTGGCTAATAACATCGAGTAAAACAGAAATATGATCCACCATAAGTGATCTCAAGCAAGACCACTATCTAAATCTAGCAGGAAGAAAGACAGGTGCCTGAACTTTTGGAAAGAACAAAAAAAGGCTTCTCCACATTCCAAAACACCATGGGTTATTGCAGAAGCAGAGTTCTCCTTAATCCTGGGATTTAAATGCATTTTCCCCAAGTGTGCAAAACTCATTATTGACACGAAAAAAATACAGTTCCTGCTACTAGCTGTATCAGCTTGGAAAAGCTACCCTCAGCATTTCTTCTTGCACAGAGTATGAGCAGACAGCATGCGGACTTGGAGCAGCGCAACGGCACGCCTGTTTCTGCTGAAGCTGCAAGCTGCACATGGCATCGCCAAGCAGCTCTTCCAATTCACTGAAAGACAGGCTTCTGCTGCAGCCTTTCCTTCTTCTAAGGACTGCATACCACTGACATATGAACCACAACAGCCCTGCTTTAACAGCATGCAGTTACAGGAGGTAAACTGCTTATTTAGGAAAAAAATCAGTTCCCATGATGAGAAAAACCTTTCAATCCTTTATAATGCAAAATGCCAGTCATTAGAAATAGGAAGGTTCAAGAAATAACAATTCAAAGGCTGGAAGGATATAATAATGAGCCTACCTCAGAAGGCAGCTGTGAGCCTCTCTAATTAATGCAACATATTTACAGTAGTTACTGAAAAAAAAAACCAAGAAAAAAAAAACCCTCTTAACTTTGCTTGCCATATGTTGAGTTTGTGAAGTTTTCTGTTATTCTGGACTTGTTCCTGAATCTCCTTGGACTCATTTACCCCAGAAAGCCACACAAACTAAGTGGGGGAAAAGGATACAGAGAATGCTCACAGCACTGCACCAAACACTGGGTACTCAGAGAAAGCAGAGAGGTTACAGATGGCCATTACTCAAGAAGCCCGTTCCCAAGAGGAAGATGAAAATAAAGGCATTGCAATATATTGAAATTCTTTGTTTATGGCTTTTAATCCACACAAGTTGGAATGGATGGAGAACAAAAAGACTTCCCCTTTATATTTTCACAGTTTATGATGGTTCCTCCCTGGTACTGCCAGTGGGCTAGAGAGGTGATGGAGGTGGTTGAAGGCTCTGTGAAGAAGCCTTAGGAAAGAGGTGAGGTTTTGCTTTGTGGTCCTCAGAAGTTAAGAAACCTTGGTGTTTGGTCTGACAGGGACTGTGGAACTCTGCAGCACTTTTGCATCTGCAGGCGTGGATGGTCTCATGGAAACCGCCCTGTCAGACAACCGCTTCTCAAACATCTGCAGTTGCCCACCTGTCTGCAAAAATATTGCCAAAACCACTCTGAAACTACAACGTTCCAGGTCCAATCCTTCCAACAACTAGTCACATTCTACATTCAGAACTTATGAAGAACTTACAAGCCACATCGGTCACCTCTCCTACCTTTGCTAAAGGGAGTGAGTGAAGAGTATCACCCCAGCATTCTTTCGCAAAGTAAGTTCACATCAGATCAGAGGATTTTTTCCCCTCTTATTTATAGAACACAAAGAAAAAACAGATTTGGCATCAAAATTACTCAGTTTTTAAATTACCCCCTCAAGTATTTTAACCATTATAAAAACCCGACAGTAACAGAGCTAAGGTATCTTATCATACAAGACACAAGTTTCTAGATATTTCCTAAGGCTGAGCATGTTTACCTGACACCAATATCTGCAACAGTTCTAACAGCAACATGAGCTACTGAAAACTGAACAAAAAACCTAATTATCTCAGTGAAAAGTTTAAAAAGTACCACACACCATGATTTAACACCTTCCCAGATGCCATTACAAGTCAGAACATCATTAATTATTTCCCAGCTTCCCAGTAACAAATGATAGCATCTTTGGGACCCATCCATCCAATAACTCAAAACCAGCTTTGCTTTTGAAGACATTGTGGCTAGCACAAGTAAGCTGTCTACAAAAAGCAACCTGCAACAGTTTAGAAGAATATTCATAGCAGTATAGGCAGCAGCAAGGCTAGCAAAAGTCAAAAAATCAAGAGCAAAAAGCTCAACAACTGCTCAGCATTTAAGTTTCTGAAAAATTTATATTTTCAATTTTGGCTGGAGAAATGCAAACCTTGATCCACAACTGCACCTTGGTAGATCCAACCTAGACTTAATAAATACCGTTACTAGCAAATGCCAGTGTTTTGTCAGGGCCCAGAGTAGTGCTCTAATAGGCTAAAATGGCTCTCACTAGCCTTGCCTCGTGCCTCTACCCACACCCCCTGTCTATGGGTCCAGGAGCCCCACTGAAACATTGTCCTGTGCCCTCAGCCTCAGATGGAGCTGCACTGCAGGACTGAGCTGTGGGCTGCCCTTGGAGCCTCCCTCAGTCCTGCCCCACTCCCTCCTTCAGGGGGGTCCCAACCCTGAGGGCTGCGTGATCAAGTCCAGGTCCTGCTCCTCAGCCCCTAGGAAGCAACCAGCCCTTGATGCTGTCCAACACTGTTCTTCTTTGCCACCTCAAATTGCCATGCATGTTATGTGCATTTTCAGTGCTCATCTGACATCAGGAGAAGCTTTGCAGGCAAAGAACTGAGGTCAAAAATACGAGCAGCATTTCTTTAGACAATGCTACAACCTTGGATGCCTCTTAAGCAAACCTTTTAAACCACATGTATTGTTTCATGGGCCAATACAACCAAGACTACACCAGAAAACATAGAGGGTTCTTTGGTCACTTCTACTAGTCACAGATCAGAAGTACAGAAAAGCACAGAGATCACAAGGCTGAAATGTATTTGTTCTTTCCTCCCAAAGAAACAACATCAGTACAGCCATCAGGGCAGAATTTTCAGAAACAGCTGGTGTTCTGAATGTCTTAATTTCTCGTTACCCAAAACTGAGACAAGTTAAAATGCACTTTTTTCCCATTGATCCAAAAGTAAATCTCTTTACAACCACTCCATTTCACTTTAAGAATTTAGCTGTCAAATATCACTAATCCATTCTGGAAATATTTTCAAGTAAGATACGTTAAAGAGCAACAAATTAGTACCATTTCTACTTACTAGTGTCTCTTCACATTAACTACATATTTCAAAGCTAGGAAAAATGCTAATCCTCCATTAAGCTATGAGTAACAAAAAATATTTTACTAGCCAGAGAAAACATTTTTGCCTTCTAACCTACTGAATCATCATATCACATATTAGAGCAGATGTTCACAAATTAAATGGCACCAAAATACCAATTTCTTCTAGAAGATACTCAGAAACATTAAATCTTACTGTTCCTCTCTTTTACTAAAAACCTTACAGTATTTTTATCTTTAATTTTGTGACCCACAAATCTTGAATAACAACAGTGTTTTTAAGTAACTTCCTGAAATAACCATATACAGAACTAAATCCTGAGGTATAAATTGATACACAGTATCTCTACCGTACTCTCTGAAGTAGGATAGATTCTTGCTAAAATAACATATATCAAAGCTTGTCATTCAGCACACAGTAAAATATGATGCCTTTTAATCGTGCAATCAAAAATCTTTTCTACCTCTTCCCCGTGATGAAACCATATTTTTCTCAGTATGTGTATCTGCAGCTAATATTTAAGAAAGATTTTGACAGAAAAGCTACTATTCCTTAACCTCCTTTAACCTGAAAATTATGCAAGATTTCTGCTTTATAATAGTGCCTTGCCATTTTGAATGCAAAGAAGGATCATCTTCCTTCACACTTGAGACCTGAAAAATACTCAGTGTCTTAAACTCCCGATGAATTCAGGGCAAATTGAAGTCACCTTGAAAGTACAGGCCCATTAATAAAACCAAACTTATTTACCCTGAAATGTACCATCTGCGGAATGTGTCATTTGTTGTAATACAAACATATCTTACTCTATTTGGGCAGAAAGACAAAAGGTACCTTTATTTCATATCAACAGTCCTTTGCAGTTTCTTGTATTCGGGCTCCCTGTGCTATTCAGGCTCCCCCATGCAAAAGGAAACTGTCACTGAATCGCACCCTGGATTCATTACAAGCTGTACCCACAGGGAGACAACAAAAGGCAGGAATTAAAGTTCTTTCACAGAGCGGATGAACCACATCCAGGAGAGAGACATTGTGGGCCCTGGCTGCAAACAACCCTTCATTGATCTAAGTGGCACAGGAGTGAGAAGCATGGTTGAAGGCGCAGTGCAGGGCAAGAACATACCACAGCGCATGGAGCAGGCCTCGTCCTTCACTGTACAAGGCAGAGGAGAAAGGGAATGCCGTATCCCCATACATGTGGTTGGAGTTTTTTCCAAAGCACATCACGGGGTGTTGCTCACCTAGCAATGAAGATGTAACACACAGTGAAGCACTCCGGAACATCCCTCCTCTATGGCATAAGTCTGCATCACAGTCATACCGACATAAAAACAAGGAAGGAAAAGCAAATTCCATTGCCAGGTAAAGCACTATCTAGTAGTGACACCAGAAATTTTAGATTACTTCAGTGCAAGGGCATTGGACTCAAAGCCAACATATGTACAACAAAAGTAGAGGAATGATACTGAACACGTCTCATTTGATTTTCTAAATTGAAAGCAACCATCCATGTCCAGGATAACAATTTCAGAGCCAGCGTATGTTCTCCCACTGAAATGGCTTGTATAAGATGTGTAGTGTAAGGGCTAAATAAATTTACAAAAAAAACCCCAACACCCTTAGCTTATTCTGATTAGCAAGAAGAGAAAAAGTATCTAGCTAAAATTAAAGATGCCTTTGACATACCTCACCAAATCTGTGCATCCTCCTCCCTATTCAGGACACAAATGCCCCAGGAGCATTCAACAAGAGAATAAAAACAAAGAGACACCTAAATCTATCTTGAATACGTGCTGTCACTTCCTGGACTCAGAATCACTGCAACACCTGGGAAAACTGCTCCACCTTTTGAGTCTTCCTTTTGAGCCTAAGCAAATGACTTAGGCCCAGATTCAGGAAGCAATTTACAACCTCATTCCTAGTGGAATCAGTCTCTAAAAGTACATTTTGTGAATGTGGACCTGAGTCTTCCTGTAGCTTAGGAACTGACTGGAGCCTTCAAGACCTCCCTCTCTAAAACAGGCACACGGTAATTCACAAATAGCTTAAAAACCAGTTTGCACTGCGATAGGATAGTTGTGGTAGGAGCATGGATTTACTAGGCAGACTACAAAGTTCTCAGACCCCTCTCCTGCTGCACTGGATGCTGCCCAATGCAATGAGCATCTTCCCAGGTGCACACCACAGTAGCAGCAGCTGATCCAAGATGCAGCTGCTTCTGCCACCGAGATCAGAGAGTACCTGGAATAGACATGACACATGAAACTCCTCTCTTGCAGTTGCAGATCTGGTCAACCAATTTGCTCTCAATTCATTTTCAATACCAATACCACAAATGCACAAGTGAAGGGAAAAAAAAAAGGTTTTACTTACCTACTTTCCCTCATTTAGAATATTTTATCAGTTTTTGATATGTAATTTAAGATTTTTCTTCTTTCCTTCTTATATACTCATGCATTTATTTTCCAAAGGACCTGTTGCAGAAAAAGGTCTCAAGGTACATTAAGATTTTACAAGAAAAGATTAAATATAAGAATTAATTCAACCATCTCAGTACATAATGCTTTAACAAGTTTTCCCTCAGAATTAATGTCATCAGAGTTCTGAATACAGAGAAAACATGGTAGCCATATGTAAAGCTTCATGTTTGTACCTGGTTGCCAGGTACAAAACATTTATACATTTTAACCCAGTCAGTCAGTGTTTTTTTCCACATTGGGAGGTCTCCCTGGAAATGAAGGCATCTTTTTTTTTTTTTTTTAAATGACAATTTTTCCACAAGGATTTGTTTCACACAGAATGCACAGATATGGTAAAGCTGCAAACCGAATGTTATTCATTGCAAAATCTGAAGCGTTTGTTCATTCAGTTACAGCAGCAGGAAAACTCACACCCTGCCCTGTGTCTACAGATGCTACAGACTGTCACTTATTTAATGATAAACAAGGATGTAACTTATAACGCTGTATATTATAGATTTTTTTCTTTTAATCTTTGCTTTTATTTGTTTCTGTCTCATGCCAATTAGTAAAAAGAAAGATGTGGGCCTGTATGTGTGACTGGACACAATGACATAAGTAATAAGGAACCAGTAAGAAATGGTTAAAGGAAGTTAGCGACATAGTCTAAAGCACCTTGGATAGTTCATATTTAATTTGTGGACTATAAATAAAGTGTAAAGCTTATGGCAAAAATTAATTTATACTCAGAATTAGTTTTACGAGTCCGGATCTCCAGAAAGACGCGTTTCATTCTTCAGTGCTGTGCAGAAAAGACCTTCCACAGATGAAATAGACTTTCTGATACTTTGCAATTTTTCTATAATGCATTTATTCTACATTTATCCAAATATGAAAAGGAAGTATTTCATATTCTTGGGTAGTTTAGCACTGATTTTTCATATCCCAAGGCAAATGACTGTCCACACGTGAAAGCATACTTGACAGGAGCTTTCCCTGCCAGGAGTTACAAGATAACGACCCTTTATTCAAGGTTACTGCCTGATGCCAAACTCTTCACACACGAGTATCACAAAAATCATTTTCACATTCCAAAGCTACTCATATTGTTTTACTGACTGAAAACACAGGCAAATCCCATTTCTATGACCATGAGAAGCCCATAATGCCTACTAACATTCCCAAACACCAAGCACACTGTTGTCATGAATTAGATTATATCATTCCCTCCATCTACCAATTTTATTCTGCATTACATGCACACCACAGAAATGGGCTCTACACAACAAAACTATGTAAGCAGAGTAATTTTCAGGCTCAAATTTTCAAGGAATCAATGGAACATCAGAAAACTCCATGACAGCAATGAATAAAAAAAAAAAGGATCTCTGAAGTCAGGCATTACATCCAATACTTCAGCTGTCAAAACTCTCTCCTTATGAGTCTGGTCTTGGCACTTAAGGTCATTAGAGAATGATTTAGGAGTTTTTTTAAATAAGGGCCTGTACGGAGTTAAGTATCAGCCTATATTCAAAATCTGATATGATGCTGCTGTGATTCCATGAATTCTAATGGAACTCCTCCAAATTTTTTCACCACTGCAAGTAAAGCTGAAATATCAAATATCTCATTTTTCATTATCTTTAGCTGAAATCTATGTCAATGTGAAAGCATTTGAACTACACTAGAAGAACTGAAATGATCCCTGGTGTAACTCCATTCACATCAGTTACATCAGGAATGCATTTCCCCACTATAATTTAAAACATAAAACTCCCAAGTGACCATAAAATTATTTTTCTCAGTTGACAGTATCCAGTAACACTGGGAAAGCTCTGACAGAAGCAGTAGTAGTAATCTGGAGCCATAACAGCTCAAACACAGGGTCTCTCTAGCAGATGATTTCAACCAAAGTAATACTTAATGGAAATTTCTGTTTCTTGATAAGCACTTTGGATCTTTGGGTTTTAGCATGTTAGGGGTAGGACTTTGGCCTTTTCAAGCTCTCCAGTAACTGACTGGACTGACGGGTAGTTGAACAAAGAAATTATATGCCAGCCGAAGGCATTAGCTTCGATTCCAAAATGCATGATTCTCTCCGTGGTTCAGAATGGTCTGCCAAACCAATAGCACAGCCTAATGTTAAGCCATACTGGTTCTCATTTACACTGACAAGTGCATAGGTTTATGTGCTGTAGGAGGCAAAGCAGACAGTATTGTTACCTGGGGATGTGTCTCCAGAGACCTGCAGTAGGTAGTGCTGACACTCCCAGGACGCTGCTCTGCCAACTGCTGCGAGTTCCTACAGTAAGGCCTTTTCCCTCAGAGAGCAAGGGACTGCTACGATCACTGCTGTGCTTAGTTTGAATTAAAAGGTGGTGTACTGGTAGCAGAATTGCTGAACAACTCACTGGAGAAGCTGGGTAACTACTTAAGCAGTTGCCTCATGCTGAGCTCCATGTCACAGTGTGAACATGTTCTAAGAGCTATTCAAAGAGTTTGGTTCCTTATTTCCACTAGAGATCTTAAATTCCCCTTCCTATAAACCCCCTCCCCTTCCAGCCGGTCAATACTGCAAACATTCATTTTCTCTAATTTCTGTATTTACCTAGTTAGTATTCTTTTATTTTGACATCCCTGCTGCGGTCCCTGATATTATATGCTTTCTGGTATCATTCAGAACCACTAGCAAGCTAGCTCACCAGAAAGAGAACCCCTACGCCCTTTACATCACTAACTACAAACTGCTAATAAAATGCTCTCAGGGATATTTTTTCCTGGATTTTACAGAAGGTAACATCCTCACTGCTGTTATTGTCCCATAGGAAAAAAAAATCACATTTAGCTCAGGTAGGCTACAACCAAATGCAATATTCAATCTTGGCAAATGCCCATGTATAAAATTATTGAGTTGTTTCATTCAAACCACGGTTGGAGTTAAAATCACCACACTAAAAAGGAGCTTTGTTTAATGCTTCACATTGAAAAATACATTGAAGCCCCCTCTGTGATTCTGAATGAGGAATCGGAGAGTTACGCTTAAGTTTTGAAAGAGGGCTCAGCACAACAGAGTCTTTCGTGTGTGTCTTGGTTTTTATTAGTTCTTCTGCAATGCAAAAGACGACAAGCAGAGAAACTTTTCCAAAAGGCAATTCAAAGAAAACCCACGAAGGCAAAAATCAACCATTAAAGAAAAACCTATGCCTATGGCTCTGTTTGGTACCACTGGACACTGCATACAGCAAGCAATGCTTGTCTGACAGATCATGCATATTGCCACGGGTGCCCAATTCGGACTGCTTTTGTCATCGCTTTTCACCTCCAGAATTATAAAGTCAGTCACTATTTCTCTCCCCATAAAACCCCTCTACTCGGCTTTAATTGGATATTGCAAGACTACTGTAATTCTGTAGTGTTGGTGAGCCTCTTTTTCTCTCATAATGGCCCGTCCCAGCCCTTAAAGTGCATATGCCAATTTGGTTCAAGTTTTATAATCTGGAATGTTCCACAGTGCCACTTCAAAAACAGCTCCATTTTAACTGTGCCTTCCCTAGGTAATTATAGGTCTGGAAAAAAAACGCCTGTTCTGCATCTATTATTTATGTTATATGCAGCAGTACCTTACCTATTTCATTCTGGAGTCTAGAATGTACTGTAGGTCAGATAATCTTTACCTACCTCAATCTCCTAGGAAGGGCATCAGACGTTTTTGACACAGTAAATACAGCTGGCCTAAGAATCAATGAAAAGAAATCATGGACTCTTTTCTTAAGGACTGCATGGGACCCAACATGTTCATTGTGAATCCCAGAATGCCTATTTTGGATCTTAAATGTTGCTTCAAATACACATGGGTGAAAGCTGTAATTAAGGGAAAATGCAGCACCAATAATAGCATGTTAAAAGTTAGCAATTCTCAAATGTCAGTACTGTAACAACTGAATATCTTATTACTTCTACCTTCTCCTCCCATACACTGAATTTCCTCAATACTGACGAAGTGCATGTACTAATCGTGGACTCTGAATGTTAAATTAACCAGGAAAAAGACAGAAATTAGGGTGGTATTTCTTGAGGGCATCAGTAGACAACACTGTTTTCAAATAATTTTGATTATAAAATTTTACTTCACAATCCTTTTCCAGATCACAGATATTCATACTTAAAAAGAGTATGGAATTAATGTAATGTTAGCTGTTTTGCCATCAGCATCACATAAAGAAAAAAGAAACAATAAAATATGATGCAGAATTCACTCTCCCAATGATTGTCATTGAACTATTACATTAGTAAACATTCACAGTATGAAGTCTCTTTCAATATATCTCCAGCATATAAAGTAGTGCAAAAAAAGCATTCCAGTCGTTTTGCCTTTGCAGTCAGACCAGGTTAAATGATTCTCTTACTTCATTTCTTTCATTATTAGACAACAAATGCTGCAATGCCTCCAAAGAGAGTTATAAAAATAAACAATTTCTGGAGGTTCAGCAGCCTTTCAAAGAAAATTTCCAGTTAAAAACAAGCATTATAGATTTGAAGAAAAAAATTTAGATCTATCTTCTGTAGAATATCTTTTTACAATAAGTTTACCATTTGAAAAACAATGACTATGGTATCCAACGATTTATGGTAGCTGCTATTAAAGCACTGATAAATAGATAAATGACTACCAAACTTCATTGCTTCTTACATAGTAAATACCTCTGAATGCCAACTTTTACCACAAAGCTGTTATTAGTGATGTCGACAGTTCATGCACCCACTTTAAAACTGACTCGGTGTTAATAAATTTTTCAGCCTCATGTGCAAAACATCTTGCATTCTAATAAAAGTATAAATTCTGAAATGATATCAGAACTAGCAGTCCCTTCCTCACATTATACCACTTACTTGATATGTAATACAAGTTTAGCAATGCTTTTTATTTGTATTTAACCATACTACTGTATGCTGTGGACTCTTGTTTGCATATTTCATTATTTTCACTGCACTCTTTAATGCATAAATATATTTGGAAACGTTCAAAATTACACATCAGTTTCCACAGAATTTGAATTTACACAGTTTTTCTTCTCTGACTCACTGCTATTCCCCGTGTCCTGACTTTTTTTCTCCTTTACACAAAGAGATTCCTTAACTCCTTCTTCCATCTCCAAATACTCTGATTTATCCTCTGTGGATGAAGACGACGAGCTTCTAAATTTCTTCAGTAAATTTGTTGGGAGGTAAGGGCAACTGACTGCATTTTGCATCAGCTGCGTTTGTTCTTCATTCTCAGTCTCTCTGTGGTAGAAATAGTTAAAATTGGAGACAATCACTGGCACTGGTAAAGCAATGGTTAACACTCCCGCAATGGCACACAGGGACCCAACTATTTTCCCACCCACAGTTATGGGTTTCATATCCCCATAACCAACTGTAGTCATGGTCACTACAGCCCACCAGAAGGCATCTGGGATGCTTTGAAAATGGGTGGCAGGCTCATCCGCTTCTGCGAAGTAAACAGCACTGGAAAACAAAATGACTCCGATAAAAAGAAAAAAGATGAGGAGGCCGAGTTCCCTCATGCTGGCCCTGAGTGTATGACCCAGGATCTGCAAACCCTTGGAGTGTCTGGAGAGCTTGAAGATGCGGAACACCCTGACCAGACGGATGATCCTCAGGATGGCAAAAGACATGGCCTGTTGACCGTTACTGCCCTGCTCCTGTGCCAAATCAGTGCCCAGAGTGATGAAGTAAGGCAAGATGGAGACAATGTCTATGATGTTCATGATGTTCTTGAAGAAGTGTGCTTTGCTTGGACATGCAAAGCAGCGCACTGTAAACTCAAAGGAAAACCAAATGATGCACACTGTCTCTACAATGAAAAAAGGGTCATTGAAAATGGTGTGCTCCCCAGCATCCAGGTGAAGCGACTCATTGGAAAGCCCCTTCCCTAAGCTCAGGGACATGATGAATTCTTTGTCATCTCTGAACTCTGGCAAAGTCTCCAGACAAAAGATGACAATGGAGATCAAGATGACCAAGACAGAGACAATGGCAATGCCTCTGGCAGGACTGGAGCTCTCCGGGTACTCAAACAGCAGCCAAACCTGCCTTTTAAACTCATTCTCTGGCAAAGCTTTGTCCTCTTCCTCTTTGACAAACCCTTCATCCTCCCTAAACTTGAGCATGGCCTCCTCCCCAAGTTGGTAGAATTTCACCTCCTCAGTGAAGATGTCAAAGGGTACATTAACCGGCCTCTTCAGCCGACCGCCACTCTGGTAGTAGTACAGGATGGCATCAAAGCTGGGCCGGTTCCTATCGAAGAAGTATTCATTCCTGAGAGGGTCAAAGTATCTGCCTCGCTTCGCTGGATCACCCAGCAACGTCTCCGGGAACTGAGCTAATGTCTTCAGTTGGGTCTCAAACCGCAGTCCCGACACGTTGATTACCACACGCTCACAACACTCGTACTCACTGTAGCGAACAGAGCTGTAACCCCCAGGGCCTCCACCATCATCAGGGGGCTGGTCTGAGTATGAAAACTCATCCTCCCCATAGTCATCACTGTAGTAGAGCTTTCCTTCTTCCTCATCATCTTCATCTTCGTCTTCATCCTCCTCTTCCTCCTCACTCAAGTCCTTCAGTATTCTCTCTTCAGAACCACTGAGAGGCAGCAGCTCAGAACAGGGGAAGGAGGCCCCACACTCCCTACTTCCCAAGTGGTGGCTCCTCTTTTTCCCTTTCTTCCGCCTCTTACCACTCTGGCGGTGGGGCATGCTACTGCTGCGTGACGCATTCCCACCGTGAGAGGAGGATGCACCTCGACTTTGTTCCTGATGGTAGTGATAGTATGGTCCACCTCCACCTGTTGCCCCACCTTCTACTGCTGCTGTTGCTGCTGCTACAGCTGCGGCTGCTGCAGCTCTTGACTGTGCCAGCCGCTCTCTCTCTCGGGCCCGAGCTTGGACCGCATATCCGTAGGGCATGTGGCTGTTGCACCCAGAGCTATCTGCACTCACCATGGCAACCTCCATTTTGTAACTGCTTTTTTTTTTTAAATTGCTTAATGCCAAAAGGTTTGGTTTTATTTACAGTGTAACTTTGACTTTCACTATAGAAAGTTCAAAGCCATTTGCACTTGGAGGACAGTCTCTTGGACATGGAGCAGGGCAACACAGCTGCAACACTGAATCCATCTTTAAGAAAACCACAGACCTGCATTTTCTTGTCCAGAACGTCTGACACAAACTACTCTCTTGCTAATAAGAAAAGATCAAACTCTCAAATTGAACCAGGTGAACAGCTGAGGCCTTGTTCTTTCATCCACCAAGCCCCTCTATTTTCATTTCTCTCCTGTGGCTATCACAGGTCTGATCAGAATTGTGACTACCTTGCAGGCCACAAAGACTGCTTTCATCAAGGGGAAAAAAAAGCAAATCTAAGGGTACCTGCTCTCCACAGATAGTTTCAGTTCATCATCACAACCAAATGCAAATAGTCTCTTTCCTCATAACTTGTTCCTGGTAATGCTTTGGCCTAGCAATCTTATTACTGTTTAATATCATTACTTGGGGAGTTGAAGTTAATTCCAGCTATCACTTTATTTACACAGTGAGGAGGTCTTTGCAAATCCTTTCTTCAGCCTGTCAACAATGTCTCAAACCTGGGAGCAGCACCCAGGGCGTCAGCAGCAGTGGTAAGAGGAGGAGGAGGAGGAGGAGGAGGAGATGAAGACTGAGAAACTGGCTCTGAGGTCCCCATAGGACATAAGGGAGTGGATGGGTCACCCTTTGGTTATGGTCATGCAGAAGAAGCACTTAACCTGAGGCACATGCACAAACACACAAAAATAAACAAAACAAAAAGGGAAAAGATTGGATTGTTTTCCTAAAAGGTCACACCGATCAAATGAAACTGTGTCATCTATTACCACAGTATTCAAATCTTCCCCTACCCACACTATTCACACTTCTACATTACACACACACCCACATCACATGCACAGAGATTTTGAACGACTCCGTGGGTAAGGATGTGGGTGGGTATGTCACATTATATATAGACAGAGATACAAAATCCCCACCCATATAAGCACTTGCATCCATACACAAACACACGCATGCTTCTGAAACACCAACACATATAAACACTAATAAAAACACTGCAAAACACAGTGCATTCAGACCTTTGAGTACATACGTAATAGATACACCTACATATATCTATATGAAATATTGGAGAATAAACCTATCTGCACAAAGAGCTTTTATTATATTCGTAGGAACATGTAAGATGCAGGAATCTATAACTGAATTGTGTTTTGATCATAATGAACATCTCACTGAATTTGATTTGGAAACAGTCAGGCACAATGCTCACTCAAGTGAAAACACTGTGATATGATATGTCAAGAAAACACAACTGCAGGTGCACTGAAGCAACGTCTACATGCAAGCACACACACAAAAACGCAATCACACCCCCTTTGAAACAGAAACCTCATTAACAGCTATGTCTATTAATACGTGATAGAAGGGGAATATGAACTACTAAAGGATGCTATTTTTAAAATCATACCTACATGTCATGCAGAAAGAGATCTTAAAAACACTATCATACTTACTGTTCCTAGGCAGAGAAATAGCAATGCTGTTCTTGCTAGTGTAAGGATCTGGTGACAGCAGTCCTGAGGAGGGGGCTATGCCACTGATCTACATTTGCAGGTGTGTACGGCCAGTCAGCACCACAGGTTGACAGTTATTTTTCTCCCTTCTTGCCGGGTGCAACAAGAGCGCCAAGAGTGAGCCAGTGAGGCAGCTTAAGCTGGGGGCACTCTGCACAGCCACAGACACTGCTTCTCGCCCAGGCATTTGCAAAAAGGCAACAAGCAAGAGTCTTGTTCCAAAAGGAGGAAAAAAAAAAAGCAAAATGAAGGCGGTGTGTTTGTGTGTGTGAGACAGAATGAATGGATAGGCGCGATCACTAGTCTTTCCAAGCCCAGCTTTTGCAGCAGATTTGTAAATCAACGTTAAATAATCCGTGTACCGAGCCTGTTTCCACGGCTGGGAGGACGGGTGTCGCTCCTTGCAGTTTCTCCCCCAGACACGTCCAGACGGCAGCGGCTCAGCCAGCACCCTCCCGCATCATCCACTTGTTGTGCCGGTTTTTGGTAACGCTTCCAAAAGAGCCACACGCACATAAAGCAACAACAAATAAACACTAAAAAAAAAAATAAAACAAAAAACCACCGGGCGGAGAGAGCAGCTCGCTACTACAACGGCTTTTACTGCCTGCGTTTTCGGAGCCGCAGCTACCCAGCGCGGCAGCTGCGCGGCCGAGCCGCAGGGGTGCAGCCGGAGCCAGCCCTGTTGCTCCGCGGAGCCGCCGCCCGCCCTCCCTCCACTGCGCGCCGCCGGGGCCGCGGCCGCTTTCCCGCGCCTTCCCCGGCTCGCCGGCGGCCCCCCGCGGTCGCCGCCCGCACTGCGCCCCTTCTCCTCGGCACGGCTCCTTCCCCCTGCTGCCTCGCCCCCGGCGCTCTCGTATTTTCGTTTTAACGCGTTGATTATTGCGATGAATATCCCAACGCAGCCGAACGCCTGAGCTGGATACCAAAACTCCGCGCTCAAAGCAATGCTGCAAACCCTGGGTTCTGGCTTTGTGGGCTTCCTTTTAAGGAGTAAAAGTACCTTGTGGAAGCGGCTCGGGAATTTCAAAACTATGTGTAGGTCAAGTTCCCAGAAAGAGGAGGCGGCTGCCCTCACCTCCGCCCCGCTGCTTAACTCGCCTCGAACCCCCCAAGGGTGCGAGCGAGGCAGGAACCAGCTCCCCTGCTCCTGCCGACACACCGCGGCCAGCACGCACCCTGCGTGCCTCTTGCAGACGGAGCCAAAACAACTTTTACCCCCAACTCTATACCTACGCAGAAAAGTAAGCCTTAGTGCATGAGTAGGGTACCGATGTGCATTTGGTACATAGTAACTAGATAATGGCATTTTGACACCTCTACCAAAGGTGTCAATCAGCTCTCTGCTTCCTCTGCCCGCTTAACACAAGCAGTGAATAAACTGTTCCTTCTGCACCATCCAGTGCTGCTGGTTCTGCTCTCTGTGCTGCTGGTTCTGCTCTCTGTGAGCAAGCACAATGAAGACGCAGCACGGCTGTATGTGACATCAGAGCTACAACTCTACCATCTCGATAGACCTAAGTGTAGACAGTCCTACTTCACAGGGAAAAACAGAAGGATATTGGTGCTTCAGAGCCCTATGGACAGGTTCACAGCAAGGCCAAAGCAAGAGTAGCACTCACGCACAACACCTGGAGGGAAATCATGTGCAGCAAGCGGGGTTAGGTGTTTTTTTCATTGCCAAGGTCCATTCCTTCTCCACAGTCCAGAGAAACCAAGAGAACCTAGTGATTATTTGCCTTCAAATCCCTAGCAACATAACCCTGTTTATCCACATTGCCCCTCTGTCTACACTGCCTACATCAGTTAGTGCTCATACTCTTAATCCCATTCACTTCAGTAGGTGACATGACTATATAAGGGAGAACGAAAGATCAGTGAAATAAACATATGGAATACCAGGCACAAATCAGTTCATAAAGATCTTGCCAAGTATGTGAAATGTCTAAATGGCAGCTCTAAGCAATTTTTCAACGATCACAATCCTTCAATTGCACAGTCAATGTAAAGTGAAAGACATATAGAAATTCCTGATGCTACCCCAAACTCCATTTAAATACAAAGTGGTGTCATCAAAAGATAGTCCTAACTTTCGATGCTCCTAGATGGAATTAAAAAACATTCTACAGATTCAATTCTGATTCCAAAACACAGATTCTTCTGTAACTTGACACAGGAGTATCCCAGAGATGCAGAGATAATCCCCCTAGTACTGTTCAGCCACAAGGATATCTAAAAACTTTTTTTATTCTTTTTGAGATATTTCAAGAGATTGGGACAATATATATATGTATGTATATATATATATATATAATTAGCTTTTTACCTTTCTTCCAAAATTACAGATTTTCTTCTTGTTCTCTCAAGTAAATACTACGACTGAAAAAACCAGTGGATACCTGAGTGTAAAGAAACAGAGGTTGAAACAGACCAATCACTTTGGTATGCCTTTTTGATCACAATTATTCTTTTCATTTTAACAGCTAAAGCATATTCTTTAGCAAAGATAAATAAACTGTGATGTACGAGGGGATACACACACACATAATACACACATAACACTGATAATGGAAGAAGCAGAATAGCTTTTTTGTAATTTTTTTAAATCCATTCTAATGTGATAGGGATCACGTAACTACATGCAATTCAATCTCTGAGGTCTTATTTGATCCAATTTTTAACTGATTTAAAAGCAAAAAAAAGCTTCAAGTATTTACAGATGAATAGTGGGACTCATTTCATTCAGCTTTGCATTTTCATAGTACTCAAAGAGCAATTTTTATTTAAAAGATATTACATTCCCTCTGCCACATACATGTCATTATCTTCAATAGTACAGTATTAAGAATATTATAGCATAGCAAAGGATCTGAAAGGTATGCTGTGATATAGATTTGTTCTGTTTCACAGAGATGTAGAGGAAAAATAGGCATCATAATCGCTTATCCGAGTATACAGTGCCAGAAGAGATACACAACAGCTTCATACACTTCCATGCAGAGGGAACATGAGATTTTGAAAGCCCGACTTATGCTGCCATGCCCCATATTAATTTATGCTATCCCCTGATCACTGCACTTTACACTGGCAGTCTGGCCTCAGTCCAACACTCATCTTCCTGCTGTCATCAACAGCACTGCACAGTGAATGAGACTGCACTACAGCTCTGTATTTATTGCACTCCTAGACCATGAATTACCCCTTTTTATTCTTCTGCCCCTTCCTATGCTTGCTTCACCATTGTACCTGTTAGTTTTTCAAGGCAACTCAGCCAACTTCCCATAAGATCAGGAAATCCTCTCAAGACAAGTAAAATGCTGCAGCAGTGGGCACTCAGGATAGTCAAGTGAAAAGACTGAATCCTTTCAGATGCCATGAAACATTGTGCAGAACATGTGTTAGTGTTTTCTTTTTCTTTTACCCCCCCGCCCCCGCTCAGTTGATTACAGAGCTAGACACCCTCAGGTACCCAAGTAGACATGAATTCTTCTCTCCACAACTAGATTTTCTGTCCCAGAGTTTATATCACTCAAGGGAGTTCATATTTTATTCATATTTTAATAACCAAGCTCAGTGAGACACCCCTGTCAAAGAATCTGGCTTGAGTACTGTTCTTTTGAATACGACTGGCACTACTTAATGAGGTACTTAGCAGAATAAAATACAGCCTATCCTCAGCGAGTTCTCATACACAACATACATGAATAGCACATCTGTTCATTACTCGTACCGCAACAGGCTACTCCAAGGAAGCTGACACTCCCAAGAACAGCAGGCCTTTTATACTTTCTTGGGAAAGTATGCAAAACCACTGCCATTCCCTACTGAGTTTAGCATGAATAGCAGGGGGAAAAAAATTGGAGAATAATTTCTTGTACCAGAGTGTGGACCAACTCAGAAACTAGGATAAAAATAACATGTACGGCTTATTTTTGGACTTGAATTTCTCCGTTCATTCTAGGCAGACAAGGATTTATATCAGGGTTATACTTGAAATCAACAATAGTAAAAAAAACCCCAAACCAACCCAAAAAGACAGTATGAAAAGAAAGCCTCTAAATAAAGAGTTGCTTGACAATAGAGAGACCTTACTTAGATTCTTGGTCAGACCTCTAACTTCCAAGATACCCATGGCCACATCACTCTCTTTTCCAGTATAACAAGGATCATTTTCCATTTTTTTTTATTGGTTTTGGTTTCTTTTCCTCCTGTCAATTTGGTTTTATTTAGAATAGAAGAACTTGGATCAAGCAATGCTCCCTCTTACAGATATGCCAAGTAGTAGCAAGCAGTGGGGATCTCCAGTTTGGATACTGCTATTGTAATTAACTCATGAAGGAAATGAGTTAGATGCACAGAATTACTTAAAATACTGTGTCACTTTGTTTACTCCATTTCTGTGATCCAGAATCAAAATATTACTCTGAATATGCAATTTTTAAACTATGCTAAAAGTAAATGCTATCATTTTAAAACCTGGAAATATCAGGTGCTAAATTCTGGCTTGCATATATATTTTTCTTTATCAGATAACAGTATGAGGGCATGAAATGCTAATTTCTCATTGGGATTTTATCAGGAAAAATTAGGTAGTGGGCTATTAATTAATGCAGTTTTGCACTATGAAGTTATTCTTGCCTTGCAGAAAGGAAAACCTGTAGGACAACAGCTGAGAACTATTACTGTTAAAGTCATGAAGACTTATTAACTGAAGTTCAGTATCTCATGCTCCAGGAACATGAAGCAGCATGTAAAGGAAAGAGTTCTAGATGTTCAAGTATGGCATCAAACATACCTCATATCTATTATTTTTACCTATTTAGGTAAAAAGGGCATTTTTATAACTCAAGGCTTTTATCAGATAGATGTTTCTCAAGTTCTAGCAAATATTTTTTATAACTCTTATTTATGAAATTAGCATGAATGGAAGACATGTGCATGAAGGATCAAGCCAAAAATAGTGGGTACAGCATTGTATCTGTAACACTCCAAATCTTACTAGAAGGGTCCAATTAAATTAGATGAGATACCAAAATGTAATGGACTAGAACAACTCCTACTAAAGATACTGGCCTGTAACTATGGAGGTACATACAGGTTCAGAATTTTATGGTAATCATATATATACCTTCCAGATGAGCCTTTGGGTCAAAATCAGCATTGTCTGCCCTGGCATCATCTTTTCACCCTAATGATGAATACAGAAGAACCAGAATAGACAAGTGATGAGACTGGTGAAGTGAGAAGCAGCAATCGGACTATACATCCTCCTCATTAAGTAGGGAAAGGAACACAGCAATTTTATTTTGACCTTTAGAAGTGTGTGAGAGAGAACACTTTCATGCCACCACTGCACTAAAGGATCATTTTCCTCTTTCATGATAAGGATACAGAAAATTGCTCCATGTTTTAAGAGGAGACTGATCCTGATATGTACCAGAACTATGTCAGAATATTCAGATATAAGGTAAAAATTTTGATTCCACTCTTTCCCACAAGCATGCAAAGACAAATCCTGGAAGAATGTATGGAGGGTTTTAACCAATCTTAATAGGCTTGCATATCAGAGAAAATGTAAGCAGTTTTTAATGAGGAGAACTATGTTGACAAAAAAATGAGAATCTATTTAACCTTATTCCTAATGGCTTCAAGATGAGATTCACATGGGAGCTAGATGCCTAGAAGTTTTACGTGCTATGTGTACTAATCCACAAGGGAAAGATTATAAAACAAACTGTTCCCAAAAAAAATTATATATTCATAAAAGTTCATTAAATCTCTTTTATTTCAGAGATATATTGTTGTATGTAAGATCTCAGGGGCATATTAAGCACAAAGTTAACATGGAAAAAAAGGTTCCTGGCTTCAATAAACACACAGACTTAACCAACCTTGACAGGGTGCAACAACTGTTATTACTATACAAGGTTAGAGAAAATGAAATTCTTGAGATGATCAAATAAAATAAATATTCTTGTAGGTAATTTTGAACTAGGAAGCAACGTACAGAGAATCTTGCAATAGCCGTCATTTTGGTATGAAGTAAATATATAGTTTTGTTCTTGCTGTATGATATTTACTGAGAAAAACCTTTTCAGAATGGAAATGCCCTTTCTAGAGAGTTGCCATTGAGAAGGAAATTGGCCTGGGGGCTAGGGACTACCTAGGAATCAAGAAATTAAAGCAGATATCACAAAAGCAATATAAAAATTGCTTTAATACCGTTGTATATCTGAAGATACTAAAAATACTTTGGATATTACCCTTTTGAAGGAGACCTGGATTTCAGGACATTAAGGACCATTTACAGTAATGCTTGGGTACAGTTATCACAATAAAATAATATAACCTGAATGCCAGATCTAACCTGATGAATGAAGCATCCAGACTGTTGTCTTTTCTTTAGAGAAAACAGGAAATAGTTCTCTGGAAATGACATGCTTCCCTACCAGTGTTTCCCCTCATGTTCAGGCAGAGCTGTCACAGGCAGGTGAGGGAAGAATTTCCAGTCAGAAACTCCTTTCTGCATTTATGCTTCTGGGCAGGTAAAGCTGTAAAAGATAACTGCCATAGCCTCATTAGCACAGTGCAACACTTTGCTCCCAAAGGCAGCACCTCAACCCTCCAGCCCAAGTAAATAGGTTGCATACACAGATCAGATATAATCTGTAGAGAACTGATGTTCTTTTGGGGACAAAGTCACTCCTGAAAAATTCTCAGTTAAAATTAGCTCTTTCATACTCTATTCCCATCCCAGGATAGTAAAAAATTCTTTACCAACCCCTACATTTACGGTAATCTTGTGGTTCAAAGCTGCAGTTTGCTACAGCAAATTTCTTCGTGTCTGTGTATAAGCGTGGGTATACTCATTGTGGCTTTAGGTGTCTCTGGGCATTGCTTAACTATTTTAAAACATGAACAGGGGCAGGAGTTTTCATATGGAGACCAAAACCTAAAACAGTTGTAGTTTATGAATACAATGATGATTCAAAGGAGATCCTGAAAATGGAATTAAACTTACCACTTTTAAAAATTTGACGCTGTACCCATGTCAAAGTTCTGTGTCAGAAATTAGAATGTGGAAATTCCAAACCAAGTATTAACTTCAGCATGGAAGCCCCAGGTTGAAAGACTACAGAGGGTATTGCTAAAGTCAGAGAGTTAAGTAAGTGGATCTAAGGGTCCAGGTACTTCAGACCTTTTCACTCTAACACAATTACTTTCTTTCCCATATTGCAGTCAAAAGCTTCACTGAATTGTTCAGGATTAGCCTGTGTAACAAATTAGTTTTAACTAGAATCTTTAGTAGCAGGCAGATAACATGTCCTGGGATAAAAGTATATAATTTATTTAGGAACAGCTTATCACATACCCCTGTGGATCTGTATAAATTACACATGGAGCTGTTAGACATCTAGCTCCCACATGAATATAATAGGAATCAAGTTGAAAATGGACTTTCATTTTTGTCAACATAATTCTCTGAACCCATTGACTAAAAGGGCCTAACACTGAAAAATTGCACAGGGTTTATGATGAGCACAAGATGAGCCATAAATCCCTCTGTACTAACCAAAAGGGTCTAATCTACCCAGGTTCTTACATCCCCTTACTTGATTCTCTTACTTAACACTTACACTTACTCTTACTTACTTAAAACTCTCCTTACAAATACTGCAATGCTTCACACAAGGGACTGTTGACATGTCAGTTGTGAAAGCATCCTCTGCATTAACTACGCTGTGATCAGTAGTCACCCTGCTCCTCCATGTCACCATCTCAATCCCTTATGAAATGGATTCATCAGTGAATATTGCACACAGCCACTGGACTAACAATATAGCAGTTTCTGTCCGCCAGTGAAAATAATAACTTGAAGCCATACTGAAGCTATTTGCTAAACAACAAAAAAATAGCACTGTGTGTTTGCTGGATTGGGAGGCCACTGTCCTCCTAACCCGTTGAACATGCACACTTAGATAAAATAATTTCAGTTCATTATAGTTATTAAATAAATAAATAGTCATTACAGGAATAGACTCCCTTCTGATAAAAATGACCTTTACAAGGCAAACTCACATTCAGGAATGTTCCTAAGGAGTTTTAATAAGGAGAAAGCCAAGAGAACTAACATATAAGAAACCAGTACATTCTTTACTGGAACAGGGTTGTCATCCTCTCATCCACGCACACTTCAGGCAGCCATCTTCAGATATTCTGGGAAAGTAACATCTTCCAACATTCCTGAGGGGAAGTAAAGAATTCTTTGTTTCTCCAAATGCTTTCCCTAAACCAGACACTGTGTATTTGAAAATTAATGTATTGCTGATGAGGGTGGTCTGGAGACCAAGGTTCTCTATCAAGTCCAGCAGCATGCAAAGCAACAAGTTACATTTCTGGGCACTATTATGTCTCTGTGCTGAGCTGGTAGGAGACAAGGTTCTGCAATTATTTCACATATCTTGTAGTGGATAATAATATTCTTGTAAAAATTCCCTTAGCACTTTAGTAAAAGAACTGCATTCAGAGAGGCTGTCATCACTGATAGTGCTGAAATTAAGTAAACAAACTCAAGTTACTTTATTCCTGAATTAGTTCACTTTCTTAAGAGACATTAACACTGTGACCTCAAAATCCAGCCAGTCACACCCACTTCAATAAGGTCAAGCTCAAGTTTCAGCATAATTTCTTTTCCAGGTTAGGAAGGAGCCAAGTGAATCTAACACAAAGTTTGGTTTATCATCAGGGTGTCTTCATAATTCAATTCAAATATAGAGATATGCATTATCAAAGCCATGAACTTTATTAATTTAACCACCACTAAGAATTTTAAAATGAAAGCTGTTAAGACTGACTTACCATGGTTGTTCTGACTAAGTGGTTGGATTACACTCAACATCACAGTCTAAGCAAAGGCAGCTGAACAACATAAATGTGTACGCACTATACCTGGAGCTGAATTCTATACTCAGACCTCTTTGGTACAAAGTGACTTACATACCAAAAAGTTTAATTATTTTGAGAAATGTCCAGCACTCCCCCCTCTTTTCTGCAAAGTACTGAATTGATACATTTCTGATGCCCATGAACGCACAGGGATGCAGACCTCCCCACTATGGAAGGGCACACACCACCTAACTCTCAGTTCCCTGAGGGGTTTGTGCAGCCAGAGTTATTAAATGACAGAACATGGTTATGAATCACCTGTGCAGAGAAAAACGTCAGTCAGAAAAACAACATCATCACACCCTAAATAATCTATGCTTTCTTTTATATACATGGCATGAAATTCCAACTGTGATTTTAAAACAAAACAGATACAAATTCTTTATGTGAAGCAGTGGCAAAGGGGGAAAAAAGGGCTAGCTGAAAATCAATCTGAAGATAGCTAACGTAGCCCAGTATAGATCTGAAATAGCTAAAGGTAAGAATTAGCATTTTAATGATTGGAAAGCATGTAGATCCTGATAATTGTTTTCTCTGAATAAAGTCAAAACAAATCGCCCGTTTTATCCACAAAGAGCTTTTCTCACTGCTTGCATATGTAAGAGTCCATTACCTATCTTTAGCTAGGAAGACGGATAAATGAGCAACTATGAGCTTTATAGCGTAATTTATAAAGTCTTGGTTCAGCAGAGTGGGAGTTCTAAATGAATGTTATTTTACATTTGTGTAAATGCATGACAGATCAGGGGGTTTATGCAGTTCTGGAACTTTCTTTATATTAACAATGCACTTTGTCAAGTTAGTAGAAAAACCCCCTGGTATAAAAATGTCCATTATCTAGGGAAATCATAATTGGTTTTCATATCAGCTTTCCTTCTTAAAATACCCAAATGAACAAAGTAGATAATTGCAAAGTTCACAGAGTAGCAATTATATTCTGACTACAGCAATCAAGATGCTGACAAACTAAAGACCCACTATACACATAAATAGACTGATTTTTGTTTGCAGGTGACAAGAAAGCTAACCTTTAAGAGATATTTATGCCAGCCCTCACTTCATTCTACTGAGATTTACACATTTCATTTGTGGCATTTCAGCACTTTCTCCACACTGCACTCTGACTCTTGTTCAACAAGGTAAACAAACATGTATCTTACTGAAGGCAGCAATTAGTTCCATTGCCTTTTGTGGATGACTCTTTCCACTGCAGCACATGCAGATGCACTTTGGTGAACCGTGCTGTAACTAATTCTTAACATACGCAGATCTCAGTAACTTCCTGTAACTCACACTAGGGGAATTTGCCTGTAATTGTTTTTATGCAACTCTGTGTAATTAAATCATTCTTACCACTCACCTCCATTCCCTGTCATTGTTGTGTTATTTGCATCAGTTCAGTTTCCACTGGGCCAAATACACAAAATCGCATTTGGTGGTGTTATGTTCCAGTCTTGTATTAAATCCTGTATCAAGTTCTCCAATCTTGTATTAAGTTCTGCCTCTTACTTCACCTCGCTGTGTTTTGATGATGATGATGAGAAAAATGTTAATCCTTTAAAAAAATAAAAGATTGCTTTGAAAATTCAGAAAGATGACAGGACAAAAATACCTACTTTCTATTTTATATTTAGCATCAAAATATGTCATCATTCAGCTGAAATTTTCTGTCTTGTGCAGCTTTTGCTAAGAAACTAATAGCTATTAAATCTTTGCCATTGTCATTAAACTCTAAAAAGATTTTCCCAATTTTCAACAATTTTCATCATTTTCAAGGACTTGCCCATTGAATCTTTAGTATCTATTGTCCTATGTTTTCCTGAGATAGCGTAAAGAAACAAAATATGGAAAATGTAATATATCATACATCAACACAAAAAACCCCAGTAAAAGATACAAACCAATCCTCACTCTGAACAATTCTCAGGTGCGATTCTCTGGTCCTGACTATCCTGGAAGAACTGAGAGGTATTTACCATGCTGAAGTTTACTCACTGTCAAGTCTGTAAAAACACATTTGTATCTGGAAACCTCACGGTAAAACAATGCCAAACACAGTCCAAGGGCAGAATTTAGAAACACCATCTTCCAAAAAGGTGCTGAATGCGAACTCAAAGTGGTCCTTTTTTAATAATGGCACACATCAGAAAATGCTGGGACCAGCACTTAAACCTATTCTGCCTATTACCCATTTCCCAAAGTAAACTCTCTTTTCATCCCTCTAGCAAAATGTAATGCCATAGCGATATCAATCATGCATATACAAAATGGCCCGAATCTTTCCACACTTACCTGTTGTCAAGAACTTCCCTAATCCCTACAAGTCATCCTCAAGTTCTTCCTCAGTTACAGCAAGTCATATTCCTTTTAAGGCCAGCCTTCTAATAAACTTTTTAAAATTGTAAACCTTAATTTCACAATATTGATACCCACTCTAATTCTACTAATGCTTCATTTGATGCATGGGTAACACTGGAAATCTCAATGGCCTCTTTGATGGCATTATTTTTGCTACAAATTGACAAGTAATGACAAGCACAAGTAACATTTAAGTGTTTCTTTCAATTATCAAGGATGCTATTACCCTCTGTTAAGTAGCTTAACTAAGCAGTAGAATAGTCAAGCATCACATTTGAGCAAAGAGTAACATCAAATTGATTTTCCATTTTTTCCAACTGTTCACAGTGAACTTCTACATTATAAGTCATAAGGACATGTTTTGCACACCTTTGACATTTTAACAAATCTCAATGAAAAATAGCTACAAATAGCTATCTCCATACTAGCAGAAGCAATGAAGACAGTCAAAACCTTTATCTGATAAAGTTCATCCTCACCAAATTATACTCTTGAGATCTGATATATCTGCAAAAGAATATGTTTACTCCACCAAACAGCAAATCACAATGAAGAAATATACAGCTGTACAGAACAAAACAAAAAGACTGAAATGACACGGTGAAAATATATCAAAGGTTCAAGGCTTTTCCCAAGAAACTGTATTATAGCTCTTTGAAAGCAGTATGGCAGGGTAACAAAACCTGCAGTATAAGTTAGGGTACGCACACAGAAAATTAACAACTGCTTTCATTAAACTGTAGATTACACCTCTTAGTGTGATTGTATTTTAAAACACAAGGTATGTTGCTTAAATGGGAAGTGAGAGTATTAGTGGCAATACCAGCTGTCTTGGAAACCTCCTAATGAACAAAAAGACATGGAATCATAAATAGAAACAACTGAAGGATTAGAAATCCTGCAAATGTAGGGAAGATTGGAAAGTAGTTGGGTCCTAATGCTCTCAGTAAGTAGGACTGTTAGGATTGATAACTGTATTGCAAGCATCAGCATAATTTCTGCATTAAATAAATATTTTGTTTTGCTCTTGCATTCAACATTGTGAATCTGTGCTCTGTGATTCACTTTCTGGCTTTACTTTGACTAATGAGCAACTAGGGTATCACTGCTACTAGCCCTCAATATGAATATTTGAAGACTGATATTCCTGGGGCTTCATATCTCAAAGGACTCGGAGTTGTTTTCCCTTAGCTACAAGGTTAAGTTGCTCTAAGATAGCACTTTCAACAGAGATGTTGTAGTATGTCTGACTTGCTGACTCACTTGAAAATAAACAGCCTTACCACACTTCATTCACAGAAGCAACTGACTCCCCACCTGCTTATTCTACCCCAACAGAGCAAGCCAACCATAAAACCACATACTATTTTTTGGATGTTCAATGCATCTCATACAGAGCAGGTAGTAGAACTTCTAGGTCACAGCACAGTTGCTTCTTGTTCTACATTAGCTTGCAAGTTTACATAAACTGAGGGCATACCCCTTGTTCTGGTAAGGACACAAGTGCCTATTTTGTTGCCAAAATGTACAAAGGGTGACTCCTCTCCAGTTCAGTGTCTCTCTCATGCCTTCAGTCTAGCATTTGATCCTTCCTCCACACTTCTTGGCTGGAATTCCAAATATTCGACATTTCTCACCTGCCAACAATATTCTGTTCTAGTGCTACAACATTGGTATGGTAGCTCAAGGATCTCAGCAAGGCAAGACTTAGAACAGTGAGGTAGTATTAAATAATTGGACCATACATGAAAGAAAATTGGAAGATTTAAAAAACAACTAAACAAACAAAACACGACATCTACCTGTGAAAGTTTATGTGCCTCTGTCTAGTTTTCCAATCAGTCCCTGATGTATAAAATATGTTAATTGTCCTGCAAACTTGAATGCACAAACAGTATTTTGTACAGTGGAGTTGATGTTTTTCAATTTTAGCCCCGTTACTTTGTATCCACAATGATACTTCATTGCTTTGGTATTTTGTACTCCTCTTCTAGCTTGGGGCTATGTTATCCTCTTCCAGTTTCCTTTCTATTTATGAGACTAATTCACAGATACGCAGAGATTATAAAAAGGTGCATGTGCTGAGATACAACCTGGAGAGTACAATAAGGACAGAAAAAGAAGGTTTGTTGGGAAAGCATTTCTTGTACAATTTTAGAAGAACAAGATGCAGTATTGTAGAAAGTCTTGAAGAAAATAATGTGTTCCTACTGCATTTACTGATCTACAGAAACAAGTATTTAGAGCAGCAGAGCAATGATATATGAGTCTTTTAAAAGAAATCATGGATCAAGATGTCACAGAAATAAATACTGACTGCAGTCACGAACACAAGGAATGAAAACAGATTGACTGTGAAGAATGAACTGGTACAAGAAGGATAGCAAGCAGTCATTACAGGTGATGTATTCAGAAGTTCAAATGAGAGGAGGGAATTCGTAATGGACATTACATGAGAAACCTCGTATGGACCAAGTATGACTGAAGAAAAGAAGAAATCATCAGAAATTTTGAGTCTGAGTCAAGTACAAAAGTAAATTAACAGAAATCTGGATTTTTGTGATGCACTTATTATGACCTGGAAGCAATTAGCAATCCAATTATAACAAACAGAAGCACAATCATAAAGTGATATTATGACTTAGCTAGGGCTACAAGAAGTCATCTTACTTCAAAACAAGCTATCCAAGGAAAATTGTTACAGTAATATTAATGGTGGTATCTCCTAAAAGCTTGTTTATTTTTGTCTTGAAAAGACAAAAGCTTAGGCATAATATTACAGACAGAAATATGTTGAAAAGAGAGATTGTAGCTTCCTCATGTAAGGACAGAAGGACTGTGGATGTTACTTTTATCCAGACTCATTCTGATTTTACATTTGACAAAGCTGGTGAAAGAATCAAGTTCCAGTTCTAAATTCCTGGCATCGCCAAAACCCCCACTGTTGCCTGCAGGATTTTTGGTGCATCACAAATGAAAGATTCTGATCAAATCAGGCTAAGACGTTTTAAAAGAAAATTATTTTATGAAGTGATCATTATAGAAACCCTCCTTCAATATTTTTCTTATTACCTAGAGTACTGTGCTATAATGATAATTAAAAAACCCCTCAATAACCAAAAAACCTAGCAGCAGCATTTCTACAAATTAAAGTGGTTTCTCATTAAGTGGCCTCAGCTGCTAGACAGGAAGTCAGACTAACAAAACAGCCTTTCTGTGAAACAGCTACTAGAGGCATTTTTCAGGATCAAATTAGCTTTTCACTATAAAGGCTTCCTACTGATTTTTCTCAAGAGCTCAGTTTCCAAAATGCAGCCAGGTACCCTACTGATACCTGTTTATTTTAGTTGATTTGGCTGGAAGTTTGGTTTAGGATCTTACTGAAACTGTATTCATTGAAGGCTCTCAATTATGTCCTTGTGATATATATGTGTATGTATGTGTATATATATGTATACATCCCCTCACTTATATTTCTCTTACCCACTTCGTTGTTCCTCAGTTTACACTATTTTTGCTTGATGAAGCCACCCCTTGCAGCTGCACTGGAGAAAGGCTGTACACACAAACTTTGTGTATAAGCAGGTGTGCAGTTTTGCTCACAAAATACAAAACTTTTCACCACCTTTCACAGGATGCTCACAAGGAAAGCATCTACAATAGAACACTTGAGATAATGAAGTTTAATAGTTTTTCCCATCAAGAACAAAAAATCATTACTTTGAACCCAAAAAGAACCGTATGTACCAAAAGACTTCGATGGTGCAGCATTCATAGGGTGACTCTTAGGTACTCACATGGCATCTGTCACTCTAATGTATTGTGACCTCAAACATCTGCAAGTAGTTCTCTTTACAAAACTCCTCTGCAGTTAAAATGTCCTACTGAACCTCATCTTTGAGGGAGGGACTTTATTCACAGAGAAGCCACGTGGCTTTCTGCAGTTGTATGGGAAACTGTACACAGACCTATGTCTCGGTCAGACAGTTTATCTTCCCGTAGCGCGGCAGGACCATGGAGCATTCCCCTGGTTCAGTCACTGGTAACGGGGAGCACAAAATGTGAAGTACAACAGGAACATAAACAGGATTTGGACTCTAATCCAGTCTTAGTGAGGACACAAACCAAAATGCGATTGACAATTCTCCTTAGATTCTAAGCTTGCAAAAGCAGGCCTACAAGTCTGAATAGACTAAAAAGTTTCTGTGAAATGAAGATGTGTGAAAGTGTTTACAGAATAAAAAAAATGCCAAATTCAGCCTCTTCAACCTCTGGCTTTTAAGGACTGTAGGTCAAAGCACTTTTGTGTGTCTAATATGCCCCAAACAGGATAATCCAATGTAGCCCAAACTATTTAAAGGATAATAACCTCTTTATTTTCCTCTAAAGAAAAAAAAAATTGAAGAAACCACCTGGGGTACAGAGTGAGCTGACTGCAGTGATTTTCTCAGACCATTGCACTACTCAAACATTTATTCACCTCTGAAGAGGAACTGGCTGCATTTCAAAATCACTTTCTCTGGTCTTCTAATCAGTCCCTTGCAGACAGGAATGGAAGAACAGAATCTGTATTAAAAACGCATCAGGAACCATATTTTCTCTCTCCCTGTGTAAGAAGAGGACATGAAGGCTGGTGGTCTGAATACCAGTCCTCCATGTGTACCACATGAATCAGATCTGGCAGGCAAGCAGATGGTACACAACATAACCAATTCATTGCTCTCTTAACCTTCCTTAATGATTAATTTGGCACTAATTGCAGATTGCATAAATATAGCTCATAATTTATGATTCATGTAGCAAATGATTTGTTAGGTTCAAACCTCAATTTTAGCTAAATTGTACCTTTATCTTTGTATTCAGCAGTTATTAAAACTGTTATTCAATACCCAAACTTAACAGAGAGCATTCCTGTGCAGAATGAGTTTCTGGAGTTTGCAGAACACCCTACCTATCCACCAAGTTTTCTGCTCATGTGTATTTTCATTTTTAGAATTAAAAAAAAAAAGAATTTTTAACATTTCATTGGAAAAAAAGACCTTACTATCTACATAAGTTTTGTGGTAAGACTAATAAATATTTTTTCCAGCATGGAGCAAGTACAGGCCTACAATAATGCATGGAGTTCCAGTTCTGCTTCTATAACAGCAATGTTTGCTGTTACACAGGTTATGTTTTATCAGAAGTCTGAGATGCTGGGAATGAGTTTCAGTTTCCATGCTCTCTTAGTTTTCATTTACAAAGCACATACGTTAACAGTTCAAACAGAACACATGAAAGAGAGGCAGCTTGTCATTATATGAATGTGTTGCTAATGACGACTAGCTGATTAAATACCATAACTTTTTCAAATTCATTTGACTCCTACCTCTGTGTCATGATCTTGAGCTGTCACTAAGCTACCACTGTGTTTACCATCAACAACTAATACTGCTCAATCCTAGAGCAGGAAGGATTCTTGAACTATTCTACTGAGACTTTTGCTGACATTAATTCTTCCAGATTAACCATGCATTATCTTGTGTAACATCAAATACAAAAGGCTTAAATTGCCATTCAGGAGCAAAATTTTACAGAAACAAATCAGTGAACCAACAAATGTGCAAACAGAGGAAAGTGCGTATGGAAGAGTAATGCATCATCAAAATTAATTTTTGCCAGTTCAACAAAGAACTGGATCTTGTGTGGAAGGATAACAAGACCCATTTTTCCATCAACAGTGCGGTCCTAAGAGAGTAAAAGTATGCTAGATTGTTCTTTGAGAAAGAAATATTTCCATACAGACATAAATATTACATGCACTTTTCTGCTATAAGAAAATGTTCTCCACTAAAACCACTCTCTCGTCTCATCTACCTATACGTACACATACACATATTTAGCTCTCCACACTTTTCCTTCCATCTTATGGAAGCACAGACAGTTTCCTTATAGCCCACTAGACACTGCAAACCTCAGCTAAGACTGTTTTTTCTGATATATGTTTCTAGACTAACCCCAGTGTCTGCCTGGGTCGCCCTCCAGGCCCACTGCAAGATAAATGAACTGAGATGATAGAACACCTGTGAGCTCTACACAGATAAGGAGTTTTCAGAATTTTTCATTCAATAAGAATAACAGCAGCACAAAAATATCTTCTATTATAGGAGCATCTCAAAACCTACTCTATCAGGTGCTGAAAGTAAAATGAAAAATGATGGATCGTGGCACAAAGGACTCACAAGGGCAATATAACTACGAAAACAATGCCGTGGGGGTGGAACAGATCTGGAAAAGGGCCATGCCAGGTAACAATAAGCCAGCAATCAGTTAAGAGTATACAAGCTGCCCAGTCATTATCAGATTTTTCAGTTAGCCTGAGAATAGGCAATTTTAATAAAGCACTATTTTCTTTCACCTGTTTAAGATTATGTGGCTGTTCACCTGTTCAGCATGCTACAAAAGGCCACAAGCAGCTCTCTGTGACAAAAGAACTAGATTTTTAGCCACTGCAGAAAAGCCATATATCACAGATTCCTTTGGAAAGCTGTATAGTGGCTGCAGATCTGTATAACATTTGCTAAAGCTGCTGCATTGGAGTTACATAAATCTATTTCTAATACTGAATTCTAAGTACTATGTTAAAGTATTGACTTAATTATATGTAATTAATACAGAGGTGATGAATTCACTTTCATAAAGGAATGTAATTTACCTAGTGTTCACAAGTTAATTTTGTTGTGTTTTCTAACTATACATTAATTACTCTTTCATTGATATTAGACAAAGTTTTATGTGATAGAGTGAGCTTCATCACCAGATACTGTGATGGATTGACCTTGGCCAGAAGCCAGGTGCCCACCATGCCACTCTATCACTGCCCTCCTCAGCTGGGTGTGGAGAGAAACTTTGAGGAAAGGCTTGTGGTTCTAGACAGGGAGAGATCACCCACCAATTACCATCATCAGCAAAACAGACTCAGGAAAATTAGTTTAATTCATTGCCAATCAAATCAGAGTAGGGTAAAAATCAAATCAAATCTTAAATCATCACCTCCTCTACCACTCCATTCTTTCTGGGCTCAACTTCACTCCCAAATTCTCTCCCTCCCTCCCCACTCTCCTTCCCCCCAAAAGTGGCAAAAGGAGACAGGGAATGGAGATTGTGGTCAGTCCATCATACGTTGGCTCTGCCACTCCTTCCTCCTCAGGGAGAGGACTCCTCACACTCATCCCCTACTCCAGTGTGGGTTTCCTCTCTACATAGGAGACAGTCTTCCACAAACTCCTCCAACATGAGTCCTTCCCATGACTGCAGTTCTTTGCAAACTCTTCCAGCATGGGTCCCCTCCACAGGGTGCTGACTTTCAGGAACAGGCTGCTCCAGTGTAGGTCCCCATGGGTTCACAAGTCCTGCCAGCAAACCTGATCTAGTATGTGCTCCTCTCTCCATGGGGCCACAGGTCCTGCCAGAAGTCTGCTCCAGCTTCCCACAGGGTCACAGTCTCCTTTGGGCATCCACCTGCTCCACCGTGGGCCTCTATGGGCTGCAGGGGGCAAACTGCCTCACCACAGTCTGCAGGGAAACCTCTGCTGTGGCACCTGGAGCACTTCTTCCCCCTCCTACAATGATCTAGCCATCTGCCGAGTTGCTCCCCTCACATATTCTCACTCCTCTCTCTGGCTGCAATTGTTCTTGGTGTTGAGCAGGGGTTTTTCCCTCACTCTTAAACACATTATCCCAGAGGCACTACCACCATCACAGATCAGTTGGCTTTGGCCAGCAGCAGGTCCATCTTGCAGCCAGGTGGTATTGGCTTTGTGACACACTGGGGAAGCTTCTAGCAGCTCCACACAGAAGCCACCCCGGTAGCCACCCCCCACTACCAAAACCTTGCCATGCAAATCCAGTACTGACATAAAAGGAAGTATACGTGCAAGATGCAGGTGCAGAGTACAATTCAAAGTATGCTAGTTATTTCTGTGAGTGGAATACTGATTTAGTTTATTTTCAGGTGATATCATTATGTATCCCCAGAAATTCAATAAAGCTAAAAATCTGATTTATATATCGCATTAGTAAGGGTACATGGTCAAATATTACAGAAACTACTTACTGATGTTTTACAGTCACAACTTACTGTTGAGCTCCAGTCCCTTTTTCAGAAGGTTTGCAATATGAACTTGAGATGCTTTTTATAATGTGCAGAAACTCCATCATCTTTGGAAACAGGAAAGTAGTGATGTCTATGTTGACGATAAATGAAGCTGAAGAAGTAACGTTATAAAGACAAAGATAACGGCATGGTATGCTCAGGAAAACATGTGACCATTTCAATCAACCTGAAAACCAGCAACAAAGTGAGTAGCAGTGCATCAATACTTCTTCCAAAGGATTAACTGAAACATGCTGTTTGAACTACCTCATACAGACGGAAGTTTTTAAGAACTAACCAGTAAAAACAGTCAAACTGGTAAATGCGCTAATACGTTTATTCAGCAGTAGTAACTCTGATAAGGCTTGAATTCAGCAAGTAGGAACAGAAATCTAATTGGATTACTACTCAGCACATCAAAAATGGACACAGAAGTCAAGCTTTTGAATCCATCTCCTGAGATGAACTTAAGATTCATTAGTTGCCACAGAAAAGCCAATGCAAAGATTAAAAAATTTCAGTGGAGGGGCAGGTAGTAGGGACAAATCCTTAATGAAAACAACATTTAATCTTCTTTTTAAATAGAAATTGTTTGCTTATTGCTTAAACAAAAATTGCTTGCTTACTTTTCTTGTATTGTTGAATTACAAAGGAATGAATAAATTAAAGATGTCTCTCTTATGCTACCTCTTGTTGTCTACACCTTAATCCTTTAAACTCAGCCAGCCAGATGTCACATATATTCTTTAAGCTCAGAAAACGCTATTTGTGGGGGGGGTTGTGCTTCAGTAGATGGTCAGAATGCATCTATCTCCTGACTGTAGAGCCATGCAAGTATCTTTTTTTTTTTTTGTCACAGTTTTAAAGGTTGGGAAAAATATCTAAACAAAGTAGACAGAAGTACTACTAAGGAAGAACCATGTATATTCACTCCAATTCCCACTGAAGTTTCCTGAAGTTAGTATTTTGATTACAAAGAGTCATGACGTTAAGTTTTACTGGCATAAATCTTCAAGAAAACTGAATTTCAAAATCACAGGGGTGCGTAATTGCAGGTATTGACTTTTTCATTTATTCACAGAAAAAAATAAAATATAACTGTTTTCTCTTAGCCAAGCAACTGTGAATGCAAAGCTGCTAATCTATCCTTGAAACGGACTGAATTCTTCAGACTGTGTACAGATAAACTGTCAACCTAGGCTTTATCAATTGGCCTCTTTCCACATCACTAGTAAAACTCTGATGGATTTCAGTAATAGGACCTTTAAAAATATATTTTAACAAGATTTTGACATGTCTGTTTCTATTCAATTCAAGCATTTATGCTCATGCTATTTTCTCCTTGAGCTCCAAGCACGTAACATTTTATAGTCACCTGGTTTATTCTCAGCTTGTTCCTGGACTAAATGTAGGAAAGAGCTAACAAGTGCCTATTACAACCTTGTTGACTTATTTGATAGACTGTGAATGAGATACTGCAAACACTAACCTCTGCGAAATTTTCAAATTCCTTTTGTGCTGAACAAATCTGGAATCACAGGACAGATTTAGAATCACAAACTACTTACAGGTCTTTTTTAATTCCACTTTTACACATTTACTTGACTTCCTCTTCCTTTTTTCTGTTATATATGCAGTGACAGACAAGACAATTAAATTTACAAAACTAGGAAGTCTTGTGGCTATTGGAAAGGAAAATCCTGCCACTTCTCCAATAACTACTTTGGCACAAAAGCTACTGAAATGGCAAAGTTTGTGATTTACTCTCCTGGTTACTTACTGGTTCCTTTGAAATTATGTACCACCATGAAACTTTGAGATGTACATCTTTTTCTCCTGTTTAAGTTTTGCAGTACTGTTTTCTCATAGGCAAATTATTCAACAATATGTGGAACATGCAGTAATTGGATTGTAATAACTGGTAACAGCATAACAAATTCATTTAATGGATTGGTGTCATTAACTAAAACTTCCTCTACTCTCCCTCCCCTACTATATTTTGTGGTAAAACAAAAAGTATTAGTAACTATGTCTAAATGTTAAAAATAAAATATAACAAAGTGGGAAACCAAGATTTGATGACAGAATTCTGAAACTGAGTCTTATTCTTCAAGACACATGCCCAATGCACATCAGAGGTAATGCAAAGTTTTCCTTCAGAGAAAAAGATGATGGCATAATTTTTTAATTAAATGGTTTGATCCTATATGTTCTAGTAATTAGGCTACTTCTTCAGAATTCTTCTTTTTTCAGAATAAGACATCTTAGAGAATTTATCACCACTTATAGTATATCCATTGAAAGAAAATAATCTAGGGAAATCATCATCATTGTCAGAAAGACACAAATAGATTCTGTAATCGAACTTTAAACTCACATATATTGCCACTTCTAAATCCTTTTCCTGCTATTTCTAATATTTTTTTTTCTATTACTTAAAACCTGGTGAAAACTAAACAATATTGTTCAACTGACTGTATTTATCTATAGTGGGTTTGCAAAATGAGTCAATGCCCACTGCAAATTTCAGTTAATTATGTTGGGAGGTTTCACAGTACCGTTACTAATTCAAATATTCCAGTTTAGTAGTGATTACTACAGACTATATTTGTAAATATAATTGTGTTTCTGTTATACATGTTGCTGCAAGTAGAGATATTTTGCACATAGCAGGCAATGATATGACAGATTTTGAGCAACAACAGCCTCAATTATCTAACCTTGTTCCCCCTTGTTTCTGATTTTGAAAAACACAGAGACAAACATATTAATCTTCATTCCAGTTTACTCTTCAAATTTTTTTGAGACCATATGCAAAACCTGTCAAAATTGGGGTTTTGTGAAACCGGAATGATCTCTCTCTGTTGTAGGACTGAGATCATGAACACATTTGACAATTACAAGATCAACCTTTGCTATTTCTGATGGATGCCTAACTATTTCCTGGCTCCAAATCTGCTGTATAGTTCAGAAAGGTACAGAGGCTGACACTAAGATGTCAATAATTGTTGTACAGTATGGGTGGAAAAAATAAAAGCACCACAAAGAGGAATAAATTCCACATAAAATGGATGCAAATACAGTATTAATATTGGAGAGCCATAAAGAGCCATTAATATTCCTTTCTGTCCCCATGCTACATCAAGCTCATTTGCTTTCAGCAAGTTTGTCAAAAATTCCAAGTGTCATCAGAAAATTACAGTGAAGTCCTTATAGATGATTCACAGGTCCAAATGTTAAACAGGAGTATTAGTTATGATAAGTGGCTTGTGTACAAAAATATAATTTAAGGGATTTATCAGAGAACAGATCCTAACTACGCACAAAAATATTTTTTTAAAGTTTCCAGCACTCTGGAATGGTAGTTCTACAATTGTGGATCCCTTTTTGTCTAAAGCAAACACCAGCAAAAAAATCTCAAACCACCAAAAAACTGCAAGCTGTACTTTTTTTGACTAATGAGAATTAATTTCTGTGAAGTAATGGAACCCTTGTCTTCAGAAAACCATTTACATCCTGTAAATAGATGAATTGAACTTCAGATGAAGTGGATAACTTAGGATTTTATGTTCATACTGCTAATCAAAATGGAAGAGTAAGTAAAGATGACAGAATGAACATTTTAAACTTTCATGGCTGCTATCGAAAAGGAAACCTGTGTCTTAAGTTTGAAAGCTTCAGATTTGTTTTCTTCAGTGCCTTCACAGAAGAGCCAGAATAGAATCACTGCATAGGCCAGAGAAGAAAACAATACTCCTCCTAATGATCTTCAATTTACATATTCAGTTGATTTCAAACACTGCATATTGTGCAGCTCAATGCTTCCAAACAAATTCACTCATGTGAGCAGTCCCACTACATACACTAGTGTTAAGAAAATAAAGTTCAATTTAAAAAAAAATTAGAACCAAGCAAGCATTTTTTGACAATATATTTTCCTTCAACTATACCTAAAAGTTAACCAGAACCGATGGGGGTTTGCAACAGTCAAGCTCAAAAGATTGCCAATAGAGTCAGAATTGAACGATATGAAATGAAGTGGAGATTGGCTTCAGGCTGCCAACCTGACTTCTTTTTTTAACAGTCATAAGCCTTTAATCTTACACAACACTCCGTATGCAACTGCGGGGCTGCCTCTGTCTTCAAGCATAGAGACACAAGTGAAGCATGCTGCACATGACATGCACTGCCCTAGGAGCAGCTCAGGGAGGTATCATGCACGACTTGGATACAAGTCTTTCCCTCTATCCCTCTGCCTGAAAGTGGAGAAGGTTTAAACTGGACTATATTTGTAACAAATGATGCCATTCTTGCATCAAGCCAGATGCTTCCTCCACACACTTGCAAACATAGCCCACACAGCAGGTATTGTCTGTTTTGCAAAGTGAAGGACTGAGCCTTTTCTCAGGTTCAGACTCATTTGTTTAGATGTCCTCATGCTTAAACGAACTGAACACTGGTAAAAAATATGTTACAGGCTTACATGTAAGCAGTTACTCTAATCAAATTGCTCTTGACCTTGCAGTTTTTCATAATAGCATTTTCATTTCCAGATCTTTGGATTAAATGTTTCTTAACAAAAATAGTGGAAAATTTAGTGATAAAAATACTTTTTATAACACTGTGATAATTTTAAAAACCTGAACTTTTTTATATATAGAATATTCCACTTTTTATTAGCATTAATCATGAAAGTGCATGGGTGTATTAGGTTTTAGACTCTTACTCATATAGCCTGATCCCAAATCTGTTAGTTTACATTCATAGTTTACTATCTAATTTTTAAATTAATACTTTATTAAATGTTGGTCACAGAAAAGCTCGTATTTTGTATTCCTGATGTAAATAAGAGTTCATACCAGTCTTCCACATTTCTGTACCAAGGCTTGTTTAAACTGATTAACTGGAAAAACTGTTAAAAGAGCCTTATTTTTATTTATTTTTTTTTAAAAAAGCAAGAAAGTCTCGGAAAACAATCTGGAACAACTCTTTCTTATCTACCCCTAACTCTCCATTGCAATGTAGCATGCAATGTCCTTTGATTTAGGAAAAGTAAATCTGCCTCTTGGTGTTCAATTAAGCTCAGTTAAATACATGGGTATTGGGGCTCATGTGCTGGCTGATGTAGTTTTAGCTACAGCCCAACAATATCACAGATTTACAGAACAGTAAAGACTGGAAAGGACCTCTGCAGCTCATCTAGTCCAACTTCCTTCTACAGCAGGTATCTGATGCTTGGTGAATTCTGCTTCATACTGATAGGAAGAGCTGACACTGAATCAGAGTGCTCTGAAACTGTGTGACTGTAGAACCAACTTCTCATGCTGCTGACTGCAGATGTTTCAATAGATATTCCTAACACCTGGCAATATTACAACTCTAAAAAGAGAACATAATGCAGAAAGCAATAGCAAGTAGAACAAATTACATCCTGTCTTCTGAAGAGCAAGCACCTGAAAACTGGCCTTTGATGCTGAGAGTTCCCCAGTAATGATCTGTACTCAATATTGCAGAGACACATAGGTCAGGTCTAATAAGTTCTTCTTGTTATGAATATAAAAAAAAGAGAACACAGTTTCATACTGTGTAAAATTACAATCTAAAGCTTCATATGCAGTATGGAAGATGTAGAGTTAGTGGACTATTAGTGCAAAATATGAAGTCAGATAATCAAAGCTTATGCTATAATAGATCTCAGATTCAGCAGTCACATTAGAAATATTTTATTGTGGGAGGATATGTAAAACATCATAATAGACTACTTTTTAGATATAATGCATTTAATTTTATTCAGGGATTTAAAAAAAATCCATCCCTTTCTGACCACTCATAACAAAACACTCACAGTATTCTTTTGTTACTTACTGCTACGTTTGGATGCCTATGAAGAATTCTCTGAATATAATTCTGGATGCAAACCTCAGGCTCAGAATCCCAAAATATTTTAAGTATAGAGATCCTGTCATGTAAAAGATTATCTCTCTGATTTTCCTTGGCATAATTTCGAAATGGCAAATCCCAGAGTTATTTTTTCCTCAAACAGAATGCAATCATAGCTAATAGCTAACCAAGGCTCTTGGACAAGTTATGGCAATATCTAGATAGACATCTAATACAACAGTGAAGGTTGAAGCACTGGAGTTATTCTTGGCTTGAGTAACAATTAGAAAAGCCCAAGTAGGGTTACTCACCTTGTATCAAGGAGTGAGGAACAGAAAGGAAATACTCATTACAGTAAATTACACAGAATTACCCATTCCTGTACAGCAGCAGTCAAATACAACCCTATTATGAGGGACGGAGACTTTACACTGAGCTGTCTAAAAGGCCTCCTATCTAATTCATAGCAAAATGGAACTAACTGAAACAATGGATGCAAATCAGCAGCATAAGCTGTCTCAGAAAGTCAATCAGAAAGACTCTGGGAGCTAGGACTAAAGAAAGCACATTTGAATAATTGAAGAAAAGCAATGCTACTGTTTTGTTACTCACAGTGAAATTCAGTAAGGTGCTCATCCTCATTTTCCTGAAAAACTCATAAGTGGACTCCAAGAAGGAAGACTGGTTTTATTCCTTGTCCTACTGACAGAATTGTTTCACTCTTCAAGACTATTAAATCAGACAGACAGGTTGTAAACCTTAAAAACTGAAAATATGTATTTTCTTAAACCAAACATTTTACACCCATATAAAGCCATGTTCTGTACTTACATACTTTAGTCTGCTTTTACATTCTTCACTTTGGAGGAGGCTCAGGCTAAACCATTACATTTTCAGTCCTACCACATGATTGATTGAATTATTTTAATTTCTCGATTTTTAGTGTAGTTCTTGCACAGTCTATTACTACAAGAAGTGCTTAGGTGTGGCGGTGTTTCTGCACTTCCTGTAACATGGGAGGTTTTATTAATCATCGAATCATATGGAAGGAATCTCAGGAGTTCATGTAGTCCAACCTCCTGCCTAAAGCTAAGTGAGACCAGACCAGGTTGTCTGGGGCTGTGTCCAGACAGGTCTTGAAAATCTCCGAGAACACGGACTCCACAATTTCTCTGGCAAGCCTGTTCCAATTATTAGCCCATAATGATTTTCTTTTTCCATATAGCTAATCCAAGGCACTCCTGTTTCCAGCTATGAGCACTGTCTCATTCTCCCACCACTATGCACCTCAGTTAAGAGCCTGACTCCATTTTCCTGGTAACTTCTTAGGTATTGAAATTCTTGTTTGCCTGTTAATGGATGCAAAAAATCTGTATTTGCTCAGACTGTAAACAGAATAACTGGCAATGCTTATAAATGGGGAAAATTACATTGCATTCAAATTTACATTCTTACCCACTGATGTTTCTAAATATTTTGCACAATCATATTTTATGACTATTTTTTTAAACATGCAGGCTTAAAAAAAGATGGGGAGGGACAGCAAAGTAAAACTTCTTTTTAGTGACAGACCACCACTAAAGAATAGTAGTTAAACTACTTTGAGTTTTCTCATTACATGTTCCCCTACCTGGTATCACCATTCCTGCATACACTACAACACCAGCAGCTCTGAAGAGAGAAAAAGTATTTTTAAATCTGGAACAAAAAGCAGGACCCTGGCAGAGCCTCAGCTTCTGTAATGCCCCAGTAATTAACAACACAAAAACCAGAAACTATATAACAAATAGTAAACAAATGGGCTTCTGAAAGGAACTTTCCCAAACATTTTCAATCAGTTATCAGAGAGGGCTCATCTCTCAGCACCCATTCTAGGAACATTCTTTTTTCCATTGCATTGTAATAAACACCTCACCAGCATTGTTACTGCTGAAACAGATCATCTGGGAAGCAGATGTAAGCTTTGCCATCACTGGATACTGTGCTGCTGTTCTACTGTTTACATGATTTGAAATTCAGTGCATGCACAGTCCCCTGGCCAATTTGTTTGAGTTTATTAATTTTCTTTCTAATATTTTCTACTTGTTCTAATGACAGAAAAGCATCCCTAAGCCTGCAGGTAAAATAGAATCAAATTTTTAAACATCAGAGTTCTAATAAAGGCCTGGTTCTTTAGCAACTATTAAATAATTAAGAGGTTGCAGCAGCAGTTTGAAATGGCCCTTTTCAACACTTGGTAATTTATTTTCATATCAATACCATAAATCATGGGCTACCCACATTCCTAGTGTCATTTGAGGACGAATTGTGACGTTCTAAGGCTGTTTTGAGGAAAAGAAAGAAAACATGCTGTATTAATAAAAAGTAAAAGAAGAATCTTTGTAGCTTTAAATTAGATTACACAGCTGAAGTTCTATTCACATTCCATGCCTCTACATTTTCCCACTGCAATGAAAACAAACCCACTTTGTTTGCATCAAACATGAGCAGACGGAGACGGAAGAAACAGCATGTCTTGGTTTATCACCCCATGATCTTTTTTCTTAGCTACTGCAGCCCAACTCCCGAGAAACTGGTGAATTTCTGTAGTTGATAAGGGAAGGACAATGGATCATTTTGATATGTCTCTGTAGCCTCTGTGAGATAATAAGATGTGAGCCAGCAGAGAAGCAAGCTTGGGGTTGACAAACACAAGAACACATGAATCTTCAAGAATAATTGGAACGACAAAGCTCTTTGGGGGAATTGATTCTTTTTCATTCTGGTCCCTATAAAAACTTTTGAGTGTTCCATTTTTTTCTCAATTCACTGAGGACAGCTTCTCCCTGGGTATAAACCATTGACTTCATTTGAGCGTGTCATCAAGATAACTGCACATTCGATTATCCATAGAATTCTACATGTAACAGCTTGCATATTTGCAAGGTGCCAGTTCTGCAGGAAGGATACACCAAGGTTGTAGTTTCCTCATGGTGGATGGTTCCACCCAATGCTGCTCTGCCATTATTCACCAATTCAGGACAATAGAGTCAGTCTTCCCTTTAAGAGTACTTTGGAATTAAAAACAATACACTGGGGGTCCAAGAGACCTAACAGAAACTTTAAAGAAAAAAAAAGTAAGTCTGATGATGTTGCCTATTATACACTAGTGCCTTACGACACCAGGCATGGGAAAAACATGTAAAAACTCAATTTATTTTGTTCACAAAAAAGGACTTTCCTAAAGCTTTTGACAATTTTGAATTCTGCTTTTAAATTCAAGTGTCTGGTTTTCCATGAAAGTTACGACTAAATCAAAACTAGAGGAGGAACAGATTTTCATTGTTAGGCCATGTATGACTTTTTTTAAGATGTGGAAATTAGACCCACAAGCCATCTAAATTTTCATCAGAAAGTAAGATTAGTTTCTAATGAAAACCAGCTATAGCTATGAAATAACTCTGCTTCCTCAGTCTTTTCAGATAGAGAGGCTTAAATATTTTTTGTAGTAATCTTAAACAATGCCATAAAGAAAGAATCACAATAGAGCAAAAACTTTTGGGGTTTTTTGTTTGCTTCTCACTAAGAACATGGTTGGCAAAGGACAGAGAAGGGCGAGTTCAGGCAGAATTCAAGTAGGAATATAGAAGTTCTGAAAACTGCAGTCACTTGCTAAGAACCACCATAAGCATAAAGTAGCAACCCTTTCTTCTTTTTCCCTTCAGGCAAGCATGGAAATCAAGTGCACCATTCAACTCTGCAACTGAAAGAGAAGCAAGTGATAGCTAACAAGACAGGTCCAGGCTAACTTCATATCCATGCCCACTATATGCTCAAAACAAGCTTTAATACAGGACTCCAATATACCTGTATTGGGAAAAATGCCTTTCTGATATCAAAGACATATGTTTCCCTTTTCTTCCTCTCTTGATTTTCTTTTCCCCCCTCCTCAAAATGAGATAACATGAACCAAATACCTCGCTTTGGAAGGAAAGAAAAAATGTAGCTATTCCATGGTTTCTACCTATGTTCATCACTAAAGGACTGAACAGAATTCCTTCAGAGGAAAATCATGACAATGCAGTCGGGTGCCACACCAAAAACCTCAAAATAGAAGTAAGTTTAGATGGCATTAGCGATCCAACGACAAGAAGAGGAAGCTGAAGACGATATGAAAATAAATGAAAATGATGAGTGGTCTGCAGACTTAGCACAGGAGATTTCAGGGAAGTGCACAAGATGACACAGTTGGAAATCAGAAACAGTAAATCTATGCAGGGGGATCATTTGAAATACATCAGAAGCATAAGATACTAGAAACAACTGAAAGCCCTGTGTCTTTATATTCTCATGCATGCAGCCTTAATGAAGGAAGTTTATTCATTGAAATTTCTTACACAGGAACCATGCTTCTGATCTAAAGACTGTAACACATAAAATACCTGAAAACAGAATGGAAGGCATATGAACTACAGTAAGAAATAGAAACGTTGAATTTATAACATGCCTTAAATATTAGTCTTTCCGCATTATAAAGAAAAGTTATGGGCATTCACCAGTTACTTGTTTAGTCATAGGAATATCTCAGAGAAAATACCCCTTTAAAAAACAACCTGCCCAAACCCTTCCTTCCTAAGGCAAAGAAAATTAATTCATTGCCAGAATTATAGTAAAAGCAAACTACAAAATATTAGTCTGAATGGGAGCCCCCCACACTCTTCTGCAATCAGCGCTATGAACTTCAAGGGACTGTGAGCACTGCTGTGAGAAGTCTTCCAGCTAGAGAAATTCGTTTTCTCTCTTCTGCCTGAAAGCCATCTCTAAGAACATGATCCCAAGAGTAGAGCAAGAAGACAGACTCTGCTACAGGACATTCCTTGTAATAAATCTATCATGCTGCCTCCTAGAGTTCATTGTTATTTCCAGACTAAATGTATTAAGTAGCAGGTTTAGAACCATTTATCTCTCAGCTGATACTGTATCTCCGTACAAGCATTTAGCCATCCTGATAGACACTTCCCACTACATTTGCAGGGAGAAGATACATCTTTCAGCCTTATTTTCTAGGCTTACCAAAGCAGTCTCCTTGGCCAATGTCTACACTGCCACACGATACAGTGCTGCCTCTGTTCCAGACCAGCAATGCACAAACCAGCTCTAGTGCTACAACCATAATCTCTGACTATCAGTACCCTGCCCACACTAACAAATCACAGGCAGGGCTCTTGATCGCTCATACTCATCTACACAATGCACATGCTCTAGCTTAACTTCTGATTTAGCTGACCCCTACCATACAAACAGGGTACCACAGTCTTACCACTCCAATAGCATTATTAATTTCTCCTCTTTGATATACCTGAGTATCATGTTTGTTACTTTTACTGTCATATCACTGCTGGAACATAATTATCTTACAGCTGATTAGTATACTCATGCATTGCTTCTTGTCAGTCATAGCACATGATGAAGCTCTGGCCAAGAGCAGGAATTATTGCAATTAGTCCCTAGCTGCACAACCTTGCAAATTAATATAGTATTTCATTCTGTTTCTATTGGTTAATTTCAAATTCTCTTGGCCAGTTTCACTTTATCTTTGAATCAAATTACATTCTCCAGCTTTAAGACATCAATGAATTTGCCTGCAATTTACAACAGGGTAAAAATGAGAGATGCAGAAGATTGATACTTACACCATGCTGCAGTCTCTCTTTCAGACTATTAGTTCTTCTCTCATTAACATTTTCATTACTGCATTGAATTTTTCATCACTTCACAATTCGTCTGCTACTCACCACGACTCCCAGCTAAGCCACACTTTCCATGGCACAATACCAACTATATTTCTAGAGAGCTTATAGGATCTACTGTAGTCTCCTTGCTTATAAGAGAGTCAAAATGAACAAGGTTATCAGCCTGATCTAGCACAAGGTATCATAATTAGCTTTTTTGTGTCCCTTCACTATTTTCCTTTATGTTCTTGCTTAGGTTTTGGTTGATAAATTCACAGCCCTTGCATGCTGTTAATTCAGACTCACGGGTATACAGTTGTGCACATGGGATTTTTTTCCCCAAAAGACAGTCATAGCTAGACTGTCATTTGTGGAAATGTGAGATTATTTTGGTTAATTGTTGAGGTATTGCTATGTTGGCTGAGAGATCTTTCTTGGCTAAATGTGACATTTTGTCTTGCACAGAAACATGGTAAGTTTATGGGAAAAGTTTTTGAAGCACAGGAAAGATTTTCTTTCATATATATAAATACTGAAATAAAAATGTAAAAAAGTATACATTTACTTCATTGACATAACTCCATTTAGTTGTAGTGTACCATCGTTCATTGCAGAACAAAGCATAAATTTTTCACCTCAAACTTGCAGCCATTTTTCTCACAGAACTTAATTTCTTATGATATAAAGTCTGTAATTTGCTTGAGAGGCAGAATCCAATTATTCCCTAATTAAGAAAAACCATGTGCTTTGTTTAACTGGAAAGGATCCAGACTCAAATAGTTGAACATTGTTTTTTGTCACCATTAACAAAAAAGAATTCTTTACATTTTCAGGAAATACCATCAATTATTTCTTGTAGATTTAATTCCTGGAAGATGACTTCGCTCAAACATGGACAGACTGAGTATAAGGGGCACTTTTATAGCACTGTACTAGATTCCAACTGTAGTCTTTACACAACAATTATTCCAATTTGTTCCACTTTTTAAATGAAGTGCTGCAGAGAGATCATGGATTAACGCTAAAGGAGGGAAGGTTTGGATTAGGTATTAGAGGGAAGTTCTTTACAGAGAGAGGGGTGAGGTGCCGGCACAAGCTACCCAGAGAGATGGTGGATGCCCCATCCCTGGAGGTGTTCCAGGACAGGTTGGATGGGGCCCTGGGCAACCTTGTGTAGATCCAGGCCTGGAGGTTGGTGGCCCTGCCTATGGCAAGGGGGTTGAAACTCTGTGATCCGTGGACTCCCTTCCAACCCAGACCGTTCTGTGATTCCACGATCATGCAAAGGCCAGGCTTGCAAATGCCTGCACAAATTTGACCTAATCTCAGTGTGTGTTGGGACTTACATCTTGATATTAAAATTCTCACCTGCACATTTGCACTGAAAAACAGGGATACTATGTCATCTGCACATAGAAGTGTGTGTGTGCTTTTGAGTCTTAACTGCAGCTTGTTGGGAATGTATCATTTCTTTCTAAAACTTATTTGCATCCTCATGAGACAGTGCACTGGGACTTGAGAATTTCTGATAAACATTATTATTTATAAAGCTTAAGAGCTAGGACTCCTCCTTTCCCCAGACTTACAATGCCCATGGTAAATCTGTCTTCAATTTCCCTATAAAGGGTCCCCAGATTATATAGGGATCAGTATCTTATAAAACTACATAATAATCTTTCACAATTTCTATTTTATGCTAAAATGGGGTGGGAGGGAAGAATTCAGCAGATAAGGGAGGAAAAAAAAATAATCATCATTCAAAATTCAGAACAGCTAAATAGGTCATTCAAGTCTTATAATAATCTCCAGCATCCAGAAGCAAGTGATGACATCGGTAGTCAGGAACAAAAATTAAGAATACAGGATGCTAGTATTCTTTGCAGACCTTCCTCTGGATTGTCTATAGCACATGTGATGATCTATGGGGTAACCCTTACTTGCATTATCACAGAATTGTTTAGGTTTGAAAGACCTTTAAGATCATCAAGTCCAACTGTTAACTAATCACTGGAAAGTCCACCACTAAACCACATCCCTAAGCACCACATCTACACTTTTAAATACCTCCAGGGATGGTGACTCAACCACTTCCCTGGGCAGTGCTTGACAACCCTTTCAGTGAAAAAATATTCCCTAATATTCAATCTAAACCTTCCCTGATGCAACTTGAGGCCATTTCCTCTGTCCTATCACTTGTTACTTCAGAGAAGAGACCTACAGCCACCTCATTACTACCTCATTTCAGGTAGTTGTAGAGACCAATAAGGTCTCACTTCAGCCTCCTTTTCTCCCAACTAATCTGGAGGTGTATGAAGGCAAAAATATGTATGAAGATATGCAGAACAGCTCCACAGCCTTAAAAAAAAAAAACAAACCCACAAACAATCTGCATTTTAAGCCACTCAAATACAGTGGCTTAAATACTAGACTCCTTTAAATAGTACCTAAGGTAAAGACTAGTCTTCTCACTGTGGCAACAACCACTTTTCTGATCTCACTTTTGCATTAGACAGCGTTGGCTAATGAATCATGGTCACTTGAGCTAGCTAGCCAAGGAATTAATTAAAAAGTATTCTCTCTTACAGTCTGCAAAAGATGACTAATCAGTTGATTTCATTAGCAACTTTCCTCAACTCATGAAAGTTTGGTAGCACTTTCCCTGAGATCTCACCTGAAGCCATAGAAACATTGTCTATAATGGGAGAAAGGTTGTGGTCATATGACAGAACTTTTCTCAGCCAAGAATCCCTACTGAGCCTCCTTATTCCAAAACTGCTTCTAGGGCACTATTGCATCATAGCCTTCCCAGGTTATTTAGGAGTATTATATAGGTGTATTATATAGCAGAAGTCATTTTCTCTTTCAGTGCCTTGCCTCCTCAGCTCTTTTGCAAATCTTTTATGTCCAGTACCTGTGGAAATCAAGAGATGAAGCAAAAACCTCTGTTTGGAGCTATTAAACCATATGTGACCAGCAACTGTGGGATTCATAGTATTTACAGACACCCAGAAATTTTATCAGCTAGATTGATATCAGTTTGCTTCAGAAGTATCATTATGTAAAAGTAATCCAAACAGAAATTAGAACTCAGGAAGAGACAAATATGACAAACATTTTTCTGAAAATGACTCTTAATTCTCTGGGTGCTATAAAAAGCATTAACATGCTATAGCCAAACAGAATAGCAAACAGTGGACAACAACAAAATAGGAAGCTGCAAAATGGTAACGGTTTTAATGCTATCTCAGTTTTTGATGACCAAAAGAAAAATAATGGCTAATAAATAAATAATTACGTTTTCATTAACAATCTGCTTGGCAACATTACACTGGAGCACGAGGACTACAAGTTGAACTAATCTAATCTTTAGAGAATAGGGTGTGATTTCCTCCCAGGACATAGAGAGACCACTTGAAGTTAGGAGGAACGCCCCTCAGCATACAAGCTCTGCAACAAGCAGCTGGAAATGAGACAGAAAGGACTATTACATAGACTTTTCTGTAAATCTTCTTTCCTTATCACAAACAAGATGCATGAGAAGCAGAGGGACTGCGTTGTCCCAATCCACTTTCAGAGCAATTCCATGCTCACGTGCCACAGTTTCACGCACAGACAGGGACCAGAGGGACAAGCAAGATGGCCTGAAGTAATTAGTGTCATTGCATCCAAAGTCTGCTGTAATATCACTACTCTTACAGTGAGAGTTTTGAAACTTCTTTTTGCCCAAAGGCTTTACTAGGTCTAGAAAGGACGGAACGCGGCAGGCACCTGGCCAACAGCCAGGCGGCCTGAAGAGCTGCTTCAGCTCCCAACCTACCGTTTAGTTTGGCTTTGCCGCAATGCTGTAAAATCTGCTTTAGCTGGGAAGGAACTTGCAGCCGCGTGTGAACTTGTACTCAAGAACCACGAGGTGGCACCACAAGTCACAAAAACCTGTTGAATTATCAGCAATTATGATCTTGGCCATTTATATAATTAATAAAGCAATTGAGTAGGACTGTTTCTTTTTCAGGCAGTACTACAGAGATTACAGAGGGATTTCTGCTCAGTGACTTTTCTAGACACCAGCCAGTGTTTAGACTGATCCATTTCAAACAGCTGTTGAATACTGTGCTGAAACAGACACAACAAATCAGTATTTTAAAAAGCTGGCAAGTGACCACAGGTATCCAATTTCAAGGTAATTTTAATCACATTTAGGAACCCTGATTTCACAGGCTGGTTCATTCAACTTGTCCTGCATGACAACTGACCTGTTCCTTCCCCCACACCTTCATTCAACTCCCCTGCCTACCCCAGTACCTTGCCTGGCACCCCGCACTCCCCCACAGAGCTGCCTACCCAGGGGGCCTTCTTCACTGCCTGACACCTGCCATACAGGCAGGAGAGGAGGGTCCTAGCCCCCTAAATGACAGAGAGAGAAGATGAGCTGCTACGGTCCTTGGCAAGATAGGAGGGACTCCAGGATCCTAAAAAGAACAACGAGCAGTATCTTCTGATATCAGCCTGGCTGAGACTCTGAATGGAGGATCCACCCATCAAGTAGCTTTACTTTTCTGCCATAAGAAAGCTTTGCATCTTCTGGCATCATGTCAGGTACAGGAGTATTTACCTGATAGGCTACACAACACATCTCACATTCAGCCACATTAGACCCTCTTGGCTCTTTTTTGATGCCCTTAAATAATGGGCTGCTCCCGGTCACAACAATTTACATCTCCTAGACAATAAAAGTGTTTTGCCTTCCTGCTTTCTATCTGGAACAGTATTTCTAGTTTTTCCCTGTGGATTGGAGAGGGCACGAAAGGATATTATGGCACAGCACAAACTGCTTTGTGCACTTCTCTGCTCAACCTCCAACAATCACCAAGGAAACAATATCAAATCCAGAAGCCATTAACACAATCCCTAAAATAACACACCTCCAAATAAGCTTTCTAAACCTGTCTGAATAAAAATGGTAGCTGTGCACTGCTCCCCAAAACGTGTTCAGCCCTCAGCAGACAGCCCATGCTCTGAATTAAATGTAAGTGCTGACTGCTATCACATTGCAGTTTTTTAAAATTCAATGACACTAAGGTGCTCAGATATTTTTCATTATCTCTTACCAATTTTGGATTTTTTTCTGTAGTAAAATGAACAGATGGCAGCACCGAGTCAAATCCTCTAGAAACACAAGCAAAACTGAAATGTTAGTACTCAGAACTGGGATGCTAGAGTCCAAGAGCTGCTACCAGAAAAACAGACAAATCTTGGTGTCTTTGTCTGGCTAATGTCAGGAAAACAGCTAGAGGGATGAGACAGACAATTGTCTCTTCCACAAGAATAACAACCCTGTACTCCCACTCTCTCACACACACACTTCAAGCTCTGTTGGAGGCAAAAGGGGCAAGATCCTACAACCCCTCTATGTGCCTGAACAGTGCCTAATTCTGTACAAAGCAACCAAAAATTAAAGACTTTGGTCACGCCTGAAACTGCCAAATTTGTACCTACTTTATTCCAGAATAAAGGTTTTTGTTATTACAATTTTATGTGAAAAAATCCTTCATCAGGAATTTAGCCAAATAGAATGCTCAGTTTTTATTTTTTTATTTCATCATTCTGATAACACAGTCTTACAAATAAAGTTTGGTTTTCTTTCTTATTGAGCTATATACTGGGCTGATACCTGCAAAGTGTTTGCTTTAAGCTTCAGATCTGTTTCCTCATTAAAGCTCTGCAATACTGATTCCTGCAGTGGTTTAATGAAATTTCTTTGCAAATTTGCCATCTGATCACAATCAAACTCCTACAGCTCACAGAGCAACACCAAACCCCTATATTCTGTGCAATAATGGCTCCATGCCCTGGAATAAAGATTCCACAAGACTGCTGAGAAAATAAGTCCTTTAAAAAGTAAGTTTAGAATACCTAAAAGCAGTGAACATTATAAATATAGCTGGTCAGATAAAATGTTAAGTCACAGCTGAAGGTGGCTATATTTGCATGCATTCTTTTCAACCTATTTTCCTTAAGCAATTTGACCTAAAATTTACAGCACTTGCAAAAAGAATATGGGTCAGACATCTCCAACCTAAGACTTTATTTAGCAATCCAAATAAGATGGGCTTTTCATCCATTATCCAAGTGTGCTGAAACATTATGCAGCAACTTTATTGTGCTATCAATGCACACTGTCAGCAACATTCAAATAAGCTTCACGTTGTGTACCATAGCTGCAGGTTGGAAAGCATTAGCAGGTGGTGTTGTCTGCGTGTGGATAAAGCACAGTCCCATCAAACTGACTGTTTCAGAAGAAATGCACATTTTTTTCAGAAGTCCTTCCTAACATCCATCATAGAGAAATGCTTGCCCAGCTTCTTTGCATGGTTACAGAACATAATAGATATACAGATTGATTGCTGAAGTGTCTGAAACATTGTCTTTTATTTCTAGGTTGAACAAAATAAGAACATGACAGATCAGTGAAACAAAGTACATGGGAGAAAAAAAAATCATTCCTTATACAAACTACTAGTGGTTACTAATGGCAGCCTTAGTTCCTTGGTCTCAAGTCATTATTATTTGCATATTGAAGTATTATTTACATAAAAGTTTAAAATTATATCTATTGCTACTAATACAATATGCTTACATTTGTTGCAAACACTGACAAGAAAGAAACACAGAAGGGCTCCTAGCTCAAGTTCCCAGGTTTGCCACTCAGCAAGTTGTGTTAATGAAGGTATCTCAGCTTTCTCTCAAGCACTTGCTTTCAGGAAGCATATGCAGTACCAAAGCGCTACAATGCAGCAAAACTGTATCTGGCTTTTCAAATGAATACTCAGATATGTTTATTTAGTTTTCATTTTGGTTTAGATTTCAAAATTCAGTCAGCTCCTGATTAATATGGTTTAAGAAAGTACGTGTCTCTCTAGCAACCTAAGATTATTGCTTTTCAAAATAGAAGCCACAAAAAAAAAGCTGATACATTTAAAAAAGAACAAACTACTGTTTCTGTAAGTAAACAGCAAATGATGACCTTCAAATTTGTTGAAAACTTCTTCTACAAAGATTATTTCAATGAAGATCATTGAAATCCAGGTTTCCTGCAAGCTTTCCCTTCTGACTGCTCAAAAGCCTATCGAGCTGGGCTGCTGAGGATACTCTTCCAAGGCTGGGGAACCCACTGCTGCCAGTATTTGCCTGGGCAGTCAAGGTGTATGCTCTACCTGCAACAGACAGTAGATAGAGAGAAGTAACCTGAAGCAAATAAACAGTGAAAAGGTTTTCCTTTTATGAAAGATTTCAAACTTTTGGGGCTTTGTTAAGAATAAAACTAAAATTTAAAAAACCAAACTGTTCTTCCTCTCTCAGATATATTTTGGAAGCAAAACTATGATTTTGAAATATACGGCTTTGCATATGTTCTTAACCAGGTCTCTCCCTTGCTTTGCCAATTCTTTTCTAGTATGACTATTGTGTTAAGTCCATTAGAATGTTTTCTAGTTATACCCAGAAAGCTTAAAATAAAACAGAACAATCACAGGATCAAATCTGCAACTTATTCAAGCACAGAGAAGCTATTCCTAGAAAAAAATAATCTCTTTCACTGGAAAAATAAAATACCTGGAAGCAAAAGTGAGATGGCAAAATTTAAAAAAAAAAAAGAAAAAAATTTTTAAAAACATATAATTTTTAATGTAACTTAGCCTTCATCAGAATCTTAACATACATTTCCTAAGAGATACAACTTGAGTTACTAAACGATCCTATATAAGAAGCCAAGATCACACTGTGGTTTTTTTGAAGAGCAAGCAGCTGAAGGTTGTACGAATCCCATCACTAAAAACAGTAACAAAATGCAGCTCATTTATATATTCAAAAATGTGGTATAAAAATCAGTCAAAATAAATTAGTTTCACATGAGACAAAAACTACAAGAAAAATAAACAAATGACAATAACAGAAACATCTGCATTGTTTCTTGCACTGTTCTGTGTTCATTAAAAACTTTTCAGAAGGATTAGTCTCTGCTGCTGTTGCCTGCAAGCAGGATTTTCACAAGACTTAGAAAGACTAACAGCTTGTGTAGGTATTTGGAAATACAGGATGTATAGCCTTTGCTCCAAGTAATGGAAACTCCTCTCTCAAAAGCATTCTAAAATCCTACGCTACTAAATACATAGTCAATGCATCACAGTGTTTTCTTTATTTGCCTGAGGGTGAATATTCTTCCTGCACATGGGTGGATAGGTGTATCCTTCACTAATGATTAACTCTTTAGCTGACACCAATTAGTTTCAACTATCCAGCCCTGTGCTCGGCTGGCATAAGCTACTTCACAATTCTGCATCATCAGTGCTGCGAAATTAAAACCAAGTCAGTAAAAATTGTACAGAACAATAGTCACCAACCACCCAATGCAGTTACCACTAAGGACAATGAGGGTCTCTCCAATGACTTTAGTAAACTCCCAAGGCACGTGGACAGTAATGCAATAACAAGAAGTCATGTCCCACTAGTAGTAAGCAACAAAAATGACAAAAGGAAAATACAACACTCCAGCCAATTTATTTAAGATGGATCTGTGCTGCTGTGCTGTGAAATACCAACCCCATACAGGGAGTCCTGAAACAGATTCAGAAGCAATTTGCAATCCATGAATTTCAAGGATAGCAATTTAGTCAACCACTGGGTAGTAGCAATAAGGTCTTTTGCTTTAAATACCTGAGGTTAAATTTAGACCTCTGGAAAAAAACATCTGGACATTGGGGAGGAAGGACACTCAGTCAAGACAAGGTGTGTGCAGTAGAAACTACACAATCACAATTATATCCGGTATGATGGCACTGAAGTAAACAGCTCCAAACTTGGGAAAACCAACTCATCATTCTGTTCTAACCCATAGAAATTTAATTAAGCCATAGATGTGAGCACCTTAAACATGCCTTGAGACATACTTTCAATGAGACACCGCTTTTGGATGCCAAAACTTTTATCCTTGGTAATGTATTTATTTAGCAAGGCCTAAAACACATAACCACAACCATGAATCAAACAAACCTAAAGCCACATCCCTTGACACTTTTAAAAGAATATAATAGAAGCTAAATCTAGTCTGCAGCTAGAATAATTTACAGATAAGACCTGGTTTTGATATCAGACATAGTATTTTTTCTGCTAGAAGGTTCAATACATCTTCTATCAGAACAGTCAGATTTATTACTCATGGTAGTTGAGTTGAACACATATAACCAAGTTTTCCAATAGCACTTTGATAGATGCTGAAGTTCTCTGAAAGATCTAAATTACCTTTTTTTAAGCAAGGTAGATTTACAACTTGCAGCAAGAGAATTGTTAGTCTTACTACTACCCCTTGAAAAAGGAAACTTCATTAGTCTAGGACATAAAAGAAACACAAAGCTTTCAGATCTGTACTAGATGCTTTAAAAACAAAACAAAACAAAAAATCCCACAAAACAAATGAGAGCAGAAAACCAAAACCCAAACAGAAGAAAGAGCATTTACTGCTTAGAATGAAAACAACAGCAGAATGTGTCACAGCACTTTCTAGCTGAAATGATTAGAAATAGCAAAGCAAGTGCTCTCTTGTGGCAGCAGTGGTAACAGTGGCTTGCTGAGCTACAACAGTGAAAAATCCAAGGGAAACAGCCATAGAATACAAAAAAACAGTGATATAGAGAAGCCTTTTATTTCCCTGAGATGCCACTAAGGCATTAACACAGCCATTCAGCCACGTGAATCTGATGCGCACTATGACTTGCACAAAAGTTGGAGTCTTCACTGATGGGACTACCTATACTCTGATGAGCCAGCTCCCTGTTCATTTTGAAGACCAGATCTTATGTTACAGCACTTGCCAGTTATTCTCACTCACTTCAACAGGAATACAGCAATATTCATGGGCAGAGGCCTTCAGCACTACGTGCTAGCCATTCCAATCCATTCCCAATCTTAATGCAACTACAGGAGTCTGCAGCAACTTAAGCCCTCTCATGGGATTCTGAACAATGGACCCACTAGCATGCTAACCCTAGAAAGGTGGAGAAAGATCACAAGATTGCTTTGCCCCATTCCAAACAGGCCACTTGCAAAAGATATTCCAAATCATTAATTGCTTAGCTAGCTGCAAGTGTGAGCAGAGCACATGCAGGTCCATCTGAATATTTTCATTTCCTAGGCTGTGTACATAAACCACCACCGAACTCCAGGAGTATAACTTCAACAATTCCTCTTTGACAATCTGGGCAACACACACCATTCAGCCTAGAAGCATAATGACAGCTACAAAATCTGGGATGAGCAATAATGCTTAAGAAACAGATAAAAACATTACTTAATGCTTAAAAGTTGCTGTAATACGTGAAGAGGAAGCATTCTTCCTTTTGACATTACTCCCTAAATTAACATATAAACCATTTTAAATGGAAAGCATTTCTATTTCTCAAACACATAAAGTTCAGTAACACAGAACCCATGTATAATGTTCATACACAGGAAAATGATAGATTTCTGGATGAACAACAATTTTTTATTCCCTTCACAACTACCATTAACTTTTTTTACTCTGATGGGAATAGTTGAGAAGTATGATATAGTTAGCATATAAACATTTCCTAGACACATGAACTGTTAAACTTAAGAAAAACATATACATCATCGTGCCTATCATGAAAAGTAATTCCTTTAGTGTATCCTTCTAAGAAAAGGTATGGGAAGAAAATCAAAGTCAACCAAATAACAACTCACCAAATTACCACTCTCAGATCATAGACTTGTGGGCTAGTTGATTTCAAATTGCAATTTCCTATTACCCTAAGAATATATTCACACAATGAATTTAGCAGAGTAAAGCCTGGAAAACCAATTTAGAACTGACAATTACAGAAAAAAAGTGCCCTTGAAGTCTATGCAGGACAGAAATGTTCTTGTTAAAAAGTTTGTCTTGTGTTTACAACATGGTTTTATGAACTCTTCAGTAAGAACATGATGTAAAGCATTTCCTCTTAACCTCCCCGCTCGTTGCCACTCCCTGATCAATCCCATCAACTACACTGCTACAGCTGCTCACATCAGTGTGGAACATATGGATTAACAACAATGCTGGGACAAGAAAAAATAGAGCTGGGATGATTTTTTTCCTTTTAATCAGAATGATTTCCCTAATTTCCATCACTACAAGTGAGGAGCCTGACTGGACCAGAACAGGGAACTAAGGGAGGGAAGAAACAACATGGCAGGGGCTGAACTTGCACACTCTGCTTGTGAAACTATGGTTTAGGTGATTGTGTATGACTTTCTCAAGCTATGAAACAGATCGTTGCAATCGAGAGGCATTTTCCTTTGAAAATGAAATGTATTTAATTTTATTTAATTTACATAAATTAGTACTTAGAAAAGGTCAGACCCTTAGTGGGGGCATAAATTGTAATCAGCTTTTGTCTGTCATCTGTGGAATTAGTAATTTACAGCAAGTGAGTATCCACTCTGAGAATACGAGACTATCAACACCAAAACCCCCAAAAGACCATTATCAAACAATTCAATTGAGCTATGTTCTCATTCAAACAAAGTTGTTACTATAGTAGATGTCCAGGGAAAATTTGCAGATCGCTGTCTAACTTTGGTGTGATAGGAAATTTATTAAGAAATTAAGGTATTGCAGACTGGATGGAAACTGGAACAGATGGACAGTTTGCAGGACCGCAGGAAGGTACGAGACACTTGAAGGTCTCATTTCTAAAATCCATTCTGAAATGTATCCTGTCTGCAGGACAACTAATAAACCAGCAAGAATTTCTTTTTATGATAAAAATGCTTTTAACTGTATGTCCTTGCCTAGTTTTCTTTTGTGGATGGATTTCTATAAAAGTCAGACTGACCATAATAGAACAGTCATAACAAAGCAAGACTGGCTGTTCTGGGCTGATGATAGTAAATACAGTGCTACTGTGAGTCATTTTCTCCAGAAGTGATATGTGAAGCTCCAAAGTGACTTGTCTTTATTCTGGTGAACAGGCACACATCACTAACTTGGGATGGCAGGAAAAGGGCAGTGAGCTGGGAAGCAGTATTCATGGAAACCTCTATTATTGCAATGAACTAGGGAATTCATTCAAGTGGAGTTGGCACGCTTGCCTGTTAAAAATATTAGTATTTTCCCTGTAACATGATGATAATTGATCTGAGCTGACAGAAAACACAGAGCTGGATCCTCATTATGACATTTTTATAGTCCCTTTTCCACAATACAGACATCTCTTGCATAAGTTAAAAAAAAAAAAAAAAAAAAAAACAAAACAGTGCCCATGCAACAGAGAGGCACTGGGATAGAAATCTGTATTTTGCAAAAACACAGTGGTATTTTAAATGCTAAACAAAACTGGAGTTACTCATGGTCTAATAAAACCTATACTATTGGCTTTCTTGGACCACAGATCAATAAACAAGGACATATGCAACTCACTGGTAAGATCTAATTCAGGGAAAAACAATTAAGATTGACACCCTGAACATGTTCATTAGCCAAGAAACTTTCCAGCAATGTCTCCATTATGAATTACCAGAAGACTAGCTTGCAATCCAAAGCCAGCAGTTTGAGGGCTGATGTAAAACACAGTTAAACACCTGAACTTTTCCAGAAATAGGCTTCTCAACCTTCTTTCAAATTGTGGAATGGCTCAGCTATTTCTAAATGCCAGTGAACCAAATCCAGTGAAAGTTCTAAGCAGACACTGTGACAGTAACCTTCACCATCACTTCCTGAGTATGTCTGTGTTTTGTTTTCTTTTTTTAACTCTTAACAAGACTTGATCTCACTGTCTGGCTGAACATTAATCCGCTTTCACCAAGTACCAAACTAATGCTTGCTGCATTAATACACTGCAAATCCTCAAGGTATAAGTTACACACTATTTAGTATAAAAGGCAAGCATGGGGCTTTCTTTTCACTACAGCTCTTACCAGGAAGGCAAGTAAGAACACAGGTAAGCTTTCATCAGATCCTGATCTAGAATTCTTCTTTGAAATTGCAAATGTTGTATGAAATTAGTTGCTTCAGAAATAGAGATTTTTTTTGCTTTTTCTCTCCCTTGCTTCTTTTTCTTTTCCCTTAAACACAGGACACGTTCTCTGTACAGAAGCATAGATAAAAATATTTAATTGAATGTGATATGGTACTCTGCTATCATTATTCTGCAAAGATTGCTGACATGCCATTTCAGTCACTTAGGAAAATCAAACTCCTTTAACAATAAACATACAGATATATTTATTAAATGGCTTCATCCTGATGTTTCTGAATGCTACTATAGAAACAATTGAGGATAATGTGAAAACACAATTTCTCCCTGTTTCTATAAATATTTTCTGTTGAAAATACCTACATGTTTCTCCAGTATGGGTATATTTTTTTTATTTTACACACAGGATGAAGACCATTAATTGCTACATGCTGTTATTTTGCTGGAAAGCAATTTGTTGCAATGGCTGCCAGCTCACCAACATTACTATAGCAGTGGAAAGAGAAGAATGTGAATTCTGCATTACGGTGAATGCCACATGGTGCTCAGGATACTGCTTCACAAGGGTAAGAATCTTGCATTTCTTTTCAGGCACTAGAATTAAACATTCCAAGTGAAGTATGAATAACCCATTTCTCTGCTCTGTAGCAAACAGACAGGCAGGATGAGCCGTGTGAAAGAACAGGCTGAGTAATTGCTGTGCTGTTTGACAACAAAGTAGATACACGGCCAACCTGAACCACAAAGGGGAAGGTGAAAAGAGGCTAGTAAAAGTCAGATTTTTAACTGGCTGCATACATGTCTTTATATTGTATAATTCGAGTTAAAAGTATTACAATCTGAATCTCTGCCTTGTGTTCAAATTGTGATTGCGAACAGCTACAGTAAAGCAGCCATTACTATGTAGACTCCTCTACTTTTCCATATAATTTGAAGAATTGAGCAGCTGACCCACAAGATTGACTAGTGATGGTATGACACAAATTTTCCATATCAGTCCTCCTTAAAGGAGAAATCTCATTATCTAAGTGAAATTAAAAGTCTGATCCCAATACTTTTGATCTCAGTGGAATTTTCCCCATCTGTTTAATTAGTTGTTACATCAGGTCCTTTATTTTACAAAAAAATTTTAATCCCATAATCAATTTCAAAATAAGCATTTCCTTCTTGTGATTTTCAGGACCCAGTATACAAATATCCACCAGTATCATCTGCTCAGCAAACATGTACCTTCAAGGAAGTTGTGTATGAAACAGTGAAGATCCCTGGCTGTGGTGACCATCCTGAATCTTTTTATTCATACCCGGTAGCTACAGAGTGCCACTGTGAGACCTGCGACACTGACACCACTGACTGCACTGTGAGAGGGCTGGGGCCATCCTACTGTTCCTTCAGCCAGAATGGAAGCAACCAATGAAGGGTACTTGAGAGGACAGTTTGTCTTTAAATCTTCACTTCTAAACAAAGGTACTGAGCTTACATGGAAGATAATAGGCAAGGTTACTTAGAAACTGCCAAGATGGAAACAAAGATTTTTAAGGCCAAAATGCAGAGCTACTGACTGAATTTATCTTCAGGCTTTCCCTACTGATCCCATCAGTTTCCTTAATATCATTTTCATAGGTCTATAGAATTCTACTTCCAATTCCTTCTGCCCTTGCCTCCTCTATTACAACTTCACTCTTTATATTACTGCATTTCCACTGCCTAGTTCACTTAGCTTATTCTATGCAATCCTATGCTTTCAAAAAGTTCCCAATCTCTAAGTTTCTATTTCCCTCTGCTTTCCATCTCTCCTTAGAACACACTTACTTTAAAAAGCCTTGCAGCACTGGTTGTCTTAACAACCAACATCTATGTCCTCACTATTAGTTGGACCAAAAACCTCTGTCAATTGAGTTCTTGACTTTTTTTTTCCGAAATATTTCATACAGTCATTATGCTCTGTACATAACAACAGTGTGTTCACTTAGGAGCCAAAATCTATGTTCAAATGTTGAATGCCACCTGAACTCTTGTGCTTGCTCAGTAGGGCTTGTTAGCTCAGGCTCAGTGCCACAATAACACAAATAACATGAACTCTAGCTCATACCTGGCTAACTTGATAAAGAATCATCAGCTGTCTATTTTCATCTCAGTAAAATTATCCTAAGTCAGTTAAATAATTCTGAAACTTTTTCCACATATCAGAAATAGTGGATTTCCACTCACTCTGACTGTAAGACTGAGATTATTTTAACGCTATTCAACATAGGAGTCTCAAAGTTATTTAGAGATGAATCTAGAAGCATCTAGTGATGATACCAGTAGCACAAACACAGTGTGATACAATGCCTTGAAAGTAGTTCACAGTAGTCCCTTCTGAGAGTGGAAGTTCACAGATTTCTGCAGCAACCTAATTCTGCAATGGCTAATATGAAGATGGGATGGTCTGGAAGCAAGCTGGTGGACTGATTGAATTAGAATGAAAAATAGGTCACATTATTGGGAAAATTATCTGAAATATACAGAATGAAAGCCTAGCAGGAAAAAGAAAAGATACTGCTCTTCATCACCTACACAAACACAGAATGGAGAGCAACTGGTTCAGTAGCAGTTTGGCAGCAAAGAGCTGGAGGTTACACGAGCCAAGTAGGAGTCAACAGCATGGCACTGCTGCAGAGAAGTGGGAAAGTAAGGAGTGGAGCCTACAAGACACAACCTACCTCCACCACTCCGTTCAAGATGATAAAGGACCGCAGCTGAGTTGTTATTTCAAGCTTTGGACACTGAACTTGAAGACATTGAAAAACTGGAGACAATCCACAGTAGAGTAATAAGAATGGCCTAAGAAACATCTTAGGAGAAAAAGATTTAAATCAACTTGGTGGTATTGCTTAAGGGAGGTAATACTTAGGCAGAAGGAAATTAGTGGAACCTTTTACATGCTTGAAGACTGTTACAAAGAGAAAAGGAACAGTCGTTTCTCCATGTTCATAGTGAACAGAACAACTAATGAAAGATTCAGAGTAGTCATGAGCAAATTTTCCAAAAGGTACAGACACTGAAATAAGTTGCTGAGGAGCTGGGGAAGGAAAGGAGTGGGGTCTGTGGACTAGTGACCGCTACAGGTCTTCATGAACACACCGATCCCGTTAGGAGTAACAGAAATGAAGTTAATTTGCCATTAGACATGGGAATGAAGCAGATGGCCCCTTGAGATCCCCTGATATGTCTGCTTTTGAGACCCTTACAGACAGGTTTATTTAAAGGGAATTTGTCTGTTACTCTGAATCTCTCTCATAGTAGATAACAGATACTGTAATTTATTTAATTTTTAGCTTTTTTACTGAAAGTTATTAGTTCTCTTAATTTTATTTATAAGATTAATCTGCATGGATTTTTTTTTTGTCTAATGAAGTTTTAAAAGGGATAAAGTAATATGTAAATCAAATTGCCTCTCACTCATTTCAGTTAGAAGCATAAGCTTACTACAGTTAAAACTAAGCATATTATTCATATCAGTAATTATTCCATTATGGATGAGAGAATAAAAATAAAATTGCCACATAGACTATCTTGTAGTAATGAAGAATGGGGAAAAAATACATTTTCAATATGTCTGTAAATGCCTGTATTGTCTATTGTGCATTTTGGAATAATAAAAATAATTTTGTTGCACTTCTGTTATGTATATTTTAATAAGACAATTAAAAACTTAAGTATCCACCTGCCCACCTTACTATGCTTTAAATTACACATTTTCTTCCAACCTCATAAGTTTTTTCACATAACTGATGCACTCACCTAAGCCATATTTGCATTGCATGGCCAAGTCACATCAAATAAAAGACTGGTATATTTTAGCCTGGTGTATTACATAGCTGTAACACAACAGAGCTATGGGTGAGAATAAATATTATCATTAATACTTTGTTTAAACTATAGGGATTAGAACCTCTCCAGAGTTGTGTCCAAAACTCAGTCCCAAATTAGCTTGCATATGAAAACAAAAATCATACAGCTCTCATTTCATCTATCACACCAATGCAGCCACTCATGTTCATTTTGCAAATAAATCTATTCAGAACCTCAAAAAACACAACTATAACTAATGGAGTCAAAAGAGTATTGATCTTAATATCAGAATGCTACCAAAAAAATCCTTGGCAAGCATTATTGCAAGCTTTCACACTCTCATTGTGTATCCCACTCATCTTAGCTATCAATGCTGAGGTAAATACCAAGTCCTAGAGACTCAAAGATACAAAGAAAACAGTGCCCTCCATATAACCACTAAGCCCTACCAAGCAAATTATAGCCTTTGGAAGCACCTTTCAAATACTTTCTCAACCCCTCTCCAGTACCTAGATATGAGTTTAACGTGAATCTGTTCCATAAAGCTAGCTTTTTGAAAAATGGGCGTATCATGCAGCAAAGGCTTTCTGTTTTTCTAAGGAGCAATGGGGCACAGCAATCAAATATTTTTTTAAATGTATCTTCTTTTTCTAATCGTGTTTCCTGTGCATTTGTGTGGGCACTTATAAGTGCCACAAGAAGTATTGCTGCTAATATCAGTGAGCTTTGAATGCATGCCTCCGTTTATATGAAACTAGCACTGGTATTCTACTCTGAAATGAAATCCATTCCAAACCACGTCAACATTTACTTCTTTTCATAGAATCACAGAACACTGGGAGTTGGAAGGAACCTCAAAAGATCATCTAGTCCAAGCCCCCTGCCAGAGCAGGATCACCCAGACTAAATCACACATGAACGCATCCAGGTGGGTTTGAATGTCTCCAGAGAAGGAGACTCTACAACCTCTCTGGGCAGCCTGTCCCAGTGCTCCATTGCCCTCACAGGGAAAAAGTTCCTCCTTATATAAGGAGGACTACAGACTGATAGCAAATATTTCATTATCAATATTTTTACTGACCAAAATTCAGAAATTCTTACAGAAGGTCGGCCTGACTTGAAGAGATCTTTGACTGCCTTTGATAGTTTGTAAGACAGACTTTATCTTTATCCTATCAAAGTTCACTTTCCACTCAATGCCCAATAATAATTTCATTAAACTTACTTGGACATCATAGCTTTTCCAAAATTTAATTAAAGTACATGGAATCCATGAATATCAACATAGTCTGGGGTCCAAAAATGCTTTGACTTATAATTTAAGAAAAATATTTAAGCAGTCATTTCTATGCTTTTTGCCTAGCTCTATCATGGTGAATAAATGGGAACTCTGCCTAAGAAAAAAGCCTAAGTATGGCATGCTATTCTAAATATTAAATTGGTGGATAAAATTTAGAACCATTCTTATTAAGTCAGTAGATTGACAAAAAATTCCTACCATGGGCCTAACCCTTTTCAACTTCAATAGAACTATGGCAACAGAGACCTTTTCAAAAACTGCACATTAATTCTATTTTCCAAGGCAGATTCTGCAAAATGACCTTATAGACTTTAGCCACCAGCCTACAGAAACTAACTTTAGAGGTGGTAAAAACTAAAATGGACTGAACTATTTATTTAATCACTCCTAGTTAAGTAAAATTATTTCTTTTCTTGCATCACCCCAAAAGCAGGAAACCTGGAAAACCACACTTTATAATTTGCTGGTGAAGGCATACAGCATAGAGGCATTACATAGTGTTGAACTATCCCTTAAAGACCTTTGAGAGGGACATTTAATGCAGGATTCATTGTATTGTAATTAAGTCTTTCAAATACCCAGATGTATAGATAAACTGCATGAAGATTATTCATCTCTGCCACCACATCTGTGGGTGAATTAATACTGTCTATCATTTAATATGCAGACAGTTTGACCTTGATCTTATGAGTGTCTGTGCCAGTTGTACTTGAAGCTCTCCAGACATCAAGATGGGAACACGAAGTCCAGCAGCAGTATTCATGGTCCTCCTAATTTAAATGACTGTTTAATCCCAGCTGCCTTTGAAACAGAAAGAACACCCTGATTTTACAGACAGGCAAAGAAATACACATGCCTCACCCTGAAGCTATTAATGAAGCATCAACATATTAGCATCACCCCACTGCTGTCAATGCTCTGCTACTAACCCCTACCTAAATTCTGTAAATTATTTACTCTAGCTTAAAACAGTTTTACACTTGCCTTTATAATTTTGGCATACAACTGGTCACATGTTATTTGTTACCATAAGCAAGAAATACAAATTTCTTCTCCTTGCATTAACCTCACTGATGAAAAAAGATTAGTCATGCCAAAATCCTCAGAAAAAATCTAGCCAGAGACAGAGGTAATTACAATAGGTGGAAAACTGTGCAGGCTGCACTTGGGCTACTTGAACAGGAAGAAGAAAGACAGTTGAGCATGGTGTTCATACGCTGCACTCCTCCTCCACCCTCCCACCTCAGCAAGTGCATTTTAGTTTGTTAGTATGCAAAATTTAGCTGCACGCTTCATTTTTATTAAAAAAAAAAAAAATCCAAACCCAACATATAGCATCTTGGTTGAAACTACAGGGAAAAACCTGCCCAAAAAAGAACTAAACAGGTAATTTGAAAAAGTCATTTGGAGATGGCAGCCTTGAGATCCGTGGCTCCCCTCCACTCAAGCAATGGGATCTATAAAATTTTTCTGGGTCTCTCATGTTTCTCTTCAATTTATGTTATTAACATTAGATATCAAAGCCTTGGTCTTTCAGTGTGATTTGTACTGATAGACATTACACCAGCTCACAAGGCTGCAGTCTCTGGGAAAAACAGAAAACAAGACAGGACTAGGGTTAGAGAAAGGACATACTTTCAAGTAATCAAATGTCAGTGTTCCATTATGTGTAGGTGGGGATGAGAAAGAATTAACTAGCTATGCTTCACAGCCATTAACCATTGGTTTTCTGTTTGTAGCAACTCTAAGAGACAAGATGTTAAAACCTTACTTCACACTGATAACCTCTTAATTCACTGAAAAAACATAGGGCTGGGGCGAGGTGGGTCAGATGTATTACTTGCATAGTATGACATTATTCTGTATGAGAAAGGAAGGTAAATTCTGGATCTAATATCTTTGGATTTCATTCAGCTATACTTATATACATAAATGCTATAGATAGAGATATTATTCAGTAGGAATATAAGTCTAACCCCTAAAACACAACCTTCTTAAGATGTCAACATTCAAGACACAGAAATTAATGTAGCATTATCCAGTGGCTCATAGAAAAACCTTCAAACAGCTTAAGGAATCTGATTTTCCTCATGCTTCACGTGTGTAAAGCTTCATTCCAAAGTTATCTTACCTTTCATTATCTCCCCCTCTTGTTATACAGTATGGGAAAGTCCTGCTGGTTTTGTGAATGTTGTTGAAATTCCCCATTAAATAATATGATAGTGAAGAAAAATTTTAAGTTAGAAAGAAAACTTTTTGGTATGAAGTCTGTCAAAACTTATGTCACAGTGCAGCAAAGGGTTATGGGTCAGGGTTATATACCCTGGTAATACTTGCCTTGTCAAAAAGGCATTTAGAAACATCAACAGTGTGATTCTACATATCAAGCAGGGTACTCACTTCAGCTAGCCCAATGACTAAGAAGTAACAAAGACAGTTTAAAATTAATTCCACTCCCACTTCCAAATAGTACCAAATACAGCTCTGCCAAGCAATGGATCTGGCACAATTATTTAAAATTCTTTCCTGTATTTCTCCTTTTAGAATAAACATCTGAAACTTCATCACACGTGCTACTGCTTTAGATGGGAGACTGCTTTACACTTTTAGTGTGAATGCATGCAAACTTTACCTCACTAGCTTTGTTTATGCAACCCAGCCTTAAGACAAGTAGATCCTGATCTACAAGTGTCTGGATGTGTTCATATACTTGGATTATTATGTCTGGAACTCAAACCACTTTACACTGTGATCCTTAGTTCAGGGACAATGTAAAAGCACAACTAAATCAATTCCTGTCTATGCATAATCTAGTTACTTAGTATTTGTTACTTAGCATGTACAACACATGAAGCATTGCCATTTTATTAAGCCATTCTCTAAGTAGTGTGTCAAAACTACCTTGTCAAATTCAAATATCCCACTAATAAATTCATTGGAAATAATGAAGTTTGACAAAAATTCAGTTTACCCCAACACAAGCCCCAAACATCATTCTCTAAGAACAAGCACTGTGGAAACTGTTGTCTGGAATGTTCTTACAGACTCATGAGAACTACTTTAAAAATACTTATTTTCATCTGTTTAACACTGTAATATTTTAGAATGTTTATCTTAAGAATATTAGTATAACTTAGGGGGATTACAGAATATTCTGATACAGCATCTGAAGAGTATCTGTTTAGTTTTACTTGTACTGTGCAGACTAATGTTCCTCTAATAATAAAAAATAAAGTAGCTTGAGAACAAGCCTGGGAATGAACAACATGACATCAGAATAACTAAGCCTCAGTTCTGAATTTCAATGCTTCAGGGGTTAAATAGTCAAGGGTTTGTGATGCCCTTAAATAATTCAGTCTATGCCCTTTCAGTAGATGTCTGATCCATTAAATATTCACTAACACTTTGAAGACTGGAATAGTGTCAGATCTCAAATTAGAAAATTTCCTTTTAATATCACTCTAGTGTTGATTTCTGTCATTATTTGAGGTTGTTTGCATCTCAAACTAGCTAATATTAATAGCGCCCCAAAAAAGGAATCTTCTCGTTCTTGCTAACTTAGTATGCCATATGAAAGAAATGAGCAATTCTGCTTTTGACATACAGACCCCCCTTGAATTCGAAATGGGAAAAGTGACGTGCCCAAGCACATGGCAATTGATAAGGGAGACTCCCAACTTCTCACTCTTGTAAGGGTTCATAAAAAACCATAGTTGGAAGCATTATAGAGTAAGTAATATTACTATGCTACACCACTTTATTACAAACGAACCCTCATACTTGATCTGAAAATAAAAGCTTATAGACCATCACAAAAGGGGAGAACAAGGGAAAAGTGCCAAATTGTAACTGTACTACTAATGTAACTGCACTGCCTAATGTAGACTTGCCAGGGTTTTCAGAAAACTGAACTGGGAAAATCCCTTCAGTTTGGCATGACATCATTACAGAAATCCTCATTATACTGCAAGTCTCCAAAAACATTATGCAAGCAGCTGTTCAAAAAGAACTGAAATTAGATCTTTCACATATCAGGAACTCTGCATCATAACTGGATCATAACTCTGCATCATAACTGGATTCCCCTGCTTGAATGTGACATACGTCACATTCTCTTGATGAACATGTCTGTGCTATACAAAGGATTTCCTGTTTACTTCGGAAGATTCCTAATAAGAAATCCATACAATTCACTTGTTCTTTCAATTTGTGAATTGCTTCCAAGTAGGTGTTGATAACTGTTTTGTCTGCCATGGATACTGCAACCCAACAACACTAAAAAGCAAGATGCCTTAGTCACGTTTCTTCCTCATATCAATGAGGGGACACCGTAAGGGACCTATTTTCTCAATACACTCCAACCATTATGTGGAATAAATATTGCTGATCTATTTGTGACAAGGACTTATTACTGTGAACCTGGAAATAGAATATCCTGAGTTGGAAAGGACCCATAAGGATCATCAAGCCCAACTCCTGGCTCCACACAGGGCCAGACAAGTCAAAGCATGTGACTGAGGGCATCGTCCAGATGCTTCTTGAACTCAGTCAGGCTCAGTGCTGTAGCTGCTTCCCTGAGGAGCCTGTTCCAGTGCCTGACCACCCTCTCAGTAAAGAACCTCTTCCTAATATCCAACCTAAACCTTCCCTCTCATAGCTTCATACCATTCCCTCAGGTTCTATCACTGGTCACCAAAGAGATGAGATTGGTACCTGCCCCTTCTCTCCCCCTTGTCAGGAAGCCATAGATCATGATGAGGTCTCCCCTCAGCCTCCTCTTCTCCAGGCTGTACAAATCAAGGGACTTCACCTCTCCTCATAAGACTTCCCCTCCAGACCCTTCACCATCCTCATTGCCCTCCTCTGGACACTCTCCAATAGTTTCATGTCACTCTCCTACCATGGCACCCAAAACTGCATGCAGTACTCGAGGTGAGGCTGCCCCAGCACAGCGTATAGCAGGACAATCACCTCTCTGGACTGGCTGGCAACACCGTGCTCAATGCACCCCAGGGTATATGGTTTGCCCTCCTACCTGCCTGGGCACACTGCTGGTTCATGTTTCACTTGCTGTCAACCAAGACCCCCACATCCCTCTCAGCATGGCTGGCCTCCAGCATCTGATTCCCCAGCCTGGATGTGCAGCCACAGCAGAATCCATCACTTGCCCTTGTTAAACTTTGTGCTGTTGGTGAGTGCCCAGCTCTCCAGTCTGTCCAGGTCTCTCCGCAAGGCTTGTCCACCCTCACCAGAGTCAACAGCTCTTCACAATTCGGTGTCATCTGCACACATGCTACTGATCATTTGACAAACTAAATTCATGTTAGTGAATACCAAGAAACTAAAAGCACTGCAGCTCAAACAGTTAAAACAAATGAAGTAGTATCACTGTGTCACAAATCAAAAGGCCTCACTGAAAAACAAGATAGCAAGGAATTAACCACAGAATCAAAAATGTTACCAGCAGGAATTAACTGCATAATACTCTCTAGTACAGCAGTCCCTCCCTTGCCACTTGGTTTGCCATGTTTCCTTGTACAGAGAAAGCCTAAGATATCTGAAGGAGAGGAAGGGATATTTCAAATTCATCTTAGATTTCACATCAGTAGAATTATACAGATGGAGAGCAATGTACAGTGCAAGCTTCTTCCCAAAAGAAAACACGAGATAAAGGAAACTATAAACTCACTGAATTAAACAGAATTGGACCATGTCCTCACAAAGAGACTTCTATCAACTGTTATGCAGTTTAATGACTGGTTCTGATGACAATTACTGCACCTCTAACTCAGCAGGTATGGACATTGTTAAGGGAAAAATATATTCCACTGAATCCAACAGCCCAAGAGAGATGAGGCTTCTGCAGCTCTATATTCCCAGGTCTAACTTGCAACAAGGCTGGAATAGATCCCCAAGTTGGCATATGCACTCAGAGCACATATATACACTACATATACCCATGGCTTGCACTTGATTAATTCACTCCTATTTCTCCAGTCCATGGCACCCAGGCAATGAACTGCCTGGCCTGTGGTGGCAGCACAGCTGCTGGAAACCAGACCCCCCCTCACGCCAGGTGCTGGCAACATGGACACACAGGCCCCCATGACCCATGGTCTCACCCCAGTTGTTGGCACTTCAGTCCAATCTTGCTGGTCTCCCTAGCTGCTGGCACCACAGATACACAGGTCCTCCAACCAGTCCAGCTGCTGGTGCTCAGACCCAGGTATACACATGCACACAGAATCAGTCTCCTTCATCCAGCAAAAGAGTTAGAAATTAATTTAATAGGAAGATAGGACAGACTGTACCAATCTGGTGCAAGACATGGCCAGATAGGCACACCAAACAGCAAGCTGCTTACCTCAGACTAGCCCCATTCATTCCCACACTTACTGCTCCCTAAATCACCTAAATGCATCATCTCTTCCCCCACCTTGGATTCATCCCCTCAACATTCTATGGCAAGTCCTGTGCAATCCCAAAATATGCTTCCCCTGCATCCCATATTGCATCACATATCCCTAGGCAGCAACCCCTCCCAGTCCAAAACATGCTCCAATGTTCACTCATCTTGATGGAGTTGCACACCTGGGAACTAGGGCTAAGGGGGCAGTTTTGGGGATGACACAGACACAGAGGGAGTTCCTTCCTCCAAATCTTTAATCTGGGTTCCAAAAATGCCTTTGTGCCTCTGTGCTCCTCTGGGCTTACAGTGATGAGCCTTTGACAAGCTGACAGCTCTCCTGCAATGGACCTGGCAGTACCTAAGCAGAGCACTGCTTTGCACTCCCACCTACCACTGTCTCTCTATAGTCCTTTCTAGGTGTGCAGACAGCCTTTTATCATGTAACCTAAGACACAAGCCAATGATACAGCCAAATATTTATGAAACATCAGTTTCTGCTGTTCACACTTATTCAGAAGTCAAATTAAAATGCTAGACATCATCTGCTAAACACAGGGATGTGTGCAGTCTGTTGTGAAGTCAACTGTCAATCCCATCTAGGTCTCATTAGGCTTGAACTCTACACCAATTTATAGATTTTTCCCTAGTGTTTAGCAAAGCCCCAAGTGAAGAATAGTCTTTCTTTGGCATGCAGGCCAGACAAATCTTACTGCGCTTTCACTCTCTTAATTGATGTTCAGGATTTCAGGTTGTATAACACTTTAATTCTTTTTAAGGCTTTTAGGTAAAAACCAAAACAAAACAAAACCCCAATAAAAGCCAAAACCTACTTACTTGGGTATTTTATGTTTGTATTTAATAAAACAGGTGCTTTCCTCTTCCCATCCTTACCATATTTTCTGGCTACTGAGGGTAGCAAAAAGAGAAGAATTCTTGCACATTTTCAGTCATGATGTTGCTAACAATTCACATGTAACTCCATAGAAAGTCTTTTGAAGATAAATTCTAGTAACTTTTTCATGTCAGTAACTTTGTCCTTATTCTTTTCACATGGCAAGCACCTAAAATCACATCTACTTTTCCAAATTGTGTGCATAGCTTTATGTCCACTTTATTCAAGCTTGCAGATTAGATGTTTCACAATGAAAATATCCAGTTATTCAGTAGTTTTGCTTTAATATCAAGTGGGTGCATTCTCATTTTTGGGCACACACAACGCTACACACAAGTTAGAAAGTCAATTTTTCACTAACTGATAAATGGCAGTGACATTAGGTACCAAAAACCACCATCAGTCATCTTCTGCTTAAGATGCTAGGTAGATGTTTTTGATACAGCCTTTGGCTTAAATGCACAACAGTATGTTTCTTCTTAAAAAGTCCTTGGCTGAAGGACATGCAGCAAAACTAGTTGGTGCAATGTGTTAAGTATGCAACACTTCTATTCTGCAGTAAACAAGATGATAGCATAAAAACGTTCCAAAAGACTTACACCTCTGTATCTCTTTGGAAAAAAACTGTGTTACATGAGTAAGTCCCTCCAGATGAGAAAAACTTATGATAGTCTATAAATAATCACTGGTATTTTTAATTGTTTCTTTAGCTGTCTTTCCACTTCTGAGCACAACACTCAGATATCTTACTGCTGTTTGAGCAAGAATCACAAATAATAATGGAATTAAATCGATATTGTGGCAAGAAGGAATGCACATGTGAGTAATGAAACTCACAGTCTGCTTTCAATGTAGAACTAAAGATAAATTCCCCTTTCACCTATTCAGCTCAGACAGTCTTCGGCATTTATTGAGCAAAATGTTTTGATTTCAGGTAATGTTTTGCTTTGTCTGAATGAGAATGACCTTTATGTGGCACCTGTACTAAAGTAAAATTCATTGGGAAACCAAGGCCAGACAGATTTTCCTGGTGAACACTTGGGTTTCCAAAACAAATCGGGTTGTAATTCATTGTAAGCAATACTTTTAGGAACCCAGCTTTAGTTATCTAAATTAAAATCTCCACAAGTCAGGTTTCCTAAATCTAATTTACTCTTTAGTACAGTAACTTGTTCTCAAGTAGCTCACCAGAATAAGCTATGAGTCTGTGTAACAATTCCCTGGTTAGGCTCTGAAATTCCACTTGTAAGACTTCCTGTACTTGAACAATCCTTCCTAAATGCATAATTCTTTTATGAAAATCAGATAAATTCTGAATCACAAACAGGCTTTTCAATATAAGAACCCTTCTCATTTGCTTATATATCATTAACAGCAGCAACAAATTCATGCAAATCAAATGCCTTGTGCTCAGGTTTAAAACTCATGTATGGGTGGCTTCCCATTCTCTAAGTACCCCAAAGTCTCCAGTGTAATTTAAAAATAAAAATATCTCTGGGCTACATCTTTCCCAGGAATTTGAGAGGAGATTAAATGGAGTCAGCTACTCAACATTTGGGAATGACTTGATACCAAATATCTTCAAAGGTTGGAAAACAAAGCACAATTCAGAACAACCAAGTGAGGATTTACCCCTGAAACAGCATCTACAGGACTGTACACATATTTCTAGGTCATTCAAGTCCTGTAAAAGTTATATCGCATCTATTTACATCTTTTAATTGCCCTGGGATCTAAAAAGGATATCTAGGTTCTTTTCACATCAGAAAAAAAAAAGCTTCAATAACTATAACCTTCTAAAACAGCTGCAGTACTAGATATTCTGATTTTTAAAAACAAACAAACAAACAAAACCCCAACAAACACTGCCTATAGCAGCAAATGATCCTTCAGTTTCCAAGGTAGGAAAGCAAGATTCTCCTTTAATGTGATACGATTGTATTCTCTGACTTCAGAATGTACCCCAGCACTAGACATAAGGAGTTAGTTTCCTTTTATTTCAACAAATAGGGTTCTTACCTTTGAAATCTTCCTTCCACTCATCTTTCTTATCCCATCAAAGATTCAGACTGAAAACTTGCATAATTCTGGAGTGAAGGGAATTTTCTTTTTAATTCCCATAGATCTTTTCTAGGAGTCTTACTATTCTGTGAATCAGCCTTTACAGACCCAGGATTCAGAAAATAACCTTATTTTTACTGTACCAGATACTTCCATAACTATTAATAAAATGATATAACCTCTTTCTCAGCTCACAGAATGCTAACAAGCAAGCTAGACTCACTTATCTGATGATTCTACCACACAGTCTGTTTCAGAATATTTATTTCCAAGGAAAGTTGTAAGACTCTATATTCAAAATCCTGTCAGTCTTAGCAGTTGTGATGGATTGCATAAATTAAGTAGCATAATTCTGTTTCAGCTGAAGAATGTAAACTCTTACAAAGAATCTCTTGGATACCACTAAGCAGAGGTATGAATATCAAGTTCAGTATCTGGGAATGATCCTATGTAGGATACTCAACCACTGTTTTTTATAAAGATGCTACAACCAGCTGGGCATAGCTGAAGTACATCCAGTGGGGAATAAAAACCCTCAAAACTAAAAACCCCCAAACAAATCAAATCAAACACAGAACTCGATTCTGTAAAACTGTTCTCTTAGTAACAAATAATGGCAGGGCAGAGCAGCATGCACAGAGCAATGAGGATACCAGCATACTACACCACCTCAGCTGAAAGGGCATTCACATTAATAGGAACAGTATTTTATCCTGTTCACCTACTTTCACTCAAGTAACTGGCACAGCCATTGTGTGATAAGAATGCAACAGAAAGCAAATGGAGAATTAAGCGCTGTTATTTGATCTATACTATAAATAAATATCTTCTGCAAACATGTGTCATAAAGGTGTCTCATTGGGTATGTTTTAGCTGCAGAACTTCCCAAGAATATGACTTATCCTATGAGATATTGTGCCTGTAGCACATTTGACAGAAGGAAAAAGTGAAGATAAAAGAGTATTTATTTGTCAGTGAATCTGTTAATATCAAATAGTAAAATGAATGAAGAGTAATAATCTTTTGGACTTTTTATGGATAATAGACTTATGAAGAACACTGCTGCACAAATCATCAGCCTTGCTTGCCAATCTAACTATATCGTTGCCCTTTGCAACCTTCTACTATTTGCCATCACTTTCAAGGCTCTTTATGATTGACCAGTTCTACCTATCATCTCTCATCAAGTATTTAGAGGCCTCCAATCAAGCTATAGTGACAACTTCTATCATCTAGTTGTTAATTTTTCAGAGAAGCACCTCTGTACTTACTGGCAAGTTATGAGTTGACGCATCCAAAAAGGCACTTTGTGCTTCTCCTTTGTATCTTCCCTTAAAACTCTTCTTTACAATGATGCCAGTAAGAATAATATTGTGGTGCATGAAAATGGATACTTAACACAGTGATCAAGAATATCCCATTGTCTCCTTGACAACCTGTTTATAAATACCTTTGTATTATTGTAAAGCCATAGATTATTTACTTCTCTTGACCACAGGTTACAGCTTGGTGGTTTATTCCCTCTCTTATGCAGGTCTCCCTCTGAAGTAAAGGGAAAGCACTCACCGAAGCCACAGATTTTCACCTAAAGTAATACAACAACTGCTCCACAAGATGGCATTACACTATGCCCAGGTGGAGGAATACGAGGCGCACACACACACTCTCTGGGACTGCTTGCTCCCAGAGAGAATTCAGCACTCCCCACGTAGTCTGTAAATAGCCAACATGCAGCAAAATGACACGTGAGTCTGCTCTTGAAAGCCCCATGAGAAAGTATATAAAGGGAATGAAAACACAGAACAGTAAAAACTGCATTTTTTCTTTTTAGAAAACACAGAGTACTCACTTCATCGATGGTAGTTTACACACAAACAAACCGCATGGGAGCAGTCTATAGGATACTATAGGCTCACTGACACTGCAGAGCCCATTCAATTACAACCTGCACTTCCTACCAAACACAATTGTCTAGCTGAAGCAATGTTTTTTTTGCTCAAGCTGACTGGTCCATAAGGGGCGCAGGCTGACGTTTAAGTACAGGGAAAATAGGCATAATACCCAAATGGGGACTCAGCTGCTCTATGCAATTAACAAAAGTATCCAGTGAGCTAAAGGAAAAAAACCCTGCAATGTAATTTGGTGTTCTCCTGAGATTCAAAGAAATTCCTCTTAAATTACTACCAGCATAGATGATGGCTACTACTTCTGCAGCAAAAATATGGTGTTATGAGATTTCAGGAACATCACACCAAGAATAAGCCAGTATCTTCTCAGAGGCTTTGGCAGTAAAGTGGTCTTAAAGGATGCATACAGAGGCTGAGACAGAATTCTACAAGAGAAGACAGATGCCATAAACTGTCAGAGGCTGAGCAAGATAATCTAGGCAGCTTGAACTATTCTAGGTCTCTTGCCCCTCTATTTAATTCTACCTGCACTATTTTCAGATAAAATAGATTTGTATCAAAACTGTTATTTATTTGGTCATTGTCCTGTTCAGTGGCCCATAGAGTCATGGAATCAGCAGCACAGTGTGCACCAAAAGTCCCAGTACCAGGGAAGTCTCATATCTCCCAATAAAAAAGAACTAAAAAACCTAATATAATTTACCTCTTTCCCAGAGATCAAGTGATGGGAGAATCTATTAAAACAAATACCCATGGCAGCTTCTGCTTCATTGTTAGTTTCATCTGAAACACTGCAGGCCAGATCTAATTCAAAGCCACCTGCAGACTTCAATGGCTCAGGATCAAGCCTTAGCTGAGGAAGACTTTTCAGTTATCTCTTTAACAAGGCACTCTGTTGATTAACAGCCCTCCTGCCTGCTATTCTAATGGGGATGCTTTTATTTTTATGCTTCTTAGGGCAGCAGATATGCTCATACAATCATCAGCAAGAAAACTTTAAAAGAAAAGCTGTGTAACTGCAGCATCCCCTAGTGTATCTACACTGCTTTGCTGCTACAGAAAATCCCAGCAACTTCAGTGGGGGCAGAGCCCCATTTCAGGATGAAGCTATCATCGTAGCAATTGAAATGCTGATTCTAACAGATCAGCTGATCTTTTAAAGTGTGCTTTTTCTGAGAATTAAAAATAAAACACAGGAGTCAACAGTGTGAAAAAGCGATAGCTCTGAAGACTTTCTGAACAGAACAGAGGTGAGGTTGATAAAAGGATCACAGATTGTCCATGAACTGCAAGATACAATAAAAACTCACTGTTCAGAGGAAACATGTTGGATTAAAAAACAGAGAAAGACATTAGGGGGAAATCAGTTAAGAAGAAGTAGAAGTTTGTGAAAAAGACAAACTAAGTCTATCTTCCCCACCAGGAAGACTATAATTAGTGGGTAAGGGGGAAGGAATGGCCCAAGGCCATTTTGAGTGATAACACAGCGAGCAGCTGGAGCTCCTCAGTCTAGCCCTTATCTCATGTTATGCTTCAAATAAAACTATGTGGGTAACATCTTTCTTTCCAACTGCACTGGAAAATGAGGAGATCAAAGTTGGTAGAAAAGGCTGGAGACATGCAGTGGGTTTGAGGAATAAACACAGGGCTGAAAGTAGAACACTCCTCACAGTATTTCTTCCTTGTAAAGTCTATGGGTCACATCACACTCATATTGATATGGTATATCTTCTATAAATTCATAATGAATAACTGTATTTTATGCATTAAATGTCTCACAAGAAGATTTTCATTATTTTGCAAAGGACTGAGCTCAAATTCCGATGGCCATGTTCACATCACATTTGTATCATAATCACAAAATGCTTAAACTACTAAAGACTATGACACTGTAAAAAGTTTGGGATTTTTTTTGTCTGATAGTACAGAGAGCCATACATATATCTTTAGATCTAATCTAAGTTTAATTTTATTTGCATTGTGAGGAATCAATGAAAAATATCAACGATCAAAAACCTGAACTTGTAGGCTAGCATCAACACATTATTAAAGTGCAGTTCATGTGGAAAAAGGCACAAATTACGTATTTATACTTATAAACTCTGCCCCCCACCTGCTATTTACTGCCTGTCTTTTTATGTCTGACAGAAAACACACTTTCACTGTCCATGCCACAGAGCAATATCCAACAGAAGGCAGAGCTTTTTGAATAATTGTAAATAACTGCAACAGAAGAAAGGTAAGAGAATTGGGCACATATTATTTATTACATTCTAGCAAAACAAGGTAATATGCTGATGTTTCTTTCCCTTTAACATAAATGAGGATATTGTCTCTCTCCTGCACTTGACTGTTCAAAGCAATAACTGGAAACATAATGGGAAGTGTAATTACATCAGTATGGCAACACATAATTAAGAGTGGTGAATCTGGTAAATCTTGTCAAAGTACTACAGGCCAATCCAAATTTTCTGGTTCCTGGTATTGGAAAACCCCACACACCCATTTTAGTAACTTGAACTGGTATTTGAAGATCCACTCTGATAACTCTCTTTAGACTTTTCTTGGTTTCCTCAGAATTCAGAAAAACTATGTCTATTGAATAAATACCCATCTCTAGTTGCTTTGTTTGCTGCATATATAATAGACTTTCAAATTACAATTTTAACCTGATCTTTCTTTTTTCTATCCCCATTCAACTCCATGATTTTTGTTGGGGTTTTTTTACTACAGAAAACTGAAATACACTTATTTTATGAAGACTGTAGTACTCCTGATTAATTTATCTCTAAGGTGCAGCAGTAGTCAGAATTGTTTGATGACACTGAATACTTTTTCTCAAATAGTAAACATACTCAGTTTAAAATCTAGTATCACCGCTTATGAAATTCAACATTCAATTTCAAATCAGAAATCTGCTACATAATTAACTGCCCATGCTTTGGGTTTGCAATGTGACACCACAAGGAATTTCATAGCATCACTGAAAAAAACTGAATGGAAAAAATATTTGCCAAGCATGCACAGCAAAGAGGTAACTACGGTGATTTATTAGTTTATAGCCAAGACTAAGCATATTGCTCTGGGAGACAACAAAGTAACAGGTCAACTGATGGAACCCCAACATGTGACTGCTGACACACCTCTGGTTTGTTCATTAAGGACTAAGCTGGTCTACAAGCAAAAAGCCAAGTCAGTGTTTCCCTCGCGTTCATCCTTGTAATGGGTCTTGTATAATGCATCTCAAGAGCATTTGAGCTGGCTTCTCTTATATTCTTGGCCCTCTTGCTTTGTGAACTTTAGTGACACTTCTGATGACCAGAAGAGGGAATGCAGAAAAGCTTGGGAAACTGAATCATAATTCAGTGTAAATACAGTTGCTATCAAAGATTCCTGCACACAGAGAAAATATTTTTCTGTATTAACTGTTGCAAACAATTCCTTTTCAATGCTACAAAAACTACTGAGTTCTACTCAAGGCCAAACAGATCCTTGCAGGGACACTTATCTGAAAGCATGATCTACACAATATTTTGAAACTATTTGAGATACAGGTTGTTGGCACAATGAACAGTCAACAGAACGGCCCGAAAAATTTCCCTTCTGTTTGAATTACCATGTTTCAAGCACATACCTTCTTCTTGAGTCTTCTTATCCTAATTTGTTCATAGCAAAAATGTTGACTTTTGGGTAAAAATCTAAGTGTCTTGAAACATAATTTTTCACATAATGATTCTGTAACTTTTCAACATGAATAAGGTGCTCGCAAATTTCATCAAGTACTATGAAAATCTCTTCACTTGCTTCAGTGTGTGAGCCAAACTAGAGGTGGCAAGCTTATTCCTAACCCAGTGTCCATAAGCCAGTTATCTCCAAACTGTTTTCCACTTGCCTCCTTTGTGTTTTGTTTTTTTGACAAAATAACAAGATTATTTATAGAGTTTGAAACAACCACTGGTCTTATCTAATGTTTTAATTCTTACACGCCTATATTCTTGGCTCCCAGTGCTAACAAATTACATAAAAACACAGGAAAATAGTGCACAGTTGGTGACCAGGGCAGTATTCTGCACCACTTACTTGACAAATTACTGGTACTTTGTAAACTCAAGGGAAAGCAATCATTGTACTGGATTTTCTCATACTTGATACCTAAAGTTAAAACACATTACCTCCCAGCTATTTCCTCTATTTCAAGAAACCAGTGTACCTTGACTGCCAGAAGGACCAAAGCCAGATCTCTCATACATTATAACTTCATCGAGCAAAATTAACCAGAGGGGAAAAAATTGCTTTAACTTCAGAGCTCTGTTCTCTTGCATTACCACCATCTATTTTGCTTCTGCCTTTTTTTTTGCTGTTTAAATCTTTCTCTTTTCATCCTTTTTTCCTCAATCCTTCAGTCTTCCTATCTCGTATTTTCAGTTCATACCAAACTTAGGTTCTCATCCAGCCCTCAGTATTCCTCCATTTATTCTGTCTCAGTCTAGCCTAGTCTCGCAATTTATGTTTTCCTCCATTACCTTTTCCCCTTCTGTTCATCTTACTAAGTTCTGGCATAAATTCTTTCTGCTCTAACATCTGCTTTAGCTTCTCAGAGCTACACAGTTTGCAAAGCTCAAAAATTTTCCCACAGGGTTGCACTGTGCAGTCATCAGCCTGCTTGTGCTTCTGCTTAAAAAAATAGTTTGTTCAGACATCATTTGGTGCTTGGGGAGACAAAAGCCTGAAAAGGATGAGATAGTACATTCAGTTTCTCTATATAAATTACTGTAACATAGCACATCACCTTTTTTCTGTTAGTTACCATACTATCTGGAAAGACAAGTAAAATAATTAAACCCCATCCTACTTGGTGGCATAAATAATCTATTCCAAACACAAAATCTTTCTCTACTTTTCTTATACATTTACCATATGTTCTGATGCTTTCCACTATTCAAATCCATATCAGTGTCAAGACAGAAAACCATGCTGAAAATAGTTAAATACAAGTCTGACCTAAGTCCAGAATACTCATCCTGCTCCAAGCACAGTACACAGGGACCATATTTCACATCACAAAATTAGCTTCCCCCTCATTCAGCAAAGGGCCACCAAAGAATGAAACACTGTGTAGGGTACAAGTTACCTCATGGGAAGAAACACAAAACAAAGCAGATGCTTCAGTGTACTTCACTGAATTATCCCACTCCAAAGAGGTTGTCGCTACTAACAGAAAGACTACTTACAAGTCAGAGACATCTGATAAATACAAACCCCATGAATTTATGGGAAGATATTCTTCTGAGACAGAAAAACTCTGGTTCCATTGCATGTCCCTTACTAGAGAATCCACTAATCAGAGAGAGGATGAGCCTACACACCAGGGTCTTTCAAGCTTCTCTACATTTTCAGAAGATTCAAATTGAAGTCCAGATTACAAAGCATCTCTCCAGTTAGATCAATACATAAAAATATAGTAACAATTCTTGCAGAAAATTTCCAAGACATTGTAAAATATTAATGATACAAAGCAGCCCTTTGAAGGAGAAACCTCCTCAGCCTATGTCACTCACAGCCTATATGCTGAATCATTTTCTGGATAGGTTTCCATCTGCTTGCAACACCAGAAGAACAACTGACCTCCTGGGTTTCCTCCTTTATTTTACACAGCAATTGACACAGATTTTTTGGCCCATAAATGTATCTCTTGGCTGCCAAAATTAAAAATTGCACTTGTACATATGACTTACATTTTCAATAGGACACTTATACAAAGCTAAGGACATTTGATATGCTAAGGACTTTTCCAAGGACTTTCTACTATTTCAAAATCCATAGAAAGCATTACAAAGTAAGTAAATGTATGCTTATCATTTAGAGTGAGAGTCATAGAGACTTCTAAAATTCAGTACCATAAAGAGGCTTTATGAACATAATATGCATAAGCATCAAAATAAAGGACAAGAAAGCAATATAAAATACCATAAACATAGAGATTACAGAAAAGAGAGGAAATTACACAGAAGGAAAATAACATTCTCGTCACAGTCCATTAAAGTGAACAAATAAGGAAATGTTCCAGTGGTATGTTTATATACTTAAAATGACATGAATTCAGGATGACAAATGGCCCAAATGTTTGTCTCCTATAGCTAGAGGGTAATAAAGACAGAAAAACAGAACAAAACAAAGCATGCACAGGAAGGAGAATATTCATTTCAAATGTCTGAAATAGCCTTTTAACTCTCCCCCTTCATAAGCCTCAGAAGTCTTTTCATTAGCATACTTCACAGTTAGTGTCAATATAGAATTATAAATGCTTTGTAACTAAAACTAATATATCTAAGTATGCACGTATGTATGTAACTCAGTCCTACCCACAGTTCTTTAAGTACAACCATGGAGTCTGTGAGCACTTCCCAGCTTCCAGATGCCAACTGCATAGGTGGCCACCATCCCATTCTCTTTCAAACAAACCCAGACAAGGTAAGAGCTGTCACACATTCCAGCAGGTCACTCAGTGTGGACAACCAGAGACCACACCAAGAATATCGGAGAACATTCTTGGTCTGTAACACAGCCAGGACCCTCTATTATCCCTATACAGTTCATGACCTTTGGTATTCAGGTAGTTTACCACATACAAAGGAGGCTGTAGGCGCTGGGCATAGAGAGAGCATCTCATTCACCAAAGCTTAAAGATGACTTATCAGTTATTCCCCTTTCTCAGCTCTGCTCTTCAGAGATCTCAGAGAAACAAACACCCTGAATCAACAGCCTATGACACAAAATTCTAAGGTATAATTTGAGAGCAAATGTTCAAGAAAGATGGGTTTCTATTGTGGCACTCTGACAGCATGGAAGTTCTGCCCAAACAGCAAAGATACAATTAAGTAACAGAAGATTAGCAAAATATTTTCTTCATCAGATTATTTAAAATGCCATACATGAGAAATGAGAGAGTCAGGTATAAACTGCATAGGAGAAAAGGCACCTGCCTGTACTTGAAAATAAAAGCAGGGAAAGTATCAGGAGATTTGTTCAAAGAAATTGTGTTACAATAGGAAAACTGCACTGATGTATAGCTGACTAGATACCAGCTGAACAAGCAGACAAAGGGAATGTTTTTGTTCATGCTAAAGAATGAGAATCCGGAGTCTTGATGCAATGGCATAATTCCTGATACCAGAATGGTTCTTTGTACTTCAGGATTGCATGAAGCAAATTTCAGAAGCAGAATTAACCCCATGACATTATGAAATCATAATTTCTCAAGGATTTCAGTCACCACTCATCATGTTTTTATCAACTGTACAAAAGCATGTAAACATTTAGACGAGGCTGGATGACTCAGTAACTACAAAAAAAAGTCTCTAACATCAGAAAGAAGAGATCAGATATATTGCTGCTGACTAGAAGAGCAAATTCTAGACTCAGTCACACAGAAACACTGACGCTCCAACACAGAGTATTAATACAGTACACTCAAACAGAAACCAGTACCAACCATCAAAACATGAATAAACAAGAAGGCACAAAGCAATTCAATTGTCTGAGAATGACATGAAGCTTTTCAAAAGTAAGAAATGGAACAGAAAGTCCTAAATGATTTATTAACTATTACAGTTCAGGGAAACTGTGGACTCTCCAAACATAAATAGATTTAAATGGTGAACAATTTTCACAATAGGTGTGTTTACAGATCATAGTAAATTCATGTTACTAGCACAAGAAACAAAACCTTGGAGATACTATAGCAACACAGATTTCTTCAAAGACAAGGCATGCTTACATTAGAAATACTATTGGGGGAAAGCAGAATTCTGTCAGAAATCAACCAGCAGATTTACATGCAGCAACTACCTCCAAGACAGACAGAAGAAAGCCATTACAGATGGAAAGATAGCAGGTCATTATTGTGCAACTTACCTAGGGAAAAACTAAAAAAGAAGTTGTCAGTGAAAAGAAAAGAATAAGCAACCTAGCTCATGATATTAGCTGCCTTAACAAAAAAAAAAAAAAACAGACTCTGGTCCCTGGACTCAAAGCAAATCACAACTGAGCCTGCATCATGGGCCTAAAACTGATTCCTGAGAACCCTGGGTTAGATACACACCTACAACCTTCCCTTAGTGCTTTGAGAGTGCGTGGTGGCTCACTTAGAAGCCCTAATAACCAGGACCTGCCTCCTCCCCTCAGCTATGATGTCAGCACCAGAATGCTCACCAAAAACCTAAAGAAACACGAAGTCTCAATGAAGTATAAAATGCCATTCCCCCTCCCTCCATAAAGACATTTTAACTGCATGATGTATGGTATCACCATACTTCTTGTTCTCCAATTTTAGATGAACACATAAGAATAAAGTTTCTAATTTAAAAAATAAAAGCTTGTAATTAATGTCAAAACTAAAATATTTTCCAAGGTCGTCTTTAGGGTAGTTACACCTTTTCAGTTTGGTAATAGCTTTCTTCTGCCAATACAGCTGCTACTATTAACTCAGGTTCATCACATCACATCAGGAAGCTGAGGTGTCCTCTTCTAAGCATGCTATTTGGATTCAAAAAAAGCTATCAAGAAAACTGTTGCTGTAACTTCTATACAGCACTTTTGATTCAGCATGGATTGACTGACTCAGAAACTGTTTTGTTCCAGCATAATAAGTAATAGTATTGGTTTGACTTTGACACTCTAAAGTACATCAACAAAGTGGTCTTAGGTTGCACATGTTTTACTGTGGGTTTTTTGGGGGATAGGTGGGAAACAGTTTAATTTTTTCCCATAATTTATAAGAGGCTTTCCTGGTTTACCTTTCAAAATGACAGAGGATAAAACATCCAAAATTTGACTGCTTGAACATTTTTGTCTAACACAACCTAAAACAATATGCAATGGGTTTATATTAGTTTTTATAAGTTAAACCCCACTATGTTTAGACTCTATTTGCGGGACTTGCTGGTACCTGCAAACAGACCGATTAGTTGCAGACAAATGCAGCATTTTCTTTACAAATACATAATAATGCATGAAATCCAAGGGGCAAAAATTATGTTTTTAGGTCACCGATTTGCTGCACAGCTATAAACTGCTAGACAGTGCAACTGCCTCCCATGCTTTAAGGGGGAAAAAAAACATCACTCTCCAATGCGAAAACACAAAGGATATAAATAAACTTGATTTCAGGAACAGTTTCATGGGTAACTGTCCCGTTTCTATAAGGATTTCAAGAAATCATGGCAATTCCCATAGCTACAGTTAACAGAAAAAGTTTGGTGTACAGTGAGTCACAGAGCAGAATGCTGTAGAACTGCAGAATACATCTATAGAATTTTCTGCAGAGCCTAACCCCTGCAACAGAAGAGGAAGCTCACTAATACTTTCTTCTTGGTTTAGGCAAACACCCAGCTGCACTGACCACTGTAACACCAAGGCTTTATGTTTGTTGAGCTGTGCAACACACTTGATAGTCAAACGTGAGATCATTTTCTGACATTCCTTGTCACAAGCATTTCAGGACTCACTGATCCAAGAATCTAACTGAAGAAATGTGGTAGATATGATGTCTTCGCAACAGCAGGCTCAGCAAGCAAAAGTACTCTTGCAGCAGGGCCTCACTAGAGCAACAGGCTTTACTAATATGTTTCCTATATGAATACGCCAGTACAACTGCACCAATAAAACCTTACACAGGTGCCCTCAGGGACATGTCAACACTGAGACTTCCTATGTGCTATTCTTACTTTGCTTCAGGATTTCATCAAGTCCTTCAACTTCTCTGTGCAATACTATTTAGGACCTCCTCAGTAAGATAATGAGTGTTAAGACAGGTGTGATTTGCCCTCAAAAAATCCTTTAAAAATGCAGTATATACTAGTTACCCATAGCAGCAGAAACACTACTATGCCAGTATAACCATGCCAACAGAGTAAATCTTTTCCTTGAATAAATATATCCCAGGAAAATTTCTGCCTTTGCAGGCAGTATTACACACAAGAGTTTACAGGATATGGCTAACAATCACTGCTAGCTATTTGTCCTCTATAGGTTTTCTAAAACTAAGACTTAACCACAGTGGTTGTCAATAGATGGTGACAGCTATACAACCAAATCTCCTAGACCTGAATGCTTATCTGTCCATTCCTCCTCAAGTGTTCAACTAAGACAGCCTTAGAGCTTGTTCTCTTCAGCAGACAGTATAAAAGAAATGCAAAGTAACCACAAATCAAGCCCTACTGTTGACCAGGAAACTATCATGAAAGGCTTCCTGGAAGGATGCATAACCCATACACCCACACTTACATTCAGACACAGTGCCCACTCATTAGCATGTATTCATTATCTGTGATGTTTGCTTCCTTGGACATAAGAGTGCAGTGGGAAGTACTAACAGATAAATAGGCAAATGTTTGACCATACACTAATGCAAAAACAGTAGATTCCCCATTTGTATTTGATTCACCTACTGTCAGATTAACAGCCTTCATTTTGCATCAAACCAAGCATGGAGAGGATATTTTTCTTAGCAAAGGTCTAATCTTAAATTCCTTGAACACCCAAACCTGTTACCAGTGAGTAAGCATTAACTGGTCGTAGGTCCGTGCAAGTCCTAGTTGCTCTCTAGGAAGTGAGAAAGAAGCTGGATGAAATTACTTTTAGAAACAACTAAAACTAGTGTCCAAGCTTTCTGAATCAGAAAAAAATCAATACCTTTATAGATGGGTAAGGAAAACTTCTGCTGAAAATCAGCACTATCTGAGATACAAATGTTAGAACAAAATGCTATCTCTGTCTACTGGAACTTTCTAATGAGATACAAACCTGGCAGAGAGATCCCACACCAATTCCAAAGGATAGCAGACATCCATGTTTCTAAGCACATTCTCTCCAGCCTCGAAGCAAAGAACACTATAGCAAGAGGGTGATGCTATGTCATCTGCAAAGTTGCTCAAACAAGAGGAACAGACTGGAAGTAGCAGCCAAAATCCTGCTCAACACCCAAAAAAAAGATCTCACTGAGCAAACAGAATGTTCCCGGCAATAGATTTAGAAAGGCTACGAAGAAATTGGCCTGGAAAGGGCAAAAGATTCCCAAAGAGGCATCCCAAACTCAGATGCCAGTAAATCAGATTATTCTCATTGTGACACAGTGAGAAACAAAGTGTTGAAGACCTTTTAGTGGATTTTTTCAGCCTGACAGAACTGTATTACTCAAAAAATCTGCATGATATGAATCCAAATACTCAACATTTGTGCATCAAAATGTAAGTGCAAATTTTAAAAATAATCCAAACTTCATAACATTGTCATATTGAGATTAAAAAAACAAACCATGACCAAGTCAGAAGGTGATGTAAGCCAGTTCATGAATGCTTTTATATCCATACCTTACAAAATAGAAGTTATTATAATGTTACAAAATATCCAAATACAGTTTTAAAGACTTTATTTTTTAACAGCTTTGTAATGATGTTCAGACTTCTGGCAACTTTTAAGATTTGGTGTGAAAGCAACAGTTCTGTTGCTGACAAGTCATTACTTCATGACTTAGATAAAGTGCAGCACTTGGCATCGCGTTTTCTACAAGGAAAAACTTATATGGGCTACTTACTTACATGAATGTCTTTATGTTTGAGTGTGTGTGGATAAAAGAATGAAATCAGCACTCACCCTTATTTGAAATAAACTGTATTTGTTTAGATGCCATTCAAATGAAACTGTAGGTCCCTATAAAAGGGAAAAACAAGACAACAAATTGGCAACACAAAAGGAAAAAAGTAATCAGTTGGACAACATAATTTTAACAGCAACATAATAAATTCTTTAAGGTCCTTTTCTTTCACCTTCCACAAAATAATGTTTTGGTTTCCTGAGCAATATTTAAACAGTCTGATACTTATACCCAGACTGTAAGTCACAAAAGAAAGGAGTCTTGCTGAACTGGGGAATATACAAGGTGCATATATATAGGAATATATGAGGTGTAATAAGAAATCACTGCTTCCAAACACATTTTAGGATGTAAGCCAAGTTTGTCACCCATTTCTTCCACCAAACCTTTATTTTTTATTATCAAGTACCTAGTAATTCACAAGAACCTTATCAATTGATACAGCCCCTTTCTTCAAGTCTTCCTACTTCTTATGCAGTCTCAAAGGTTCTAAACTACACCTAGCACACAATTTCTCCCCTTCCCACTGAATTTACTAGAGTACTCCTGGATAATAAAGGTTTTCTTTTTCTCATTTATAAGTCAATGATTCCTACCAAAACTGTCAGCTTTTTCTTCATCTTTCCCTGCTACAGTCACTCTTTTTATCTAAGACATGTTTTCAAAAGAGCACATGACAGGCCTTCATAAGAAACTCACATAAAAAGTCAAGGCAGACTTCATCAGTGTGTTCTAGCACACTTGCTAGCAGCTGGACACAGAGAGATTTGCCTAAAAACTGAAGAAACAGGATCCCTGGTTGTAACAAAAATATATAACTTGTTAGATGCCTTTTCCCTTATCAAATATTCCAAATACAATAAAATGCAAATTTTATTTTCATTTAACAGCTCAGTTTAAATGAGACCATTCATGCAATGCAAAAGGTTCAATAAAAAAATTAACAGCATCCTCAAACTTGTTTAGATTGAAGAAGAAATTAAATCAAATCTCTGACCCTAATCAGTATTTTGCTCATTTCTAGGCCAGCAGTTTATACCTGGATACTCTGTAGATGAACTGAATTTCTGGAAGCTTTTATGGATAAGCTGTAAGCTCTTAAAACAATGCTGCTCCTGTGATAAATAAAGTTACAAATAACTTAAAGACCCAGTAGTGCTTCTGAAGGAAAAATTATCAAAAGACCTACTTTTTGTGCTTTCCCAGGAAGTCCTCTCTGGAAAAACAAATTTCACTTTATTTTCTCTGAAACTGAGCTGACCTACCTGGCATTTGTCCTGTCTTGAATACAGTACTCATACCATATTTTTCTGAGTCTGTCCCAGTGTTTTCAAGGTCAGTAACAAATCCATCACTGTTTCAAATTCTGGAAAATCAGGGCACTAGAAAGACATGGCAATTTTAAAGTGATGATTATGTCAATATTACTTTATTCAGTTTTTATATGTGAGTGAACTGAGGCACATACTAACCCCTGAATCTTAGCAAACAGACCAAAGCTGGATTCAGAGCATGACTTCTACTCCTCTTCAACATAAAATCCATTAAAAATTACCTTGGCATATTCCTTTGTAGCACAAACTTTGAACAGTTTTCAGACGCACTTATGTATGAAACTAGCACATGGAGTCAACTTGCACTGGCAGAGAAACAAATTTAAATTCCAGCTCAGTATTATCAAAATACATGAGAATATTTTTACCACATTGATGAAGCCCACAATCCCGTTATCATCTGCCATATCTAGAATCCTTTTACTTTAAACCCCAAACTCCTCCCTCTTTAAGGCACAATTCCATTTACATAGATAAAAACTAATGTGATCAACCAAAACCAGTCTAAATCCATGAACTGCTGCAATTATGTTGCAAGTTAACAGCTGAATAACCCAAAAATCTGTCTCTAGCCCTATACAATCAGCCTCACAGATTGACACTAACACAGTGAATACACACACCTCACTGCTCTTCCTCTATTTATTTAATACAAATTGATGTCACAACCTGTATCGCAAATATCTCCTCTCATGAATTATTCCCCTTCATTAATTCCACACATTTCATCCCAAGTCAGCAGAGGAAGACTTATTGAAGCCTCCCTGAATGATAGCACTTTGCAGCCTCTCTTGTCATCACTGAGCTAATGTATGACTTAAGCAATATAAATGGAATTTATAATGGCTTTCTTTAATGGTCAGATGGAGAAACAGAAAATGGCACAGCCTACATACTGTCACATTATGATTAAAGCTTTATATTCCCGTGCTTTAGAATCCTGGGTATATCCTGAAGCAACTATAAAATAATTTCTCACCTCCAGGGGTTTTTAATTCTTTTCGGACAACTATTCCACCAGTCCTTCAACATTTTTACAAAGTTAGATGAAAAGACATCCTGATTTACAGTCTTCTATTTTAAAGGGATACAGACAACTTCAAAATCTTATTCCTATCTGAAAGTATCCTGTAACTGATTTTTTACCAGTACTGACAAAGACTACCGTGAATAACAGACTAGAAGAGAACCTCCCCCAACACAACTTTGCACCCTTGGATCTTTTGTGCCCAGTTGGCTTCAGAACTTTTTTTTTCCTAATGGCAAAATATAGCAAAGCCGTAAAAAAACTACTGCTAGGCCTCAATAAAGTAATGTATTTTTAACTTTTATAGCTTAAGTTGGCTACATATTTCAAGACACGTTTAGCTCTTTAAAGCAAAATTAGTTTCTTTTAGCCTTGGGCAGTATTTGCCAAATCTAAGATTCTGACATAGCTTCAGTTTAAGTAAGCTTCCAATGAAAGCTTTTGAATAAGAACTTTAATCATCCAGATCTATGCCCAAATACTTCTGTTGAATCAAGACTGGTTTCTAACTCACTGATCAATACTGCAGCTCAGTCTCAAATCTGTTTATTTTTAGAAAGAGGTGTCATCTGTTATCACACTATCCATCAGCTGTGTCAAACCCAAAGTAATGGCTACAGTATTACTCACTATTCTGTTACCAATACTGGTTTCTATAGCTCATTTAAATTATTGGTTTAGTTTCATGCCATGCCTTTTCTGTAATTGCTCTATTAATTCAGTTCTCTTACTATTACCATCTAAAAATCTGCTGGAAAGACAGTAATTATTTAGTTACAAATGATTGGGGAGGGAACTTAAACCTCTAGCACGACTGAGTGGCCTTAATTTGTTGCTAATGTTATCAGTCTGTGATACACTAATGTACTATGGGCAATAGGTTCGTGTGGGCAGAAACATATAGCAGATGATCTCAGATCTTTTCTGTCTCGTTGTGCCATAACTCAGCAACATGCAGCTATTGAGCAGGGCAGGAGCAACACAAGTAGAGCAGCCCAGCGCCTAACAAGCCTGTGTGTCACAGCTCATTTATCAGAAGGGTAACGTTTTCAAACGGCTACCCTACCTTGGAAGAGGTTTGGAAAGAACAGTCAACCTCTGAAAAATCCTAGGTTAAATCCAGCCAGGAGAGACTGGCAAAAATTGGAAGATACTCTCACACAGCACTTTTTCTTGTAAACTCTAAACAGAAAAAAAAGGAACAAAAACCTTCTGCAGGTGTGAGTGGTAATGCAAGGCATCTGACTAACGTCATTACAATGTGTAACCAGAGTCAGCATTAGCAATTCGAGGTACTTATTAGGACACCTGTGTTCTGTTTACTATCCTTTCAAAACCTCCAGAAATAAGCAGGGTGTGCTGTCACTAGGAAGCAGCACAACAAAGAAAGAATACTCAAAATTTCGTTAACTCCTCCATTGTCCTGAAAACAGGGTTAAACGCAGAGTTCTGGAAGGCATTCTACTGACAGAGAAACTGATGGGCTTTTGTCCTAAGCGAACACCTTTTCACGATTGGTGTTTTGTTTTAAGTAATGCTTCGGTAGCACTGACTTCGGGCGGGAGTGGGTGGGGCGGAAAGGGATATAACCTCAGAGATTGCCCTCGCCTGACCACACTGACAGCTCTCCCTACTTTAGACAGGCCTCCTCATCAAGCTCCCTCACCTCCCGAGGCGCCAGCAAGGGCGCGGGGCGGTTTGCCACGGCCCCTCCGCAGGGCACAGCCCTTCGCTCCGCACGCTGTGGCGGGGAGGGCTCTGCAGCTCCGCCCCGAAGCCCGGATTGTTCTCTACGCCTTCGCTACCTCCAGCCGGCGGCAGGCCGCGGGGTGCCCATGGGGCAAGCGCCGCTTTCGGCCGGCTTCACTCCCCTGGCACCGCACCTGACCCTTCCTCTGCATTAGCCGCGGGTGAGGACGGCAGTGCCCCGCCCCTCTCCTCCTACCCCAGCCGACCGCTGCCTTCCCAACCCCATCCGCGCCCGCCACATGGCTGCCGCGACCCGCCCCCAAGGCACGTGATCCTGTCCCCCTGGGGCTGGACTGTGCTCCCCTCCCTCCCACCCTCCCCGGCCGCGCACGCGCAGCGTGAGCGCCGGGCGGCGGCACGTCACGTCGCGCGCGAGCCCACGCTGGGGCGCGTGACCGCTCCGCTCCCGCCCGCTGTCTCCGGAGGCTCCTCCGTAGCGATCGGTGTCCGGTGTTTCTCGCTTCGGACCGGACGCGCCGCCGCGGGGCCGCTCGGCGCTTCTTCTGCCCTGTGGTGAGCCGGAGGCCGGGTGGGGCGAAGGGTGGTTAATGGCTGCTACGAGCAGCGCTGGCGTCGCTGGGGGAACGCAGGCGTGGGGTGCCGGCACCCCCGCGCTACGGTGAAGGAAAGCGCGCGGCAAGGTACCGGGGAGGCCGCCTGCCGCCCGGGGCGGCGCGGGGGCGCGGCCGCCAGCGGGAGGGGCGGCGCGAGGCGGCGGGCCGCGCCAGGCCCCGCGGGGCGGCCGGGGCTGCGCTCGCGCGGGGCCGTGGGCGGCCTGGGGCGCGCCGGGCTGCGGAGAGCCCTGCCCGGTAGCTCCCAGCCACCGTCAGTCGCGCCTGCCGCTCGTTTCCTGCGCGGCTCTCCGCCTAGCCGGACCCGCGAGCTGGCCGCCCGAAGGGTCAGTGCCCTCCGCAAAAGCAAGCGGGCGGCTGAGCTTCCCGCTGGGCTAAGCCATCGGGCCAGAGGCCGGCACCGTTCTGTGGGGGTCTGTGGGGGGGTGGCGGAGAGCTGCCGCGCATCCCGCCTCACGCGGGGCCACCGCTGCAATTTCAGGACCGGTCTCGCCCTTTGACTTTTCATAAGCCGGTGCTGCCGGCCTGAACTGCAGCTTCCTCCGTCCTTTGTTTCTTCTTGCAGCCTTTGCTGAATCCCTGCTAGTGCGGCAGGCTTGTTTTGCACAAGTGCCCATCCTCATTGCCATCTTCTGCTTTAGCCTATTGCTTTTGGGGCAGTAAAAACTAATTGAGGTGCATGTACAAGCCTTCAGTTAAGTACTTGCTTTTCAAAGCCCTCATCTATTTCTACCAAAGAGAATTCACAGGCAAAAAAAGCTTTCTACTCCTCCCCAGGGGAGGAGAGAAGAAATGCCTGTGAAGCTTCTACCAAGAATTCTTACAAATCAAGTGGGTGAGATACTTAACTTGTGTCACCAGTACAGTGTTGTTTGAACAAACTGTGACAATAGACTTGATGTGTTTGCCCTCTGTGTAATATAGTGGTATTTCAGGTGGTGTAGTCACCAGGCAGAACATACACCTGCCAAGGGTGTAATAATTGCAATAATTATTTCCTGGTTTACAGAAACAAGTTCTTTTAACTTCTTCCAAGAGTTCTGACTTCTACTACGCCTGCAGATTTGAAAATTGAGATCATCACTTTTCTACTGACCTACTGTGCTTCCTAGTCCACACACACAAACCCCACCTGCCACACACAGCAGGAATCATTCAAAACTAGACATTAGCATTTGAACCAAGCTCGCTGCATAGCCCACAACAGGCTCCTCTGAATCCAGTTACATGGTACTAACATTTTAACAGCGACTTAGCTAACTCAGATGCTTTGATCATACACCATGCCCGTTACCTTAGCATGAAAGGCAAACTTCGTACACCCAATGAAAATAAAAGTTTAATTCAAGTATAGCTGTAAGATGGTGAAGTTTGACAGATGGTCTTTGAGAGGGGAAAAATAATCAAAGCCAGTACCACAGTGAAAGTACGTAAAGAGGCAAAGGAACTTTTACATAATACAACAGCACTCTCATTGACATCTACACTTTGCTCCTTATTTGTATTCTTCAGTGCAGATCTGAATTGCTCTGCAGGATCAAGACTGTGGAATAGGTCTTGAGTGATTTCAGTCAAGAGCTCAGATAGCATAGCAATTTAGTGCTGGAGTAATTCTAGGTCTTAAAATACAGGGTTAAGGTTGACCTGAGAAATTGTGTTAAAATTGCTAATATGTAAGTCTTTCTGTTTTCAGATAACTTGCAAAAAGAAGCAAGTTTGCTTTTTTTTTCCCAAGTGAAATACACACACACCCTGTTTTGCAAACTCATATGTTTGCAACATTGTGCCTCTCTTCTTCTGGAAAGCTGGACCACTCTTATCAATAGGCTGAGAAAACTTTTTAAAATAATTGTTCAGTTACATTCAGTTCCATCTTGAATCAGATACAAAGTTACACTTTAAAAGAAGTTTACTGGCCTGGGTATAGCCCAGCATATAATTTATATTTGGAACAGTTAAATCACTATATAATGGCATGTCCTATGCAAGACCTTTAAATCACCATCCATACAGTTTAATATATGGAAATGTGTTGTGTGATGCCTTCAGATGTACACATCTGTTTCAGAAAAATTAAAGTATTACAATCAAGAGGATTTCTGCAGCAAAGGGGCTCCAGGCAGCGCCTTTTCAGAGACATTTTAGAAAGCTATTAACTTATTATTTGCTGTTAAAACTTTTGCATTGCTGTTTTCATATTTCTGTATACTGGGTAACCTTGCACATATGTCATTAGGCATGATGCCGTTTGCTTTTATTGAAAGCAGCATCCCAGGTTATCCTTCCATGATACAACTGGCTGATAATTTTATTGATTAAAAAGTCATATTGCCCTGGGTGGTGGTTAGCATGAATGTCATGGTTTAACCCCAGCTGGCAACTAAGCACCACACAGCTGCTCACTCACTCTCCCCCCAAGTAGGACGGGAGGGAGAATCAAGAATGTAAATATAATGTTAAAAGGGAGGGGGATGGGGAGAGAGGAAACTAGCACACACACAGAGCAATACAGATGAAAGTAATTTCTTGCTACCAACCAATTCCCAGACAGTCCTGGAGCAGTGCCTCCCCCACACCCTCCCAGTTTTATTGCTGACCACCACATCATATTGTATGGAAGGGGTCAGCTGTCCTGGCTGTGTTCCCTCACAGCTTCTTGTGCACCCCCAACCTACTGACCAACACAGCAGTCTGAGGAACAGAAGGACCTTGACACTCATAAACACTGTTCAGCAGTAACTGAAACATCAGCATGTTATCAATGCCATTCTGAGTACAAATCCAAAACATAGACCCACACAAGCTACTGTGAAGAAATTTATCTTTATCCCAGACAAAACTAGCACACAGTGCTTTTTAGCTTGCCTGTTTTTTTCTTTGCAGAGTAGCTGGGTGAACATTAAGTTCCCAGTTAGGCTGTATTTATTGTAATTAAGGTTCTCAGAGGTTTTGAAAGTAAATTAATTCCTTCCTTTTGGTAGAAATTTGTCCTTTATGTTGTAGTAGAGCAGAAATATGAGATGGGCTCAGGCCATGATGTGTTTGGGCCAGCATTGGACATGTTCTAAGCTTTGGCATGGGTATGAGACCACTCTGCAGTGTTTCTAACTGACTTAGTGTTTAACTAACTGCTTAATGCTTACATCAGACAGGCATGGCACTCAAAGAGCTGCACACCAAGGCCACGTGACCACCACAACTGCACACATCTAGAACCAGCAATGCATGTCTGTACCTCAGGCTCTTTCTTGAAAAGGCTCAGGTTGATTCTGTGTCTGCTGCCTTGCACCTGCTACACATTGGAGAACACACGGGAAAAGGCTTTTGGATGTGAATGGCTAACAGACATCAGACAGCCTCTGCATCCTACCTTCAGCAGCCTTTTCCCTACAAGCTACTTGGGAACAGATTGGGTGAAATGTTTAGCTATCAGACGTCTCTTCCTGTGGGCCATCTTCACAATTCATCTTGACAAACAGGGATTGTGCCAAGAGAGGAGTCCCCTCTCTGGTGGCCATAGCAGGTTGCGGTCTGAAAAGTTCCTCCACCTTGACCCCAGATTGCTTTTGAGAAGGAAATGCTACTGAACATTTTTCATTTATATTTGCTGTAGCTGGGAAAAAAAGGCCTCAGAGTAATAGAGGGTGTATGGTTTAATTCCAGAATTAAATTCAGTGTATTTTTAGTCTTATCTAGACTAAAAGGCTTAATTTCTTTACATGTTTGGGTTTTTTTTAAATTAGTTTAACCTAGTCTGTCAAGCTCACTGTTAAAGCTTTGCAGCACAAATCTGATTTATTTGAATGCTTTCTCTAGGGTGATCTTCATAGAAACTGCTAAAGACTTCACAGGATTCATTTTAGCCAAAATAATTTGCTCAGATAAAATAAAATGGATCCTTGTTCAGTTGGAGTTCAGCTTCAAGCTACCAATGAATGCCATAAAACCTACTATACCCGTCACACTGGCTTCAAGACTAAGCAAGACGTATCTTCATCTGACCTAGTGTTACTTCAGCTTAGGACGGGAATAACCCTTTCAGACAACAACACGATCTGCTTCCACCACGCAAAGATTTACATTGAAAGGTTTGAAGACTTACAGAAATCATGTTGTGATCCCTTCAACATACACAGAAAGCTATCAAAGAAAAACTTACGGCCAATTGACTTAGATGATGCAACTTTTCTAAGCGCCAAGTTTGGAAGACAGTTTGTGCCTGGTTGGAAGCTCTGTCCCAAGTGCATGCAGATCATAAATGGAAGCGTGGATGTGGAATCCGAAGATCGCCAAAGAAGAAAACTTGATCCGGACGTACGTATATGGACCCATTTTCCCACTCCCTAAGTCCTGCAAGCTGTTGGACTTGGGCTTCGTATAAGTCCTACCTCAAGAAATTAAGTTTATTAGAAAGATGTAGGGGTGTAGTCTTTTAGATGTGTGGGAGTTTGATGTATTTAAACCTTCATTTGGAGCACCTTAAAAAAATTCTCTTTCCTAATTAAATATTGTTGCCTTTTAAATTAAAATAATTGTGTCTACGAGGGTGACTTAAAACTTGTAAGTCTATAAGATACCAGCAGCAGTCTGGTACTTATAAGTTGTTATTCAAGCCTTGTGAAAAACAAGCTTGTGTTTTTAGTTAAAACTGAACACTGCAAAGGTTCCTTCTAAGGATATTGAGATAAACTTTTTGTTTAGTCTCTTCTGTTTAAAAAAATCCACTTTCTCTGGCAGGCAAATCATTATGAAGTGAACCTGCATTGAGGTGAATTAAGTGTACTCTTGTGGTGCCTGAACTGCAAAGGTCATGGTGTTTGTTCAGGGTCAGTAATGAAGGAGTGTGGGAGTGGGAGGATGATGCTTTGAGTGCTGGGTTTGGAATACAGCTTGTACATCGTTGGATGCTGTGTTCAAGACACATGCAGGTAATGAGAAGTGTGGGCAACCAAATCAGCAAGACCTCATCCATATATGCCCTGTAGCGAAGCAGAATTACCTTCCAGGAGCAGTTGTCCCTTTCAGCCGAAGGGCTGTTGATCAGCTGTATTTTTCAATTATATGTCAGTATGATTAAGAGACTGATGGGGATGAAATTTGAAAGCCTTGTTTAAAACCGCTATAATTAAGTTCATATTACTGGTTTCTAAGACTGGTACAGTTCTCCAGTATAAATATTTTAAGGCTTGAAGTTGTTTCTTTTGGGAAATCCAGTGCTTAAAAGTTGAAGTCAAGAATATACCTAAGGCATTACCATATCCTGGCTAGACTGAACATTTTATTATTAACTTAGGGTTGTATTTGTGATTAAAGGGGATTTTCTGTCTTTGTTCAGGGGCGTACAGCTAAGGCTTTGAAGTCTCTACAGTTTGCTAATCCAGGACGACAGACTGAATTCACTCCTGAGACCAGTAAGAGGGAAAAAAGAAGGCTGCAAACAAAAACTGCATCACTTAATTCAGACAGGTAAACTGTTTCCTGTATTATCTTTCACTTCCACTTCAAAGTAAAATAGCCTTGATGGTCAGTGTCCCTGTAACACTATAACACTATAACATTTTCTGTGTGTTGTTTATTGATTGCTCTTTTGTTTTTGAGGATGTTAAAGCTCATACTCATTACAGCAAAAAGCAGAACAGAAAATGAAGTGTTAGCATACAGTCCATAGTTCAGGCAATTAGAATACATGACAATACTACACAAATCCATAGGTGAAGCTGTTCATTTATGCATAAACTAAAATTCTGATAATAGATTGAATCCAATTACAGTATGGCGAAGGAGACTACACTTAAAATATTGGAGTTATCTTTCAATAAACACAGTAATTACACTTTTTAAACAGAAGTGTGCAAGGTAGGACCTTACCTTCCATTTTTAAAAGGAATCACAGAATTGTAGGGGTTGGAAGAGACCTCAAGAGATCATCATTGAGTCCAACCCCCAAGAGTTTGTGTCCAAGTTGGAAATACTAGATAAAAAATTACAACCTTCTATTCTGGCTGATTTAAAATTACTCTTTCTACAGATTAAAAATACACACCTGAATTTTGTCTGTCATTCTGCATTAAAAGTTTGGACCAATTCAGTCTTGTCTTAACAGGAGAGGGATAGAAGTCCTGGTTTTAAATAATCTCACAAGAGCTGAAACATTCATGAAAGATGACATTAATGCCTCTTCCCTGCTCTCCACCTAAGTTTCTTCTACAAGAAGTTCTAAGTTCTTTCTACAACAAAGAAACAGTCACTAGTTGTGCTGTCCAGAAATCATATATCATTTTCCCCTTTATTTATGTCTTCTACTCACCTTGGGCACAGGTTGCACCCAGGGAAATTCTGTTGCAGTGTTAGGAAAACTTTTTCTACGTACCTTGTGAAATCTGAGATCAAAAGCGCTGGGACATCTCTGACATTAGAGCTATTCAGAACTCAACTAGATGCAGCCCTAAGCAGCCTAATTTGAGGTCACCTGGCTGTGGACAGAGGGTCAGATAAGGTGACTTCCAGAGGTCTGTGATTCTGCAATTTAACATAATTGTTACAGAGATGGGTAATGTCAAAAGGCTAAATTTTTAAATTAGGAAGTGCACACCCTACGTGATTCTACATGACCTCCTGAGAATTACAGCTCCACATTACAAAAGAGAAGTAATTTAAGGGAGCATTTCACACCATCTGAAAGGTAATCTGAAGATTATTAAATACTCATAAGTGCTTGAATAAATGGACTATTGAAGAAATAAATGCTTCTCATTCTTGAAATTATTTCAAAAGCACTATACTGGAGATACAATTAGGACTGAGAAAAGTTGTCAAATACGGTAACACATACAGAATCACAGAATATATCCTGAGTTGGAAGGGACCCACAAGGATCATCAAGCCCAACTCCTGGCTCCACAACAGGACTGGACAAGTCAGAGCATGTGACTGAGAGCATCGTCCAGATGCTTCTTGAGCTCAGTCAGGCTCAGTGCTGTGACTGCTTCCCTGCAGAGTCTGTTCCACTACCTGACCACCCTCTCAGTAAAGAGCCTCTTCCTAATATCCAACCTCAACCTCCCCTGTATCAGCTTCATGCTGTTCCCTCAGGTCTATCACTGCTCACCAAAGAGGAGATTGGCACCTGCCCCTTAGCCCCCCTTATCAGGAAGCCATAGGCAGTGATGAGGTCTCCCTTCTCCAGACTGTACAAACCAAGGGACTTCAGCCTCTCATAAGACTTCTCCTCCAGACCCTTCACCTTCCTTATTGCCCTCCTCTGGACACTCTCCAATAGTTTCATGTCACTCTTCTACCATGGCACCCGAAACTGCATGCAGTACTCGAGGTGAGGCTGCCCCAGCACAGTGTAGAGCATGACAATCACCTCTCTGTACTGGCTGGCAACACCGTGCTCAATGCACCCCAGGATACAATTGGCCTTCCTGGCTGCCTGGGCACACTGCTGGTTCATGTTTCACTTGTTGTCAACCAAGACCCCCACATCCCTCTCAGCATGGCTGGCCTCCAGCATCTGATGTGCATCTGGATGTGCAGCCACAGCTGCAGAATCCATCACCTGCCCTTGTTGAACTTCATGCTGTTGGTGATTGTCCAGCTCTCCAGTCCATCCAGTTCTTTCTGCAAGGCTTCACCACCCTCACCAGAGTCAACAGCTCCTCCCAATTTGGCATCATCTGCAGGTTTACTTAAGACACCTTCTAGTCCTGTGTCCAGGTCATTTATCAGACTATTAAAAAGTGGATCTGAAATGGTGCTCTGGGGAACCCCACTAGTGACTGGCCACCAGCCAGGTGTAAGTCCATTCACTGTCATCCTCTGGGCCTGACCTTGAGCCAAATGCCCATCTCATGCAGTATGGTTTTTTTATATCCACATTAAAATTAACACCTTAAAGTAAAACTTCTCTCCACAACTATTTGCAGCTCGGATTTTTTTAAGCTAGAAGTAACTGTTGTTTTTTTATACAGGCAAGTTATACCAGCCAAGAGTAAAGTGTACGACAGCCAGGGGCTACTGCTGTACAGCGGGATGGACCTCTGTGATTGTCTGGATGAAGACTGCCTGGGATGTTTCTATGCCTGCCCCAAGTGCCGCTCCAACAAGTGCGGAGTTGAGTGTCGCTGCGACCGCAAGTGGCTGTATGAGCAAATTGAGATAGAAGGAGGAGAAATAATTCGAAATAAGCATGCTGCTTAGTGTATGTTCCATGATGTGATTAAACACAGCACATTCATCATTTAGTGGTTTAATGAAAGCCGTTAGAATTTATCACAAACCATATGATTAATGTCCTCCTTTTCACATTCATTTTCAGTATGATTAGGGAAATAAGCATATCCACTGTCTTGTCACACTTCATTCTACCTTGTACTCAGTCTTGTTAGTCAAAGTAAGCTCCCATTGAACAGTCTTTCATTGTATTTGAGTACAAGGTGCTAAGTTTTTATACAATGTATCCTGCATCACTCACTATTTCATGTCCTGTTTTGTAGAGTGTACCATCTCTATGTACATGTAATTTTTCCTTCTTTAGTTCAAGATACCATGTTTTTGAATCTGGTTTATGAGAAACATTAAGAATTCAGTGAATTTGCATGCAGTATTAATAAAGCTTTCTCCAGTATTAATAGTGAATGCTGTCTCTTCTGTAGATTATCCCAGCTACATCTGATAAATTCAGTCCTGTTCACTTAAATGGATTCAGGGCCATTTAGGAGTTCAGATCCCATCCAAGTTACTGGTATTTGAAATCAAGGTATCCTTACAAATCCAAGCCTCACTGTTAAAAGTGTTATTAAACTGTCAAAGCTTTGAACAGATGTTACATATTTAATTATGGTACTGTTTTGTCTTCTCTATAACACAATTTAAATATTTTTTCTGTATTACCAGTCTGTAATTAGACTGGTACTTCAACACTGCTCCCACCTTTTTTAGCTTTTTACTTTTTTTAAGGTAGAGGTTTAATGCAGCTGAAATGAATTTGAAGGCCTGTTCCCAAACTAAGAATATTCAGACTGCTACAGAACCCCCCAGATGAATTAAATTATGTTTGGTTAATGCATTATCTATCCACAGAACATCACAATTTCACAGTATGACAACATTTAGGGAAAAGAGATTTTATAATTGAAAGCTTAGCAACATGAAGTGTTATTCCTCAGTATTTTTGTTGTGTTTTAGATAAATTTCCTATTTCTGTGATAGACTTGGAAGTTCTGTGTGATTATTGAGCCATGTTTATTGAAGAACACAGTTAACTATTGATTTCTGAACACTTGGGAAGCTGGTATAATCTTGGTATTTTTCCAGAGCATTTTGTTTTCTGGTAAGTATCAGGAAGGGTGCCTTGCTGAAGCCCAAGATTGCGCTTGGAGTCGTACTGACACCTGCCGGTCCTAGGGAAGTGTAAGCATCAACTTTCACGGCTTTTTCACTGAGCATGCAACAACAATGAAGGGACTTTCTTTTTTGTTAGAGCATTGGCTATTCTTACAATGGATATTCCTCTCGTTGGCCTTGAATTACAGCCACATTTATCACAAGAACCATCACAGGGGTTTTAGGGAGAGCATCACATTACGCTTTTCCAGATAGCAACACCACAACTGAGCAACACCCATAGTTCACCTTAGATGCGAGTGGCATCTAATACGTTTTACTTTGACTACAGAATATGCTTATCCTGACACAGCAGTTAATCTTGGGTGCTTGATCCATGTTCAGAACTGCTTCATCTCTTAAGCAACTTTTTGAACTGGATGAAAATATGTATAGACATCTCCATGAAAGAGGGAAAAGACTCGGCCAATCTTGTAAACTTTTTACATTTTATTTTTAGAATTAAATCAGAATCAGCAGTATCCAATGTTAATAAATTTAACAGGCTTCCTTCCAACTATTTGAAGAATATAACTTGTCCCTTACATCCACAGTTAAACTTTGGATTCAGTAACTCTTAAAGCATTTCACTGGAGGGAAATACAACTCCACCAGTAGCTTAAATTTCCTTGAAAATCCCATTACAAGAGCTGTATTTCTCCATCTCCATTAAGTCTCTGAAGTTAGTGTATTCAGTGTCTCAATTTACAGTCTCACTAGCAACAAGTGCTTTCCCAAATAAATCACTCCAGTTGCTACCTAACAAAACACACAGGACTGCTGTTTGGATAAACCTGTGCTCAGTACTGGGTGCTGCTGAATGCTGTAGAAGCTACAGGAGACTTGAGGGGTTTTCCCCAGTAAAACAGGGCTTTTTGTTGTTTGCTCACATGTCCTGCTCATGTATCTAGGGCGCTTCCATTTCACTGCATTTCCTTAACACACCTAGGTTGTAGTACATTAAGGTCAGTAGTATGTTTTTACATACTTTCATGTCCCCCTTCATCTATTTTTCTGTGAAGACATTGTTACAAGTCAAACTTTTACCATCTTGTTAGATTTAGAGCCCTTACAAGTATGAATTTCTTCAATTACCCCATTAAAATAATACACAAGCTATCATCTAAATGTGACTGTACATTGTTCCAAATAGCATAAGTAGTTCCCCATCTTTAAGAATTATCCTGCAGCGAGGCCTGTTAAACAGCATGTTCTTTTCACACAGCCAAAGGAAACAACTACTGTCCATAAAAGCTGAAGTTCATAAACCAGGTGTAATAACTACTTTAAGCTCTGTGTGCATTAAAGAGGAAAACTAACCACAAATAGACTCCAGTTACCATCTTAACACTTGCCTTTTGATAGTAATTGCAAAAATTGATGCTTAGACAAAGTTTACATATTCACAAGACAGAAATCAATGAAAAACTGTGGTTTATGAATAATACATATCTCATGAATCAATTTGAGCTTATTGAACAGAAGTTCCAGATTTGTGATCTCTTAAGCACAGTGTTAAGTACTAGTTTAGCTTCTCACACAAACTTCGCATCCAGTTTAAATATGATCAAATTTAGCATCTTCTAAAGTCAGCAAGAATTCTGTGGACCTTGTGACTTAACACACAACTTGAGACAAGGTTTCTCCACCACCTACCCCCACTCCTTATAGCAGAGTTCAAAGTTTCAAAGTGATGAAACATGCCCTGGGATTCTTTCTATTAAATATTCTAATAATGAGTTTAAGTATCCCACAAGATAGCACAGCAGGCAATTAACTCAGAGAAGGTGTTATATATTAATGATTTCAGCATTTATGCTACTAAAAAAAACATTTATCTTCAGGATATATATATAACACCTTATAATATAACCTCATCCCTTCATGAATTTGTGGAGTTGTTTTGGTTTAATCAAGTTTATAACTCTTAGGAAGTAACATAAGGAGATTCACTTTTGAACCTCTTGGCTGACCATTCAAGACATCAGAAACAGCAGGAAGCAGACAGACCTACACAAAAGTCTGGATTTTATAAATCCAGAAGTCAGAATTAAAGCCTCAGGGGAGGGAAGAACAAATGAGTTCATGTGACTTTTTTCTGATTTTTAGACCTGGTTTAATGTTCTTTTTTAGCATTTTCATATAGATGTTACCATTATTAGCTAGAATGAATCTATGGACAACAGCACAGAAGCTTGCACTGAAATCCCACAGAGATACAGTTACAGAGAGGTTAAATATTCAGGTGGACATCTATCATCTCTTGGGTGACAAACAGCTACACCTTGCTGGAATCAGCATTAAAGCCTCTGACATCTAGTCTCATGAAAAAGCATAAGCATGTAATTTCTACTTTCAATTTGTTTGCCTCTGAAATTAAAGTAATGGTTTTGGTCATGTTTGTATCTCAATGAATGCAGAGTTTCAGCATTTTTTCAACTGACTTCTCAGTTGCATGCAGTAGCTTGTAACTTGCAACCTAGATTCTTTTCCCCACTAGTTCTTCAGCAAACATTTCATGAAGTTTTATCCACCTTTACACGGACTTCTAACCAGTCACTATCAATGACATTTATTTAAACAGCTAAAACAAGCTTTTAAATCCTACTTTATTTAAAATATTATATTTGTATTTAAAGAAATTAATTACAAATTGCATCTAGTGTTTAGCAATGTAGAAGCTGTAACCAGATCTGTTCTTATACTCATTGACTGCAATTAGATTTCAAATCAACAGGTCTCCTCCAATCACATATTAAAAAAAAACATTGTGAGGAGGAGCAAGTGGGTGCAAATGAACTGCTCAGTTCTCTCTTTGTGGGGGGTTTGTTCAAAACTCATTATCCTGCTCTGAAATAGTGTGCTTACGTTTAAATGTTTCTCGTACCCAGCAGAGGGCATCAGCTTACTGCAAACCTGGCCATGAACCGCTCCTGATGCGCCTCTTAGAGATGCATCCCCAGTCATCTGGGCAGAGGGGATTTCATTACTGGACAGATTGAGGAATCAAGCCCAAGGCAGGAGGCGTTACCACATCAGTGAGACTGAAATACAGCAGCCTCAGGTACAAGATTGTCACTTAAACATAAAAGAAATTGTTTTTCTTCTTGGTCTTTATAAAAGCTTCTCACACAGCCCCCACAAACACCTTGCTTTTATATAGATTCATTTACAATTTACAGTATTCACTATGCAACCTTGGTTTAAAGCTTCTACCTGAGCATTCCTTCCAAAAATCAGTATTAGGCAGCCAAGAAACCCATTCACAGCAGCATCCTGCAGTCAGCAAAACAGACTTTCTGACATCCTCACTGATGCTGCTGCCAGCACACAATACGCAGCTGAAGAACCACATTTGCCCTGTTTCCCAAACAGATAAATACTGTGATAGTATTTTACCGAAGTAGCTACAACAGCAACCAGAAGCAGCCTAGCATAGGCTGTGGTAGGGCAGGGTGGGGAAACACAAGAGAGGCAGCTGGAAATGGGAAAAGTTTCCCTGGGTCCTCTGCTATTACTAAGCAGAGATAAAGCTGCTCTAATCCTTCTCTTCTTCTCCCAAGTTCCTGCATGTGTACTCACCAGCAAATTCAGTCTGCATAGCAAACTAAGTGACTTATCCTTCTAGGCTCTAGCTTGCAAAAAACGAACTAGAGGGCAACAAAATCAGTTCTCCAACTCGGCCACAGGTGACAGCACTATCTGCTATAACGCCCTGAGGGTAAACAGTGATCTATCTAGTGCTCATGCAGAGCCCCAGACTGCAACCAGCAGTAAAAGCATTTCTCCTTAGTCATCTTCTGATTGTTATCCTTCCATTTCTTCTTGCATTATAATTGACAGCTCTACCGACTTTAAATTGTTCATTTTAACTACTGAATTAATACAGACAATATAGATTTACCTATTAAAAAAATAATTAGTCCCACAGGCACCAGTTAAGCACCCCAAGTGAACCACTTAGCAGAACCATCAGAACTTAAAAACTTGTCAAAGAGAAATCACTAAGATTCTACTCAATTCACAGCTATTAAGCCCTCATAAGTCATCTAAGAAACTTGAAATAAGGATCAATGTTCTCCAGAGCCCATCCCAGATAGAGAGGAAACAAGCATCATAACTTAATGCATATATAGACTACAGAGCTATTCCATTAACACAACTACTTAAATGTAAAGAATCAGATTTTACTGACTTTCAGTAGCAAAGTAAGCTTCTTGAAGTCAGCACTTCTTGCTCCAGTTCATGCTTCCAAGGACTACCTGATAATCCCAATGTAGCCAAGAGAGTTAGTTTTTGCTTCATTGTCTATTGCAAGATTCAGTACACAAAAACTCTTAAAACAAACAAAAAAAACCCACCATGATCCCCCCCCAACCATCAAACCTCCAAGTTGTCCCCTTCCTTCTGTTTTATAGCATGGTAGTGCTTGGGCAGGTGGCTGCCTTGGCAGTTTCCAATCAGATGGGCTGGATCCTCCCAGCTGACTTCAATGCTGCTGGAACCTTTCTCGTTACATCCGGCTCTTCTTAATAGTTATCTTATTAATTAGAGCGGCTGTATTGCAGCTTAGTTTACAGTTATTAGCTTTGTGCTGATTCCTGGGAGTTTCAGCTCAATGTCTAAAGAAAGGAGAAAACTGGGTTATTCTTCCACTAAATATGCATGTGTAGCATGCTTAATCTCCAGCCAGATTCCTTAAATTGTACTAGCTCCTCAGATCATCACCGGGGGAGCCCCAAATCTCAGTTACAGTGTTCTGTCAAGCCACTGTGTTTATGTATTTCATTGGCAACAGCAAGCTGCTCTGTCTCAGCAGTGAGCTTGTAGTAACTGTCCTGCGACTTCAGTGGAGTTGTGTAGGTGGGTATGCAGGCCAAGCAAATGAGGGCTTCTGCTCTGTGATATGTGCCATGATGACATGCTGAAGCTGGTCAGGCTGTTAATGCAAAGACTACATACGCTTTTGTGCTGACAACACAGGAGTAGAGATTGTGCCCAAGATCCTATAATCTTACAAAGCCACTGCAGAAGGCAGCTACAGAGCAACCATCAGTGTATGCCTAAAATTAAATCTCCTTCTGTTGCTGGGGTCCCAAAATAAATTATTCAGGTAACCTTCATGGGACTGACTGTAACCTAAAGACCAGATCCAGAGAAGCCTGAAGTCCCTATGAAAGTTTTGTGCTCAGTGCCTGGATCTGGATTTGCGTATCTGGACTTCCTGTTGGAGTTCAGAGTCAGGCTTGGAGATGGGGGCAAGGCGGCTGAACACAGAGAGGTAGAATAGATGACTTTTCATGTGCTATGTGTTGGATGTAGTCATAATAAACTAGCTGGGTAGAAAGCACAGAGTAATTAACTTATACTAATGGAAGTTGGTTAATTTTCTTAAGAGGAAATTTTCTTCCTGCTGTTGTATTCTGGGCTTGTTTTTGCTTTTATCAAAACACCAGGAAGGCACAATTTATCCAGCCTAGTCTGTGCCAACTGCCTCCGCTTTATGACTCCCCTGTGTTAATTTCTTGTCTGTGAACTGCTGACTCTTTGAAGTAAAACATTGGGCTAGATCTGGTTTGGAGCAAATGAGAATGCAGGGCTGCTGACAAAGGACATCCATCATAGGAATTGCTGCAGAAGGTGTCTGCAGCTTCTGCTCCTCCCGTGTAAGAGAACTGCAATCCAGCTCCACATGTACACACCCCCCATCCCAACCAGCTACCTCCCAAATGGGGGTAACACACTGAGCCACAGTTTTGTCTAAGTACATACCAATTCCTTGCCTTTGGCGAATATTTTTCCCCCAGAATGGCAGAAGATAACCCACTAACTTTGTACCTGTGGTTTATTTCATTTTAATCTGCACAGTACCCTAGATGGTCTAAGGTTGACTCATCCTGAACCTCATCAGGTATTTTTTACCTCTTCCAAATCTCTGAGTGTCCGTGAGTGTGGAAGCACTTACAGGAGTGTGTATGCAGTTGATCCAGACAAACTGGTTGGAGCTCACCTCTCAGAAACACAAGGTCCAAATGACATGGTGTAAGTTGCTACTGATCAGAGAGGATTTGTTTGAACTTCCCCAAAAATGAACTGACATTTCTGCCTAAGTGGAAGTTCTGTCCTGTAGGCTACGAGAAAGGGGGGCTGCGTTTCACTGGCTTTTATTTGCCTTAACAATTAGTCAGTATTTAACTGGAAAGTTGGAAAATATCCTTCTGCATCATCTGCTTTAATGGGATCTGAAAGGCCCATTCATCACTCAATTACAGCTGGAAGCTGGCTTGGTGTTTTGGTACTACCAGGTGCAAGAGAGTGCTCCTGGAGGAATGGAGCAGTAGCTCTTTTCCCCCTTGACATCTCTCCTTTACTCTGACTCCACTCATTTCGTAATTTGAATTTTTTTTAAGTAAATTGAAACCCTTTGCCTGCTATCCAGCACTAGCTGATGATGCTACTCATATGTCAGAAATTGCTACTGACATTTCAATTTTGCTTTATTTTTACCCTTTCCTTGATAGTATTATAGAGAACATTTATATTTGAATAAAAAGCAAATAATGCATGTCAGAGTGTGCATCAGGGAATGGATGTCAAATTGTTTTTCCAATTACAACTCTATTTCAAATAGGGTAACGCAATTAAAGGATAATTACTAGAAGTGCAAAGCCAAGGTTATGATCAGAAATGGTTACCCTTTCACTTCTAAGTCCTGTCTTACTAAATAAAACATTCCTGTGGGGCAAGTTACTCCACATATGCACAGGTATCCAGAAGAAACCAAAACTCCGTCAATAGCTCTGTATAGACTACCATGTTCTGGAAGGAGAACAAAAATAGGCAGCTTTACCACTGATCAGTAATGGCAGAAATCACTTCAGGATAGGATATTAGCAGTGTGTTAGTGGTGTTTTACAGGCAGTATCATAATGTGCTTTTAAATAGCAGTCGTGGTAAACTGATTGTCTTCTTAATACTGAGGTCTTGTTTCTTTGACAAACTCTTAGCCACAAAATACAGAAAAAATCTAATGGTGTTCTCAACACCCTGTTGGGTGGGTTATTGAGCATGTTTAGCACTGCACTCCAGGGCAACCACAACAAGGGCCAGGGGAGGTTGTCTCCTCAGTGGAAGGGGTGGCAGGTGAGCTGCAGAGCAGAGCCTTCAGTCCCCGAGTGGAAGTGCAGCCCAGCATTGAGGTCATCACTCCCCTGCTGCCACAGACAGGTCTGCTCTCTGCTGCAGCCCTGCAGCAGACCAAACGAACTGACGATGGTGGTGTGGCTCCTGGTTTTCATTCCTGGGACCCATACCAAAACAGAGCTAAACGAGTATGTCCCAAGGGGACCCCTTTAGCTGCCCGCAAGACCGTGTTCACTGTCCTTTCAGATGGCACATCCACACGCTCAGCCTGAAGCACTGCCACAGGCAACCTCCTGCCTTCCTGGGTTCTCCGGTACCCAAGCACAGCAGAGGACAGGGCCCAAGGCATCTGCACTCCCCCGGAAAGGGGAGCATCCACTCCCCAGGAGAGGGAGTTTTCCTCTGCACTTTGGTTCTGTCATACAAGGAGTGTTGTGGTGAAACAGAAGTTTGCAGAAGTTTAGGATTCCTTTTTCGGAGCTGCTTTTGCCTGTGTGGGGAGAAATACAGTGTGGCTGTACCCAGCGCATCTCAGGCTCCGTTTGATGGGAGGCCAGTGACAGTAGAAGTCAAGCTGTGTGAACTACGGGGAGCTAAAAATTATTTTCTCATGGCACGAGCATACATCATTAACTAGCATGAAGCATTAATTAGCATTGCCCTTTGTCAGCTCCTGTGTCACTGCCGGTGCCCTGGGGAATGGGGCTTTTTTTCAGCTGGGCTCAGGGGAGATCTAAAAGCAGCCACTAACTGTGGGAGGGGTAGTCATAAAGGTGAGGGTGGTTCAAGCTTTATTCAACTGGAGTCATGGGCTTGCATCCTCTAGAAGCCCAAAGCTAGTGAAAAAATCTGCTTTTCTGCAGCGGCCTGTCTCCAGGAGCTGGCTGGTATAATGCTCGAGTGTCACAAGCCATTAGTGAGGTTTTGCCAATCTGTTTTATTTAAGTGCATGAAATAAAACAGCAATCCTTTATTATTAGCTGCTTTATTTGACTGGTAATAGTGCCTAAAAGGGGCCGGGACTCCAATTTGCTCCAATTGGAACCACTCTGTGCTGTGAGAGCGCTTCTTCTCATTTTCTATGAGCATTTCAGTGGGACAGCATCAGAGTCTTCAACCTGTTTTGTTTGTCTTCAACTATTTTAGAGAGGTGGCTGACAGGCAATGCAAAATGTAAACTGCATAATGGGAACAGGACATTGCAGTAAATGTTCAAATTTAGTGACACCACCTGGGTGCAAAATGCAATGTTTGTATCTGAGCACACTAGCGTTCCCCAGCTGGACCCCCAGAAATTTGTGGTACCTTCTCAGCACCCAGCGGCTGACCCCTGGGGAGCAACACACCTAAGATAACATTGAGGGGGGGGTTAACAACTGCCAACCTTTTTATCACAAACAATTGTGGTCTCTATGTGTTTTCTGGATGCAAAGAGAAACCCAGCCAGACCACCAGGTAGGGACTGCTCTTGTGGAAGCAAGAGCTTTGCCAGTGACAGGGTGGTTCAGGAGAGGGCTGGCTGGAGGCAAAGGGCTGAGGCAGGAGAGGGTGTTCAGCAAGGCACGGTTGTTCACCCTCTTCTCCTTGTCTAATGAGAAACCAGAAGTGGAATATTAGCATTTAAAACAAGCTAATAATAATAATAATAATAACAACAACAGCCACCACCACCACCTAACAACAACAACAACCACTACCACCTATAAATATGTATAATATTTATTGAAAACCAAAGCTGTTTATTTCTAATGTCAGCCATACCCCCAGGACATTTATTCTGCCTGCAATCCCACTGTACCTGAGGCAGACAAAACCATTCCTCTGTCTACAGACCAGGTGAAAGGGGCAGAATAGCACACCAGGAAATAATGATCCCTATAGCACAAGCAAACAGCACAAGAGCAGCCAAGTTAAAGTGTTTTCCCCATTCCCTGGAGATATGTCCTTAACTCAATAATTGAAGGGATAACAAATAGATAGATAGATAGATAGATAGATAGATAGATAGATAGATAGATAGATAGATAGATAGAATGTCTTATTTAGCTGTGGTGGTGGTGTTGGTGTTGGAGCCCTTTGTCTGTAGCATAGTCAGGAAAAAAACTTTTGGATTGATCTAGAGTGCAGAGCCCTGTTTTCTATTAAAGTGTATTAATGCCAGGTTCTGTGCAATTAGTGAAAAGTCAATTCCCATTACTAGTTAACGCTATTGAGTATCTGCTTTCTTTAATAAAAAGCTATGTCCGGCATAAAGACTATAAATCGATAAGCAACCACTTTCTAAATCTATTCTGTATCCTCCAAAAATGCAGAGAGCACATCGCAGTTCAGAAGGCAGAATAGATTTAGAAGAGATCCCTGCCCTCAGAGAGCTGACCTGCCTGCTGCCACCCCTGCCTTCACACATGCCTCTCAACAGCAGCGTGGTTCCTGCCCTGACGCAGCTCTGCTTTGGAAAAGCCTTTGCTCATTTCTGAGAGCTGTACACAGGCAAACAAACTGGTGTTAAAATCTTTACATTCATTTAGTGGCATCAAAGACAGGACTGGCAGAAGTCTCCTTGCCTGGTTGAATTGCACAAACGCCTTATGATCCAGCAGTTGCTGGAGGTGCCTGGTCAAACTTGGGACAGACCTTGGAAGTATCTCACAGCCCCTGCCTGCAGTGCCTGGTGTCTGCTGGGGACAAGCCCTATCAACAGGGCAGCTAAGTAAAGGCTGCAGTCATATCTCACTCTTATGAAGAGCTTTAGCAATGGAAGATCTGCAGTTCGTATGCAGCTGTCACCTGGTATTGCCAACTTGCTATGCTAATTCCATATGTAATTACTATTTTTGGTAGAAGTCACCTCCCTGTAGCAGGACTTGCAGTGCTGCTGCTGGAACAGCTGCCCGGGTGGCACACATGTTGAATCCTTACGGTGCCTAACAGAGCAGTCTACAGGTTGCGTAGGCAATTTGATCACGTTCAGTGATTGCTGCAGCGGACAACTGGGAGTTACGCTGTCACTACAGAGGGTCAGCAGGGAGCCACCTCTCCAAAGCATGCTTTAGCAATGCTGCCTCCTAGGACAGGTTTTTTTTTCATCTTGGTATATTTATTTCTACTCTCATTTGGGGTTTCAGTCAGTCAGGGCAGCGAACAAGAGTCAACCGGGTGGCTCACCTCACAGGAACCACGCACCCCATGGGGCTTGACCAAGCAATTTACACTGTCCACACAGGGATTATGTCTGATCAAATTTGGTCTTCTGCAGTACATGGTAAGGACTTAGGGCTGGTGGGACACTGCCTTTCCAGTTGTAATGGAAAGAAATAGCTCCGCAATGGCGGAGTTTTCTGAGCGTGTGGGGAGCACCTGAATGCTTAGCTGAAAATCAGATAGGGAGAAGTGGCAAAGGTTTGTGTTTGGTGCCTTTTAAGCTCCTACGTGCAGGTTTCATGTCTTGTTGGCCCCCAATAAACAAGGAATATGATTAGAAATGAACAACAAAAGTAACTAAAAAGAGATGAAAAAATCTTGTCCTGGGTAGGGACAAGGAAAATGGAAAAATAATTGAGGGAAGAGTGAAAGACAATTCATTGTTCTGCTTCTGACACCCAAGATTTCTTTGGTTTAGTTATTGGTCTCCACTTGTGGAAATCCAGAGGCTGCTTTTAAGGAAGTGAATAAAAAAAATAGCTAAAAGACGTCCCTTGTCAGTAGCCTTTCATTTGTTAATGGCACCTGCAGAACCAGGGGGAGGGGAAAACGAGGCAGCGGGAAAAAGAATGTATTTCTTTCTTCAGAGAAAGAAAGAAATAAAGCTGCTTTGCCTGTTTTAATGATCATTGTTAAACACCCAAGTGGTTGAGTTGTTGGTCTGAACGAATGTAGGTTAAATTTAGACATAGACAAGACTATTTGTAGAAATTTTATTTTTATAGACATGTGGACAGCACTTTTCCCCAGAAGTATTACATTTTGATTTAGCTGAGCATCTGAAATTGTGTGATTTAATTACACGACTGTGAGTAACAATTTTTTGCAAGTACCCAGTAGTGAAAATGGAAGCCAAATGCAAGGTATCTGGTAGGTAAACATTTTATTTTAAATTGTTGACTGAATTTGAATAATGAATAAATAGGAGGAAATTGCAATCTGCTCATGGAAGTTGCAGAAAAAAAGGAGCTCAGCTCATAAGGTAAATTATTCATGTTGGTATATTCGCTTTGCTCCAGTTATTTGTAACATAGGAAATGTGATTTGTGTGTGTATGTCATTTTAATACTAACTCAGTTGCCAGCTCAGATCTAAAATAATGAGACAGATCCAAGTCTTTCATTTCCAGAGAGGAATTTTTAATGCAAGCAAAGTCAGCATGGCAACACACTGTGCCCAAAGCAAGGCTAAAGACAGAGTTTATCTGTAATGCCCGAGGACAAGAGGTTTTTAGACCCTCTGTTTTCTTCACCCGTGGTGTGACAGACACATACGCATGGAAGTTGCTCAATAAGAGGATAAAGACAGGCAGTTTCACCTCTGAGTTCAGATGCGTGCTGTGATTTTATCTGCAGCCAGTCTGATTAGGAACAACTACAGCAGCATAAACAAGAGTAAAAAAACCTCATCATGTGCTTAGACACAGCTGCATACAGCTGACGGGCCTGAGCCAGCATCAACAGTTAATGGGCAAGAGTTAACATCCTTGGTGGGACTTTGTTGGGGAAGCCTGCATTTCAGCAGGAGCGCTGCATGCCTCTTCTGTCCATGTACAGATCTGTCTTACTATTCATAAATACAAATTTTCAGTCCTTTTTTTTTAACACCATCTATAAACATCTTTAATTACAAGTGCAGGAATAAATTCTATTAAAGGAAATTGTAAGTTACAGCTCTATTTTTAGATTTGAGGGTTTTGTTCATTTAGTTTCAGTATTTCCCAGAAACACTGTGATTTTAGTGTTTGCAGCTGGTAACTGTGGGACGACTGATGAGATGCATCCATGGGTCCTGAGGGAACTGGCAGATGAAGCTGTTAAGCCACTATCCATCATATTTGCGATGCTGTGGCAGTCCAGTGAAGTTCCCACTGACTGGAAAAAGGGAAACATAATCCCCACTTTTAAAAAGGGGGAAAAAGGGAGAGCTGAAGAACTACAGGTCAGTCAGTTTCACCTCTGTGCTGGGAAGATTGTGAAGCAGACCCTCCTGAAAACTATGCTAAGGCACATGGAAAATAATGAGGTGATTGGTGAGAGTTCACAGCTTCACTAATTGTGCCTGACAAATTTGGTGGGAGTTACAGCATTGGTGGATAAGGGAGGAGCAACTGACGTCATCTACCTGGATTTGTACAAAATGTGTGATACTGTCCTGACCAATATCCTTGTTTCTAAATTGGAGATGAGATGTTGACAGATGGATTGCCTGGTGGATAAGCAATTGGCTGGATAGTCGCACTCGAAGAGTTGCAGTCAACGGCCCAGTGTCCAAGTGGAGACCATTGACGAATGCCATTCCTTGGGGGTTGCTACTGGGACTCAGGCTCTTGAACATCTTTGTCAATGACATGGACAGTGGGGTCAAATGCACCCTCAGCAGGTTTGCAATGACACCAAGCTGTGTGGTGGGATCAGCTGGAGGGAAGGGATGCCATCCAGAGGGATCTTGACAGGCTTGAGAGGTGAGCCCATGCAAGCTTCATGAGTTTCAACAAGGCCAAGTAGAAGGTCCTGCACATGGGTAAGGGCAATCTCAAGCACAAGTACAGGCTCGGAATGGATTGAGAGCAGCCCTGAGAAGAAGGACTTGGTGTTGGTAGATGAGAAGCTAGACAGAAGCCAGCAATGTGCACGTGCAGCCCAGAAAGCCAACCATATCCTGGGCTGCATCAAAACAAGCATGACCAGCAGGTTGAGGGACGGGACTGTCCCCTTCTAGTCTGCTCTTGTGAGACCCCACCTGGAGTGGGGAGACATACTGCTGTTAGAGCAGATCCAGACAAGAGCCATAAAGATGATCAGAGGGCTGGAGCACTTCTCCTGTGAAGGTAGGCTGGGAGAATTGGGCTTGTTCTCCTGGAGAAGACATTAATTTGCAAGACATACATTAGAAACATTCACTAGAATCCTGCAGAGATCCCCTAAGAAACAGAGCCCTTCCTGGTGCTCACCCTGGTTTCTGGTACTGCTGTAGCTCCCTCTTCCCTGTCCTTGCTGACTCACAACTCATGTATCAGAAAGAGAAGACTGAACTGATGAGCTGGCTCACAGGCTGGCTGAGCTCCCAACACCCCTGTTAATCAGCATCCGTGTGAATAGGAAGGGTAGTTGTTCATTCAGCCCTTCTGTGCTCTGCCTATTGAAGGAAAACTTGTGCCTCAGTGAGGTCAAGTTCACTTATGGTCTCTTCAGAGCCCTCTGCAGCATGGCCGCCTCGCTCTGTGCACAAATGAGTGCAATGCACAAGGGAGGAAAATTTGGTCGCAAGAAAGGCTTGGACCTATCCATCTTCACTGTGGATATGGCCTAGGCTTTTGGCTTCTGAGACATGGAGAACACAAAGCTTCAAGGGTAACCGTGCCCCTTGCCATAGCTGATTATTTTAGCTTTTGAACTGTAGTCTGCAGCAATTTCTAGCATCATTTAAACATTAACTGCAAATGAACTGTAGCACTGCGTGGTCGCTTTCTAACACATTTTACAGGTCTTCTAACAGGGAAGGCAGAAAAAGTGTAGTCTGCAGGCTTGAGGTACTGGAAGTAATTTTTCAAAACAGAAATACCTAATGCAGTAAGCTTTACATCACCTGCAATGCAGCTACTCCTCAGCAACAGCCCCATGCCTGGTGCTTAGCTAAGCCACACTGTATTAACGGTACAATCTATGTGATGATTAATAGCGGCATGGGAATGAAATATCATTCATCTGGTCCAAAATCTGCTCTCTGTGGGACATGTATGGCAGGAGTTGGCTCTTCTTTTTGGTGACATGTTCAAAGCTCGTGCCAAGTCCCCTGGAAGGATCATCTAGGGGCTACAGAGTGCAAGAACAAGAGTCAGGCAAAACTCAGGCCTGATCTTCATACTGCAGAAGGTTAGGGAGTCTGGTGGGTTATATCCAGAAGAAAATGCCTCCTTATTTAAATCAAAGGGTGCTGCAGCAGAGGTGAAGTCACTGTGGAGTTGGGTTCAGCATCTCTCCCATTTGTAAGGCTGGCAGGGACATACAGCTCATGTTGTGTTGGGGTGGATCCAGCTTTCAAACTGAGCTAATACTGCTGCGTTGCCCTGCACAAGGGCCAGGAGTATGCTGGTCTCTTAAAGGTTTAGAAGTTTCCCCTTTCCTTTTATTTTCCACTGACTGATTCAGTATTCCCCAGAGGCCCCTCGTTAACAGCACAGACCATCGCCAAAAATTAAAAATAAAAAGGGAGGGAGGATGGGGGGAGAGGAGGGATGGGAAAAACAAGACATAGCGGCAGCAGTCCTTGCCGTATATTCCCTCTGTGTCCCACCGACGGTGTCATGTGGAAGGGAAATTGTTCTATCAGTGACTATGTTAGATTCATGACCCCACCACAACCTTGAATTGGCCTTTAGTTGTCGCTGATGGGAACTGAAGAACAGCTCCTGTCGACATGATTGCTGCTCTCCAATGAATCAGAACACGCAGGGCACAGAGCAGCACATTAAACTAGCAACAGAAATATATCACTGTACTTTTATATAGATGTATTGCTTTTGCCCAAGCATATAAATGATTGGGCTATCCACTTATTTTTTTTCCAAGGACTATAAATTAAAAATAAGCTAAGGGTTTTGAAATTATGTTCTCTCTCTTCCCCCCCTCCCCTTTTCCCTCTCATTTTTTTTAAAAAAAAAGCTAGGTATCTATTTTAGGTCTACAGTAAAACATTTTAAAGGTAATCTTACTGCCTGTGTCTACTTGACCATCCTTTTTCTAAAGGAAATCTACTACTGTGGTTCTGGCTCAGGTAATTTAACACTTCACTGTGATCACACTAACTGTATGTATCCCTGAGCTTCTTTAGCTGCTAATGAACACTTATAAAGGCTGCATTTTTTAATTTAGCAATACAAGTACCTGAAAGGGCAAACTCTATGTATGCCATGTGTTTCCCCACCCCAACAAATATTTTGTAAAATAAGATTTTTTTCCAATATACCTTAACCAAAGGTCACTTTGACTTCAAAGCGTGTTTGATGTACAGCCGCATAATTTAATGCAGTGCCTCAAAAATGGAAATGTTTCACCATTAAACCACATCTAATTTTTGCAACTTTCTCTGCCTGCTGACTGAATCATCTTTTTAAATCCCCCATTCAATTCAGAGGCGACAGCACCAGACTTAGAGAGATTGGGACACGTTTTGCCCATTGCACATTTTCATCTCTTTGCAAACAATTTATCACTCACCAGCCTTGCGGCCAGATGTAGGAGGAGCAAGCAAACTGCTTCCCTTGCGTTCTTGCCCCGTTTTAGGATTTTTCTAGGATGAAATAAGAAGCCACCCAGGAGTCCAGTCTTTACAGTATGAGGCCATGGCAGGCAGGCAGGCAGCCCTTGCTTGCTTCACAGGAAAGCAAGCAGCCCTGGAAACCCCTGCACCCGTGAGCAGCCCCCAGTCACGCAAGTGGAACAACTGACTTTCATGACGCAAATTTTCCTACAAGTATCTGTGGGACTGGGCCTGCAAGATCACCCTCTGCTACGTTTTTGGGTTTTTTTTAATGTGTTACAGCAAGACATTTATTGTTTTAACTTTACTTTCCTTGGACTGGCTGCTAAAGAAGTTTGGTGTTAACCACGTGTCTGTATGTCGGATGAAAAGAATTTGCTGTCCACCACCATGTGACCTGGTCAAAGAAAATAAATGAGCTGGTTACAGCTATTTCCCCTCAGCAGGGTCATAAACACTGTAATAGCAATTCCTACACACCTTTTCACCCAGCTTTGGATAGACTGAATCTTTGCTGTGTAGCACTTACCATCAAAACTAGTAAGGTGTAAGTAAAAACCTGGCTGCCTTGTTACCCTTTCAAAAGACCGGTAATTTCCAGATCTAATTATAATACGGTCATTGGACATTTTGAAGCCTTGAGCCAAACACTAGCCAGGATGGCAATGCTTCACCACACCACAGTCTACACATTATACGAGAAAGAAGTCCTTTTTGGTCTTCTGAGTAGCAAGTGTGATACCAAGAAACACAGATTTAAAGGCTTCTTAGTGTGGGGAGGGTGGGAAAATGCAACGAAACCCCTAACCATTGAGCTGCCCAGCTAGTAAGGAGACCTCCAACCTCCCACTCTGTTGCTACATAGCCACTCTGCTTTGACTCCTTAGGTGTTTGAGTGTCTCCCAAAATATCTTCCTAAATGCTCTTGGCATAGCCAGAGTTTGCTGAAATCGTCAGAGTGCTGCGCACTTCAGTACCTAGCTTGTGCTGAAATCCTACCAAGGCCCAAAATTAATCAGGGATTACTGGCTGATGAGTGGAGGGGAGCTGCTCGTCTCCCTTGTGTTTTCTCAAGGAAGGGAACTGCAATTGCAGGAGAAAGGATTTATGCTGATCATCTAGGCAGAGACAAAGGCTTAGCTGGCCTTGAAGGGAAGCGCTGGGACAGGGATTCCACCTTCCTTAGCTGGTCGGCTCAGGCAGCTCTGAGCAGCTCTCTGTTGAGCTTGCTGTCTTCCACAAAGTAGGATGGGTGAGGTCCCAAGCCCTGCCTGGAGAGGCCAGCTACCAGGCTTGGGCTCTGCCCTCTCAGTGACATCAACCAGCTAGACAGACCAGCGTCCCTCTGGTCCCTTCACAGCCCAGCTGAAAGTCTGCATCCTTATGGTAACAGATGATGATAACCTGTTCTCCAGATAATTATTTAAAAAGCATTCTATTCCAACAAAATAGTTAGCTGCTTCATGGCTGATGGGCTGCCCAAAGCACCCAGTTGTTTCTGGATTTGCCACATGGCTTTGGGAAAGCCAAGGAGCTGGTACTTCTTTGCTGAGCTGGGGAATTAGCAAGTTTTGAGATTCTTTCTTCTTCTTTAAAGAGCTGCTGTAAGTCTTGACTCTCTGATAGCTTTAACATATGGCAACTGTTTAGAAATTAACTTTTGAGCATGACCTGAGCTTAATTCTAGATCTAATGATGTTACGTGTCCAAGGGTTTGCTTCTAAGATGCTTTAGGCTGTGAGAATGAGTCTGTTTTCACTGCTCTCCTGCCAGGCTCAGAAAGGGACTGCTCACTGCATTTCTGCCCCTCCCCATGGGTGGGCATGGAGGTGGCAAAGAAAGGGATGACATATCACTGAGCTGGGGACCAGCCAAGATGTTTCCCTCTGCAGGAGGGGGTAAGAAGACTAAGACTAAGGCTGTGAGGCCAGCGAGTATCTGCCAGCTCTGGGGGAGAGCATGCCTGCACATTGTTTTCTTCGTTAAAATTCTGATTAATTGCCTTAAAAGGCAAATGAAAAGCATGAGCAGCCATGGAAAAGAAAATGAGAAACTATTGGGAACCGTCTCAAAGCGGGGCAGTGGTAGCCAGCCAGCAGTAACACTGCCTAGCAAGCTCCTCCATGCCCAGAGCTACTTACACCCAATTGTAGTGCAAATCTTGCCTCTGATTTTAAGTGAGGTGAAGTTTAAGTTATCAGCTGTCTTGTAACTGCTGGGCCCCAAACTTAAACTGGAATACTTCCACCCAGTAAGTATAACTGGCACTTGAAGGACACATAGAAAGTCATTACTGAAAGGTGCTAACTTTTCTGATAATAAATTAGTTTTCTGACTCCTTGAACGCTTTGTCAGCTGAGACAAGAGATTGTTTTATAGAGCAGGTCTGGCGTGTTGTTTGCTTATTGATGTTATGAACGGCTGGGATTTTATTTAGGGTTTAGGTTATCACCAGCTGTTGAGATTGTACGGGGGGGAGGGGGGGGAGAAAAAAAATAATCTTGCAATGTCCTCACCTGATCTACTCAACTGTGGCTCCAGCAGCTCACGTGAAGGGGAAGGTTGACAAATTTCTGATATCAAACCCAGCTGTCAGGACAACACGGGGTAATAGCTGTCCTTGTCAAACGCGCCAATTAATTCACCAGCGTGTCAATGTAGGTATAATTGATAGACTCCACAATCTGGCTGAGTAATGAAAGCCGAAAGCATTACTAAGACCGTTTCACCTCCTAAGAGATCCCGCAATCTAACCTGAGCTGTCAGTGCTGCAGAGAGGGGCGCTGAAAAAAACAACAAACCAACCCAAGCCAGCAGTTTTCTGCAACAGTAAGTAGAGGTTTCGTACGAATCTTCATTTTAAGGGCAGAAAACAATGTGAAAAGAAAGAATTTGAAACAATGGTATAATATTTTGGAGTGACAGTTTTATCCAAATAGTCCCTAAATTGGAATAGAAAATATAATTAGAGGAATGGCTTCTCTGTGAGAATCTGTGTGTTCTGGAGGTTTTTCTTTTAATGAGTTGTTTTTAGAAGAAAATGTGGCCATTGTCTTAAAAGCTGCGGCTGTGGGAAGGCCGTGTCAACTCGGCAGGCTCATTACCATAATCCTTTGTCTGATTTAGAAATGTTTGTTAAGAACTTGTAAAACAACAACCAAAAAATGGCTGCAAGAGTTCCTTGACTGCTGTGCTTACTTGTAGTCCTCTCCCACTGAAGACTTTGTTTTAATCAATGGTTTGCAGTCTTCTGGCTTTAGAGGGTGTTTTCTATATTAGCCACTCTTTTTTTTTTTAAAAAAAAAAAAAAAGAAAGGCTTTCTTCTTTATTACCACAGCACAGGGATAAGGTGCTTGGGCCTACACACAGACCTACTGTGGTGGCATGTGCAAGCCAGAACAGCCCTGTGAAGTCAGCTCTGCCAGCAGATGAGCGGTCATAGCCGCGGACTCAACATCACCACGGTAAAATATGAAATACACTCCACAGGGATAGACCCAAAAGCCATACACCCTGGCAAAGAGAACAGCATGGCGAAGGACCGACCTTCACCAGAAACCTAAGTAGACCAGGTGCTGCTGTGCCATGTCTTTGAGCCAGACCTCTGCCCCTGCCCATGCGGACAGGAAGTGTATGGCAGCTCCTGTCTCCTAGCCTCCCCTACACACAGCCAGACACCCCATGCAGGACTGTACAACATACCTGAATTCCCCAGGGGAGCGAGCGAGGAGGTACATTCCCACATTCACACCTGAAATTTGTCTCACTCTCTTTCAGCATCCTGCATAGGCTCAGCTGGGCCATCACGACCCAAGATGCTGCAAACGTATCGAGACTCAGCATCATTTAAATGCACCTGAGAAGTACTTGCTGGCTACAAAGAGCAGAGGGCAAAGTCAAGCCTGCTGCGCCGTGCTCAGGGGTGGCACGAAGCGTGCCTGGGAGCCCTGGGGAGGGAAATAAACCATGGAGGATTTTAATGCATGCTCTGAGAGAGACTGAAATAAGAAAAGAGAGCTTCTAAGAGAATTTAGGATGGCATTTTATGAGGAGGAACTGTAGTATCGGTCCTTTATGTGGTTCAGGAGATGATTGAAAGACATTACAACCACAGGCAATGATGAGAAAAGCAAGTGAAAAAGGACTGTTGATGCTGGGTAGCTCTGCTTTCCTGCTTCCTAGGATTTATGTACTTATGGATGAATTTAATACTTGGTGATCAAAAGAGTTCAAATAGTGGTTGTATTAATGATTTCAACGTAACCTCTAAATCCCAGGATGGCAGTAGAAATCTTCAGCTTGGTCTTAATCTTCTGACACTTTTTATTAAGAGCTAAATTAAGTGCTGTTGCCTTATGATAAAGCAGCTTATGGGAGTGTGAACTGTGGTATTGTCACTGTAGTCTATGTATACTCTGTGCTCTGATCTCAATTTCTAGTCAGACTGGCTAGATCTTTCTCAAAAGCGAATTACTGAAGGGAAAATCTTTGACATTCTTTTGGGGTTTTTTTGTTGATATTTGGTTAATGCTCACTCAGGCTTTTTATCTATGGCTCTGAGTTTGCAGGGCAATCCACCTTATTGCCTACGTTTGAGTGCATTACTGTTGGGGACACCCCCCTAAACAGGAGAAAAGCCCAAGTCCTCCTGCCCACGCAGACTGTCTTGGCCCAGAGTTGCCATTCTTTCTTCCTGTTTCCCCAATAAATATTTGGTACCTGTACAAAGATACCTGTGGGGCTCCCAGCTCATACAGGTATTATGCATCTTGCTGCAAAAGCTGACCTCAGTGGAGTTCAGGACACCTGTGATCTGTGGTTTGTGGCCAAGGAAATATTAATATGTCTCAAAGAAATATGAAAATCATCTCACCATTACTCCTCTTCTCTTTCTCCCATCTGTTCCCTAAAGTATATTGATCTTTGATGCGCTTGCTTTCTTGAGTGAATATGAAGACAGCATGTCTGAATCAAGGATGGAAATAAGTGATATTTGAAACTGTTCTCAAATCTCAAGGCAGTTTACTCAAGGCTTTGCTATGTCAATCCTAAAGACAACTCAGTTTCTAAGTTAGGGGCAGTCTTATCTGCTAACTAAAGGTAATGCCATCCCCAAAGACCAAAACTGTCAAGCCTAGTCTTCATTTTGGAGCTACAATGGAATGTTTTAATGTTCCCACATACACTGTGAGGAAGGCAGGATGTTACACTGGCAGATCCTATTTCTTAGAATGCATCTAGGATATAGCCAGAGAAGTTTAAAAAAAAAAATAAAGGGGGAGGGTTGTCAATGACACAGAGTATCTCTGCATACTCCCCCCTTCCTCCCCCGCAACCGACCTGAGGTTAGTCCCTGCTTGGTATAAGATATGTGGCAATAATATCTCAATGTTGTGGCCTTCAGTGAATGCAAGGTTTAAGACTTGAGGGAAAGACATCCATAAATTCTCCCAGTGATGAATGGTCGGCAGTTTCATTTGAGTACTTTCTGCTGCAGACATTTACCATTTTTTTCCAAGGGCACACGCCAGAGATCAGAATGAGAAGGTGTTTCCATCTGAACACCTGCATCTCCAGTGCGAAGGAGGCATGGTCACCCTGGGACAGCAGAGCCAGAGCAGTTGTACGTGGAGCACGCAAAGTCAGGATGGAGAAGAGCGGGAACACAAGCGGGTTACGGCCTGGGCAGAAGCCCACCACTAACGTGCTGTGCTTTGCTGGGCAAGGTGGGAGATGCAGCGTTCCCAGCTGGCAACTGCCGGTAACTTAATACTCCCAGATGGAGGCTGAGGCCGATGCGATATTCCCAGCTGGCAGACAAGGGCTGCCTCAGTGCGCTCCCATTCGCACACGGGGCTTCTCTATACAATGAGAAGGGATGGGCGAAGTGTAATAAAGCAGCTGGTCTATTAGAAGATAAGCTTTGTGGAGAATAACACAAACATGCAGAATCCCCTTAATCTTAAACTTTATTACCCTAGATAATAGGCTTTGGTAGTGACAACAATCAGTCGAGGCACAGAATTGTCTTGGCTCCCGCGGCACCTGCCGTGTCAGTCAGTCAAAAGCCATCTTTTGCCACACAAAAAGGTGGCTGCTTGGTACAAGCAAGCTAAAGTTTTGTTCCTCTATTTTGAAGAGGCGAGGGAAAGCTGGGCATCCTCCCTTTGCAGATTTAAGTGTGCACTCTGAACCTGCCGTAGGGAAAAGGCTACAGCGATATGAAAGCCTGATTTCTTTCTCTATCTCTGAGGAGTGGGAGGCAAGGCACCTTTTCTCCACTGAAGCCTACTTGAAAGAGTTGTTATTCTTGCTCTGAATTAAATCAAGTTTCCCAATATTCAACCAGGAATGAGAAAGGGAAATGGAAAATTTTCCTGCAAAATCTTTCTCTCTGTCATTTGCAGCATCCCTGACACCAAATTAACTTCATTATCTGAGGTGTGATTTAGAAGAAGCCTCTCTCATTCTCTTTTTGCTGGACAGCTCGGATCCCCCAGGTGCGATCCCCACTCCTGTAAGTGGGTTGGTAGAGAGAGCTTTCAAATGAAAATGCATTTTACTTTATAAATGGCCCTAGATTTATTAATTTTTCTGGGGATTTTTCAAGGCAAATTTGTTCCCACAGTCCTATGATCAAAATATGAGTGAGGAAAAAAAAATATCTGATTACCACAAGCTGTTCTTTTGTTTAGGAAAAAATCAATATGAACTTTGGTTAAAAGAATAACTACAAAATGACAAAGGGTAATTTTTAAGTCATGAGAAATAAGAGCAGGTGTAACAGAAAGTTCTGTGCCAATTGTTTCCAGTCTCTAGTGCTCTCCAATAATATTTGCAACAGGTAGTGCAGCAGAAGCTCACAATGCAAGGTAGATAGAGACAGATAAGGGACTAATTTGGGGAGGGAGTGTTTATACAGGTCCAGGAAGTTAAACAAGTCTAAATGTTATGAATATCAAAGCTCAGTCTAGTGGGTTAGATTTTGATCCTTAAGTTTTGCCCACAAGTTCAGGATTATTCCCTTTTAATGTCTAGTATTTCACTATCCCCTCTGAAGAAAGTGATGAGTGCGATATTATTGTTTGTGAATAAATTGAAACCAGCAGCATGCTTTGAGTTGCAGAGCTATAAACAGAGAGGGAACAGAAGGTGCATTGAAACCTGCACTGTGCTCTGCCTCTCTCTGAAGGCAGAAGTTGTTAAACCCCAGGCGAGGCACCAGCGATGGCCCCAGCAGCCTGCCAGCTGCACGCAGCAAGCGGTGGAAAAGCATCGTCACGGCAGAGCAGATGCCGTCATGCAAACTGGCTGGGCAACGACTGGGAAACAAGGAAACCTGGAAGAGGAACTTGATACCATCTCAGCGGAGCTTTAGAAGTGCTACTTCGGGTCTGAATTACCTCAGCTGAGCTGCCTTTGAAACTTGTCACCTGGTCCAAGGGCTTCTGAGCAGCTCACAAGCTTTATCTCCTCAGCGGTATCCAGACGAGCTCCCCTCCTTCCATGGTTCTACTTCCTCTGGTAGACATGACCAAGACGCCTCAGCTTCCTTTGTGATGCTGTATTGATTTTTTTTGCAGTCGCTCTCGCCCTAAGGAATTGACTGCACTAGATCAAATTAAGAACAATCTGAGCATTTAATGGGGCTCCTTCAATACGATGAAGTTTGATTGCTTGAAGTTGAAGTTCATGATAATTATTTATGCTGACAGCACCCTCACAGGCAATAAAGACTGATCCTTTCCTGAAGGCCTCGGTCTCTCCATCAGGAAACTATTTTGATCCTGCTGTGCTTACTTAGTACACATACTTCTAATCATTAAATATGAGAAGGATGCTCATAGCAGAAAATACATTTCCACCAAACACTGGCATCAGAATTCTGGTTTTGTTTCTAGTCTCTGTTGCCAAATAAAACTATTGTTCCTGACTAGCAACGGCAGCACCAGAGCTCACACACAGTTTTGAGATTAGTGGCAAAGTCTTTGATTCCACAGGGTGCAGGACCAGGCCCGCACCTGCTCTACTGCTGTTCCACAGTCTCTCATAGAACCCTTCTGTGATGAAAACCGTGGCATTTCTGTATTGTCTAAGAGGTTTGTCCTGAGGATTGCCTATAATCATGGCTCTCTTGAGTTATTAAACAGGTTTATCTGCGAGCAGGTATTTTTCACGAATGACAGAAAAGTTGAAAATAAATCTTCTCCTACAACTTCCTGACCCCTTGTAATAAAAATCCTCCTGGCTGGGTATAATGAAACCAGTCCTCAAAGCCTGTGTGCAATGAGTGCGTATATCCCATAAAACCAGCTACCTTGACACCTGTGGGTGCTTGACAGTGCACAAACCATCAACCAGTGTATATGTGTGTATATATACATGTATACATATACATACACACGTAAGAAAGCTGCTTGTTGGTATGTTTCGTCCCTCTCCAAAACAACTATCCTACTTTTCTCTGGAGCATTAACTGTCAAATACATAAAATACATTAAATGTCAAAATACAACCCTTTTTGGGACAGTGCTGGCCCCATGTGCATTCTGCTCTTTTATAGCAGGGAGAAAAACAACGAATGTGGCTTTCATACAAGGAAGACAGTACTCACCTAGGTTGTTGAGCCCTCCTTCTGTGGTGGAGAGGATGGCTGTAGTGCTCTGATGCAGCTTCTTAGCATCCTCATCTTTCCTTTGAGCAACCAGCTGGGGATCCCTGCTGTTTGTTACACTTCTCCTCCCCAGTGCAGTGCAGGCTTCTCTCTCCCTGCAAGTTCTTAGTGCTTTGAATGCAGGAACAGCTGTCTGGCAATGCCTAGTAATTCGCCAACCAAGAGACCAAGTAGAAAAATTAGTCTCTTAACTCCTTTGAATGTAAAAATGATGTTACTTAAGAGCTTGTCTATCAGTTAGAAAATGTGAAGATTAAAATGAAGGTGGATGGAGGGAGCAGGCAGCGCTCCCTTCTGTGCAGCAGCAACACACACACTGGAGTGACGCAGCTCCAGACCCACTGCTTTGGCCAGCAGCTGCTCCAGAAGGGAAAGCATGTTTGAGGGGTTCCCTTTAGATGGCTACATTTGTTTCCTGTTTTGGCTCTACCACTGGTCCTAATTTTATCTGATCTGTATCTTGGTTTGTCCCTTTCAGATGTATGTCAACACAAAGCTTGCCTGGGTGGGTCACTCTGAAACCTACTGACAGCTTGTTCGGGCCAAAGTGGGACAGAGCTGCTACCCCGTACAGGTCAGGGTTTGCACCTCAGGAGGGGGCTGGCTGCTTGGAGACAGATGGGGGTGTAAGTTAAAGAAAAGAGCTCAAACCTGCTTCTCATTAAAAAAAAAACAATACAAAACAAAAGAAAAAGAAGCAAGCAGGGAGGCCAGAAGGAAGCTGCTCTGCTGCTGCTTTCAGTGCCAAAATGTGCGCTGGCTGCTCTGCCCAGTGTTCAGGCCATTCACAACCCTGCTCCAAGTTTTCCAGTAACACTGAACTCCGGGTGACCCCCAGAGGCAATAATTGCTTTAGCATAAGTTTGACAACAACAGCAAGAAACTCTCTAAAAATAAGCACGAGCTTAAAATAAACTTCAACCCTGGAGACTTCCTCATGTGAAGAATCCAGCACATCTCCCATGTTTTCCTTCATTAGCGTCACAGTTGTTGGCAGTTTGGAAAATGACAGTTTTCAAGGGATTTCCAATGCCTCCTGCTCCAGTTTCTAAGGTGGCAGGAAGCCAGCCAGGAAAGACAGCAGACAGCCCTTAAAAGGACTTAACGAGGCAGCTCTGGGCCAGTATCCCTGCCTGTTTACCCCAATATCTAGCTGGTTTAAAGGTGGGATACTGAGTAAACCCAAATCCATGGCACTGCCTGGGGATAAACGTCTTTCCTTGTTTTGCAGCTGTAACGCAGCTCATTTTAAAAGGGTACACGGACCTTGCTGCTACACTGGACTTGGGGTCCTGAAATCCCAAGTATTTGCCAGATGTGATGGAAAGTGACTCTTCATTCAGTAGGGGAGAAGAAATCATTTTGCTTAGAGGATGAAGTTAGCTTTCCCTGGCCCCTCCGGCAATGGCATACAGGGGAGTCCTCTCAAAGGCTAGGGACCTGGCGCTGGTGAAGGCAAAAGCTGTCAGCTGGGTTGTACAGGTCGCAGGATGAGTTCTGATTCTGTGGGTAATGCAGAACCAAATTATTCTTCTCTGGCTCTCCTTAAGGACATTTTTCTCACTTTGCCAGGCTGACCCTTGCAGGCAGCTGTCTCGCGCTATTAGGAAGTTATATTTGAAAGCTAGAATGTACTTGTCCAATTTGCATACTGCTTTCTCATTAAGGTTTTAGAGGATGGTATGTTAAGAAAAGGCTGTCAGGACATCGGAGAACAACAACAGACACGTGCACAGAACTGTACATGTCAGTCATGGAAGCCCCTCCCTGGAAGTGTTTAAGGCCAGGTTGGCTTTGTGCAACCTGACCTAGTGAAGGTGATCTGGGAGGTCCCTTCCAACCCAAAGTGTTCCATCATTCTATGATTCTGATCCAGGCTCCTGTGTGCTATCCCTGTAGGACAACATCAGGTAAAGTGAAAATCCTCTATAGGCTCTACATACCGGTGGCTTCCAGGAGGCAAGAAGAGATGTATTTTCTCTGCATACTATTGTCTGCCGAGTGGGATCTTTCTTTTTCCTTTTTCTTTTCTTTTTCCTGCCCTAGCAGGTAAAAGCTAGAGTTAGATCCCAATTGTAAGCTGAAATACTCACTTGACAACAGATACTCAGATACTCTAAGGAAGCATTTTCTTCTGTGACAAACCGGAGAGACCTGAATTCTGCGAAACACGAAGAAGCTGACACCTGTCTCCTGTTTTCTGATTAAATACACTTCTGCTCTATCATCACTGATGGGGTCAATGTGGTCCAATGACTTTTGATGAGACAAAACAGTGGTCTTGCTGTTGGCTTTTTTAAAGCGCCTAAATCTTAGAAATTATTGGCTGTATCAGCTCACTAAGAAACAAAACTTGTGCAAGTGCTTATTTTAGTCATCATTTCAACTAGTAGTAATTATGCCTGTAATAGTAAAATGAGGTTTTAATGCTGATTAATGAAAGTGCTAACCTGTCAAGGCTGCTAGTCATGCTTATGGGTCTCTGGAGACTGTCCCCGAAAATAGTTGCCATCGTCTGTGTAATATGGCTTTTTCTGTAGGACCAGATGTGAAGCATATGGTGACCTATTACAGTAGGGATGAGCCGTAAGTCCTGGCTGAATTACGTTGGACAAACTACCCACATGGAAAGATAACGTCCAGTGATTATTATAGGATCATAGCAGCTTTCCGGAGTGTAAGGGATGATGATGGGCTTGGGAAATTGCCTAGCTCAGTTAATCGTTCCTGCTTGATAGAGTAATACTGATACTCTCTTATGCTTATTTATATCCTGTAACAATACTGTTCTGCTGTGCATGCCAGTGTACTGTAAATCATATTGCTACTTCTTACTTATTCTCTCTCCTGCCCGTGTCGAGTACCTGTTCCCATGGCCTTAGGGAAGTCTCATGGGGCAGCGAGTGCTGATGAGGGGAACCCTCAGAGACCCAGTCTTGTAATCAGGCACATTTTATTTCCTTAGGGCCAGCTGGTTGTTTGGGCAGGGTCCTAGCTCACAGGAAACCACTGAATGGCAGCACAGAGCTCTGGAGGCCCGTGGTGAGAGCACTCATGTCTCCGGGCAGGGGAATGAGGGCAAGACACTCTCCTGAATAACCGTATTTCCCCATACCCATTGATGTGATGGCTATCCAAGACCCTACTCTGTCTTTGGTTTGTTGGTGGGTACTATCCAGAGCAGAATGTAATGGACTGCTTTTCCGTTTTGCTACTGCCACTTCGTATTACTCTTTGCTATGATTCTGTCGTTTTATGAACAGTTTAACCTATTTACTCATGTGTAAATGGACAATGGTTGAAGATTAGAGAGGCTTCATTTGCTGTGAAGAGCTACTATCTTGTCTCAAAGGAAAAAGAACCAGTTGACCTAGATGGTAGGTCAGTGACTGCTTCCCGTGGATGTGTCAGGTTTTCATCGCAGCGTTGGCCTATGTGCACAGGAACAAATACGCATTAGCACAGCTCCACACCGATTGTGAGAGGCCAGAGAAGTACAGACAGCTATTTCAGTCACTAAATACACAAATACGCAGGGTGATTCATAGGCACATGCAACACATTTCATGTTCATTTACAAAATCAGTGCTGTTGCTGCTGCTGGTCAAACCTACTTCGGGTTGATGTTCTTGTTTGCATGTGTATTTCAAAGAGGGAATAAACTCTGTGTTCCCTCCTCCTAAACACATTTCCAGCATTTCCTCCATTGCCATATTCTTGGGCTTTAAGATTGTTTCATCAGATACAAGTTCTCATAATCTGTCTGGCCTTGCTGTTTCGTCAGCAATTTCACAGCACCCGGTCCCTAACCCACATGAGCAGTATCACCAACCCCATAAAAATCCACAGGAATGCTGAAACCACTTACCACAATTCTCTAATCACGCAAGGCTGATTTATGGCAGTAAAAGTCCTCTTCAAATTGTTTGGCAACAGAAACCGAGGTATTTTCATTACATGGCCAAGCTTTCTGTGACAAATAATGGTACTGCAGCTTAATTGGCATTTATACAAATATTCAGGCCTGTAAACGATACTAGTGAAAGCCACAGCTACAGCTGGGGCTGCCTGCATACGGTTACTACACTCCAGATAGATAATTCGTTCCTTGGAAAAGTCTGTTTTCATAGTAACATAGATACAAAGCAGTCTCTCAAGTGCCACTGTGTCGGGAAAGCACATCACAGACAGAAGGTAATGACTGCTGACACCAGACCAGCTTTCCTCTTGTTCCATATAAAAGCCAGCAAACTCTAAATCATCAGCGCAACCATACTGCTTACCTGCCCCCATTGTTCGAGCATGTCTTTACAGCAGGGAGCTAAATCTATCAAAACACAGTTTAAGAAAAAAATTTACTGCACAGCAAATAGAAGTCTGACTGGCTGGTCTGAAAAAAATTAAAGTGGGATTAAGCTCTCAACAAAGAGCACTTCCCGACCCACAGCACAGCGCTGTGAGAACCACTGCGCAACCCCTCCTCTCCCAAACCACCCCTCTCCAAAAAATCCAAGGTGGGATGGTCTTAAAACTGTTCCTGTCTTGGGCACACACTGTCGTGAGCTTTACTGGGGGAAGAAAGATTTCAGCAAAGAACTAAAAAAATACTATTTGTGTAACATTTGCAGAAGTTACAGCTTACGGATTTAAACCTGGAGATCCAGCGTGTCTCCAGGTCGCCCTTTCCAGTACCTTTTGGTTGTCATTGGTTCAAATGATAGCTTTAATGTGAAGTGTTTTGTGGGTTTTTATACGTTTTGCTTCTCCCGGTTCGGATGAGGAAGCCGTCTCATTCTCACTTTCCAAATAAAAAGCTGTGGGGAGCTGACCAAGCCGTCATGATCGGAAAAGGAGGATCCAATCCTTAGTTTGGCCACAGGTCACTGATGTGGCCGTGGCCAATGAGCTTCATTTTTGTCTCGTGGCTCCTCCACCAGTTGAAGTACCAGAGTTACAAGCTTTTTGTTTCCCATGTTTCTTGCTCAACTTTGGCTTCACAGCAAAGGACTCTCTTTCCACATTGGACATAACACCAAGTCAAGAAGGCCTTAACCCTGACTGGCACACCACTGTTATGTAAATGAGAGCCACAGCTTTTCTAAGCAAGTATTTGAATAGCCAATGCTGCAGGGCATTATACTAAGAACAGTAAATTTTACCTCCAACGATCCACCCGGTAACTGTGGTGGCTCCGGAGTAATACTGGAGCAACAGGTAAGAATTTAGGCATAGGACATGTCACAAACCTGGATTTTTCTTACCTATTTCTACACACAATAAGGTGATGGATGCAAATGCCATCAAAGTGATGGGTGTCCAACAGGATTTTGCAAGTGTTCCCAGCAACATAAAGATATTTGAAAATTTGGCCAGGGTTTAATAATAGAAACCCAAATCAAAGACAAAAGTAAACCACTTGAGTTTCATTTTACGCAGATACAGCTATTGAGTTTCAAAGTCTTACATCTAGTTTAATTGATTATGAATAATAAGACGATGCATTTTGTAGTTTTAAGTCTACAGTAAATTCAATAGCACTTTGTAGTAGAAGTTGTTCTGTTGATTAGGAGACCTTAATCAATACAATGTAGGTCCTCTTAGGAGATGCCACTCTGCAAGCCCAAGTTGGGCTCGAGCCAGATGCCTTGTAGTGTCAATATGATGCTCAAGTACATTGTCTCCAAAATTCTCTAGATAACTCATAACACAAAGCCAATAGCAATGTGGTGCTCTGACAGAGCTGTAGTCTGTATCTTACAGTAACATAAAGATTTTGTACCTGCTTCAGACCTTTTAAAGAATCTATGCTAGTGATCATCTTCAGAGAGTTTAAACTAAGCTAATTCATCACTTATTTGCCTGCTGAAGAAAAAAACGCATGATGCACTTTAACACTTACAGATGATTGATAAAGGCTTTGCTATGCATCTAACAGAGATTACTTGTTCTATTACCAAGAGCTTGTTTTTTTCCCATTTATCCTCCCTCTATTCTAACTTGATTAAAAATGCAGGAATTAGCTTTGATTTCTGTTTTCTGCCTAGCTGTAAGTCTTCCCTGTCACAAGCCAGCCTGTGTTCCAGGATCCTGGGATGATTTTCATAGCAACAGCTTTGTTCTTGGGGAACAAAGGAAATGGTTTCTCCATCTATTTGCAGAGGAAGGTGTACAAAAAGAAGACCTGTAATTGAAGAGCTAGAGCTCTGCTTGGGGGATGCAGATTCGGTGATTGTGAGATCTTGGGCATGTCAGTCACTTTTAACTCAAGATTGACTCCTTTTCTCCTGCCTTTACAGCGTCCTGTCCCCTTAGACTCAGCCTGACATGGGAGATACCTTGTTACATGCATAATGAGCTCCCAAACCAACCAGATCTGCCCTGACTTTGGGCAATACTACCTATACTGACCACTAACAACAGCAACAACGAAGAACAGCTACACTCCAACTGCAGTGACTCTCAGCAGCCAGAAAGAAAAACCACTTTACTGCACTATTCCCATGCCACTGAACGCTGAGAGTGGCTGGACGCTGTACACAAACCCCTGGAAGCTTCTGGGGCTGCTCCTGTTCTAACAGTTCACCACTGAAAGCCCCTGACGACAGACTGAGACGTGCCAACGGCCCAGCAGTACGAAGATACATTTTAATGGGATTAGAGGAAGACTCAAGTATTTTGTTTTATCCTTTTAAGTCTGTACTTTCAAGTTGGAGTATTTTGTAGTTTAAGAATGTCCTCTCTCAGGACTCTGGCAGTCCTAGCTCCTGTGTTCATAAAGCTGACACGCCCTATGCACCACTGAGCCACCTACCCAAATACAGCCCAGTGTCTGAGGAGGAGATGAATGTAGGCCATTCACTCAGTTATCCTAAACTGAGGTACGTGGCCTTTGGCAGACCCTCTCCTGTGAACGCAAACCCTAGGTACAAAATAAATTACTGACCTGTGTAATAAGGACTGCAGGGAAATGCTGCCTAGAAGAAATGAAGGACTCCTCTTAGCTCTGTTCTATGATAAAGCAAGTTGAGCCCGAGGAAAATGTCCTCAGAAAAACTCAGAGGTAAACCAAAATGAGATGTGTCCTTACAGCCACATCATAAATTAATCATTGCAAACCTGGCTGGCTCAAGCCAGAGATGAAGGTATGAAAAGCAGTAACTAGATGGGGAAAAAAATAAATCAATATGGATGACTGAAAACCAATTTAGTGCACTAGAGCTCACTCAGACCTCTCTTGCATTTTCTCTTGATTAGACTGACAGGAACGGAAGTTGAAAATGTTAAAACCCGACTTTAGCCTTCCATGTTGCACTCTGGCTGCACTGCTTGATCAGAGTCCCTTTCTTTGTGCTTCTGCAGGCCAGGCTGCTTTGATGGCTGGGACCTTCAGCAGAAGTGCACAGGGTGTGACAGAGTTGTCCAAGCCTGATCATAACGTGATTTTCCCCCAGAGTAGCACGTGCATGTAAAGTAGAAACAACAACACTGTGTAAAAGATTGGTTACTGCAAAAGAGGAATGTACAAGGAAGTCAGGATCTATACTTCAAAACAGAGGCAAAGCAAAATGCACTGCTTTGCGTGGCAGGCTTTGTTCCACACAGCTTTTGTGACGCATTTCTCTTTCTATAAGAAGTTACCACGTTGTACAGGGAAAACCAGGATCCCTGTCTGTCTGTTAGGTGCTGGAAAATATCAAGTTAAAAAACAAAAGGGACGGGGAGGGAGAAGCTGGTGGGTGGGTAGAGAAGGGGTGAAAAGAAAATGCCAGAAACGTAATTCAATCAGTTGTGGTCACAGCAAGGTCCTAAAGAAAGCCCTTGGGTCAATTTAACACAGAACGAAGGGCTACAGAGTTTGGAAGTCTCCCCGTGACTTAAATTATAGATGGTTTCCAGGAGTTTCCCTAATAAAATTTGTCTAAGGAGAAAATATTGGTGTCAGTGAGGGGAAAAAATCTGATTCACGGAAAATGGAAAAAAGAAAGGCAGCTTCAACCAGGAGTTAGTCATCAATCTATTTCTTAGACAGAGTCTTGGCAAAACCCATTCTCCTGGTAGAACTTGCCTGGAGTAGACCAGATTGATTTGACAGTCTCTTAGCCTAATAAATGCTTGACCTCAAGGTCTGCTGAATTCACTAAATTCACTATGCAGAGAGAATTGGGAACCAATCACCTCTGGGCAACATCCTGTTCCACAGCCCTCCCCTGATAAAGGCCTTGACTGCTTTCAGCCTTATCGAGATGACTAGATGAAAGCTGCTCTCAGAAGAAGAAAGGTTAATCGACTACGCTGCTGTTAATCAATCACTTGGAAAGATTCAGCACTTACAATAGGTAGGTCCCTCATCCTGCCAAGAGGTTCTTGCATGTTAACCAGGGACCACCTCCTCCAGTTTGAAGGATGAGTAACAGACAGAAACACAATCCAGAGAGATGCCAGGTTTCTGATCCAAAGCCAGCTGAAGTCAATAGAAAGACTCACAGTGAGTTCAATGGGCTTGGATCAGACCCCAGAGAAAGACTTATTATCTAAGGTTTATTCTGCATACAGATATTTAGCTACTTCCAGTAGTGAGGGATCCTTGAAAAGAAGCAGATTCATCACACTTTTGCCTCCCTGTGAAATCAAACTCCTTCAAATCATACTGTGTCCCCGACTGCCAGGTATGGCTGACATCCAGCAAAGGAAATCACCTGCCTGTGACAGCAAAGACAGACACATATACATGTCAAAATCTGTGAAAGGTACAGAGAGAAGAAATGCCAAAGTCCTCATGTTTTCCTGGCCTTTTTGTAATTTCCACTAGCCAAAATAATAACTTTCTCAGAAAAGGAAATGCTCCATTGGTTACTGAAAGGACAAAGGAAAATTGAGGGAATGAAATTAAAGAAGATCCCGCCAGACAGACGAGTGAGCTCAGTGCTCAGCAACGGCTGGTACGGGAGGTGAGGCTGCTGGAGCCAGAGAGGAAAAGAGGAGAAAATGCACACACGGAGAGTACTCCTGAAGATGAAGCATTTCTTTAGATTAACAGCTGTATTCAGCACCAACAGCTGACAAGGAGCAACTATCCCTGATGCCTGTCTTAAGGGAAGCAGACTCTTGTCCTGTTGTTACAAATCCAGGCTCTCACATCCACTTGGTAAGATGCCTGCGGCACCAAACAGTGAGAAAGCCCGAAAGTGAACAACTCAAACTGAGACACACACACACACACGCACACACACCCCTTTAGGACATCTACAGCCACAAGTACCAGTTTAGAGTTAATTGAAGAGTCTGGTACAGAGGTCTGCTTCTTGAAGGCACTGAACTTCTGGTATTTTCCCCCTACCAGCCTTACCCAAGGCAGATTCCTGGCTGACCTTATGTCAGCCCTTACTCATCTGGCTCTGTCTGCTGCCAGAAGGCTTCAGGCTGCTCAAATCCTGGAAGAAAGCCGCTGGCTTAAATTTTCTGCTTTAGGAGTAACCTAGTTTTCACTAGAGGCAGATAGCTCAAATGGAGAGTGACAGACTAGCACCACGGGCTGTACCTGTCATAGCTGGCACCAGGTCCTTCAGAAGCTGGGGAGCAATCCAGACGCAGCAGCTATCCTCCACTTGCCTCAAAGTTCATGGCTCTAGAAAGCTTCTCAGACAACGGACCTTTCCTCCTTGTGCAGTGACAACAAGCAAGAGCTCAGTGAAAGAATGATCTAAAGTACACTATATATATATAGGATTTCTGCGTGCTCCAAGCAGAGTCTTTATCTGAGGAAGAACAGCCCTCTTAAATGCAGCCAGGTTCTCTGCCAGCTGTGGGACTGCCAAAACCAATTCCCACTGCTGGCTGGCAAAACCCCCATGAGACAATCCTGCATCTACACCCAGAAAAGAGAAGGACTGATACTTGGTGACATTTTCCCTTTGCCTCATCTGATAAAATAACCAGCACTGCAAGCAAAGCAGGGCAGATATTAAAGAATGAAGGTGTCTGTCGTACAGAAACCTGACAAGAAATTAGACACACACACTCCCCAAGAACAGCAGCTTCTTTCCCAGGCTTTGGTGTGGCAGCCTTACAAATCTGAAAATTTCAGCCTAACTCCACAGTTACACGTAATGTTCACGGCATTGAAATACCCAAGCAGGAGCCCTCGAAGCAGCACTCTGCTATAAAAGCCTCAGGTTTGTTGTCTATAACCTTGGTATCAAAACACAGAAGTTAACAACCTCCTAAAATAAACGGGAACAGTTGGTGGCTTTCCAGATCTTTTTTCCTGTTACTGCAGGCGCAGACCCATTGTTGTCCCAACAATCCCTTATCTTCTCATGTTTGAAAGTGGATTTTCACAGCCATAACTTCTATTTTTTTTGAAGAAGATGCTATTATTATATACTTAACTGCATTGCAGCAAGGCCAGCAGGTCCTGTTCTGTTTGCATGCACCGAGCCGCGCTCCCCTGCAGTTCTCTCGCGGGTGCGTCCTGCTGTAGCCACAAAACTGAGGAGAGATCCAGATAAAGTGATACACTTCACCTATGACTATTCATTTCTTACCCCACGGTGGATGAGCCTGAGGCACCTGCAGCTCGGTGCTAATGACCAAGCGAGGAAGCACAAAGGTTACTGCCGGATCAATTCTTCCTCGTGTCGCCTGGAACCGTAGGCTACACGGTTTAACTGCACAGACTGGGTCGCACTGAATTACAACATCTGAAGACAAAATTCCTTCTGTCTGAAAGGAATGGAAAGATGGATGGCAGAGAAACGGAAGGAGAAGCCTGAGTGCTATCGACCCGCCTGACATCCTATGAATGGTAAGCGATAAAACTTTATTGAGAAATAGCAAAGTTCTTACTTACCCTTCTCACTGCCCCCCAAACTGTTACCGCCACAGAAAAAATGCAAAATTCCCTTAAACCACGTATTTAAAAATCTTGCAATTTTATTTGCATATAAAGGCCGCTAGATATAATATCACAATAAATTTAAAGAAACAACTGCTTTTCTAAATTCCATTAACAAGGTAACATAAAACAGAACAAAGCTCAATAGCATTTACAGTGGTAGAACAGAAATAGCTACCTGCAACAGTATTTTGTGCTAGCGAGATTGCATTTACACACAGTGCAAAATAAGAAAAAGGAAACAAAAAGACAAGAAGAATATTTAAATATAAAGGACAACTAAGCCTTATTTTAGTTAGGCTTGATTGTATCCATTTGAGTCTATACATGCCTGAACTACGACAAAGATTTAACTCGGGCTCTTGAAGGCCTTGAGCACTTGGAAAATGTGTCACATCCTTCATAATTTAGATGTGCTGTACAGCATAATCTTGCAGATGCTATACTGGCAATATTAAACCCTAGCTTAGTTATAATGCACAAAAAATACATATATATATAAATTCATATTTAAAAGGAGTCCGCATTTACATTTTTTTTTTTTACTGCATGAAATACCTGCTCTTTGCAGCTTTCACTCCCAGTCTTTTAAAGCTAAAATAATTTAAAAAACAATCAATAAAAGGTAGGTATCACATACAGGCTGTGGCTATCTAAATCAGTCTTTAATGCATAAAGCAGGCAGAGACAAACAGCTGAGAAGTCTATTTTCCCCTTGCTGCATTCTACTGTTAATAGAAACAAGTTTCAGTACATGCACACGCATCAAGAGGTAAATGGACCCCTAAATATTGTTTGTGCTACTAAAACAAAAATAATATATATATATATAAATGGAGATGAAAAGCTAACATTTAGACCTAGGGAAAAAGAAGACACTTAAAAAACCCCGACAATAACGTAAGTTGTGCAAATTTGGGTGTTTTTAAATGCTGCCTATTTTTAGCTTATAATATAATATTAAAATAAGGTCTCTCACTTCTTAAAAGAAAGCTTGGCTGTCCTTTTGAGAACACTATAACAATTTACAATGGCAAATTTATTGAAAAAAAACAAAATTCATTTTACAAATTCACAATGCCTTATCAATTTAAAATGAATGCTGCATTTCCAAAAAGCACAACCTCTAACTTCTCGTTTCTCTTGTACCAGCAATTTACAAAAAAAACCCCCAAAAACCCCAACAAAAACCAACTGAAAACCCAAACCCCAGCCCAAACCAAAACCCCCGATCTCCCCAAACTCTCACCCACCCACCCCAATTTAGAAATAAACATGGAATAGAATACAAGTTTTATAATTAGAAAATGGCAGTTTATAGACCTTCCCCAGTTCCAAATGTGCAGTAGTGCTTCATGATCCTTGAGGGGTTGGAAGGTCAAATATAATTGGAGGGTTGGTTGGTTGAAAGCTGACTGTACACGTTGAAGCATTGATGTACGTTGTGTAACCGTCTGTCATGATGCCGTAACCTGTAGGGAGAACATGTCACACCGGCTGTAACATAAACGACACGGCCTGTAGGCAGCGGCACTGGAAGCTTGTTGTGGGATCAATGCTTTGGAATAAAATTAAATTAATCCCCTCAAAATGATACAAGCTCTTGAAACCTGCCACAAGGGCTTGATTGAGAGAATGCAATGCACTGTATTTGAAATAAAAACTGAGGCTTTTCCTTTATGTACAAACGTGCTTGCCCCATGGAAAATCCTGTTGCAATTGGATACAGTAAAAACAGACACAAACCCTCACATGTGCTGTTTCTAATTACTTAATTAGCAAACTGTAGTTTGCATGCCTCTCATGCTGTCATAAGGAAAAAACACCGAATCAAGAGCAGAAGATTTAGAACTAACTTTGGTTTCATGTACAAAAACCCCTCTCTGGGCAACGAACCAAACCTAGTAAGCTTTCCCCATGCTAGCCCTTACCATCCAGTTACTCAGCACAGGACTGCCAAGCTGGTGCTCATGCTGGCTCATAAAACCCCAGAAACTCATTAGCAGGGTAAAAATATACACATATGCACATCTCTACTTCATATTTATATACGTGTGTGTGTTATTTATCAGTAAAAATTACTACTAAGGAAAGGAATCTCCTGCTATAAGAGCCCTGAAGGTTGGTGGATGACCCCTATCTTAAGGGAAAATAGAGGTGAAGGTTAAATAGATGACAGCTTTTCATTCTGAAGGGATCTTTGATAACTTGTTTCCAAAAAAAAAAAAAGCGAGTAGCAGTCAATATTCACAGAGTCATATCATCATTTGGGTTGGAATGGACCTTAAAGACCATCTAAGTTCCACCCCCCTGCCATGGACAGGGATACCCTCCACTAGCCTAGTTTGCCTAAAGCACCATCCAGCCTGGCCTTGAACACTGACAGGGATGGGGCAGCCACAGCTTCTCTGGGCAGCCTGTGTCAGGGCCTCACTGCCCTCAGAGTGAATAATTTCTTCCTAATGTCTGATCTAAATCTCCCCTCATTCAGTTTAAACCCATCACTCCTTGTCCTATCACTCCCTGCCCTTGCAAACAGTCTGTCTCCATCTTTCCTGTAGGCCCCTTTAGGTACTGGCAGGCTGCAGTAAGATTTCCCTGGAGCCTTCTCTTTGCCAGGCTGAACAAGCCTGCCTTCGTAAGCCTGCTCCAGCCCTCTGATCATCTTCATAGCCCTTCTCTAGACTCACTAGAACAGGTCCGTGTCTTTCCTGTATTCGGGACCCCAGAGCACTCCAGGTGGGGTCTCATGAGAGCAGAGTGTAAGGGCAGAATCACCTCCCTCAACCTGCTGGCCACACTGTTTAATATTAATCGCAGGGTTTTCAGCATGCCAAGGACTTGACTCCCCAGTAACGCTGTGGCATCAATTTCAGGACACTGAAGACTGTTCTCAACCTCCTGAACATCTGGCTACCAATGTTCTTGTTCAGAGTGCGTCTGAGGAACCAGCCGCAATGCTCATTCTCTGCTGGCCTCTATCCTCTCTCTAACCATCTGCTGCACAGGAATAGGAGATAGCAGAAGTAATTTTGGGCAAGTGAAGCAAACTACAGTGGTCCATGAACTGAGTCTCACAGGAGCCAATATTCAACAAATGCAATGTGAGGAAATGAATGGCAACACAAGTACAGAGACATGGAGAAGGCATAAGCAGACAGGGGCTCCGGTTCCACCAGTGAAAAAGGTGAGAAAAAACTCTGCCATTGTTTTCAGCTGATATCCACACAAAAACAACAAAGAAACTAGAAAAGAAAAATCTAAGAAGAGTTTGGCACCAAGTGCACTTTAAAAATAAATAAATAAACCCCCCAGAGTTTCATGGAGGAAGAGAACTTCCCATCACAAACCCACAGGGGAAAAACGTTTTTCTTTTAAACCATTATGATACAGTACAGATCACCGCTGTCTGAAAGCTAAGATAAATACAGCTACCCACAGTGTCTATCAGGAAGAATAATCACTTCAGAATTGCTGCACTGTCCGCTTGTATTACTTTATTTATTTAGACTGGCAATTTTGATTTAGATCATCTCACGGTGGGAAAAGCCTTGCTTGTGGTTGTTCTTGCTTATCAACCCGCAAAAACACCACCCCGTTTCACCAAAACGCGTGTACAGCCCCCGCTGATCTGATGGAACGTGGGGTACGTTCACCTCGGCTGAGTCGGAGGAGAATTAATTGCACTGTAAGATAAAGCACGTGACACTCGGCTGTTGCTTTCTGTACTGAAACAAGCCGTTCTGAGGTCTTCTGCCCAAGCCATAACCAGCATTTTAACTTTTTCCTTAGTATGCTGGTAGGAATTTATTTGTATTTATTTGTATGTGCTGCCACCTCTCCCATGAGGTTTAAATGTCGGGTGCTGCACACGGTTCCTTGGTGCCTTCTCACAGCCATGACCTCGTACACTATCATACCATCCTCTCCCTCTACTTAACACTATTACAATTGGAAGTTTCATGATCCAATGTGCCTACAAAGGTAGAAGAAAATTTACATGTTTTAGCTGGAAGTCTTACGTATTCTCTTTTTCTTAATATGGAAGCATTAATGTTTATACAAACTAGCCAATCTTTTCCTGGGTGCATTAAAAAACTGCTATTCAAGCCACTGTACTTAAGGTCATGCCAGTATTTCCATTATAAACTCTTTATTTACAGATACCGGGCATGAAATTCATTATGTGAAGTCACAAGGGCTTCAGAAAAACCAACACCACTACTTGAGAAAGCTGTCCTTTTTCTCTTAAATTTTCTTTTATGAAGTCCTCCAAATCTTTAAGCCTATGGAGAACCTAATTAGAGTCAATGGAGAAACCTCCAGGGGGGACAATATAAAGCATTTAATGTGTAATCTTGAGTTCTAGGGTCACAAGTCTTACACTCTCAGGCAGAACTCCTAGTGTTTTCTTTCAGCCACATGAAAGCTACAAAATTGTGTTAAATATTTAAGTATCTCCGAAGTATATTTAATCTCTCAGTATCTTCCATGTCCACAAACCGAGCCAATTGTTTCTGAAGCTTCACACTCCCATTTGGTGGGGAAGTATCTCTTCTAAAAGACGAGACTGCTGGAAAGTAATACAGCCAGTACAAACTGTATTACAGGATGCTTTTAGAAATGGATGCAAAGTGAGTTCTGGCAATCTCTCCTCCTGATGTCTGAGTCAAGATGCCCTCCTTTCTGTTTTTCCTTATAAGCTGAGGGAGGTGATCTGAGATAGTAAGTTGTCTTCAATTCTCCTTTTTTTCTAGCACCTTTCTTGGCTCCTGTGCCTGGAATAATGGGGATCATTTTTATTTTGGCTTGCAAGTGTGGGGAATCTCATCTGTTCCTCTAACCAAGTTTGTCAAAATTTGAATTGCTTTCAGATAACCTGTATAGAACGACCTTTGCACAGTGAAAGATGTAGGTGGATAAAAGTAGCACACGTTCCTGAAACAGTCTGCTTTAATTCTGGCATAAATTTACAGAGTGCTGCACATGCAACTGCTCCCCTCAATTCCCTACCTACTTTAGTCCAATATGCCATTATGCATCCTTTGCAATGCACCATCAAAACGTGCTCCTTTGAGACGGAAGAGGGGAGCAGCTCCTTACCTTCATGAATCCCACCGAAGACATGGAGTTTGGGCCTCACTCGCCTCTGCACCGTGTTCAACAGTTCCACACAACCCACTCTCTGCAGCTCCTTTGGAACCCAGTCTCGAAAACCTGAAGGCAAAATGCAATCAATACTATTAATCTTCTCTATTCAGGTAAGGTTTCACGTAGTCTTTCAGGAAGTCATAATTCACGGAAGGTTTATTACATTATCTGTAGCCGTAACCTCTCCATTAAAGCGCACAATGGCTTTTAAGAAATGTTTCACTGTCACTTTGTCTTTCTTAAGATTTCCTCCCTCCATCTGCATTAATATTTTTCTGGATGTGATCTGGTTTTTAAACTACAGGTTTAAACTTATCTTCCACCTTGAAGCCCTGGGACATTTATTCCCAGCACTGCTGCAGATTTTTCCTCCCTCTCCCCTGGCTCTTGCAGCACTCGGCTTCCCAAGACAGCTGTGTGGTTACTCCAGAAATGAAACACCTCAGGAACTGCAGCTGATCTACGACCTGATGCCTCTGCCACCCCCAAGATTTAAAATAAAGTGTCCTGCAACTTCCAGAGGACCATGGTCTGCAAACACCAGGTTACTCTGGCGTCCCCGGCCACCAACAACCAGCAGTGTAGCAAGACAGCTTCCAACAAGCTAGAGCAAATCACCTGCGCTGCCATCCAGTCCTGTAGGTAGTATGGAGGAACGCACAGAACCTGACTGACACATCAGAAGTCTGCTGCCCCTACCAGCGCTGAGACGGATCAGTAGGGTGAGACAAATGAGGGAAAAAGGGAAATTGGGAGCCACGTCCAACTGCAGCACCATTCTACTGATTCTAAAGTAATTACACCCTGCGCCAACTTTATCCCAGGTAGTAAAAACATGTTGTGACATGAACTTGACTGAATTTTGGAGAGAACAAAGAACCCAGTTACACCCCTACCTCCCTCAGTATTTACGTAATTTAAAAAGCAGCATTTTGTCAATATTGCCATGCTGGTCGAGACCCTTCCTTCTAGGCACAGTACTAGCACTGAATCTGTGTCTGTAGTTAAAACACAGTGCCAGCCTTTTGAAACTGAACTTCATTATCTCCATCAAACCCAAAATTCAAATATTGCTTATTGAATTAAAGCACCCCTTACTGTCTGCAGCATCACAGTATTTCTATACAAACCTGATTCAGAGCAGAGGGATTAGCAACCCATCCAAAATAGTACCCATGAAACTATGCTTATGGGGGTTTTGTCCTTCTTTGGGAAAATAAACAGATTAAAATAGCACCATCCAAAGCACTGCTTTTCAATATTGGGTGCACCCCATGTGAGTGGATGGTGCGTTGCTGCTTTATCAAAGCAGTACATCGATAGCACTAGTAAGATTAAAGAAAATTTACAGATCCACCTTATTCTCTAAGTAGCATTAAAAGAGTAACTGGGATATAAAAGGAGCTGTAAGTACACTTTCTGTACGTTTCTCCCACCCACCCCTTAGTTATGCTTAGGTTGTGGACACTTAACTGGATATAAAACATCAGCACGCATTAATTCCTGACTCCATGGTCACTGTGCAGCTGAGAGAGCACCCAGCCAGGCTGGTAGCACCAAAATGCTGTTTCACTGTGGTGCCTTCCAACTCCGAGAAGTGTTTTTTTAATACTTACCACCATCTCAGAAGTCAGTGACTTCACATGATCAAGCGATGATGAGACCTGCTGGATTTCAAGAGCTCACTAACACCCTGACAAAACCACAGGCTCCTAACAGTAACAGTAATGAAGCAGAGCCTGACACACCTTCTTATCCTGGTGAGCTGTATTTATAAAAGGCAGATGCTCACTTGTTGTAAAACCAACTGAAATATTTAAAATATGGTCCTAGACTGCTTGCCACATGTGCCTTACAGAAAAGCAGCACATAATACGCGATACTATCTTGAGGGATACAGGACGGGAAAAAACAGTGAGAATTTTCAGATGGTTTTAGTGTGGACTTTAATGCCACAACTGAGTACTCCTGCCTCCACTGAATGATCATGAGTGTCTTTTTGAGACCACCAGGACTTAGTTTGAAACTCAGAATCAGAATGGGGATCAGCAAACTACTCACCTTTACAAGACATGCAAAATTTAACCACATGAAAAACTTCAACTACGTAATGAAAAAACAAATCATGCATTCACAGACTTGTGCTCACCTGTCATTAGTTCGGGTAAGGAACAATTATCTGAGAGAATAATTTTATTCCTTCACAGATTTACTACAAGTCAATTAATATCTTTAAAACTCCTGTTATAGATTCTTAGTTTACAAGGACATTCTCAAGGAGAGTGTGTGACTAGGCGCTCCTGAACCCTCCACGGTGCGCTCTAAAACCTTACAGAAACATCACTGCCCTGGGAAGATGTTTTAAAAGTTTTTAGCTGATCTCTGAAAAAATCATATGGGATTGAAAACTGTTTGTCAGACGAACACTCTTCTTAAATAAAATGTCAAACTATAATGGCTATGGAGTCAGATATTTGATCTTCCCTAGCTTGAGTTTAAGAAAAAAAAAAGTAGGTTTTATTAAGAAAACACCTGGCAGCTCAACAGATCTGCTAAGGCTCATCATTGCTTTACACTTCTTGCAAAAAGGCTTTTTAATTCCTAGTTTTGAGTGAGGCTGTGACTACAGGACAGCTCAAAACATTATTAATTTTGCCTATTTTGAAAGTAAAATTCTCATACAAAAAACCCCAATAACCAAAAACCAACCAACCAAAAAAAACCCCACAACAACCACACAAAGCTTTTTTTTCACTTACCAAGGGGAGGTCCATGTGTCATTAGTATATCGATTCCCTCGGGAATAAGGTTCCACTTGTCTAGCAAAGACTGACCTCTGGGTAGGTTAAAGCCCCATCCATTAAACCACGGTGTCCTTCAGGGGAAAAAAGATGAACTGCATCAGTGTAAAATAAAAATCTCTTCCCTTCTCTAGTTCTCCTGAATTACAACAATTCCTGTGCTTCACAGATTACTTGCAGGAAGCCTTTCTGAAGGGGATGCCTCCCAAACAAATTGGTTCAAATGCAGACATACAGTAATCATATGGCTGAATTTACATTAGTATCCTACACTCTTGTACTTCAAGGGTATTCAGCCCTGGGGGCGTTTACTTACTACAGAGAAAGGGGAAAAAAGTTAAAATAACAATCTAAATAGCTTTTTCCCCAGACTTGGGGATGCTCAAACGTGAGAACTCCTTCCTTATATTACCTACAAAACCAAGCAAAAAAATCTCCAAAGTTGTTTTGGGGGCAAGAGACACCATCTCCCAGCACAAGGCAGCTGGTGGGTAACAGCTCCACAGGAAGGCTGTACGATGCTGCAGGGGTAAGCACCGTGTGTCTGCGCCACAGTATCGCACGAAACTCAACCTTGCCCCTTTTAGCACTTTTACCATCAGGCCACTGTCACCCAACTTGGCCTTGAATTCCGAGAGGTCTCGATCACACAATGTTTAGCATCACAATGCCTTCTTAAAGAGACCTTATAATTTAAAACGCTGTTAGTATTTCTTATGGGGAAATGAGACCCTCGGCATCCTCCACTCTAGCACAGAGTTGTTCTGACACACTGGCTTCTCCACCCACCCAAGCATATAGTGATGAAAACTAGACATCCTCAGAGTACAGCCAAATTGAATCATTCTGATGCAGGTATATTATAACAAAGATTTTCTTCATCAGGTATGTCCACAAAACAATTGCTCTTAAGAGACAATGCAATATCCACACCTGTCACTAGCAAATTTTTATTCACCTGTTAGAACTGTACTAATCTTAAGAGTTTTCATCCACGTGTATGTTTCCTAGAGCTCATGCAACACACTTAAGAGTGGGTTGTTTCATTTTCCAGGTAGGACACTCTTGTCCTAGCCCCAGTAACGATTTAGGGGCATCTTTCTGAGAGCTCAAGCAACTCCTGCAGTCAGTGCCCTGTGTACTGCTGTTCCGAAAACAAAAATAAAAACTGGGGGGACACACACGACAGGGACAGGGACACACACAACCACAAAACAACCTTAAAAAATGGTACACCTGTTAAAGAGAAAACGTATGTAAGAGTTCTGGATTATTTCATTATGATGCCCCTGCACCCTCTAAATTATGCATTTTTTCAACCTCACATTAAAGAGGAACTCTCCTGCTGAGATTGCATTTCTAATTTTTGTTTTCGTAATTATTTTCCAGGGACAACAATGTGACCAGTGAAGAGTATATACGTGGTTATACATATGGTCTGAATTCCTGACAATCCACAGTATGGGAAAACAGCCGGCACTGCTAATACAGGAGCAGGAAGGTCACCGGTGTCTTAGGAAGAAATAATAGACACAACCCATGTAGCCCTACTGAACTAACACTTGTACTACACACATAGGAACTCGTTCAACCTAGAAGACTTCCTGGAAGCTGGATGAACGCTAATAAAAGACAGGAAAATTCTACGTTAGTTAAGCATTTTATGTAGGGTAGGTGTTCCTCATGTGCACAGCAATGAAATTTCACCTCTCGCTGCTGGCTTACTCTGTACCCTATGAAACACTTAAAAAAGCTCCTATATTGTAAAGTAAGGTCAGTGTACCTCACAGGAGGTTTGTAGGCAAATGAATTAAAACCGAAGCACGTGTCTTAGCTCTAGTTAAATCACAAGCGTTCCTGCTTTTCCATGATTGACCTTTCTGAAACACGGATCTAAATTTCCTTTCCTAAATTTTAACATATCAAGATTATTGTAACCTTCAGGGCTGCGGGTAAAAGTTACAATATGGTTTGGCTAAACATTCAGCTGCTTGGAAAAACAAACACACCATGCATAGGTTGAACTTTTCACTGTCAATTAATGATTCTTTCCCCACTTGCATTTCTCCTGCAGATAATACTGTAGTTATTACACCATAGTTAAACCTGAAATGTGAAACCACATCTGTGATCTCTCTGGAGCTCTTCAGAGACTACAACCACAGAAAAACCTGGATTTGTCTGCAGGTTTTTTATTTTATTTTCTTCTGAAGCACTGGGGGAGGAGGAGGGGAACCTGAGCTCCAATATATTCTTCATTCACCAGCCCCCATAATTAGCTGTGACTAACAGGCACCACATGGGAATCCACTAGTAAGAAAACTTTTGAGAGACCTTCCCCAGCATGCAGGATGTGCACAAAAAAACGACAGTCAAGTACTTCCTTAACGTACTGAACATTTTCATACAAAATGAATAAATCGGGGAGACAAGCAGATATGACTAGAAGAACACCTGGGTTACAGATTTAGGTTGCAGGCATTTAAAAGCCAAATCTGCACTGCATATTCAGTGGAAGCACTGTGCCCTGACGATGCAAACCCAGAGTCCCTGTGTCTCTGAGGCTGTTCAGGCACTGCCAGAAAAGCCAGGAGGAAAGAGGATGTGTTCACAACACCACCGAGAAGAAAAAGGGTTTTATGGCACAGACTCAGGTTTAGATGAGATCACAAGGAAGGTCACCCGATGTTTGCACTACGCTGTGTTGCACTGCAGACAAAATGGAGTTGATGTACTGTGAATCCCGTGAGCAGACAGATGAATAGCTGTTTACCCCCAGCAAACTTGAAATGCGTGCAGGAAAGACAAAGCCTGCACTGTAGGTAGGCAGCATCCTATCAAAGGGTATCAGATAGGGGTATTTTACTCTTATCAGTGCCCTTTTTTGCATACGTAAGCATTAAATGGAGTCGCCCTCAACTTCTTAGCAATTAAGAGGAAAAAAACTGTACACATGATTATGTGCCTTCTGCAACATCTTCTGAAGCAGATTACTTCCTGGGAGAAACCACCTTACCTTGTATCTAGGAAGAAAGGTCTGTCATGAACTTTGGTTGCACCCACCTGTGTTTAGCTGCAATCAGGTGCAAATAATTAGTAAAGGCTACTTAGTAATTAGTAACCATATTTAAGATCTGACATATCTCTTTCCTATGAAGTACTAAGTAAAAGATTTCAGTAAACCAAAAAAAAACCATTAATAGTAAACTTAGTAAACTTACTTTTTAAGACAGAAAGCAATCAGCTACCGAGCACGCCACAAGGGAGGTGCAGCTGTAAAAACCGCAGGGATTAGTAATGAGAGACTACAAATGATTTTGTCATTTTACGTTTGATGGACCAGAACACTTCCTCATACCCCATGCACGGCCTGACGTGGGTCCCGCTTGCCCAGCACGTCAGCCCACGTCCAGGAGAACCTAATTGAGCCTCTGCTTGCCAGAACTATGTCGCACTTCACAGCATCCTTCACGTGCCATCAAACCGTCAGGATAATTCTTGATCCCCGGCTCACCTGACAGCTCAGCCCTCCCCTGACTGCAAAGCTTCCTTATCATTTAGGGGTAGCAGTTATGCTGGCACCAGAGGTGACACAGGGAATACCCTCAGGAAAGGCAGACACCTGCCACATTGTTACTCTCCTCAGTTCTTCCATTTCTACCCAGGAATCCTCACAGACCTCCCCCCACCTGGCATTTCAGAAGTTACATTTTCTGCAATTAAAAGAATGTTTACAACATTGCATAGCAAGAGAGGCAGACATCACTTGACATGATACCAAGGAGGAGGGGGATCTTAATCTTCGCAATAAGACTTGTGCTCCCTTTGGTATGTGTTGGGAGAAGCCCCTGAATACATACAAATCCATTTGCTTTTAAAGGCAGAGAGATGTTTCTTCAGCAGGAGACTGGATCTCCTTCTCCCAAGTAACTTTAACTTTGTGTGGGTTTATTATTTTAGTATTTTAATAATAAAAAAACCCCACAAAACAAAAAGTGTGGTGATGAAAACGTGATGACACCAAAGCAGAACTGTTCCTCTTGTGTGTACACCAGGGAAATAGGAGAAAGAAGGTCAGGGCCAAGTTCATCCAGGTGATAGAGGAACTGCAATTCTTTCTGGATCTTAAACATTTTTTATCTCCTACTATCTACTTTTATCTCTTCTCTGGGCCATAAATTTCAGTATCTGATCCTCAGAATTCAACACCTCAAAAGGTAAATGTACAATGAGGCCTTCTAGATTCAGGATTTCCATTTACCTCCCCCAGTAAACCCATTTATTTCAATAGTTACCACTAAACATGATTAGAAAAAAAAATCTCCTGTGCTTTTAAATCCCACATACTCCTTCATTTTTAAGGCTACCCAGCCTTTTAGGAAAGCTTCCATTTTATCCTTACTCCAATGAGTAAATTGCAGAGGAGGCGAAAAATCTGAGTCTGCTGCCGTCCTTGCACAGGACCACAGCTAAGGGGTACCTAAAAGGCACGGCGGCAGGAACTGCTTCTACACAACTATTGACAGGAGCAAAATGATCTTTGCTTTTGCCAGCATTCCAATTGAACACACTGACCTGGCTCATGAGCTGAACAAAAACGGTGGGACGGACACCGCTGCGCACTCCCAGATGCATTTGGGCAGACGACTAAAGCTACAAACATAGCCCCCAAAGTCTCTGTTACAGTCCCAGAGGAAAGCTGCAGCAGTGCAGCACACTAGCAGAAAACAAACCACAAAAGGGGGCAGGAAAAAAAATAGTGGCCTTTGTGCAGGGAAAAGAAAAGCCTTTCAGCCCTCCTCCCTCTGCTCCAGCGCCGCGCACAAATGTTTGCCAGGGCAGTGCAGCGCACACGTGCCCGTCTCCATTCAGCCCATGGCCAGAGCGTGCCTGGTGGGAATACGCTGAAAGGGACTGCAGCGTGGGGAAGGGGAAGAAGGGGAGCGTGTGTAATCATGGCAACAAAGGGCTGAGGAGGGCAAGGGCACAGTGTATTAAGCAGCACGTTTTATAAGGTAAGAGCTTCTATAAAGGCTCTGAAACTTGCCTCCTGTGCTACAAAAGCGTATTTGGGGGGGTGTTAAGCTCTTTCTTCCAGTGACCATTCAAATGCTTTTTCATAACACAGCAACCAGGAAACCTTAAAGGCTAAATGACTTCGGAAATGTGCGCACTGTATGGACTGTTGTGACATCAATCAGTACAAGGCCGAGTCTGGTGGCTTGAGCTGCATTTCACACCCACCAGCACTTACCTGTTGTGGCTCAGTGTCCCGATTAGGAACTCAGGACAGTAACACACAACCACAAGCAGCATCGCAGGGTCTGGTTCCCTGGCATTTTGCTTGCCCTGCATCTTTAAACAGCTGAAGCTCTCACACAAGTGGGTAACCAGTACAGTGACTGTTAGTCATGCTCCTGGATTTATCTCCTTATTACTGGCCTGCACGGAAGGCGGGAAGTCTCTAAAACATAGTTCTGCTATTTTTACAACACCACAAAAACCTGAAGCCTCAACAGCTGCCGGTAATATTTTTTGTAGGGTTTCTCTCTCTTTCAACTCATATATTACAACTCTAAACACTTGCTGGTTGCCTAAATGACAAAACATTTGAGACACACGAGCCCCCTCCACGTCCACTGTGTTTGAAGGGAGAGCCCCCACAGTGCCTGCTCTCCAGAACCAACCTTCTGCAAGGAAAAGCTGCTGCAACCACCTCAACACCACAAGCTACTGTGACCTGGTAGACTCCTTGCATCAAGGTGTTCTCAATTTCTACCTCAGACTGTACAAACTGGTCAGTTTAGCTTAGACTGCTGCCGGAGATCTGTGGTTGGGTCTGTGAAAAGAAAAAGCTAGGACCTCAGCTGCTGATGTTCAGCACACTCCAAGGCTGTATTGATCAGGACCAGATTATCACCTAAAGCAGGGAGAGATACAGGAAAGCAGAGCTGTAGCTGTCCATATGGTTGAAAGACAGTAAGTGAAAAGAATTCCCTCCTGCATCTTGCTGTTCTTCCCTCTCCTGCTCTGTGCACCTCTGCCTTTGCTGCCTCCAGGCTGCCCCAGCTTTTAAGAATGGGTAACTGAGCCCTGGTCCCCAAATGTAAATATTACTGACTCTATGGATACTTTTCAGTGTTCAGATTCTCTGATGGCCTGTAACAACTGCTGTCAACTTCTATGTCTTGAACAGTTAGCAACATATTCTGTAGGAGGAGCAACATCGGCTCAATTCACATGTTTTGTGTTAACAGTACCAGAGCACCACAGAGAGCATTTAAGAACACAGTTTGCCCTCTGTGGGGAAGATGTATTAAAAAGCAAACAACAAACAAACCCGAACAACAAAAAGCCCCAATACCAAATACCACCACCCCACTACCCACAAAAAATGCCAGGGTTTAAGAAACAGATGCCAAGGAGCAGACAGGCAGGAGGTTAAACTATCAGCAATGTTGTGGAGGATCACAAGACACAGAGGACCGCAGGACACAGGGACCCCTTAGGAGAGAGGGCAAGAAAATATACTGAAGCAGAGACGGGGACAACATCAGAAAGCAGTGGATATTAAAGAGAGGAAGGGAATATATGAATTTTTTAAGTTTATGACTCAGGCAACCTTTGCTTAATATCTGAACTGCTCATCAGAGGGGAAATTTCCTCCAAATCTTCTGAGATTTTGCAGTCCCTAACTGCATTGCAATTATTTTATTTAGGGCTTTACTTAATGAGATCTGGGAGATATTTTAATAATAATAAAAAAAAAAAGAAGAAAAAGAAAATAATTCAAACTTGACTCAAGGGCTAATTTCATTCTACTTTTAAAAAGAACAGAGTTACAAAGTTCTGCTAACAAAAGCGAGTATTAGACCTCGCATACTTCAGTGCTGCATACAGTTGAGGATAGCTTGAAGGGCAAACCTGGCCTAAGCTGGCCCCAGCCTCCATACAGTAAGTACGCTGCTCCTCCCCACGTGGCGATGGGAGCAGTGTGGCAGCAGCTCCGGCCTCTGAAGCTGGGATGATCTGCAGAACTGCTCCTCATTCCAGAGTGGGTACATTCTCCCCTGCATGCCCATACTTCCTCCACCCTTGGAAGTGTCAAAGGATACTGCGGGATTGAAAAGAGCTTGAGCTCTTCCAACTGTTAGGGTGGAATTTTGTGGTCTTTGAAGGAACACAGAGAACTGTAGAATATCTATCTAGAAGGAAGGATCTCTCTCTCATCCTGAGGCTCACCACAATATAAATCAAGTGTCCACTCCGAGGGACAGACCAGGGAAAAAAGGGGGGGGAAAAAACCAGCTGGCTGAAATTTTGATTCAATTTTGCTCAACAACTGTGCACGTTACAGACTGATGCCTGGACGCCTGGCTGCTTCTAGTAAACATGACCGTAATATGCTAGTTGCATTACATCTTAAATTAATTTTCTACATGCTTCTTATTATCCATGGAGGAAATGTTGAATGACAAAGCTTCCACCCCAGGCAGATCTGGAAGAAGGTTTTACTAGTAGCCCTGTTTCTGCAATGACAACACAAATTAAAGTTGAGCAAAAGAAAAGGGAAGTAAAGACTGCTCCCCCAATATCCCCTTAATTTAGGCATATTTTCAATCCACTGGGGTAGAATGCATGCATTTGACACATAAGAAAGCAGAATTTGTATAGGTGTAATTACATCCAGTTGCTTCCATTGAGTATTTTATATATTTATAAAAGTAGCATTTATAAAACACTAACTGAAAGATGGCTGCCTTCAAAACAAACAAGCTACACTTCAATGAATTGTCAAACAAATATTGCCAGATAGAAGTTAACACAACAAACAAAAACCAGGAGAGAAGCCATGCCTGCCTGCCCTCCTGGTGAATTTGGTTCTTGCTCCTCAGGAACACCCTCCAGAAACTTCATGTTTCTGAATGCTACTTGAACTAGAATTGTTCAGCATCACTGAAGATTCTCAGCAGTTCCTCCAAAAGGCAGTGCTGGTCAGAGAACAACAGGATTGTGTATTCGTTAACAAATACTGAAGCCACAATCCAAAGGAATTCCAGATACATACTAGCAAGCAGTGTTTCAGCAACTTCATGTAACTTTACATCCACTTTTACTGCTCTTAATCTACATAATTTAACGATACCAGCATGAAAGATGAGTGTTCCCCCTGAGGATTAATTTTGGCAGAGGCCACCGACCTAGAGCCTAGAGCCACCAACCCAATGTACCAGCTCATTGCTGCCCAGAGGGACCACAGCCTTGCCCCCCATCACTCCTTGTACCAGCTCCAGTTCTTGCACACTTTATCAGTCTGAATCCTGACTGACAAATGAAGGAGATCACTAGATGACATCACTGCTTCTATAAGCCATGGGGCAAAACTCAGCTGCAGATGGATGAAAAAAGTGACAGCCAGGATACCTGAAAGGAAGTAACTTTTCTTACTGTGATGTTAGCTGAAGATAATCCTCCAAAAAGAGACTTGCTGTTTGGTGCTTACAGGAACACCTACTACTGGGTATCACAGCTGGGCTTTCGGCTGCCTTAGGAATGAAGCCCAGCACCAGTACTCAGATCCTTAGAGTGAAACAAACTATGGTTGCTACAGTTTTTTCTGAGTTGTTAAAAGTTTGTGGTTTCTGAAAAGTAAAAAAAAAAAAACGACTATAAAAACCACACTAAGCACAAACCTGCATCACAATCACAGGAACTGTGATTGGGGTTGGACTCAATGATCTCTTGAGGTCCCTTCCAATCCCTATAATTCTGTAATTCAAAGGCTTTCAAAAACTCTTTTCCAGTACCTTCCAAGTGATAATTAATTCAGCCTCAAAGCAGTCCAGGTAGATGACTGTTTACAGAAGTGCTGTGAAGCACTACGCTGACTACATGAAGAATAATTTTGCCAGAATATATCCCTAAGTGACTTGCTTTAAGTGCATCAGAAGGCAGACACAGAATGCCGCCCTCCATGACGTTCACTATTAGTCTTTAACAATGTAACAATTATTACCTACTTCAGTGATTTAAAATCAGACACTGAGATTGCTTATTGCCAGACAGTGCGTTTTATCAATAAATAATACCACCACTACTTTTATATGTTTTGCTCAAAATGCTGCTCAGCATTCTTCCAAGAAGGAACTGAAACTTTCCAGAGTAATGGGTAGGAAAAGCAAACAGGGTTCACATGTATTAGTCTTTCACATCCACATAGCCAGTGATATTTAATTGTAGGAACTTGTAACATAATCCTCTGAAAATTTACGGAAAAGAATGGAAACAGTTAGTTATAATTAGGCCACAGGATGCTCCCAGCATTTCTTGTTTGTTTGAAGCCTGTGCTACCTTCCGTTTCAGCTTAACTCTTGAAGCTGGATGTCGAGTAGCTCACCCTCGCTAGCCAGAGGAGAACAGCCAAAACAAATGGAGCTTTCCAGTGTCACAAGGCATGCTTATTTGGCATTTACGTATGGCATAAAATTTCATGGCTGGACTTCAAGCCACAATACTGGTTTACTGTTTATTTACAAGTATTAGGAGATGTTATTTATGTAAAAGATACGCAGATTTGCTTCATTTTCTTCGTTCATTACAGCCTTTGCATTGTTAAGAAATTTAACATTTGTCCTACTCAAAATTTCTCCTTTCCTGAAAACTGTGATCCTACTTCAGAGTCTGCAGGAAGGGAAAGTTAGTAACTCCTGTCCAACCTTCATCCCAAACACATTGCTACTTCATTTGTCAAATTCTGACAGCAGGCAAGCTAAAAAAAATCATCTGGGGAAAAGGGCGATTATGGATCTCCGAATGCATATCACACCTCCTTCTCAGCTCAGGCAACCTCAGGAGACTTGTATGCAAACAAAGTTCACACGTACAAAACTCCTATACCTGACATTACATGCATACACTGTGTGCTTGTGCATGCATGTATAAAAATATATTTCTCTCCTGTAGCTCTGCCCGTGAGGAGTCCAACAAAAAAAGTTGAAGCAATAGCGCAGCGTGCTCCCAAACCAACAAAAACTGCAACTGCTGTAGCACTCAAGCATGACCCCAATAATATAAGCTAACATTTCCAGGTTATTACCTGGAGGAGCTGTCTTGTGTACGAGCCAATTTAGCAAATCAATTAAAGCAATGCAGTTACTTCATCAACAGATGAACACAAAGGGAAAAAAAATGACAGGGTCACAAAAACCCCAACATATGAGGGTCATAAAAGAAGCAGGAGCTGCTGAAAAGACTGCAGAGAGCGTTCGGCATCGCAGAGGTAAAAGGAGCGTTACTTTAATTGAAAAGGATCTGTTTAAGCATGGGTCACTTGCTTTTGTTGGCTTCCAGATCATTAAGTAAGGAGCTCAGATTACATGCAGGTCAGTTTACACAACATTTCATTTTAGTCTCATCCACCTTCCTGTCGTCCCTTCAAAGAGGTTTGTGGGAGATGGAGATTACCACAGATCAAATGAGAGCTCTTTGACTCTTCCGGTGAAAAAAAGAATCAAACATGAAAACTTTAATTAGAAATGCTCTTTCCAGATCTCACCTGGACAGAGAGAGGATTTTGACCCCCACATCTCTCCAGAGCTACGTCCAACACCTAATCCGTCTCAGAAGAGTACTGATGAGAAGTAATCAAGTGCAAGCAAGCAGCAGCAAAACAAAAGAGGTAGGGGAGGTATCTTCTCACTAACCACCAGTCAAAACTCCAGTTTTTATGAAAAGCCCATGGTATGTCCTACTTGGATTGCAGCCAAGTTCAATAACCTCTGCATAGCCAGCTGACCACCAGCCCCATTAGGGACACTGTCAGGGCAGCACGCTGACATGATCAGATGCTTCTGGTGCTATGAATGCCACGCTACAGGTTCGCTATTACGTATTAATCCCTTGGCATCACATACACTCCTATTTTTAAAAAATACACTTCCAACGAAAAGTCGTGAGCTCATATTCCAAGTTCTCACCTGAGGTAAATTTTTTATCGATGAGTTACAAGCCTTATGAACTGCTGGTTTGTAACAGAAAGGCAGACTGACATTTAAATAGAGTGGCACTAGAATAATGGCTTTACATCAGTGTTTTATGGGAGTCTGAATAACCACAGAGTTAACATACTGTATTTTCTGGCAATAAAAATATCTGTTGAAAACAAAAGGTCATTTTGTTTGATAATGTAAACGAGTTAGATTTGTACTGTATGGTCAAGAGAGTAAAGGAAAGATTAATTCTTTGAGGAGAAGTCAATATATCAGAATGGCTAGGACTGGTTTGGTTCTAATTCTTTAACCATGCAGTAAAGCCTGTGGTTCATAACCCATGGCCGTACACTGCTGTACACCGGAGGTTTTAGTACAGGCCCCGGACTTCAGTCTGATCCGATAAAAATCTGAAACTTGCAGGAGGCCATTATGTGGGCAAACGATTCATTTTATATTCACCTCCTTGTCGTGTCAGTGCAGAGGTCATCTAAAGAGGGGGCCTAATTAATCAAACTGTCAGAGCCAATGAGGAGGAGCATGTTAATAGGACTTTTATTTCACCCAGGAAAGCAGTGGTCTGACAGGAACCAGAAAATATGGCCTTGATGTTGCTGTTTATTAGCAATGCTGAGATCAGTGGTAATAGGTGCCAAGCAGCCCACATTTGATAAAGCGCCGAATGTCAAGAACCTGCACCAACTAGAAATTAGACTGACAAGAGGCAGGAATTGCAGCATCTTGATAGATAGCTAGCTACTGGAGAGCAGTGGTTTGGATGGGATCACACCCCCTGCACCTGCACAGGACACGTTCTCGTTTTCTTCAAAAGTGAAGCAAAAAACCCCAAACCTTCACCCCCAAATACCAATCCCCACAGCTATTTTCCTATTCTTAGACGTGAAACCTTACAGTATTTAACTCCCAGCTGGCACGTACAGGCAAGCGCAGCGTCTCTAGCACAGGGAAGCCCTGATTTGGTACAGCAGTGATGGACTTGGTTACCTTCAGAGCCCACGGTGGCATAAGGCCAGCCCACCCCTGGTGCATCGCTACACCTCTGTTACCCCTTGAGAGAAGGGGCAAGACTGTAAATGGCGCAAGGCCAGTGTAGCAGCTGGTGTGAATGGATCCAGATCTACACAGAGGTCACACCAGACGTAAGAAGCACGGCACAGGTAGCAGTCAGGTCTGTGTGCCTTTTGCCTGTGTCAGTTCCGGCGCTCAACAAGTTAACCCCTGGCCCGACAAAACGCAATGATAATGCCAAAATAATTGTAGTGCAGATTTCCTTTCTTACCCAAAGCCTTTCCACAAAATCAATGTTCTTAACACGAAGTGCATGCCCATAGTAAAGAAGAAAACAAGCATATCTAAAAGGGAGTGAGTGGGAGACATAAGAGATGCTCACAGTTTTTGAAGGGCATTGGACTCATTTTAGCAGCAGCCACGGCATTTGCTGTGTGGGTGATGTATGTAAAATTTTAAATTAATTATTTTAGTAATGCACCCCTACGTGATTTCTCAGTCTGCAATGTATTTTATACTTCAGGCCATGGTAGGCTTTATAATTAACTACTTTCCGAAGCCATTTTAATTAATTTTTTCCCCCCAACACCATTATTTCCAAATGAATAGAGAACTACCATTAAAAAGCCTTCTGAATAGCGAGCTGCAGGAATCTACTCTTGTCAGATAAAGTGCTCAGAATCCCGTCTCTAGCAATCCCCCTGGAAAAGTTTAAGGCAAGAATGAAACGGCTGAAAGCAAACATGCTGCCCAAAAGGAACCTTGGACACTCACAGTACATGCAAGTCCCTGGCTAAGTTGAAATCTTTTTCGATGGAAGAGAAAAGCTGTTGTGTTTATGGCTGCTGCCATGGACCCAAATATCCTCATCCTGAATGACTGGGTTTTTTTTTCTTCCCTGAGAACACACCATTGTCTGGATCTTCCTCTTAAAGACAGCAATACTAAAATTGGAATCAAATGATGCAGAACTGAACTGTGAGCCTCTTACTCGGGTGAGTCAGCCTCCCAGGCAGCCTCCCTCCATCCCGGGGCTCACAGCAGGCTGTCGGAGAGGCAGGAGCCCAGGCTAGTCCTGCTTTCTGCACTGCAGACAGCTGTCCCTCATGACTGGAACAGCAGAGTTCGATCTACAACAACTAGAGACGCTTGCAATAAGGTATTTTTCTTTGTCAGCAAAACCACTTGGAAAAACTCCTGGGCCTTCCCTGCCGCTCCATGCCACAGGCACTGCTCCCTCCTGGTGGTACCAGTGAGACTGAGATGGGGGTCATTTATATCACCCACATTTAAAAAAATAAAACTGGAACATCTTTTCAGTGGTTTGGTTTTACAGCATTCAGACCTTCAACACCACACGTACAGGACTGTGGAATGGTGGCACAAACACAGGCCGGTTATTCAGAGCAGGAATAATTCACCCCTACCATAAAAGAAACACATGAAGAATAATTAAGACATTCCTCCCTTTCTAATCTTCTGCTGTTGACAATATCATTTCTAATGGTTAAAATTCTATTTACTGCCCCTTACAGTTTCAGACTTCCTAATTTTAGCAGTATAAGGCACACCCCCTGTACTTCACAGAAAATATGTCAGATTGAAAATAAATGCAGAAAGCTAAAATGTGGTCCAAGAGACTACCTTCTGGAGCTTTAAACGGCTGTTTTCACAGCTACAAGAAAAATAAATGTTGGTGGGTACAATGTTAATAATGGTTACGAGCCTCAATTTTACATTTCTTGGTGGCTGCAGCATTAAAAACATCCATCGAAGGCAGTTCAACGTATGAAGCAGCACAAAAATTTGGAACTATCTTAAATTAGTATCTTTTTTAGAAGTCTTGAAGAGGGTTTTCCTGCCATTGACAATTTATTGCTTAGCCATTAACAGAGTATTTTATTAGTGTTAGGATTTATAACCTACATCATACTATTATTTTATTAGGGTTGGGCGGGGGGGGGGAAGGGGAAAGAAGGCTTGAATTTTTTAGTGTCACACCTTCATTTACTATATTATGTAGTCAGAGTATGACCAAGCAATTATTTCTTCAAAGGCTTTGTAAAATTGCATTCTTTAAATTGCTTGTGTAACTTCATGGAGATACTGTTCTTCTGAAACAAAAGAAAAATCTGCATGTTAATCCCAGTGACATTGCTATAGGAACCTTATTTACAGTATGATAAAAAAAAACGGTTCTTTCTTACAGCCTCATTAAATCTAAGCCTCATTTAACTACTAGGACATTTTTACAATGGGTTTACTGACATACTATGATAAATGTCTGTATAACATCCTTCAACAATAGCCCCGACTATAGCCATAACCACAATGTGTATAAACACTACATCGGGTTTAACAATGCACTGTCCTGAATAGTAGGAAGTGACGTAACTCTAAACATATTTTTACTAACCCCCACATCTCCAAACCTGTGGTTTGCTTTAGTTGTCAGTTTCTGTTTTGTCTTTTGGGGAGGCTGGGGGCGGGGGGGGGGGGGGGTCGGTGTCAGGGGGAGGGAAGAGAAGGTTGTTTTGTCTTTTCAGTGGGAAAAGAAACATGCCCCTTAAAATTACAAGAAGATGCTAAACTTTTTTAATATTACAGGATTGCTTTGAAATTTTGACCTAGGCAGAAAGATTTCCTGCAATTTGATTCTTTAGCGATAAAAGGCTTGGCAGCAGGATGAAAGCAGCCCTACCCTTTTTTCCATGTCAGAGAAATGAATGGGATAGCTTATGAATACATGTAACTCACCCATTCAGGAGCCATGCTGGTGCATATTTGTCCAGGAATATCAGTGTTAGGTTACCGTACAAAGCAAAATAACTGTTAGCCAGCATGAACTCCATCCACAAGAACAATGAGGGCCAGAAGAAGGTTTTTAGAGACTTAAGAAACTTTTCAAGCCTTAAGGTGATGCAAGGAATTAAAAGACATTTCTGTCGGAATCATGCTTTCAACACACCTTGATGAACAGTTAGCCACTGCAACTTACTTCTGCAAGGAACAGAGATCAGCAGTGCCAGAATTGTATGACAAGCTAAAACCGAACAGGCTCAACTGCTTTCCTGTTCATGGCTGGCCTCTGATTTAATTTCACATCAAATGATATCGCAAAGCTGGACATGGTAAACCTACAGTATTTTCACTGGAGTCTAGGGTCTGACATTCTGTCTAAATGAAATTTCCCAGTTGTCCCAAACACTTTTTATCTTATTTCCATGCTAGCCGTTTGAGATGTCACTACATATTGCCACGATGACAGTTGAGCAAAGGCACAAGAAAGTAACGAAGCTAGTTTCTCCACCATGCCTGGCCAGCATGAAAATTTACTTTTGCCCCTAGCTCCTGTGCCATTCCCAAGTATTCATGGTAACAGGGTGTAAGCTCCGCAGTGTGACTTCATGGAGGCTGAAATATAGAGCAGAGGTTAAGGAAACTTTGTGTCCATCTATGTATTTATGTATATGCACACACACACTATTTAAAAAACACAAGGGCCAAATCTAGCAAATATTTTTGACTTTACTACCACAGGTTAGAGACTGACTGCAATAAAGCCTCTGCAATACAGAAGATTGAGCCAAGCGGCCACAGTACATATTTTATGTGGACAGTCAGAACGAGGATTGAATGGTATTGATAGAACAATAAAGAAAACATCATTCAGAGAACTTCTGCTTAAGAGATGATGCCTCCTGCACACTTGGATTTCAGTGTCTGCAAAGACTTCCTTTCAGTGACAGCTGGGAGAAGACTGTGGCAACACCTATCACTATTTTAACTTATGTGAGTGTATCTTAACTACAATGAACTGTTCTAAGGAGAACTTCAAGATCCAACTATGAACTTGGGTTCCTCTTCTCTAAACCTCTTTCTTGCTGTAAGGAAATAATGATCTGCCTTTAAAGGCAGCTTCTTTATACAGGCTTGTTCATATCACACAGCTAGTAACCACCAGAATAAAAATAAATAGGTTTATATATATATTATGTATCTATTAACACCTACATATTGCTTGCTTTCTCTCTCTTCCCCTTGAGTAACTGCTTGCTCTGACTATCACTCCTGTCTGCCTCGGCTCAAAGAGACAGGAAGACTTGCAATGACTCTTTCTGAGCAATGCTAAAAAAGGAGCAGTGAGCATTTGTATGCAGCAACCTCCACCTAGAAACATCCAGCACCCGTGTCAACGTGTGCGAAATGCTGCTCTCATTGAAGTCAATTTTCAAAATTTCACCCATGATTTATTTTTCAATAAGTCATCTCTCACTGTTCTGCTCTTTGATATTGCTTTGCTTCTGAGAGCGCAGAAGATATGAAAAGGTGCATTTCTATTAGCAGCATCCACTTTAAAACTTCACATCCTACCCTCTTTATAAGGCCCTGCTCCCATCCATTCTCTGATACAAGCTGTTATTCAGCTCTCACCTGCCTTTATCCTCCTAAGAAATCATTCTGACTACCACAATACCTCCTGTGTAAAAGAAACAGAGGTCATCATGGTCTCTCTTGTAAGCATTAGGAAATGAACTTTTGATTAGTAGCAAAGGTAGTGCAAAAACAGGGTTCTGCACTGCGTTTTGGCTAGATGTAAATCTATACTACTATTTTCTTTAACAGTGTACAACGGAGGCCCCAAATGATCAGAATCTTCCATGTCTGAGACATTAAGGGAGAGGCATACCCTGTTTTGGGGATATATTTTCAGAGCTTAATAGCAGGATGCATCTGAAACCTTCCTCTTCCAGGGATGCAGAAGATTACCTGCCCCCAGGAGACCCATAGCCTGAGCCATCTCCTTCATTTACCATTCCTTTGCTACAGCTGGGAGAAAGAGGGGGAAGGGAAGCAGAAGGCTGGGGATGTTGACTTCAGTTTTTTCAGTACTTCAGTGGTTAAAAGACTTCCTCAGAAAGAAGGAGAAATGAACTAAACAAAGAACAAACTAGAGGAATGGCCTCAACATTCCCTACAGGCAAGGACAATAAGCATACGTGTGCGCACACACACAGGTGATATATTCCATATATTTTTTTCACACACATATATAAACAAGATATGCTATATTATATGCTATGCAATTAAAATAAAGTAAAAAAAGTGCATAGAAAATGAGCACGATTTGGCATGTTCAAGTAGTTTGACATACTTGCATATCACAACTTACAAGTCCTTACTAAGCTTTGTTCATCAAATGTTGGAGCAGTTCAACTTCTGTCTGCAAAGACCGATTTTTAGAAGGGAGAGCCTTATTTACCTTTCTGTTTCAATGTCTAATTGCTGAACCGCAACTTGCATTCAGACAGATGAATCAGCAAAGTCTTTAAAATACAAGGTATTGCTGGCTGTCATCAAGAATTCATCTTCCACCACACTTAATGATTTTCGCTGTGTAAATCACTGCCATGACATCCTTACTGAAGTAAGTCTATCCCTCCTGTAGCTTTGTTTCTTACAGTGCATCGGGGACAAATAGAACTTGTTATTATGAGGTACAGTGAATGCAAGTCTATTAATACTAGAGCCCCTGTCAGCTAAATTTAGCCATGTGAAAGTCAAACGTTTGGTACAAACTGGTTTGCTGGGCTCCTTTATAGGCAATGGGGAGATACAAGCCATTGCAAAAACTAATTCAACTCGTCCACAAGATGATGTTTAAAGGAGCTGGGATGGATTGATTGCAGGTGCTGCTTTCTATACCTTTTAACTAAAATGGGAGCTGAGGAACTCTTCCTTAGCTTCAACTCTCAGCTTTTAAATAAATAATATTTAAAAATAAATAAATAAAAATCAAACCACCAACCCCCAAAACAATTTAAAAAAATTACTATACCTGAAGGAACATCTTGCATTATATAAAATAAAGCTGCAAAAACGTGGTGAGAAAGGTGTTTGCTCATATGAGCATGCATGGATATATACAGGATATAAAATCTGACACCTAAAAAAATACATATACCAACTTCTGGCAACATTGAAAACCTTTCAGCATGTTTCTTCTTTGAAAGTGTGCAATGCTTGTAAGAAGGCAACTGTGATGATACTGCTTTTAAGCTATTTTAGTAAGGGCCCTTGACAAGCTTCACATAAAATATTCAGCATCGATGCTTTCAAGTCTACACAATTTAACTTAAAAAGCCCTGCATCTTCAACCCACATTATAAATAGGGTTATCATAAAGGTGGTGTGTGCATCAGATGCTTCCCCTTATCCTTCCCATCTGCTTTTCTAAAGTGGGATACTATTGGGCTGCATCACAAAACACAAGTAAAAAACTGAAAACCATTTATTTTTTGAATTAGGTATTTTTACTGAAAATGTCCATAGTTTTAAAGACATTTGGAAGAATTTCTCATACTGTTTCAAACAGTCCTGTTTACAAGCACAGTACAGCAGAAAAGCTGTTATAAGGGTCATCTATTTATCTAGTGTTCTAGTATGGAACTATATTCACCGTATCTTTATTGTGAAGGCTCCTGTCTTCCGAACTAACTTCTGAATTTAAATCCTGGCTTTACAGAACTGAGAAGCTACTGATTTTAGAAGGAGCTGGCTTTCATCCCTAATCTTTTATAATGAACCAATACCTGAAAGAAAATTCTTAAAATAGCACATTGAAGTATTGGAAAACATCTGCACTGTGGAAAACACAGCACCCACTAACTTTCCAGGCTATGGCTGCAATGAAGGACTCCTTGCAGGCATAAAGAAAAAGCCCTTTTCAAATTCATACAGGCCAAGAGACTTCAATATGTGTTTCTAAGCTCTTTAGATGCCAAAGGAGGCATAAAGATGGAGATACGGTTGTATTTCACAACGTAAAGTCCTTAATCAGGTAGAATTCAACGTAGAGTATTTCAGTTTTTCTCACCTGTTGTCTAAGAACTTCAGGATCAAGCACATTTAAAAAAGCGCAATAGGATCAGTGGAAAGAATCCTCTTGGCTTCGATAACCTTTGCACCAGACTCAGAGGACCACAGTCAGCGAGTTACCTAGGTCCTACAAAAGCATCTAGCGAGTTTGTCACAGAGAAGCCACAGCCCTTCTGCAGATGCTGAAGGCACTCAGAGACCTCAGTGTTTACGGTGCGGAGTTTGAACACAAACTGATTCCCAGCTGAACTATGCCAATTTTGCTGGTTCAGCATCAAAGATTCTGGTTATCTTTGTTTTCCTCACAACTTTTCTACACTTGTTCTCAACCATACTAATCAGACATTTTCTTTATTATTTGTTTCTTTGGAAATCTGGCGCCTCTTTTGCTGTCCCCCTTCCCCCCCTCTCCATCTGGTACACCTGGGAATTTTAACCCTGTCAATAGAACCTCATGATGAACCAGAGACTAATAACACTTTTAACTTCTACTCATGTTACGGAAAGATATCTTAACTTCTGTTGAACTCAAGCTACAGGAAACAGCAATTTCAAACTGGACTTGATACATTATATGGTCATTGAGATATTTCCTATAAATATTTTAGATGGTAATTCTATTCTCCCAAAGAGAAAATTACTTAATTATCAAGGTCTTTTGCTCACACTCTTCATGGAAACAGCTATACTATTTTAGTATATTTAAAGATATTAAATTATAAAAAACAGTTCACATAGGGTAACTCTCAGATAATTATTTGGTAGTTCATTATGATGACTGCAGAAGATTTATTTATAGTAACTGCCATGCTTTATAACACAGTACCAACACCAGATACCTCTTGATAGCCGAAAAAGCCTCCTTTAGTGGACTACAACCGCTGTAACCTGTCAGCCCACTCCTGTGAAAATCCAGACACATTTCTCTGCTGCATCAGTATCACACAGCCGCTGCAATCAACTTCCTTGTCTGAAGCCACCCAGGTCAGTCTGCTCTCTTACAAGAGCTATGAATGCACATATGTAAATACGATTTGCCATCTTCTATGTTGTATAATCTACTGTTTAACCTTTAAATATATGTTTACCAAAGCCTCTGCAAGCACAATGTCTTACTTTAGCAAGGTTTATACAGTAACTTCTGCTTGGCTGCAAAACATAGCAAAACAGAGTCTGTGTCTGTCTTGGTGCACGGGGGAAACAGTCCTGTGTCTTCTCAGCCCAGATTTTACAGGGCCTGAAGTGTCACTTCCTACTGAAATGAGATGTTTGCCTGTCACTTTAAACTTTATCAAAATTTAACTTTAGGTGACTATTGGCAAGGCTGCAGAGTTATTGGAAAACATATTTCATTAATGACAACCGTAGCAAAAGGGTGAAAAATCATGAAAGTGGGAGTCAGAAAGACAAGACCAGATGCTGAAGTGAGCTCTGGATCATAGCTTGCTTAAAGCACCACTGTCTTCAGAGCTAGTAAAACTTTACACAAAGGATTAAGAGGCACGGTACTGACGACATATATAAAATCCCTACAGTATAAAAAGTACGAGAGTAGATATGAATGGTGAAAACACAGTGAGGAAGCAGGAGGAGAAGTAAGGCCACGTTTCCGCAAACACGGGCAATTACTGACACACATTCAGGAAGCCACTTACAGCAAATCACGTTTTTCAGACTAAAATTACCAGGACAGACTCCTCTGCTTACTTTCAGCAGCCTCATCAGGTATTTGAGAAATCAAGCACAGAAACCCCAGTCTGTAAACTTCATTGCATCAAGTTTTAACAGCAACTTTTCAATCTTGAACATTTACAAGCCCAACGCAGCAGAACAAGATGGATTTTCTGTTGAGAGCCTGGGGAGCAACCTGTGCCGCTCGACTACCTTGAGGGTAACTGTTTGAAAGAATCGCCACGCTTATGAAAAAAATCTAGTTTCTGGAACAGAGTATCAAGAATATTAAGGTTTCTATACCTCTACCAAGTTTGCCCTTTCTTGTCAGCTTTCGCAGGAGTAAAACAAATTCACGTGAAATATTACCACTGGGGTAGGGCGAGAGGGAAGAGCAATATAATTAGGATCAGAAATATTAGAAGAAAGCTGTTATATGAAAGTCGCAACTCCCTCTGTCCCCCATTATTTATTCCAACTCAAAGAGCATCTTGTACCCACATCAGTACTTATCTCCTTATTTAAAGAGAAAAAAGTCAGATCGGCTTTTAAATGAACTCACATACCATGTCTCCAGAAATGATTACTACTTCTTGAAAGAACAGCAATGAAGAAGAATCAAGATTATTTTAGCTATGCAGAATTTCTTCTTGAACTAAAGCTTATTCCTCAAACATTAAGAAGTAACAGCTCGTGTTGTAAGGTCAGCTGCTACAAAATTTGGGTTATTTAAGATTTTTAAAGTATAGCATAGCACCTCTGTATGGAAGACCAGTGCTTTTGACAGGTAGGCTGAAAAACACAAGGAACTTCCATTACAGAAACAGAAAAGGCAAACAGGAAGATCTGCACAAGATCCTCGCGGAAGCCTTCCCTACAGTGCTTGCTCACTCTTGGCCCCGAATCCATTAGCAAAATCACCACCCATCCCCATGCACTTCTCCCAGCTTCACAAGGAGCGTTACAGCTTTCCAGAACCTGTAACCTTACGCAGGTTCCACAAATTCATCCCCTTTTGCATTAGGTGTGTTCCAGAAAGTGTCACACAACTCCAGAGATAGCGATTTGGCTTACTACGTACACAGCTTTAGTCTGCAACGAGTGGAACGGCTTACGACTTTCTGCTAGTTTTCATTATTCATGATGGATGAACGCTGAGGCCTTCACTCTTTTCTCACTTGCAAAAGGTCTCCAAAAATAATTTCTGACTTCACCAGTTGGATGCTTTCCTGCTCAACGTACATTACACAAGTTTCCACGGGCAAGGATACTTTGGAATACATAATTAGAATAATTAACAACTAAAATTAAAGCACGTTGGAAAGCCATTCAAAATCTTCAGCACATTGTTGGCATTCTAAAACTTCTCAAACTGTGTAACTAAACATTAAACCAAGAGGCAGAAGCAGCTGCACAACGGGCGGGGGAAATGCTCTACTAAGCAGGAAAGTTAGCTTGATGTGTCCCCTCCTTCTCCTCTCCCTTCAGCAAGTTTATCACAGACTTGCAGCAGGAATTATTGCAGTGCACAACAGCAAACAGTGGGGGGGTTCATTAACATGGGGTTTTATTTGGGGTTTTTACATAATGAATTCTAGTTTAGATTAAGTACAGTATTACTGGTTTTGGACAGCTAATTATTTTTAACATTTACTCTCTATAATCTGTAACTACCCACATGAAGTCTACACTAACAATAATATACTAAAATCATTAATATCCTAAAAAATAAGCAACATCTGCTCCTAAAGTTAAAAGTCAAGCCACTGAACTGCCCAAGTCCCCACATAAGCTCTGAGAACCACTTTGCTCAAAAGCATTATTTACAGGCTTGGCCTCTGCATTTAGAGAAGATACTGTATTTATTATTTTGGTTCACACAAGCAGTTCATATTCATGTTCAACGAAAACAAAAAGACTTGGAATCAGAAAGGCAAAGGTGCCACCTGCAATTTGTGATTAAATAATATGTATGAAAGACTAGGTCCATTATCTCTGCAATCTTGAAAGACTAGCTTGACCAGGAACAAAAGCTCAGTTGAAAAACTGAGACAAAGGTAAGACTTGGTCTTATAAGATAAACTTTGCTGTAATGAACTTTCTTTTTCTTAATGCATCTATAGAATTTGCAAGGTAGTATTATTCTGATATGAGAATATTAAGCCATTCAGTGTTCAATCATAAATTAATTCTAATGTGCATCCAAAGACAGCTTAATGAGGAAAAAGGAGTTTAAAAAGACTAGTTCATCTCTTTGTAACCGGAAAAATTTAAAGTATACAAACAAAAAATAAGTAAAAATGTAAAATTAAACTACAATGACTTAAATGTATAGTAAGATACTCTGTTCTTTAAATAAGAGTGAAGTGCATAGCATCCACAGTTAACAAGAATGTAATGTTGCAAATCAGCTACAATCAGCTTTCTTCAAATAATCCCTCACAGATTTTTACCAAGTACAAAAGCAAAACCAAGAGTAAAGCCGATTATAAAAATCACTTAACCTGTAGCACTGTGGAAAAAAATATGTAAGAGTTTCTTTTACAAACAGGTAACTTGGCAAAGAGTAACATTTATTTTCCATCTGCTCCCGAGGTCTTTCCATAAGTAATCCTGTCTACCTAATCTTTCTGCAAGTCCTTTACTGTGCCATCCAACGCTCTCCTTCTCACAGCATGCCCTTGCTCTGCACCTTGCCCCTGTTTATCTACCTTATCAGCTCAGGAAGAAATTTCGGCAAAACTCTTCCTCTGGTCACCGATATCTCTGGGAACTGAATCCATTAAGATATTTCTGACCCCTACTCATGCTATTTTAACTGTCTGTTGTACAGGAAGGAACTGATAAAAATAGGATTACAATGCCCTTACAGACGAACTAGCAGGAGGCTTGATTGTGATTGATGCCTGAATAAATACACAATAACAGGCCCTACATTTCAACACGGCTTTTGATAGAAGGTAAGAAGAAGTGTCAGTTTTCACCGCCTGGACTGCAAGGCTCTTTCCTCAAATACCTGGGAAGTGCCTTTGATTGAAGATTGGATCTTCTACTTTTAGTCCCATTTTAAATAAAGAGCAGGAAGTGGTTATTAGTAGGTAGAAATGAATATTAGTTTTATTTTGTGAGGTTGTATTTCTTCCCACGGGTGCTTACATGCAGCCCACCCCAAATTCAAATGAAGATCTAAATTCCTTTGAAGTCTAGATATTTTCCCCACAGATACTCGGTGCCAAGGTGGGTCTACTGGAAAAAAGAAGCAACATCCCAACAGCTTTGTGGAAATAATCTAGCTGGGCTCAGAGTTTAGGGTAGAGAGAGAAGGGCTGGAATTGCCCTGGTCTTTGACTACTCACACTTCTTGGGAGAACACATTTGCAACAGGCAATCGGGTCCAGCAAACAATTTCAGATGGTTTTCCCTGGCACCACTGTACTGCAGCACAGACTCAAGAATGTCTACATTCTTTTAATCTTTCTTAATAAAGTAATCATAAATTAGCAATGCATTTACCATCCCAAACAAATTTCAAGAAGTAAACTCAGTGCAGTTTTTATTAACCTTCCTCTTTTTGGAGAGGAGGGCTTCAAGTGTCCTGAAATCACACGTTATCAGCTCCCACTTCAAGTAACACAGCTATCTATTCCACTTCAACAGTATCTCAAATACGCCTCTTCTTATCCTGCAAAAAATAGACACCTACTTAGCTTTCCAGTGCCAGGATCCAACCAAATACTTAAGCAAGCACACAAACTTCAAGCAGGCAAACAGTCCTACTGGCTCCTTCAAAATCATTCATGAAATAAGTCTGCATCTGCATGGTACCTTGCTGTATCATCTTGCTAAAAGTATGTTAACAGTAATACTTGGCACTTTCACAGTGCTTCAGGCTCATTTTGTAGATGAAGAAATCAAGGCAAAGAAACCAGTTACTTGCTGCTCCTTACGCAGTTAGACTGTCAGAGCTGGGACCCCACTTCCCTGTTCCCCCCAGAGTATGCTTCATCCCTTCAGCACCACGTGGCTGACAGAAGCCCAGCCAGCATGGGCACAAGCTGCCCAACACTCCACAGGTCTGCAAACAAACCTTAAAGATTCAGTTCCACTGATTACCACATCTGCAGCAATTAATACAGAACAAATACTGCAATTAGGAATAGTCTTCATTAAGCTGTGATACATACCAGCACCGCATCATTCAAGAAGCAGCAGAAGGAGCAGATCTCCTCGAGGACAGCTCTTCTTCTATTTGTGTTGTAATTGTGCTAATTATTAATTTTGAAGGCATTTCTGACATGCATACGTGATCAGCTCTCACAAACTATGGACACCTTTCTAGAGTGCCCTCTCTCTTTTACACCATGAACCCATGGCCCAACAGTTCACCTCCCAAAGAAACCAATGCATTTATCATATCTCCATCCCACTGATCTTTCTGGAATAAATCTGAATTATAATTATTTCACAGCAGCCATCTATGTGAAATTGCCTTTTACATAACTGTATAAGCACAAATCGCATGGCTTTCTGATGGGAGGGTTCAGAAACTTTATGGATTTCTCCTCAAGGGTTCAACGTATGCCAGCTAAGTAAACTGTTTACAAATGTGTTTAAAAAGAAAAAAAAAAAAAAACAAAAACAAACTACCTATCGCAACCACTTTCATCACCTGCTTTGTACAGAGAGCACTTTAATTCAAATGGGACATCCTTACACGTACAGAAGTACAAAGATACACAGAGGTGCTAATGTTACAGAGGTACTTACTCTGTTCTGAAGTCATTCAACAAGACAGTAAATCCCACTTCAGCACACCCAGCACTAGACCAAAACTCAGTCAAACCCAAATGAAAGCACTGTAGCAACAAGATGCAAAACATCTGCCCAGTATAAACAGATGTGTCCAGTTCTAAATTTGGAACACAACTGAAGAAGTGACTGCGTCCCTCCTGCAGTCAACACAACCCCTTAGTTTACTCTCTGGGGAATGAATCAGAAACCCATCTCACTTGGAGAAGTCTGTATTAACAGGTAATATGGTAGAGCCCTGACCCAGTACTACTGATTGTATGTAGCCCAGACCCAGAAATACTGACTGTGGAACTGAGATTGGGCTGTCTCCCAGCCTTCCTTCCCTTCCACAATTTCAGTAGGATTCAAATGCTTGCAAGGTAACATCAGAATGATTCTCGTTCAAGTCATTTAATACAGCATCTCACTGCTTAGCATCACCGGAGAGAAAGAAGTTCAGTAATGTCAGTGATGTACAAGCACCACATGTGCCAGTCCTTCCCTCACACCACGATAGTCTCCAGCCCTAACCAACCCAAAGGTAACAAGCAGCACTCTGCCTTTATAGTTCTGGATCAGCACCTGATGTAAATCAGGCTGTGACCCATATTTTAGTACCTTTTCTTCTCCCAGTTATGATTCATTTGCGACTTGGGCAGCACGCCATTCCAACCAAGCCGCAGCTCTCTGCAACACTCGTTATAATGTAAAACTCAATTTTTGCACTGAGCTCGTAAAATCAAGCCAAACATACATGAAAGAATCTGAAATTCCTCGAGACTGTTTTTTCTTCAACTGCCAATTACACAATCGGACTCAAGTCCTTATAGATGCATTCCAACATAAATGGAAAAAGTCGCAAAGCAAGAGGTTTCTCCTATTGCAATTTAAAAATATCTCTGAGCTCGAATGAAGTATCAGTTCAGTGGGTTACTAACCAAATGGTAGACACCCCCAGGCTGCGCGGCAGGAACGAACTGAAACCCACATTGGACTTAAGCAAGCACATAAATCAATACACAATTCAAACTGAAATATGAACAGAAGAATCCTGTCTGTAGCACTTTTGTTTTTAAAATCAGATCCTGAAGAAGCAGTGAGAAATGCGGTGCTGATCTATACACCGTGAATTAAGGAGCAACACCAAGAATTATCTCCCAGTAAGTGTAAATTCCGCACAGAATAAAATTACTGCGTAATTAAGGTGGGGGCTGGACGAGGTGTAATTGCTCTAAGAAAGGAGAATTACAGCTACTCAGCTGCTAAGAGTCAAAGCCTTCCAAAAACCGTGGCTCTGTTTCATCACATTTAATTTTTGCAAATACGTTAAATTCAGTCAAGTCGGCAGATTAAAATAACGTTGTAGATTGTATCACCCCAGACTGTGGCAAAGCGCAGTGCACTCCCTTCTCAAAAGACTAAAGCTGCCTTGCCTGTGAGGAGTATCACACGGATGAACAGTGGCTAAAGGGCTATAAACAAATAGATTGCAGCAGCCAGTGGATTGCCACAGGGACTGGTATTAGGATCAGTTTTATTTAACATCTTTATTAATGATCTGGAAGAACGGGTAAACAGTGTGTTAATTAAATTCACAGATTTCAGAACAGCGAGAGGTGTTATAAACACAAGAGTGGGAAAAGAAATTATGCAAAAGGAGGTTAGAAACACTGAGATAAGAAAACAGGATTCCTTCTGAAAATAATGCAGGCTCCTACATCTGAGAACAATTAAAAAAATGTAAATAATCATTGAAAGAAGAAACCCAAAAGCCGTTAAGCTAAAACAAAAGATCAAAGGGCAGCAGCTGACAGCAAATTCTGTATGAGCTTGCAACATGCACAGAAAAAGTAATAAAATGAACCAGGCTACACTCATGGAAGCATCACAAGACATCAAAAAAGACACTGTGATGCAAGCCTAGACTTTCTGCAGAAGCAATGAAATGTACAGTCACCATACTACCCCAGTACTTCAACTAGGCAAGTATCTCCCCTCAACACACTAGTGACAACCATGTGGAATGGAACACTGGTCTTCAGATCTGAGCCTCTTTTCTCAAGATTTTTTAAATAAACCAGCCAATCAGCACATAACATCCAGGAATATATATACACACACATTAAAAAAAGCCACCCCGAAATAAACCCCTCAGCAGAAATAAGAAAGTGTAAAAGAGAAGAATTCAAAAGAATTACAAAGAGTGGATATATAACATCATTGGCACAGAGCCGGGAAAGGTACCAGAATGTGATCATGAAAGGCACAAGAAACCTTTAAACTTATGTCATCAAGTACGGTACAATTAGGATTTTTTTAAATATGAAATGGTCATATGAAGAATGTTAGTGGAATATTAGTTCCCATTATAACACCTGCTACGTTAAGGAACAATCTGGAAAAGAATTTACTAAAACTCCATATCTCCATTCATTAAAACTGGGCAAAACATTCAGAAGTACAGCAGAGGAGACAATCTGGCAATGGCAGAATGACTTCAAGTGTCTTTTCCATCTCTAGCTTCAATCATTCCGTAGGAGACAATAAGCAGAGAGACAACCCTCTCAAAATTAAATCACTGGGCATCAACCGGAGAATGAAAATTAAATCATACTAAAATATTTTCTTCTTTGTAAGCATTAGCATTAATCACATGCAAAAGTAAAATATTAGTTAATTTGATTCTCTGTGCCTTCCAGACTCTGGTCAAAACGAATCAATGCAGGAAGAGTGATTTCTGTGATAACTGACAAAATGATAAGGAGAGAGGAAAAAAGAAGAAAACAAACCAGTAGAAATAGCTGTTGAGAGTAAAATGACCAAAAGGGGACTAGAGAAAAAAATGTGTTAGGGGGCCTATTTCTTCTGATTTAGAGCACAATATATGTAGAATTTCACAGTGTGGCTTTGAAATAAAACTATTCAAAGACTGCTACAATCAGAAATATAATCACCTTGGACAGTACAAACTATTACTAGTTTGTACAAGTGACTGATATTACTAATCCATAAACCCATGAAAAATGGCTTTACTACACAGCACCTACAAATGGTTCACCCTCTGTAACACTGCCAGCTTGCCGCTGGGAGATGAAGGTCCTAACCCAGAATCCCAGCTCCTCCTCAAACAACATGAGCAAAGCAGGCGTGATGAATGTGCAAGGCATGGTGCATTTGGGAACCCCTTCTCCTTAATTGCTGTGAAACAGGTTACTTGGGTGCGTATAAGCCACTCGCTCGGCTCATTCGTGTCAGGATCACGTCGGCACTAAGGCACAACCAAAGGCATTACATCTGCACTGCATCAGCCAAGGCGGGGAGGTGTCACACTGGTATTTAACTCTGCTCCTTAGGCCACGAAAGGTCAAACTGGACAAACCACCGGCCTAATGAAGCGATTTGGAGCTGGGGGTGAGGCAGCACAAAGCCTTGCAAATCAACCATTAAATGATGGCATGAAGCAGTAAGGGACCAGTTCTCGGCATGGACAAGGAGCACTCAGGTATGGGCTTCACTAGAAGGCAGGACTGGTCAGGTTTTGCAAAGGCTGGTAATTCAGCTTGTGCACTGCAGAAATTGAGGCACGTACAGAAAAAAACAGCAGCAACACAGCGAGAGGCAAGCACAGCAGCTGAGACAAGCCCTGCTGCCTCAGGGCCAGGGTTTTTTCCAGACAGCAGGCTCAGCTCTTTAGTTCAGTGACAGGCTTTATTGAGCTGGCAAAGAAATACGTAATCAACATAACAAAAACTTTACAAAATAAAACCAAAGGAATGGTACAGAAGAAATAACTAGGGGTCTGGTTTGTTTCTTCTGATACATTTTAAAAATAGATAAGTTTCCTCCTACGGGGAGGAAATACTGTATTTAATTAGAAGCATAAATCATTACACTTTTATGGTTAGCAATATCTTCTATAATGAAACTAGATTAGTTTCTCACTACATATGCTGTTTATTGTTCAAATGTTACGATAAGTTCTAATAATGGAAGTGTTACAGAACAGTTTAGTTTGGGGGGTTTTGTTTATATTCCACCAACTTGTAGATTATCCTCTGTAATATACGCATCAGCAGAAATCTGTCTGGCTTTCTAGATGCTGCAGAACAACGTGCATGATCTTAAATGACCCTCTGAATATTACGGGGACAGAGTTGTCTCCAAAACTCTATAAAGGAGTTTAAAACTTAGCCCCCTTCTCTACCTGTGATCAAAGCTTTAATTTTAATCCTTGCACTTATGGATGAGGCAGGTTCTTCTCATCCAATATGCAGCTAAGGAGCGGTTCTGCCGCGACAGGATCTGTCCTGCAGCTGCTGGTTAGCCCTCTGTCAACACGTCACCACAAATGCCACTAACTTAAGCAATTTTCCATAGGACTGCAATGATTTTTCCTCCTTCCATTTTCCCCACCCTACAGCAACACAATCAAGACGTAAACACAAAGAAAGTGCAGCAGACACATCACTGATTTCATTGCCATTTAAGACAACCCTAGCAGCTCTGTGCCACGGACTGATGAGGAAAGCACATTAAGCACTTGCAACAGAACATCCAAGCAGACCTGTTTTGCAGCCTGATTAATAGAAACAACCTCTAAGGACTAATCACAAGTTGAGCCCTGTTTTGTAGATTAATAGAACAAAGGCACAAGAGAATAGAGAAGGTTACAGGACTGGAATATAAATAAGAAAAGGTGTACACACTAGGTAGTTTGACTGCCAGTAATTATCAGCTAACGGCACATCCTTACGGCAAGATCTCGCTCTGCTAAAGCGGCTCACTTCCAGATGGATGATCATCCTCTGCATCTCGGGGTATTTCATCTGTACCTTAACTCCAAAATTTATGAACCAACAACAAAATCCCTCTCTGAAACAAAGCATACTTTCACCTTACACTGTAGGTATCACTTAAATTTCTGTTGGTATTAGATGATTATAAAATCTGTAGGAACTATTATACTTTTCAGTTATGCATATATGGATCAGCAAATGCAATACTGGCATGTAACGAGTGACTGTTCCTCAAAACACTGCTTGCCACCACAATACGCCAGCACGCACCCAGATCCTGCCTAGATCCCACGTATCCTGTCTAACCTTGGGAGCAGATGGGCTGCTCCTGCCACACCAACTCAGGCAGCAGATTTTCCTGGTCCCGAGCATGATCCCACCTCGTAAGGAAAAGGTACTCTGGTCAGAGAGAAGCCCAACAAATAAATCCCTCTGAAATAAAATGCAAGATAACGTACGTTTTTTCATTACCTGGACCACTGTTAATATTAAACAATTAGAAGTTATGTATGAACTATGTGCACTGCCTACACAAATAAAATGTTGTATGGACAATGATGACAACATTTTCATGTACCTGAGGAAAAACTCTTAGCTGCTTTTGTATCCAATTCTGTTTGCTATAACAAAATACAGTGAAGACAACAGCAACAGAAAAGGCTGAGCCTGTGCCTGCTTCAGAGTTCAAGAACAAGCATGGGTACCACTCATAGCCAGTGCTTCACTGAACACATGCATCTGCTGTCCAAAATCCTGAACAAAATACAAAACGCCTCTCTAACTTCAGGAAGGCTCATTTTCATCCTTTAATTGAGAGTGTACTATCTACAGAGAGATTAAACAGTATTTTCAGAGTGATTTATACTTGATTCTCTTCACATTTTTGAATCATTCCCCAAACTCTCCCCCTTTCCAGTGCTACATATACAAGAACATAGGCAATAATCTTGAAAGTCTAACTTTATAAAAAGGACCTTCAGGTTAAGCAGTGGAAGATATTCTGCCTTAAAATGCCGCTTTCTGTGTTTCTCCACAAATACAAAACCTTTGTTATATTCACAAGAGACACACAAACTTACTAAGAACAGAAAAAAAACAGTTCAGGTACCCAAAACTCTGGAGACTGACTACAGCTCTCAGGTTAGCACTCAGCTTGCCTTTCTCCTCCATTTTTTTCGGGATGCAGGACATGAAAGCGTCCCAAGCAGCCCAGATGGAACATCAAGAGAGGTGTCAACGTGAACACCTTTCTCACAGTTTCTTTTTATTACATTTCCCATTTTGGAAACAAGATGTATTAAAACCTATGCCAGGAAAAAGGAGAGCAAAGGAGTCATCCTTCCTTCTTGCATAAAGCTTTCTTCCACAAAGTTTGAGGTGATGCACAATCCACAAGTATATTCCCAGGATACAAACTCGTAAACTTTATGCAAGAGAGCAATATAGGTAGCAAGTGCAAATACCAGCTTTTGTCAGTAAAAAACAACGCTTCACAGGTGTTCAAAAATAAACCAACCTTCTGAAGGACCAGACCACAACTTTCTTGTCGGTCCTACCCATCCAGCAAATGCTGAAGCATCAAAACGGGAGGTGAGAACTCTCCAGAATCAGAGGACAGACAGGTTGCCAGATCCGCAGATACAATGCTCAAGTAATCACAGCATTCCATGGAAAATAAACTCAGTAACAGACTTGCCAGATGATTTCAAATCATCACAAGCTCATTTGCTAGGAAGCATTACTTCCTTTGTCACAGTAGCCACAGGCACGGTGTTTCCAAGCATGACATGCATGTCAGTACGTACGGCAAACAGCCAAGAACATGTAGTAAAGGATACCATGTTTAGTGTGCATCTAAAACGCTGAAGAGGAACACAGAATGAATCACTAGGTGGTAACTCCCATTACTTTCTCTCAGGTACAGTGTGCAAGCTGTAAAGCCATGTCCTTGTCTATGCAAATTTAACCAAGGAGGTAGGCAGGAGGGCAGGGCAGCTCACGAGGCCTTCTGTACTTATTCAAGGGTGTATGCTACTCAGCCACATCTACGAAGGCACAATGATAAGCTGTTGACGTCTTCCTCCTTGTAAACCACTGCTTGAGCCTCCTCTCTGTGTGCACGGACACAAACATAGCTCTCAGCCATATTAAGATTTTGATATTTAACTAGCAGAGTCAGAAATGTCAGCAACTCTCATTCTTTCAATGCACACAAACCATAATACAGGCTAGCACCTAAACATTTTAGGGGTGGTTATAAACATCAGCGGTCTCATTGATTTTCAGCTGAATCCATGAGTGTTGACCACTTCTGAAATAAGGTGCCAGATCTATTCTACTGAACAGATTCTCATGAAAATCTGATGAATGTAGCTGTCACTCTTGACCTTTATGTCTATGCTCAGATTCACGACCAGTGTGCTCTTATTTGAAGTGCCTGTGCAATTTTTGCTTTATTTCATAGCCTCTGTGAATTACTTTAAGCATTTTATACACGTCAGGGTAAAGTTAGCATTCTGATCAATAAGTATTAGATAAATATGACCCAAATCATCTTGAAGACAGTCATGAGAAATTTCATCCCTCACTGGGAGCTAACAAAATCCAGTCACTTGCTACTTGACTTACTTTTATATTAAAACCTAATACAGTATTTCAGACATAACTTCTCTTTCATTCCTACTGCATTCTATCACGGCTGCATCATGTGAGTTTCATCACTGGTTCTACCTGAGGCAATGTGAATTTTTCCATGCCTTTTCCATTTGTCCGGAACAGATCAACTATGAATCAAGCCACCTGCAGACCACTAGTTTCCAAAACCTCACTGAACGCAGGTCAAGACTTACCTTCTCCTGTTGCCCTCCCCATCCCAATCTCACTCATTTCACCACATCTTGTACAAACATTTGAAAGCATCCCTATTTTTTCAATTACAGCTTAACTCAGCAAAGCTGTTATCAAGCATATTTCTACATAACTAATAATTATACAGATACAATTAAAGCTGAGTCAGTGAAACTACCCATGTCCCAAACTTGGCACATTTAGGTACCTTGTTGAAGGAAGGAGGGCTGGGGTGAAGCCCCACTGATAACTCCCCATCAAATGTACCAGGGTGGTGTTTGGATCTAGACATCCTGACAGAAGCACACACAGGCTCACCCCATTGGGCTGGATGGGGCTTGCCCATCCACCAATACAGCCCCCATGTAGCCTGCCTCACCCTACAGCAACGTCTTGATCCCTCACTTCTTTCCCAACAGGAGTCCTGGTTTCTTTGGCAACTTCAGGCTTCAGTAACCCCAAACTCCTCTTCCAAGGTCCAGCAGCCAGGCACCAGCTAGCAATCGCTCATACCTCCCACTGCCTCTTGTCACCCAAAGGATCCAGCTTCTCCCTATTTTTTCTTGCTTAGGGTATACCACAGAGGGGCAACTTAGGAAGGAAAATAATTAGGCTTGAAGAGCACCAACCAATGAAAAATCTGTTCTGATGTCAGCCTGTCAAAGCTCAAGCCCCTCTCTTACTTCTCCAGTCTTCTACGGTGAATGTGGTTGTCCTTGAGTGAATTAATTTCTCAGTTAACCTTAACAGCACAGTATTTTCAGTTTTGTCTTTCTTCTCTTCCACCCTAGACCACCACGTTCTTCATATATAGCACACATGCAGGTAGAATAAAATGGAAAACTGAGAGTTGTGAAATGCAGAAGCCACATGGAAGAATTTATTCAATCAAGCATTAATGTACAACACTGAGTCCAATCCTGGAAATAACCCAAACGTGAGGATACGCTGCCAGCTCTCACCTTCCCTCCTCCTTCCCCAGCTCCCATTCGCTAAGGGTTTCCAACCCTCCTCTCAAGACAAAGTCTGTAGCAGCAAAGGTGAAAGTTTCAGGAGTTTGGTAGTACTCTAGTTAATCCATACTTCTCCTAACACTTTGCTGGGTGCAAATGTTTTTAGTTTGCTCCTTGCACACAAACACCACATTGATTAGTGGGCTGTTCCAGTGTTGAGCAACAGGAAAGCAAATGTCTTGTTCCTGGAGAGCTGGCAAGCAGAAGAAAAAAAAAAACAAACCCAAACAAAACAAAGCAAAACTACCAAACACAAGCACAACTTGTGGGTTTTGTATGCACAACCTGTATAATCAAAACCACCTCACTGTTGAGCAAACCACACTTCAACCTAGGACCACCATAAATAATTAGCCCCTCAACAGCACAGCTCATGCTTGTTCTGGCTCTCTGCATTTTTGCACAGCACCTACTGAACTCCAGGAACACGGTGCGGGAATTGGAGAAACAGAGCAGATTCCCACAATCATCTGCTTGGTAGTACTCTGAAGGAGTTCGAATCCCTGTTTTCACGCTTGGGAAGATTCGAAAGGATTGGGAGAACCATGATTTTACATCTGTTTTAACTGGGTAGTCTTCTACCCACAGACACAGTAATGAATACTCTGAAGTTCGTATTTTGTGTTGAAGGCAAGCCTGAAGGAAAGGCAAAGCCTGCACAATTTGCCACAGTGCTGGGATGCATAGCTGTTCACAGGATTAGCCAGGACAGGTCACCATCATAGTACTAAAAATGACTTTATGAAATAGTTAAAATTACAAGTACGCCACTATTTAAAATGGGAGAAAGTAGGTGAAAAGAGTGAAAGGGGGGGAAAGGAAGAAAGCAAGCTTTTAAAAGTAAACAGGATTAAGTTTTTTTTACTTAGAAGTGAATCTGATATGGAGGAAACTGAAGAAAAATCAGGGACATTCCCGGTGAGGCAAAACCCATAAACAAACAGCTGCAGTTGTAGACCTGGGGGAATACATTCTTCGATCCTAAAGCGAGAGACTTGGAAGGACAAATGCCAAGAAAAATGTAACAGAAGTCTGCACCTTTAAACACAGCCACGCTACAGCAGTGGTGTGTTTGCTTAACACACAGACAGGAGAGTTCAGTCTTTGCCAGCACGTTTCTCAGTTGCCGACTCATACTGCCAGAATTCCTGAAAAACTGGTGCAGCACCAACAGCCTTGTCCAGTCTCCCTGGTTTCCTCGCTGCTGAAGAGCAATGAAGATTCTCATTGCTGAGTAGTCCAATTTCCATGCCTCCCTTTCTTTAGGCGCGAGCTAATTGCCAACTAAGACTATGAAAATAAAAGAAATGAGACCCATTCCAACTCATCAGTATATCCGAATCCTATCATGTGAGCTGCCAATTGGTTTTCCCGTCCTCACGCTCAATATCTGCTGCTAATTTGCTTGCTATTTCAAGAACTTGAAGACTGTCAGCAAAATCCATGATGCATTACAAAACTTATAATTGAAAAGGAAAAAAGCCCACAACATCTGATGCTGTTCTGACAGGATAAACAAAAAGTCTGAAAACACTGATCGGAAGAAGGGAGAGGTAATAACTTAGAGCCACCTGCATTAAAATAGGATTGTAGAGGAAGCGGTGATAGAAACAGAATTATAGATATACGTTCAAACTTATGCAAAACCATGGGATGAAGCCCCCAAATTTGCCACTAGACTGAGAAGACAAAAATTGCACAATACAGGGGTTTTTTTCCAAGGAGATGACTGAACCTCTCTATACTTTCTTAAGACTGCATTACCTATGCCAATTAAAATTTTGTTCTGAAAAAGAGTTAAGGCACTTCCTCTAGATTTACTAAAAAAAGCAAATGAAAGCTTGGGCTTCGCTGAGGTGAGCGATAGTGAGCCGTTTGTTCTTGACCTCTGGATCACCCTACAGATCAAATTCTTGGACATAGGAAAAACCCACTAGTATTCATTAAAAGCAACTGGGAGGCCAGCTTTGTGCTTCTGTTCTTGAGACCTGAACAAGCTACAACTTGACAAATGTGCAGGATATTGCTGAACAATGCGGCTGTTCCTGTCAGAAGGGAAGAGCTTTATTCCCAGCTTCATTCAGGGTGAATTGATTTTCATCACAATGATGCAAATCACAGATTTCAGTCATTTTTTAAATAATCAATTTTAATCTCTTCTGTTTGTGCTTTTCTGGTATTTCCATAAAGTTGATGCCTTTAACAATTAAAATGCATTGATTTATATTAAATTAACTTTTATATTAAACATTTTCTCCCCTCAAAAAGATTCATCTATGTATAGTTATCTAAACAAATGTATATGCTGAAAGTCTTGGATCTTCAGTTTCACTTTTCATTGTGCTAGATATGGGTGGAATCTGCCCATATATTTTAACAACTAAAAATAATGTAAATGATTGCTTTATTAGATTATTTTATACTTATGGCTTGTGACATTTTATGTGGAATTTTTATGGAGAGACGAATTTGAAATCCATAAATAAGCCTATTGCCTCAATATTCATGAAATTAACCACCATAAATTTCTGTGCACACAAAGTTTTTCAGAAAACCTTTTCATTCTGAACTATTGTTATCTTTCAATCAAACCAAAAAAGCTACCTGTAGAGCTGAACACCAGAACAAAATAAAACAGAGAAAAATATTCTCCCTGAACAATTGTTTCTGTCAAAACGTGGTTTAAACAAATTCTGACTCCAGTTAACTGCAGTTCTCTGGTGGTTTGAATGCTTTTAAAGCTTCATTAGAAAACAGACATTGCTACACTATTTGTATTCAAACGTCTACTGCATACTAGAGTAAATCCAGTCCTTAGCATGGATCAACAATTTCAAATGTAATTTAAAAATAAAGTAACATTTGAATTTAAATAAAACTTATACATATTCACTTAAACACACTTAGCACACCCCAAGCTGCTGTAAAACCAGCCCATCTCGTCTTGCCCTTTCACAGATGCAGTTGTGCATACGGATCCTTCACAAAGGGAGTTACACAATTTAAAAATTCACGTATCCATTACGCTTTGTGGGGTTTTGTCCTGTTCAGCAAGTAGCCTCAATCTCAAGTTTCCAAAGCAGAAAAACAGTTCCATTGGAATCTTTAAAAGTTTTGACTGCATAGAGTATATAAACTATTGATTATTTTCTCACCAAACAAGCCAGGTTCATAGGGCAAAGTCGGAAGGAAGAGAAAGGAGGGAAATGTTTTTGAGGTTTGTTATTTGTAGACCAAATGGAAAATCTTCAGCCATTTTGCTCCTTCAAGGTACATCAAAGAAATCTGTTACTTAAGGAGTGAAAATGTCAGTTGCATCCTTCACCTCTGGGAAGGAGTGGAGCTCTGAACATGATTCATGTCCCACCCTTTTTTTTTCGGGACTGATACTCTTGTTTTCAACTCCCCTCCAGCTAATGCCATTTAATACTCTCAGCACCATCAGGCTAAATTCAAATTTTCTGCTCCTTAGAGGCTGTTGATATGCACCACCGCACATTCCAATTGCAAATACACATGAATGCTCCTGTGTATTGTAAGTTATTTTCTACATACAAATTCTACTAAATTGTAAGTTAGGAGGCACTACTTGAATTCTCTTAGGTCTTTAGAAAGCTTTCAGATGTACCATGAGTAATAACATGTAATGAATATGGACTGCTATTTCTTTTCTGTAGTTACACTGAGTTGGCAATTTACATTTTCTAAATAGATAGATGACTTATATAGCCAGTTTTCCCAGTATTCTGGCAATTACTTCTTAGAAACCCCTGACAGGCTGAAACCTCCAGAATTCACAGCTGTTATTCTTGGTTTGATCCCTCTTTTTAAATTAAAACCAGTAGCTTTATCAGCAAATGAGAATTTTTTCCCTCTGGAAATACTTACAAAAATGCACATAAATTGAACGTGCCAACTTATCTCATTTTAGAGTTGGAGCATCTTCTAGGTTAATGACCAGTGTTCCACTTCTCTGACAGAACTAATTGGGGTAAGAAGGCCATAAATACATACAAAAACCCCCACAAATTCTCTTCCTTTGGGGTAATGTGAAAATTTACAGTAGTAGAGTGAGATGGGATTGGAGGGGAAGGAGAAAAAATTTAAGAAGTGCTAGCAGGCTTGTCTGCTCATTCTGTCTCAAGTTTCCAAGCACAGACCGGACTTGGAACAGATTTTTCTAGTATGTGATGTGTCTTTTTCTTTCCATCAAAGACCAATGAAAATGCTGGAAACTAGCGAAATTTTCACATTTTCTGGGAACCATAATTATTAAAATAAAAAAGAGAGAGAAAGGAAAAAATTACACAGGATGTCTCTGCTCTGAACAGAGACTAGCTGATCTAAAAAGCTGTATGCAAAATGATAGCCTCAACTCTGCATTACCAGTTGCTCTGAGCTTTTGACAACAGCAGCTTTCCACAGTTGAACCCAATGAAACATCCTTCAAGAGAGAGCAGTCTGCATTTGGTTGGACCTCAGTATGCCTTTCCAGCACTCTAGCTTTATTTCCCACTGATCACTAATTGGAAAATCCAGTTATCAGTGGATTATAGGGAGGAATAACCAAGATGTATCTTCCACAACTAGGTCAGAATACATATGCCATTCACTTGTTACAGTTAAAACAATTCAGTTCCTTGATGTGGCGTCCCATCCATGCACATACCTGTACAATGGAAGAACTAAATGTAGCAGGGAACAAAGGATAAGATTGCCATTATGGATCCGGGAAGTAAAAGAGAAGAAAAAATATCACTACATTTGGTAGTACGTATAAATGTTAAACATAAAGACCTATCATACAGTTCTCCACCTCAGGATGCCACCATCTCTCTTCCTCTGACTTGAACTTCACGTTCTCCACATCTGTCCCGCAGCCCTGCAGTAAGCAGAGTTCAGGTAAACCTGCCCCAAATAAATCTGAAAAGATGCCTACGCTATGTAATCATCTGATGCCTGCAGAATACAAGCCCTCTGAGCCTGAGAAACACGTATGAATGAAGGTGAATACAACCTCAACTTAGGAGCTAACCTTCCAGCTCACACAGCTGCCCACCCTGCAGCAAGTCTCACATCCACTTCACACTACCCAAGGCCTTATGTGCCCTGTCTTCCTCTGTGTGTTACATGCTGCTATTACTAAGAGAAATTACTTCAAAATGTCTTTAAGAGATTATTCCGGCCCTGAATTAAGATCATCTTTCCCAATTAGCTGATACAGCAGGATATAGAGTAATTTTTTTTTTTTTTTTAGCTAAGCAATGTCAATCTGCTTTAAACTACTAGCTAAAGGCTGTGACTTTCAAAACCTAGCAGTTTAAGTCAAGAATGCGAGATACAGAGCTACATTGCAGTCTGCTAGCCAGCATTAATGTACACAATGTGACAAAAAAAGCATTGTCAGAGCACTGTCAACCTGTGTGGTGTTGCATGAGTCACCAAGGCCTGCGGGCCAAGCGAACAGTCAATAGAGATGAGATGAAGGGGAAAATTTATAATGTCTGTATAGGTTTGCCCCGTTGTCTGGTTTAACCCCTGCCTTCCCTTTTCATCTCTCCTCTTTTCACCTTTAAAGCAAGCCTGACACCAAAAAACTAAGCTATCAGCCTCTAATAAACCCTTCTTATAGGTATGCATAAATTAGCGTCTTCAGCTGACAATTAAGAATGCCAAGCAGCATAATAATAATTATCACCATCACTGTGCTTTCTGGTGGAGCCTGAAAAAACTGTGGCTGTTACCAGCACGAGGATTTCAAACAAAGCTACCCCAAGGCTCACAGGGTTACCAGCACCACAACTGCACAATATGCACCAAACCCAAGAGACTCCTTAGTACAAAACTGGACAGCAACTTTTCCTGCTTATGCTTGGCACAGGGGCGGGACGAGATCAAAGCTAGCTTGAAATTTTGTGAACAACTTGACAAGTAAAAGAAAGCAATGCCCAGAACTGATCAGAATTAATGCTTAAAGCATCTGTGGCCTTGCACCTTGTGCTGTGCAGGTGCTAAATGCTAGCATACTAACCTGTTAGCACAGCAAACATAAACACTGAAACAACACAGAAGGTAACAGAGTTTCCCTAGTACTTAGGGAGATGCCACTACAGTTAATCCACAAGCACAGCGTGGATATTGAGTCCATATTTTTTAAAGTGCATTCAGCAAGCAGAATAGAAATAATTACAATTCCTTTCGTGTTACTTCACACACATGGCTAAATATAGCCTATTTATCCACAAAAAATGTGGCAATTGTTTCAGGGTGGTTTACAGCTAAGTTTGATACTGTTCTGCAAGGCAATACAACAAAGCAGCTTCATGCATTTTCAGCAGGAATGATTCCTGCTGTGGTTCAAGTAATAAACAGAAAAGAAAGTTTAAATTGGGACTTACCACGGGGCACCATATATTCGGAATCCTTTAACTGTTACCTCTGAATCTTGTAAGTAAATACTATTTGTCAGGAGTGACTGAACATTGTCAAAGTCCTCTGGTTTCAATTTGGACACAGAGGGAAAGCGGTAGTAATCTTGTTTAACAAGGTCTGCCATGAATTCCTTATCAAATGTCAGTTCATGATTCCCAGCAATCACTATTTTATATTCATATGGTAGGTTTCCTGAAATAACAAAAAAGAGGACTTAATTAGCACATTTTCCTCCCACACCAGCGTTGCCGGCACAATAAGTAGACAGCTAGCAGTGACAGAATGAAATACCCAAGATCTGTGTGCATCTCCATGCTGAGCAGAAGTTATTAATGCTGCTTTTCTTCCATTGAATGAAACAGTGTTAAAATGTACAGTAACGTCACACAAAGCAATGTCACAATAAAAAGCACGTACTGCAGAGTTAAGCAAAACAAGCTGGTGGGCACCAAACCAGCTCCAAAGGTGGCACAAACCACCACTGCTCCCTTGCTTTCAACCGACAGCACACTGATTTATGCCAGCCTAAATGCAGCACAGCATCCTACCATTTCATTCTTGGGACTGGGTCAGAGTCAGCAGCCCTGTCTCCTAATCCACAGGAGTGCACAGCAGCAAGACACCCCGGGTGTCTGCGTGGGTGGCTGACCACAGACTGCAGTACGCCTCACAAGTATGTCCTGAAGGTACCAGGCACTGGGTACAGAATCAGGCTGCAGGTGCTGGGGTTTTTTTAAACTATGCCATTATTTGGATGGACTTGTGTTCAAGTGGCATGTATTCCAGAGCTAGCCTGTTCTCCAAAGCTGCAATTCACCTGCAAGAGGCATTCACATAATGATGATTACGGTATTTATGATTATGATTAGTATTGTTGTTGTTGTTATTATTAAGTTTGCAGCATTATCTCATTTTTGCAAGAAGTACACATATAGAAGAAACCATGAAACTCTGGCAAGTCAGACATAAGGTAGGAAAAAGGAAATCTGGTTAATTCACGTACTGTGAGGCACAGAGGTAGGAGTGCAGGCTTGATCACCCTAACTCAGAGCAACTAGTTCCACTGTTTGGAACAAGCCATGGATCCGGCCCATGGAGCCAGATTTCTGGAGTTCAGAGACAGATTTTCAAGCACTTGGTATGAAAAATCCGTGCCAGGTCTTCCATATAAACATACTGGGTGCTGAGCTCCCTTAAAAATACAGAAGTTTTGTTCCTTTAAAAAATCTGTCCCAATGTGACCTGCCAAAACCATACGTTAACTTTGCATCAAAGCTAACTTCTATTGCCTTAACCATAAGCCTGATCTCCTAGTCCTACACTAAATAATTAATTTTTATGCTTATTCCTAATAATAATTTAGAAAAGGTTGTTTTTGTTGTGTGGTGGGTTTTCGTGGTGCTTTCTCTTTCTATAAAGGCAGCAAAATATATGTGGAAATCTATGTGTCTAGTTCAGTTCTGGTACTCTAGATACAGCATCAGACACTATATATTTCCAAAGAATAGAGTTCTCCAAATAAATTGTCTTTCAACTTTCAAAACTGTTTGGGTTTGTGGTCGTTTTGGGTTTTTTTAATAAGTTTCAATGTAAAGTTCTAAGTATTTACAAGGAGATTAACTTTCCCCTAAGTCTTACTTAGGGAAACCAGTCAAAACCCTCTGCTTTTCAACATTTCAGTACAGCATGGAAACAGGAATTATACAAGATACGTATATATACATATTACCTCTGTAATATTAGTTAATTCTAGACAGAAAACCAAAAATGCTCTAGTCCTCTGAAAAAAAAAAAGCTAAGATCTTCCCAGACACCTCACATCTGAACAAAAGATCATACATATTCATAACACTCTGCGGTGCTGCATTAGATTAAAAGCTGGGGGAGATGCAATAAATGCTCCTCTACAGTTTACGCTCGACTCCTTTTCCTCTTCCCTCCCCTTCCCCACCTCTGCTCCACGCTGCTCTGCAATTCATTTTTATTTAAAAACTCGATGTGGCAGGTACCTACAATTCCTGCTCTCTGTGACTCCTGGGCACAAGGTAAAATTGCTATTTTCTCCTCTCTCAGGAAACATAAAAGATACCACTGGCATGAAATTTGATACACTTGTCATAACTATCAATCCTCCAAAACAAGCTAGATGTGATAAAATTCTTGGAGAAGTGGGATGGAGAAGTTAAATTCAGGTTTCTGCCAAGTTATCAACATTTGCCAGTTTTAGCAGAGAAAAACTTCTCATCTTACTGGATAAACGTCCACATTTTACACTTTCTCCCATTTATTTTGATAGACTTGAAAGTCAGCACAATTTGCTATTATGTCCAATTAAGTCTGGAACGTTCCTTGCTTGATGTCAATGCTTTTTTATCTTGACACCTTGAAAAATGGGGATTACTCTGAAGACACACAGGACACAAAAAGACAAACCAATGGTGGCATCGATGATTATTAAAAAATACATACATATATATATATATATATAACCATCTACATGTCTTACAGGTACCTGAAATCAGAAGGGACAACTAAACAGTATTTATGGCAATGAGTGTCAAGACAAACATTGATAAGACCACTGTAGAGAGAAGCTCTGCTTGGTCAGGTCTTGAGAACCAGAAAGGAGCCAGGGGTCCTGGGAGACAGCAGCCCTTCCCGGGTGCCATGGAGCTCGGGACACTCAGACCATGGCCACCCAAGGACTAACACCAGGACTGAGGAACAAGGCAAAACAGGCCCCAGAGTAGAAACCTCATGAGGACCAAAGTTTGTCAACACCTATGTATAAGCTCTACTGCACAACCCCGTCCCGCAAGCCAGAGCAACCAGCACTGGTTGAGGATGCAAAGGCTACGGACTCAGCTCCCCCACCCACCATTGGGATGGGTTGTGCTTTGCTCGTTATTTTTGCATTTAGTATTTACCACAGTACAGGCACCAAGGTCTGACCTGGTTCCCCATCTAGTTCTGGCTCCCTGACTTTATAACCAGTCATGTTTTGCTTTTCTTTTCCAGAGCTGGCTTGGGAGCTAGCAACGAGCAACACTACTCATCAGTGTGCCCACACATCAAAAACCAGGCTCAAGCAAAGAGGAGCAGCAAGCGGAAGTCTCATCCATTTCTCTCCTCTTCCCTGAGGAAAGACTATATAGCACTAATCACAGTAATAAATTACTTGCAATCAGATTAGCTATTTATTCATTGCGTCCAGGTTTTCCCTTCCTGAAAAGCCCCGTGGCTGTGCACAGCATTCATTCTCTGTGATACAATTTATGAAATATTTTGGTATGTTTTCTTTTGGCAGCCCTGCCCTTTGTCTATAATCTGGTGACCTCCTGTGTTTAATATAGAAGCATAAACAGTCATACAGAAAAATCTCCTACTCCATGGCATTTTAGTTTCATCTTGACCAGATTATTCTCTGCATATCTACATCCGTGCTGTCCCTACGGAGAGACGTTGTCGCACAACACACAGCTTGAAAGGCATTTCCTCATTTTCCTTTGCTGAGTTTTTGTTAGCTACATTTGGTCTTTATTAGCCTAATTTCCTAACCACTGAATTCTCCACCATGCATCAGTAATATTATTCATCTCAATTTAAAATGTGAGTCTGGAAAACAGATAGAAGAATGATTTTTTTTAAACTAGGAAAAGAGTTTGATGTGTTTGCTGGGGTGAGCACTTCTGAAACCCCAATTATCAACTCCCAGGATAATAGCAGAGTTAAACATTTAAGTAGGTTTAATTTAAACAGGTGAGATCAAAAGGCTAAAGTTACAGCTACTAAAAAATGATTAGGGCGCCAAGCCTGTGAAGCAGTTACTTATACTGGAGTATTTAAAATCTTTTAGGTGTATATACACACAGGGTGCGTGTGTGTGTGTGTGTGTGTGTGTATGTGTTTATCTTCAATATATATTTATATTATTTTGGCCAAGATGTTTTTCAACACCTGCCTTCAGTAAGCAAGGGCACAATGACTGATTAATATTGCCATTTGACAATTTGTTCTCATCTGGAAGACAAAAGATCAGTATCACTGAGTTCAAATAAAAGTAAAGTTAGTAACTTGTAAAAACTAAATTGTTTACAGTAAATACGTTAGTCTAGGAGTCTCAGAAGATTTCCATGACTTTTCCTTTAACAAGTCAATCCTCAAGCTACAGTCCCATGTTCCCCCAAGCACTCAACCCTCACTCCTGTGCCACCACAACTGTTTGCCAATACCAGATTTGGTGGCCACAGTGCAGAGTGGATCAGGAAACAGATCCAGCTGAAAAACAGTGTAGCAAAAAAAAGAAAGGTTCTGTGGTAAGACAGCTTCTTTTGCTGGCTGCACCACTTACATTACCTTAAGGCATTAGCTGAACAACAGACTGATTTCTAATACACCTACTGCACAGGACAAGGTGGGGAAGCTGGGGAGTGGGGGGGTTGTTGGTGTTTAGGTTTTTTTAACCTACCTAAGTAGGTGTTCCAGTGGGGGTTTTTTAAGTCCACCTTAAGTACTCGATCCTAGGAGTCCTGAATCTGTTCAACAACCGTTCCTGTTTTAATGGCATGCTTCATACGAGTACAATTCAGTCACACAACCCAAGTTCTGTAGGGCTGGCAGACATGAAAAGGAGTCTGACTGGCAATGAATGTTAACTGCCGAGTCCCTATAAAAATAGAAAATCACATTATTTTTTGACTACAGTTACCTACAAAACCCACAGGGAGGCTGGGGAGTAAGAAATAATGCAATACCAGCTGTCTATATAGCGGTAGAAACCTGTATGTACACACAAATGCCACACAAGTGCTTTCAATGTGAATCTGAAAATGCATACACATGCTTTAACTGTTCACACCACACAACACTTGCAGGAAACATGAAGCATTTTCATGCCTGTTTCATAGCCTCATGGGCCTTTTGGCCATATCTTGGGAGATGGGCTGAGAAACCTTAAAATACAAATAGTATTCCCTTCAAAAAGAGGGAAGATCTGTCCAAGTGAGCTGCTCGTGCAAGTGAATCATCTCCAATTTATGGTATATCATCAAAAGTACAAAACTAATCATGGAGTATTCAACTATAGCCAACCACGTACACATCCAGAAATGAACCTGGACACCCATATATAAGAACGGCCGGAAGGAGGATCTGGGGAACTAGAGGCCTGTCAGCCTGACCTAAGTCCCAGGGAAGATCATGGAGAGGGTCATCTTGGGAGCTATCATGCAGCACATGCGTGATGGCCAGGGGATCAGGCCTAGTCAACATGGGTTTACGAAAGGAAGATCCTGTCAAACTAACCTGATCACCTTCTATGACAAGGTGACTCGCTTAATGGACAAGGGGAAGGCTGTGGATGTGGTCTATCTGGACTTCAGTAAAGACTTTGACATGGTTTCTCACAGCATTCTGACTGAGAAACTGGCTGCCACTGGCCTTGACAGGTGGACCCTCAGCTGGGTTAAAAACTGGCTGGAGGGACGGGCCCAAAGGGTGGTGGTGAATGGAACCAAATCCAGCTGGAGGCCTGTCACGAGTGGCGTCCCCCAGGGCTCAGTCCTGGGTCCAGTCTTGTTCAACATCTTTATCAGTGACCTCGATGAAAGGATTGAATGCTCCCTCAGTAAGTCTGCAGGTGACACTAAACTAGGAGGAAGTGTTGATCTGCCTGAGGGTAGGGAGGCTCTTCAGAGGGATCTGAACAGACTGGACCAATGGGCTGAGACCAACGGGATGAAGTTTAACAAGGCCAAGTGTTGAGTGCTGCACATGGGACATAACAACCCTGTGCAGCGCTACAGGCTTGGGGGAGGTTGGCTGGGGAGCTGTCAGGAAGAGAAGGACCTGGGAGTGTTGGTTGACTGCAGGCTGAATATGAGCCAGCAGTGTGCCCAGGTGGCCAAGAAGGCCAATGGCATCTTGGCTTGTATCAAAAACAGCGTGGCCAGTAAGTCTAGGGAGGTAATTGTGCCCCTGTACTCGGCATTGGTGAGGCCACACCTTGAGTACTGTGTGCAGTTCTGGGCTCCCCACCATAAAAAGGACATTGAGGTCCTTGAGCAAGTGTAGAGAAGGGCAACCAGGCTGGTGAGGGGGCTGGAGGGCAAATCATATGAGGAACGGTTGAGGGAGCTGGGGCTGTTTAGCTTGGAGAAGAAGAGGCTGAGGGGAGACCTTATCACCACCTACAACTACCTGAAGGGAGGTTGTAGAGAGGTGGGTGATGGTCTCTTCAGCCAGGTGACAGGAGATAGAACAAGGGGAAATGGCATGAAGCTGTGCCAGGGCAGGTTTAGATTGGATTAGAAAAAAGTTTTTACTGAAAGAGTTCTCAGGGTCTGGAATAGGCTGCCCAGGGAGGTGGTTGAGTCACCTTCCGTGGATGTGTTCAAAAAAAGGGTTGATGAGGTACCTAGGGTTTAGCATAGGATGAGAATGGTTGGACTTGATGATCTTCAAAGGTCTTTTCCAACCTTGTTATTCTGTGATTCTGTAAAGCAGATTGGGCATCATACCCATAGACCAGACCCCACCACAGCACTGGCTGCTCTCAATTGCCTGGCCACAGCTGCCCATGCTGCCCGCTGGTAAGGGCAACCAGCAGCAGCACCTTCTACTGTCTACCAGCTCTGTAACTCCTCACTGAAGTTCTCATGGAAGGTCCACCAGCATCTCAGGGCCATGGTTACTCTGCTTTCCCAGCATTTACAGAATTAATTGCAATGCTCACAAGCCCCTCTCAGATTTTTAAAAGACAAAAGGTGTCATAGGCTCGAATTTCTCCTTCAGCAGCAACAAATGAGTTAGTCTGTTTGAGCAGAGTTACACAGACTCGAGCTCTCAAGTGATAAGCTGGACTCCCACCAACAATCGATTGCAGGTACGGAGATCCTAAATTGCATAAGAAAACCAACTGACCGGGAAAATGGCCCGGTGGTTTTGATCAAAGAGCCTTCACAAAATGTCCTCAGTGGAATAATTAAAACTGATGCCAACTGACGTACCTGCTGAAAACGCAACCCACCTATTTCTACGCATTTTACCCCCGCGTCTGTAGGAATCTCCAAAGTGAAATAATTAAAACAAAAAAAAAAGCGCAGGTAAATAAAAAGACAGAACATACACAAAAACAGTGTGCTTCTGAAAAAGCACCAACAGCTGAAGTACAAGATCTCTCAAAACTTTTTCAGAGAAAAGTATTCCACCAGCTTTTTAAACTATCACTGATTCAGATGCTCCTTTTTTTTTTTTAATCCCCTTCCAAAGAAAAGTGTTGCAGAAAGAAAAATACAGGCAAAGCACACACAGGCAACACAGCAAGAGGAGTAGATGAATGGAAGTTCAACTGTTTTGCCTTTATGCAAAGAAAACATGAGACCACAGCACAGGGAGAAGCAAAGGCTGAGCCCCTTGAATTCCTGTGATAAATCTAAAGCTTGTACATTAAAGCTCGTCTTTGTTGAAAACGGCTGTTAGACACAACAAAACAGAAATGTTAGGTAAGTGCAAGCTCTGCCTCTGACCTTTCACTCTGGAACCGTCAGGCTTCATTAATTTTCACAAGGCCTGACAGCTCTAGCGTTAATACTCACACTTGCGGATCGAGCCACACAGCAGGTTCAGACTGCTACCTTCTCCTCTGAAACTCATGCATTAGGATTTCTTCCATGCTGGCAATGGAAAACCAAGTCTAAGAAACATTAAACACAAAAAACTACGTTACAATAATGCCAAGGTTGAGTCATAAACCCATGAAAGCAAGGAAGTACTGAGTGAATCTTGCCTCAGCACCTCTAACTGAGCTATGCAGTGCCAAGGCATCGCAGGACCTCAGGTACAGGTGCTGTGCAACCTATAAAGGCACTTAAGACAAGTATGATGCTGCAGAACCAACGGTACCCGATACCAAGTGCTTCCACTCCTTCTCTCTCCTATAGGTAAAGGCAGTGAATTGTGCACTAAACTGGGCCGTGACACGGCCGAGGGTGGTACAAGCCCCGAACAGGGTGCCGCACAACCTAGTTAACTACGGGTCTGATTTAACGATGCTCTGCATTGGTAACAATTCCTTGCTTTTATGTATTTATGTCTCAACCATAACATTATTCTAATGTAACTGTTTGTGATTAATATCCTCCTCCTCCTCTGTTAAAAGAAAAAATGGAACAAAACAGAAGCAATAACCTTTTGCTTCACTTCAGCGCTGTTCCACCTCTTCTTCAGCATTATGCTGACATAACTTGTGTTGGGTTTTTGAATTTCACCACCTACTGTTATCATAACGTTTTTTTCTTGAAACACAGAAAGCTTCACTAGTGTTTTACCAATTCTTACATGGCATTTACTTGTTTTGAAACACACAGTACCTTACGTTTTTTCAGTCTAACCTCAAAAACAAAAAAAAGAGACTACAGATTTTGCCGCTCATGGCACTGCCAACTTTCAGGTGTAAAAAAGTCCCCCAAATTGACTTTAAATGATGAAGTTTGAAATAGAATCAGCACAGCTTTCTCTGCTTGCTAGTCCCCAGACAGACTTTCTTTGCAGGTTTGAAATTATGTAACCTAAAAGATGGAGCTTTCAAGAAAAGAAAAATAAATTAGAAAATCTTTTAAAAGCTGACAGCTATGAAGTTTGCCCTTAAATTTAGCAAATTCTAAAAACACCCTCCCTGCAAATCACAACAGCCTTATATTTTCCCTTTCCTTTTTAAAAATTGTTCTTGCAGAAATGGCAATTCCTGGTACTCTTCTTCCCACAGCAAAGCAACCCATGAAGGACTATGATGACTGCTTCAGTGCTATGTGTGCACTTTCAGAGAGATCCTTTTAAGTGAAATGGGTGTTCATTTGGGAAAATATATAATGTCTGCAGGCAAGAACATCTTTTGCCTGGCAGAGCTGAAAGGTGTTCCTCTAAACAGAATTACCCTGTATTTACACTTGTAATGAGATTTGCATCCAGCTCCATGCAGTTTAAGGTCTATATATAGTGCATGTATACTGCAAATACACAGAAACAGGCTATATTTTGTCCAACAGAATTCGACGCTTTCTGCTGTGTTCAAGATCTTAATGTACCAGGCCTGACCGGATTTGGACCGATCTCAGCTCAGTGCGATTTCAAATGGCTCAGATTTTAAATTCTGAATACAGACACTGAGAACGGGAACATAAATTCTGCCTTTAGAGTGCCAGTGGGGCTAAGTAGAAATGTTCTCCTTGAACTTGTTTAAGGCTAAATTGAAAAGGAACATTTTTGGTTACTATTACATTAGGCTAAAATATAGAAATGAGCCCTAATACTATCTAAATCTAATAAGAAAAAGCCATCTCTATTTCAAAATTTTCAAAGCATTCTCTATAAATGCATCACAGATCAATTTACATGGTACTTTTGCCAATAAGCAAAACGAAATCACAGGTTCCAATTGGCTTAACTCATATTGGAAAGTGCGAAAGCAAATGCTAGAAAATGAAATTACTGCAAACAAACTCCATTTTCTCCACTCAGGAGGGAATTTCAGGGAACATTTTATTGCCCTCAAATAGTATTTCTAAAGGCATCAATACACAATTCTATTTTCTCTTCCGAGTCCCCCCACACTTTATAACCTAATCCTCTATAAAGAAACTCACCAAATTTTCAAATAATATATTGGTTGTTGATATTACCTTGTGCACACATACACTGTATCAATTTTAGTAATTTTTCTCCATGAATCTTAGGAATAAAAAACTCAACAGTCACTGTCTGACACAAACAGATCTGGACCTACTACCCTTTGTCTCTGCAATTTACAATTCCAATTAAGTCTTTTTTTCTAAAATAAATGAATAAAAGCCATCAAAAAGGAGGTCATCTTGAGAAACAATTATACAGAAAGTAATTAAGCTAATCATAATTATCGCAGACAATGTCTCAGTGTTTTCATATACATGTATTTTCACACTGCAAGAGGCCAGTGAATGCTAAGGACAAGATGTTCCAGACAAAGTAAAATCTTTATTTAAAAGAGAAGCAAGTTTGGATATCAATTCTTCACTACTTACTGAACAAAATGAGTGATGAAAATGAATTATGAATGCAGAAGCCAGATCGAGATTCTGCCCCACATTTTTTTTTCTTCTTATGGACAGGGACCTTTATGAGAGCAGCAGAACTTTTTCTGTCCACAGGACTGACAAACACACCTCTATAAGGATACTTCCAGTACCTGCCTACCTACCTTCAGATAGATAAATAAATCAATCAGGAAGCACATGCAGTCACCAAAAACCTTCTCCTGTGTCCTTCCTCTCTGAACTTGTTCCCATTATTTGTTTTCTCATTTTTAAATGAAAGCCTTTGAGGCTTACAATGCACAAAGCAGTGAGCAGACGCTTCTCTCTACCTCGCAGCCTGGTAAAGACTCATCACTACTTCTGAGAAAAAAAAAAATCTCTCAAAATGCCTCTTTTTTTTCTTCTGTAACCCAGGAGGGTGGTCAGAGCATTTCTTACAAGAAGAAAAAAATCTCAAATACATGAACAATAAACTTCTGATGTGAGAATTCAATTTCTATAATACAGTATATTTTACATAACTCAAGTTTTATACACGTAATTGAAACCCTTCCTTTCAAAACTATGATTTTTGAGTTTGCTGTTGTTAAAAATAAAAAAAATACTGTGGCTCAGACTTAACTGATTACCAATACTTGTGCAATGTGAGTAAGTTCCCACTATGATAAGGAAAAAATAATAAGCAGGGACAGCAGTAACAGTAACAAGAAAAAGAAGCTGAAATAAAGAAGAAAAAAATACAGTACTTTTTAAATAACCTCAAAACAGTCAAAATATGGGCTGTTGTCTAAAAGCAAGATATTGGCTTTTCAATATCTCTGACAAAGTAACATTCTCCAGTGTGCTAAAGGAATTCATTGATTTTGAAACTTCACCCCGAAATCACGCTTTGTGCTTTTACTGGTAAACGTTTAAGTATAATAAGCAAGTTTAATTTTCACAGGTGTTTTAAAATGTATTTTTGGATGGTGATGCTTATGTTTATTAGGATTTTTTCCTCCCTTTTGTAAGACAGGAGAGGAGAAATTTGAAACCTGAACTAAACTCAGTTTCTAGAAGCAGACTGACATCCATCTGACAGCACTAGGTACGGAATTTCAGAACTACCTCCACAGTCCTTTCCTGAAATTTTTACACAGGATAAAAATCAAAGAGGAGGTACACAGAGAACACAAACAGAAATTACAGTCAACTAAAAACATTCAGGCATGTCTTTATGAACCTCCTTTATTATTGTTTGAATCTCACATTTAAATTTACTATTCTAAATAAACCTAAACATTCCATTATAGTCTTTCAAGATGAACTTGGATATCAGGAATCTCCTGAGCCCTGTAAGGAAATTCCTTTTAATAATCCAGACCACAGAGAGGTTTCTTAGCTACTAAAGGAGACAACTGAATCACTCCAGCTGTATCGTGTTATTACAAGGAACTGAATTCCGCTTATGCAAGGTTGTTTTTTTTCTAGCCACCTAGAATTGCCAGAGCAGAATGGCACATAACCTCAGACACCCTCCTTGCCAGTTTAAGCACACACAGTAATCACAGTAATCCCAAACACTGAAAGAAAAAAGGAGGAAAAAAACGACACATTAAAAGCCTGATAAAGGTCTAGAGTGGTAACTACAAAAATTGGTGCCAGGGTTTTCCAAGTTCCAAATCTCACCCCTGCTACTATTTCTTGCCACTTCCTCTCTTCTCCTTTGCAGACTTTCAATTACCAGATTATTCATATTACAGCATCCCCAGACCTCATAACAGAAGTACAGCTCATTGAATTTCAGTGGACAAACCTATGTACTGAAATCTCTCTTAGCTGTTCTTCCAAAGAAGGAAGGACAAAACAGATGAACAAAAAAACAGTGTATCTAAGATAAACTCCATTCTGCAACATAAAGAATTTGTGTGATTTGTGACAGAATTCAGGTGAAACTTGAAATTTTCCTATCCTTGTTACTATACTGGCTCTCTGCTGCAGCCATCTGTCCCTTATTAAGAGTAAGCACCTATGAAGGTAGTGAAATGTTTTTGACTTAAGTTAAATGTCTATGTGAGATTTATATTACCTGTATCTGTGCATTTGAATTTACAGTAGCATTTTGACAACATGCTACAAAATCTGTATGATAAGTCACTTGTACTTTCCTTCTGTGTATGCCAAGGATTGTGGCACATGAGTAAGTATTTCTCTGTAATTAAATGCTATCGTTAACTGTTGGGGCATGCAACACCTAGTGCGCTTTCTGCAAAGTAGGGTCTCTCGATGGACTCATTTTAGCCACCATCTCTAGACTTGGGGAGGGGTGTGGGGGATGTGGAAGAATGAAAATACTGTCATAAAATGGCACTATCAGCAGACCTTCAGTTTCGCTGAATAAAGCGTCAGCTATAGTTAATCAGAGAGGGTCATTAAGACAAAGCTCTAAGCAGCTATTTCAGTCACTTGCACAAAGGTAACAATTTATTTCTTATTTATACTCCTTTCTGCTAAGGTTTTGCCCTTTCACCTCAAAGGCAAGCATCATTGTTTTTACAGCTGGCTTCACGGAAGCATTTGTTTATGAATGGCTATATTGCTTCCACTATAACTGTACATACATCCTCTCCAGTAACTCACTCAAATGCCAGGACCCATTTTAACACAGATAGCCAGAGCTGTCAGTCATCAGAGCAGCAACTCTGCCTTCCTGGTCCCCGAGGCAGGCAAGCGACTGCCGCAGCAGGGCACCCCCTCAGCCATCCCTGCTCCAGCGATCCCTCCGCGCCTTTCACACTCCAGCTAATGGCTCGGGATTATAATTTACATCCAGGAGGCTGCAAACAGGCTTTTCCCTACAGCCCAACCAGTGCTAGCCTGGGCATTAAATCGCCAGAGGTTTTGTGAGGGGATGTTAGCCTCGGACCTTTATTCTCAGGGCCAGGGATATTGTTGGAGCCACTTTATTTTATTCCCAGTGACCAATGAAGCTTGCAGTGGGGACAGAGGAGAGCAGAAAGAAACAATTTCCCTACAATGCCCAGGAGACACCTGCGAGGAAATGCAGGAAACGTCACAGTTACCCCTCCAGCTTTTCTGCCCATCTCTCAGTAGCGAGGGCAAACACCAAACGCTGCTTCAGGAGTGAGGAGCCTTCAAAGTAATGGAGAGAACAGCACAGCTACAAGTAAGGAAATGTCAGTAATTTCTGCTATTTGCAGCTCTGTTTTAGAGTAAAATAGTCTGTGTTTCTGTGGCTGGTCACATTAAAAAAGGGAAAAAAAAAAAAGGGGCAACATTCAGGAGAAAAGGAGTTACTACACTCTGATACCCACCCAGCCTGGCCTGTAGTATTAAAGATTCTGGTTCATTAGAAAAGGTGTACGTAATTCCAAGGTCTTTAAAGTTCACTTATTGACAGTCACAGGAAATTCAAAGTACAGAGTGGTCCTGAGTTTTCATTTCTTAATTTGGTTAACTTGAGAAGAAATGGAGCTCTGGAAAAAACAGGTGAATCTCCCTCTTCTTTGTAGCCTCCATCCCCCCCTCAGTGGGATGTTATTTTGTTCTCTCCTGTGTTCCCTTCGCATCTCTTTGGCTCTCTCCTTACAGTGCTGTCCCCTGTCGTGCTGCTTTGTTCCTTCTCTACTAAATGTACCATCAATAGTAAGCGAGGGTTTGGTAACTGTCACCTCACAGCTGGGGTGCAGGATGAGAACAGAGAGACCAGAACAGCTCCGTGAAGTGAGGCACTGAAGTGACCTCAGCCTCCAAGCCATCTCATGCCTTGAGAAACTCAGCTCCTGAAGCTGTGGAAGGGCCACCACGAGCTGATCCATGCCTTTCTCAATGCCAAGACCGGCCCAGTGCCACAGCACATGGCAGCAGAGTGAGTCCAGCCTTGTGTCAGGGTTACCGAGAAAAGACTCTCCCCCTGTGGGTCCTGTAGCTACCCTATGGAGTGAGCACCCTTACTCACGCTGTCCTCCTCAGGATCACAAAGCAGGACAAAGATTACACAAATTCCTGTAGCTCTGGGAAAAGGGGGTCTCTTTTCTTCTCCAGTGGTACCAGATTGTCCATGAATAGAGCACCCATCCTCTGAAATCAGCAGACTCCCTAAACAGAGTCAAAAAAGATTTCCAGCTCTTCTAACAGGCATGAAAGGGATGAGTAGAAGAGGTGGAGCTGCACAGGTCTTTCTTTCGCAGCCCTTTTGTGCCAAGACACCTCGCCCCTGACACACAAAAAACACACAGGATTTTCCACGCCCAAATACCCAGGTTCAGGCCGCTGCAACAACAGGGTTAATTAACAAGCTGCGCAGGCTGGTTACAGCCAGCAAGCGGCAACGATCTAGTTCTCTTTAACAAAAAAAGAAGTCAGTAATTCTTGGAACGTTTATTAACCCCCTACTATAGGCAATTACTGTACGACAAAGGTCTGCCGATCTTGCATTAACATAAACTGCAGCATAGCAATGTCCACAACAGGGGGGATAAACACTAACATTTGATTTTTAAGCTTGACTCAACGCCCCCCCCCCCAGTCTGAGATTTTTAGCAGATCTTCACTCTCGCTGTCTGGCCTTGAAGAAAAACAATATCATTTCAAAACAAGCCAAAGAAGAAACGCAGGAAAGACTTTCCCTGAAATACTGCTTGGTAGCTCAGTTTAAGGTAATCTCACATGCTTCCTCACATGCAGAACCGAAAAGATAAAAGGGGGCGGGAAGCACAAAACCTCAAGATCATTCTGGCTGTCTGTTAGGTTCTGTAGTCACATACAACATTAACAACAACAGTGATGATTTAAAAAGAAAAAAGAAAAAAAAAAGCTTTGTAATAGACAGGACACTGCCAACCAGCTTTAAATTGAATTACACAGCCTGCTAATCTTTATGATGAAATAAAATTTCTTTGAACACTACACATTGTACTGAAATCTGCAGTGCTCTCTCCTCCCCGCTCCAACCTCTCCCTGCTCAAAGCAACTCCTCCACCCTGAAACCATTGTTCTTTCTAAGCGGGTATGTGATGTTCTACTAACAGAATGACTTCTTATTTTAATTAGACATCATTAAAATGGTGTGCAAGAGATAAAAATTCAGTAGAGGTGCTTTTGGACTTTGTATTTTTGATGCAGTATTTCAGTTTTAAGTGGCAAAAATAAATTGATGGCATACAAAGACAACATACTTTGCCTGCTTTCCACTGAAATCACTCTTGTATTATGATACATGGCTGCAGCAGCAATGCTGGAAGAAGAATTTGATGACAATGTCTATAAAACTTTCTATTTGGGTGGCATTACAAGCTTCATGCCTGGTCAATACAACAACCATAAATCTTTATTCTATTTTAAAGTGGATTTGCGGGAAAGAGGGAATTGAAAGGAAGAATTATTTTGGTTATTTTATAAATTTGTTTTGGTTATGGTTTGTTATTTGAAACCTGATCCAAGAAATGACTGAGCAATTATTGTGATTGAAAGTCTTGTCCAAGAATTGTGCAAGACTTTCCAGTGCTCCCTGGCTCCTTTCTTCCATTCAACATTACCAAATGAATGCAAGGTTTAAACATATAAAGAGCCACTCCATCCAGAAGAACATCATTCTCTTTGAAAGCACATTTCACCTGAGCCAAGTTTTCTAATGGCTGTCAAGTAACACCTTACTGTTTGGTTTGACTGATCAGGGCAGGCAGAGCACAACTTGGATAGAGTATGTTAGGTTGCATCTCTAGTAAGTTACCCACTAGAGTTTAGGGAAGAATCTCCAGGTTTCTCTGTACACCATTAACAGAGAGTAAAAACTTTCTTGTTGAATCCCTTGAGGAAAAGTTGCCAGGAGTAACAAGAAACAACTGATCAGGTAGAAATAAACTTACACTGCTCCTCATGCACAAATTTCACTTTAGTCAGTGGAAATTTTATTTCCTTGACCCTCATTTTTATACAATTCGTTCTTTTTTACCTTTGAAGTTATACTGCAAGGGGTCTGTTTTCCACAAAGCATCTGACTCGAAGCAGAGGATAAATCTGAATATGCTGCTATAATAACCACAGTACAAAAGCAGATTTTTGTACTTTTCCCCATTTTGTTTTCATATTTCACTGTAGACTGCTACAGCAGGAAGATGTTGTTTGCTTAGTACCAAAAATCCACATGGCTGTATTTTCCCTCTATTTTATAAATACAATAAAATGCAAAATTCAAATTACTTTTTATTCCTCTGAGAAGAGAAAAAAAAAATTTTGTATTAATATATCTTTTAAAAGTGTATGCAAATAAAAGCTGAGCACTGGTGATTAATTTAGTCAAGCCATATGGGAATTTAAAACTAAGTACAAATGAGAATTTAATAGTGACATTAAACACAGTTCAAGTTAGAAGAAAAGCAAAGGAAATATTCTGTAATAAAATCTAAATAACCTTGGAAGAAGTTTTTTTAGAACTTTACCATTAAGACAGAGTGAGATTCATATCCCAGAGAGAACTAAATAAGGAAAAGCAGCCCAACGAACACCCTGAACAAAAAAAAACCTTGAAGACGACTCTTGACTTCATTGTGTAGCACGTGGAAGCTTTTTAAAGAAATGGCAGCAACATGTTCCAAACTGGTAATGCCCAGCACCTGTTAGCAATGGGAATTAGTAAGCAAGCAGACACACCAGAACTGTCCGTACAGGCTCGCCAGGGCACCGTCAGGTCTCCATTATTCTCCAGTTCAGAGCATCTCTGAAGCAGTCAGCCAGCATGGTCTGCATCCTGCAAATCAGGCACAAGTCTCCAGGACCCGAGCAACAGCAGGATGCCACCACCAAGAGAAGAGCCAACTGCCTTCAGCAGCCAGCTCAATCTCTTTTTAGGTAAGTGTGTCCCATTCCAGCATCTGAAGCCTCCTCATCAGAGCCGCTCACATTAAACATAGCCGTTCTCAAAATTAGACTAATAGATTTTCCAGGGAGTTGCTTCCCTCTCTCCCAGAACAGCTGTGCAAGACTCACACACACTTACAGGATTAAAGCTACCTCAGCATTTTCTTTCACTTGCAATGAATGCATTTTTTTTCCAAGCACTGAGTTTTGTTCATCACAATGTTATTTTATGTTTAGTCAGTTATTCATTCTAGCTATAACAAGAAAAGCAATAGAGGGTTCAAAATATGCTCCAGATGGTAAAAGCACAAAGCATAAATAAATCAATTTATAAAAATAGGAAGAGATTTTGTTTTATTGCCATAATTTTACTTTAAAATATTCATAAGCTTCCTTCTGGCTTTAAATTAGTTCAGAATATACTTTAAGACAGTATCCCTCTGAATTTGGAGAAATTTAGAGCTTATTCATTTATTTTCATAAAGAAGTATCATGTCAGATGCTAAAAGAACTCACATCAGAAATACACTTTTAAGGAGTGAAAGTTCTCAAGAGCAAACACCTTGTCACAGTGAAACTGTTTGCAGCGCACATTAGCAAAAGGAACACATGCACACAAACCCCTAAATGAAATACGCCTGCAGAGGAGATGAAGCCTAGATAAAATGAGTGAATAACTGAGTCAGAGACTGAGAAAGAGCACAAGAGGAATGTGACCCTGAATTTTTAAACAGCGATAAGAGCTTGATCTCAGTATACACTATTTTGTTACAGGGTTGTTTTTTTTTTTCAGATTAAATTGTACTATCTTCAAGATCAAACATTATTTGAGCAGGCATCTGGCTTGCAGTTTTGGATATAATTTCAAGTTTCCACAGCACTAATGCTGAAATCTAAGTGTAAACTGGGACCAAGCATCTCTCCATACCACCAAGCGCAAAACCGTATTTCCAAGTGCTCTTTCCATGTTGTCATGTATTCCATGTAATTGCCAGCAATTCTTAAGCTGCTGTTTTCAATAACTACACATTTATACATAAATGAACTTTAGAAGAAATGACAATACGTTTCTGAGGACCACATCCATATATGCAGAGGGTAACAGGAAAACCTCCATGTTAAAATAGCATAATTCCTCTTGAATTCTCACTTTAAGTAATACGATGGAGAAACTACATCACAGAAAAGAAAAAAAGCTGAATATTTATTTTAGCTCTATTGGCAACATTTATACTGAAGTAGAGGATATATTACAGGTAAAAAATTAGTTGTTCCAGTAAAACCCATATGTGTTTGGCCACGAATCCATTCACAATGTTCCTCAAGTCATTATCCCACAGAAATGCTAAGAAAAATGCATTCAAAACAAAAGCAAGACATAAAATAAAAACGCATCATGAACCAGTCAAGTCCCTAATTTCCAGAACAACTCGTGAAAACCCTCACCGCACTCTACTCTCAGTTCCACAGACATTAACCAGCTGTTATGTCACCTACTGGATTTATTCCTATCTATCACTGCAGAATTTTGCCTAGTTTGTCCAGTAAGATGCCTATTGGAAAACTTGCAGGGGAAAAAAAAAAAAACAACAAAGAAACAAAAAATAAGAAACAAAGAAAAAGAGCACAGTAAGAGATAACCACTAGACAAAAATGAACAAAACTGGCTATTTGAGAAAAATTACTAAATCAGATGCAAATTATTCATACAAGTAAGGATATGCACAATCAGGCCCATTCTAATTGAGCACAATAAACATATCGTCACTCATTAAAGATCTATCTGCCTGAATTTATCTTTGCTTCCTCTTCATTTCTTACGAGTTATTCAATCACTTCCCATCATGCAGGAAAGGAAATATCGCACTATGAAGACAGAGCTATAATTAAATATTCCTGTTTTTCATTTCCCATATATGACTGAATGAGAAAGGATGGGAAAAATATGAACAGTGATAATAATAGTATGCTGAAACATTCAGTAAGAAATATACTGGGCATGGAAGAACATCTTAATTCTTCCACAGCGCGTAATGCCATGTTTACTGCAAGGTCAGTTAAGTTACCATAAGAGATTTTTAATGAAAACAATTATAAATTTAAAATAACTGTGTTTAAAGCATTTAACAGTCACTAAGGTCAAGTGATTACAGCAGTTACAAGACCCAAGGGACGTGTTCACACCAAAACAAAGTGAATAAATTACCTCAGCCAGTGTATGTAATCACTAAGTGACCACAGAGGTTACTCAATGTATAAGCCCAGACGACTTTCATGCAAAACCAATAATGAAAATTTATCAGCCAAAGGGAAAAAAGATGAGTAGAAGTTGCAAGAAGGGCTGAGAGGTAGGAGGAACAGGAAAGGGGTTGTGGAAAGCACATTCTGTGATTTGGGTACAGAGACAAGGAAAAAGGATGAATATTAGTGAAATAGATGGGTAAGATGCTGAACATTTTGCTCAGCTGATATACCCAGAGACGTGAAGGGATGAAAGGCTCACAAAATGAAAAATTGCAAGGTTTTATGTGTTCTCAGTCCTGTGTATCTCTGCCATACTTAAAACCCGGTGAAGTACAAGCCAGGCAGGGGGTCAGAATAATCCCGTTTTAACTTTTCATTTGGCTTTACTACCCAGAAAATTATAGACAGCTATTGTGCCCCAGTTAACCCATTAGATATTGCTAGTGGAGATGCAGGCCAGTTCTGTTACCACAGATCAGGTAAAAGAAGCTGCAGGATGAAGCCTAGCTTTGATCTCACTTCTCCCCCTCCAGGTATAAATGACAGGGATGCCTTGTCTGCGTTACTGCTTTACAACACAACTGCCAGTGGAGGAAACCATGCACACAGAAGACATGAAAACCCCTTCCTGTAAGGGCAGCGCTGCATTTGATGGGAGTCCTCGGTGCTCTGCTTTGGAATAAGGCTCCTACCAACTATGAGGAAAGAAGATGCCTCCCACTCTATGGCAGAGGAAGAAGGAATCCTGTTTGTTCCTGCCCGACACAGGTATGTAATTTTGTAAACTATTACACGTCATCACCTCCCAACCTTGAAGGTATTAACCTTCTAATATACACAGTAAATAGTAAAATCTGATTGCTCACATTTTGCAGACAGCAGCCTGAAATAAAGTGGCAAAAGGGCATGCCTGACTTCATTTTGATTCCAGAGGAGAGGATAGCATTGTCATATATATGAAAATGCAAGTGGGCTCTGTGCATGTAAACACAAACAAATACACAGAACCCAGAGAAGTTTTCTCTACACCTGAAATAATGAAAGCCTGAGCCTTACATAGACAGAGCTCCCTGTTCCAATGATACTGGCTGCCAGAGTGCAAAGCCTGCTTTCTCAGGGAAGTATCCTACTGACTCCTATAGGGACAATATACATGCTAAGAAAGCCCCATGGTAAAATAGTTTCTGCTGGAACAAGTTTTATTCAAAGTGCTGTAATTCTTTCTTTGCAAGTGTTAAACCAAGGGCCTATGTCATAAAGTAACATCATCACAAAATACCCATTAAATGCCAGGAATGCCAAGTGGCTGCCAATGCATCCCTACCAAAGGATGAACACGCTCTAGGAGCTTACTTGTTTTGGCTTGCAGCAGGGCTGAGTTAGCATTTTCCAACGCTACTAGACACAGGCTCTGGCTGTATCAAAACTGTACTTGTGAAATGACCCAAGGTCCAAAGAGGAACTCTGGTAACCAGATGCTGCTTTTAGAGTAGACTTTGGAGGTCTGTGCTCTTCAGAAACCGATTCTGTTCCTCGAGCTGACTGGTATGTGTAAAAACCGAACCTCAGTGTACAGCAGTGCTGCCTAGCTTCGATATGAGGATCAATGCTCAGCAGGACCACAACCACGCTGATCACTCCACGTGAAGCTATGCAGCCTCCACCGCCCTTACGATGCTTGTTCCTCCGCCTTCACAACACCAGCACTTACAGGTTATCGCAAAGAACATAGAAAAGCTGTGGAAGATGACTGCTACAGCATTTCTTCCCTCAACCTATGTACACATCCACCTACATCTCACACCACTTCTTTCCTGATCCTGCAATGACATTCCTAGAAAAATGATTGCTTCAAGACCATAAAATAAAGTACAGCTTTCTAGAAACAAGAACAATAAAAGTAAATCACAGTAACATGGCAGTATCTGGAAGCCCCAATTCCACAATAATAAAAACCAATAATAAAAAGAAGGAAAAACGTTCTTTAAAACCAGACTATGGAAATCAGAGGAGGTCAGGAAGAAGATAAAAAGAACAGTGTGGAGAAAATGCAAAGGAGGGTGCAAAGACAGAGAACGTGGAAACTCTTTTATTCAAAAATTCCTTTTGTAAACCCAAATGTTCCGCACTTTTCTCTTGAAGGGTCAGTCAAGGAATTCCAATGGAATACAATGCTATTAAAGGCATGTAGAGATGTGGCCATCATATAGTAGGCAAAGAGCATGCAGTGATGGAGGTAAAACATGATGACAGGGCAATGCTCCCCTTAAGTTTTTCAATAACACTGTAAATTAAATCTAACATTTCCTGAATATTATCTGCTCGAGTCACCTTCACCTCCAAGTATTTTCAGTGCAACTGGTGACACGGCAGTACACAGCCAGCCTTCCAGTGGCATTTATATCCAGAGCATCCTGCACAAGTTCTCCTCCTTCGTACCGGTTTTCGGCTGTTTCAACTTGCTTGCCCTCAACTGCAGCAAAACACTATCAAGGTACTGCTATCAAATACAGTCAATATGACAGGAGTTCTACGAAAAAGGCACCAAGTGTCTGCCTTCAAAGTTAAAATGCTCTAACTCAAAGTTAGAGTTGTGCCTCAAAGGGACCATCATGTGAATACCACTCCCAAAAAAATCTCCTCTTCTCAACAGTATTATTCGTTTTGCTATCCTGTGTTGCTGGAAGAACTTTCCTCATTTCCAACCATCTTGTAGCTTTCAGCACTGCTTTCAATTATGGTAAACCCAAAATACAGTGGGCAACAGTTTCTGCTGCGGATACAAAACCCCACAGCATCAACAAAGTGGATGCTGGATGCATTCGTATGTGGTGCCAGCACCCCCTTGGCGCACACAGGAGGCAAAACAGTTCTTACAGTCGAATGACAGAATTTTGTCCCCCCCAAGGTTAATGCAGAAATACAGCAAAGTCTCTAAATTTGTCTTAAATAACAGAATCATATTGAGGCTAGAAACAGCACATCACACGAAGACAAGTAAAGCAAGGGTGGGGGGCGGATTTTCAAGTGCTCTAATTCAATTAGGAGGCAATGACTGACACTTGGACAGGAGAGGTTAATTGGGGTCACCAAAACGCAGTAATTCCTTACCTAACCAGTCATTAAACTTCTTAACCTCTGAGGGCAGTCCCAGTTCGGTGAAATCGCCCGTGTGGAGAAGGATGTCCCCATAAGGCATCTGGATGCCATCTGTTCTGGAGTGTGTGTCTGAGACGCAGACAAATCGCGTGTGGCCCGCTGGTTTTGGAGTGTCATATGGGATAGGGTCGACCCTAAAGTAGACACATAAAGATCTCGTAACAGTTACAAGGTTAAAACCCTCACATCTATTATTTCAGATATCAACACAGATCTGTCTCTATATAGCACGCGCGCACACACACACACACACACACACACACACACACATCCATTTACACACCACGCTGAATGAAATGACTCTGTAATGCAACACCGCCCAATAGCCGGGAGGGACCACAGCGCTTCTCAAATACTTACCTGGAATGGCAAGGAGATAAAAAAACCACACAGGATGTGGCCAGTTTCCGATACTGAAGTTGATTATTAAACATTGGAGAAAATGGATTGGAGATTTTGAATACGGATCTATTTTTTTCTGTCACCTGCCTTATCCATGGACAGGTGCATGGGCAGTTAAGTAACAGGTCTCACAGGTGGGCCAGCAGCAGGGTCTCACTGGAGCTGAGCAGCTCACCATCTAATGTTTTCCATGGGCAAAGGCACTCCTACATATTCCAGCAGGAATATTTGCTTACACATCGTCAGACACATTCAGGACTGCACTGATGAAGCCTGGAAATAGCAAAACTGAGTTTCATGACACCTTTTTGCCCTGATACCAAATCCTGACCTCATCTTCCCAAAACCTGTAAAGTCAGGAACTGATGTGGTAGAGCACAAAGCAACCATAGATAAAACACTCTTTTATCTACAGACAACAATGTTAAAGTTTTTGTTCAATTGGCTATTTGCAAGCTATGTATGTTAAAACCAAAATTATATGCTGGCTCACATTAAGTGGGGGTTTTTGTTGGGTTGGCCAAAGTTATTTTAATAAATTTAAGCAAAACGGAGAGAAAAATAAGAGGGAAGAAAAGTTCTTTATGCATATTTAGTGGTTAAAAGTTCCAATTAGCAACACAGTAACTTAGAATACACAAGGAAACACATTGCCTACTTTGAAATAGTAATTATTTCTCTACAGAGTTACCATAGTTTGGCTGACTTAACTCCTCTGACATAGCCCAGAGTACCACACTGTAAATCAACATTTTAATAGCACGGTGTCTGGATTAACACGACAGAAAATCCCATCCAAACTCAACTTCAATCCATTCCACTGATGTGCCACCAACCATGGCTAGAGCTTAGCTTCAGCTAGAAATTTTGAGGTATGTAGGAGCTATGCCAGAATAATGGTCTGCTTACATCTCCAATCATCAGAGCAGTGCAGTGAAACCAAGCTCTCAGCACTTTTAAGCACCCAAAATAATGCTGTTCTAAGACTCAATGGAACAAACTGTCACAAAAGACATTAAAAAATCAGTGCCTGAAAACAAATTGAAAAGTAAACAGGTTTTATTGTTTTTTCTCTCCACACGAAAGGAGAAGCAAAACAAGTAACTAGTGCACATCCCCGTGAATCTTTTTTTTCCTGAAAACTCACAGCTGAGATTGTATCATCAGTAATAGAAAACAAAGCACAAATCCTAAGAAAATGCAGACTTTATTCACTAAACTTTATTTACTTTTTTTAGTAAGTAACTTTGTATTTGGTATTTATTATACACTGAACTTTGTTAAAACTTCCACCAGTGTCTTAACTTTGGCCCCCTATATGGGTGAGAAAGACCAACACTTCAGGAAGCAATTCAGTTCTCAGGAATTCACATCTCTAAGCTGGGGAGAAATCAAATTCAGTATGAACATGTACTGGTCTCCAACGGAAAAACGTCCACATGAACGCACTAACAGGATTTTAGTGAGTCTATTTTAGATTTGGCAGCCTGTTTACTAACACCTATAATTTTAGCATATGGGGGGGATATTGTTTGTTAGACTGCACTTTTGTAGATATCACAAGTAAATATTTCAAATCAAGCTATAATCATTGTAAGTACCGTACTTGCTTGACATGTTCCACTGAATTAATTTGCAAAATTCAGGAAAAATTCATCACCTAAGAAGATGTTTGATTTAGTATGGTCTTTCTCTTAAAGACAGGTTTTCCTGCAGGGTGGACTGGAGAGAAGTTTTTTTTCTTCTTGGTATTGCACCTCCTGTTCCATGCAAAGCACCAGGTACAATTAGTTGAGCCATACAACTGGTTACGACGACAGAAACCCACTGCAAATATCTGAACTCTGACAACCAATGAATTACTCTTCTCTGCAAGAGCTAGAAACTAATAAGGTTATTATTACAGAGTAGAACTCATTTACCCATTGAAATCACATTGGCAAGCTGGGCACAACCATAATTACAGGCCATAGCACTTTTCTATCTGATGTCTTCCTCCCAACTATGGAAGTTGAAACTTCCTCAAAACACATCACTGATTAAAAACAGGAGTTTCTGAATCAACATTTCCACACCTCCAAGTATGTTTACTCCAGATGACACAAAAAACAAACACCAACTTTCATCAGTACCGCATGCCTTGCTCAGTCTCTGCCTGAGCTATGACCAGCGGTGCCTGCCCGGTGTAGTCCGATGCCGTTCACACACAGCAGCTATGCTTTTGCTATTCTCTGCAGTTTCTTTCTACATCAACCCTGTTTTGCTTCAGGCAGTCCCTATTACAGTGTGACACCAAAATCTGGTTACAGATTTTTTTCTATTCATGCCATGACTGACTTACAGAAAATTCTATAATCAAAATTCATTAAGTTCCTGACACTTCTTTCTCCTCTTTACAAACGCTAAGATGTTGCCAATTAACCTTTTTTCCTACATCTTAGCTTAATTTCTTCTCTAATTATTTGAAAGCAAAATACTAAAGGTTATTGTGTTCAGCCCATCAGTTTATCTTACTCAAAATAGTCCTTCAGTAAAAACTTAACAAAAGGGGTGATGTTGCCAGTCCTAAAAGCTCAAGTTTTCTTTCCATCCATAGTTATGATATAGCAAACAGCAATGCAAGATCTTTCTTTTTCACTACATCACAAGAGGATTGGCCTCTCAACTTGTGAGGTCACCTATGGCAGTAGGTGAGGTGCTACCCTTTCAACACCTTTTGGTGATGCACTGCTCGCTAGCAGGCTTCTACCTGGGCTCTGCACATCACCATTCTCTGGGTGGTCTGCTCAGCTCACAGCCCAACACCGGGGTCCACACAGACTGGCATTTCTAAAAGCTCCATAACAGCTATGCATTTGACCCTCACTGCTACTCAGCAGGAGACAAAATAATTATTTCAGTCCCACTACTACCAGCTTCTGCTGAATCAGAGCACGTGCCTGAGAAATCCAACGTACTCCTCACCGTTTGCTCCAAACACAGTGCATCCAGCTAAATCTGACATTCTCCATCACCACCGATCCTTGATTTTTTTCAGTATTCTTGAGCTGGCAAACTGAAACTCCTGACAGATTATTTTAGCATTGCATTCAGAAAAACACAGTCATGAAAAGATGCAGTAAAAATTACTGCAGAACAATCAAACTTCACACGTTAGGATTAATACAGCAATCAGGAGATACAAACCAACCAACAAAATATTGAAGTATCAAAACAAAGGAGTATTTTTTTAGTCTTAAGCTTGTAAATTAATTTGGGCATCTAAGATACTGTATGCCTTAGAAAATCATGTACTTGGGTGTTTTTTCACAAGTCTGTGTAAGACCTGGGATGAAATCCCATAAGGCAGGTGAGCAATGACTGCTTTCTAAGATCATGACAGTAATGTAAGATCTGTCACATTTAATGCATTTATGACAAGGGTTTAGGAAGCAGAAGGGACAATGTAATTTTCATACACTTCTATAAGGACCTTGTTTATCAGATAATTACTTGGCTTTATTAAAGTGCCCTTACCATCAGCTGTTCTCAGTCAGAGTAAGAGTCCCTCAGGTACAAACCTCAAATTCAGAGATCCTCACACATTGCTGCAGCTGAATTAAGTGACAACATAACAGGCTCCAATCTGGCTTGCTCAGCTATCTCTGATCGTCATCCTTCTCCAAAACCACGGTTACCATGGCACTTCCAAGGCAGCAGGGCCACGTAAGTAAGCAAGCCAAGTGCTGCCCCTTGCACCACTGGCTGTGCACCCCATGCTGCTTCCAGGGACTGCAAAGAACTGGGAGTTGTAACCTGTCCTCATCCTTCAGGTGGCAAATTTTTTCATACCATCATTATGTTTTAAAAGCAGAGGCTAAGCAATTAAACAACAATCAGCCATACAGAAATTATCAAGGGGATTTTGACAGCGATGTACAAGACCCAAATTCAGAACCTGATGAAGGAGGAAAACACTGGGGCTCTCACATGCATGGGGAGGGGTGGGAGGAAGGGCTTGATTTAGGACATCACTCTACAGAGCGGACACGTTAGCTGTGGATTTCGGCCCAAACTCACAGTTACTCATAACGACATCTTATAAATCAGCAGCATTAAAAGCACCTCTGAGACAGAAAGGGCAGTGCAGCTCTCCAAGAGACATAGCTGCAGGCAGAATTACACTGGGGTCACGTTTTCAAAGAAAATTTAGAAAAGACACAGGCACCATTTTTTTCTGAAAGAAAGAAAGTTTTGATTCCAGAGGATAATTCTGCATGGGTGAGTTCGAATGCTGAAAATAGAGCACTCTGCCTGGGTTAGCTGGTCCTAGGGAATGCCTATGCTTACAGAGCTGAACCCACAGCCTTCTCACTTCCCTGCTCCCTGGGGTTTTGAGCTATGCAGACCCCAAATCCCCTCTTACAGCACAATTCCCCAGAAACCAATTCATCCCTGAAAACTAAATAAAAATCTTAAACATTAAGTCAGGAAGAATTTCCAGTTCCTAACATGGAATAAATCACTCTGATGAATGCAGCACTTATGCTGAACAAAACATTCACAGATGCACAGATATTTCCCACCCCCACTACCCCCATACAGAACCCAGCAACTCAAACCAGCACTAAGACCACTTACAGTACACAACTTTTTTAAAACTGTCTCTGTCGGCATGGCTACAGGTGAGTAAGTCGGCGGTCAGCACACAAGACCACATCATTTTACCCTTTCCAGCTCACCAGATGCACGAACAGTCCCATTCCACATGGATCCATGTCCTCCCCAGACTTTGTCCCGTTATATCCCGTCTTTTCATCTCTTAGTAATTTCTTCACTGGGTTGTATCTGTGACTGAATTTGGGGGTTTGCTTTTTACGACACCTAAATTAGTATTCATTATAGACTAATTTAAGCACAGACCTGAAGCCTGTATACCACATAAAATCTCTACATGTTTTTGCACTTACTACTTTGGGAATACAGTAACTATTCTATATTAGCAGCCCATCTATATTGCTAGCTTTAAAAAGAACCCACCTACTCGCATACTTCCTATGTACAGTCACCAGTTTTATTTATTTACAGTTTAGCTTCCTCTTGCAAAATCGTCATAGTCCTCCTGCTACTCTTAATCTCAAAATTTGTAAACCAAAAGAGCCAGTTAGTTTGATAGATTTATTCTAGGTTTAAAATACAAGCATTTTCTGCAAAAAACACTTTAAAATGCTTGTGTTTAAGTGCTGTTAGTTCCCCTTCCTCAACTAAGGCAACAAAAGATAATATTATTGAAACTGGAAAACAAAACCCCTGTATTTTCTACATATTCATATTTTTCTCCCTTTGAATTCATACCTCTTCTTCCACACATGCTCCCTTTTGCACGGGAAGTTCAAGAGAAGAGACTAAAGGGAAATTCTGGAAAAACCCGTCACCCTGCTTCAAGTATTTGTTAGCGTAACCAAATTTCACAGCCTTGTTATATTGTGATTTTGGCGCTGTTTTTTTATTCCTTCTCCTTGAGACAGTCGCAAGTCCTGGAATTGAGCAACCAGGTGAGAACCATGGCTTAATTATTTTTGTGAAAATATATCAAGGGGTCTTTCAGTTGAAGAAAAATGCATCAAATGCATCTGTACACCCTGCAGATGTGGAAGAAATGGAATGAAAGTAAGAGGTGTGTGATTGTTCTAATTTAAAAAGAAAAAATCCATGAGGCCAACTACACAATTTTAGAACTAGTTTTTAATGCCACACACCAGAAGGACTGTATTCAAAACCAAACTGCAAACGTCTACATTTTTGTTTCAAAATTTTACATCTGAATTTAAAAACTTGGGCTCATAGCAGTGTCATGTCTTTCAGTTGAGCAGGCTGACACAAACATCAATACACTACTGAAAATTCCATACACAATCAGATTAAAACCCAAAACACCAGCATTAACTGCAGAGCAGACACAGTGCCCCTGTTCTTCATCAGAACTTACCCAAAATCTTTGGAGCTGCTTCACTGCCCCAAAGCTACAAGGAGTAGAATTCTCCATGCCACACCTGCTCTGGGTGCCGTTCCCCAAATTTTTAAGGCAGCTTAGAAGATCCCACACGTGCTACCCATCTGCGACACCCCTCAGCCGGCCGGGCAGAACAAGCGCATCCCCTTGACCACCATGACGAAACACCAGCAAAAGGGCCACTGCTGGGCACGCACTGGAGCCAATGGCACATGATCAGCATTTGCAGCCATAGATCACAATCCTAAATGAAATGCCACAAGAAGATGGCCCAGTGAGAGGAGTTTATAAAAAGGAGAACAAAGTACACGTCTGAACAAGGGCGAGGGAGTGAAGGAGAATCCCACACCCAACAGATTTCACAGAATCACTGAATCATTTAGGTGGGAAAAGACCTTTAAGATCATTGAGTCCAACCATAAACCCAGTGCTGCCAAGTCTACCATTAACCATGTCCCTAAGCACCACATCTACACATCTTTTAAATAGTTCCAAGGATGGTGACTTGACCACTTCCCTGGTCGGACTGTTCCCATGATTAACAACCCTTTTGTTAAAGAAATCTTTCCTAAAATCCAATCTAAACCTTCCCTAGTGCAACTTGAGGCCATTTCTTCCTGTCCTTTCATTTTCTTGCCTCAGAAATCCTAGTACCCCTGAGTAAAGCCAGACACACAGGTTACCATGGCTTTCCTGAGCCAACAGAACAGTAAACAAAGTGGAGAAAAATCCAGGTGTTGTGCGAACACTGCAACAGAGCTCCCATCAGTCAAGTATCATCACTTTGTAACTTCAACTTAAAAACGCCGAAGAACTGGAGTCTCAAACATTATTGAAGCTGCACTATTATGCAAAACGGTTTAGCATACAGTTTAACTCCTCAGTATTTATAACTCATCTGCTGATCTTGCAAGGGAAACTACAAAATCTTTGATAAAGAGGACGGGCAGGTTATCTGATCGCTTTGTACCCTCCAATGAAAGATGGACTGTTTGCAATTCCTTACAGCATAAATTCTGCGTATCATACAGATATCCAGACATCTCCAGCCAGAAAAATATATACATGCACATATACAGAGCCGATTTTGTGATACAACACATGCTGAATGACACAAAGCCAAATACTCATTTCCTCTCAATAAACACAATGCATGTCAAAATACAGCATTGCTTTAGTTGGCTGCTGTCACCCATTAATTGTTTAAATCATACATATTAGCCCTTTTGTTAACTTGACTCCATCTTCCAATACGGTCAAACACCAAGAAAACATCTGCATACTTCCCTGACTAAAAAGAAAAGGATGCAAATACCTTTCACCACTCTTCACTGGTAGGTGCTATTTATACAAGCATACGTATCTATGAACAGACTACCCCACATCAGCTAGAAAACCACACCTCTTCTGGAAACCTCCATGTACATGTGTCACCCATCAAAACTTGAGAGTTCTGGAAACTGTAAAACAGAGGTCTGATATTTATTTCAGAAGTGGCATTAATTGTGTCTCTGTGCAATGTGGAAAAAAAAAATAAATTACATTTACAAACCCACAGGAGGATTCAATGCACCACTCAGCAGCTTACTGCTAACGTTCCCAACAATTATAGCTGCAGGGAAATGATGGATCTTTTTATTACAGGTTTTGGAGTTGTTTTACTTCCAGTGAGATTTATGAGATTAAACAGAAAAGACCTATATTATCCACTGTCATCATTCAGGCAAACTTAGAAAAGCCTCCTTTAAAAGGAATTTATAATAATACATCTTTGCAGCCCACTATAAACCTCAGACAATTAAGAGTCCAAACTCTGGTTTTATTACTGACCAGAATCTGGAATTAACCAAAAGAGGTAAAACCCAGATTTTTCTAGGGTTCTTTGGCAGCAAACAGTCATCTCATCTTTTATTTCTGAAGTACATAACCTCCCTTGATATCAGTAAGAATTCAGAAACTGAACTGCTTGAGCGGCTTTGAAAATTCTATTAATCATCGCTTTGCAGGCAAAATTTCCTTTTAGTCAACAAAGTTTGTGTGTAAGTGGCTTTCTAAAGGCTAGAGAATCAAAACAGGTCTGAAAACAGTATCAACACCAGTATAGGCATCACTCTAAGGCCCAGGCAAAAGTTTCTCCTTTAAATAAAAAAGAAAATTACCTTTTTTATGCTCATATGGTTTCAATTAAAAGTCATTAAGAAGCACTTTTCCCCACATTCTTTTGTTGTTAGGAGACTGCTATAAATTATGCCTTCCCCCTACCCTGAAAGACTCATTTGCTGATAAAACCACACCTATTAGGAAGATGATCAATAAGCTCTCCATACCAAAGGCAGATTTTTATTTACACTACAAGCTGTAAAAACACCAACTCAATATGCTTAGAAAGTATACTCTGACAGCCCAAACCTCAAAGAGAAGCAAATTTTTATGCCATTTTAATTTAAGGGCAAGGTCTGAAAAATACACATTTATGTATCTCACCAAGAGTGAGGCTAAATTAATGTGTGGCAGCTCTCCAATTACTTCAAACGCATGCATCTAAAACGGGACAGGTTTACTTCTCGTGTGGAAACCACTGGAGCAAGGGCTAAAGCCTTCTCTGTAACCAAATTTCTTCAAAATTGTAATGCAAAAAAACCCCAAACAACCAATCCCAAAACAAAGTGAAGCCCATCTCCAGGATAGATTATATGTAATTGGTTTTATCTCTAACTTTACGTATCAAAAAAGCTGTCTTTCTCAGAAATTAGGATGATATCGATCAGAGGAACAAATGTAGAAAACTAATAAGATGACTTACCATCACAAGGTTATAAGTATGTATTTATACTCCACTTTTGATGCCCATTTGTATTATGAATGAAATCTGGAGTGTCCTAAAATGTGCAAAATTCATCACAACTCAGTACTTTCTTTCTTGGACATGATAAATTCAGCAATTAGACAACAACTGAAGGCACACAAAATTCTGAGAACTGGTTATCTTTTAGAATTTACTACCAAATCTAAAAACCAATCTTCATGTTTCAGAAACAAATACTCAGTGCTTACACACCCACAGGATCAAGCTTAGTGTTTGCTGAGAAACATGTGGCAGTGGCTCAGGGCTTTTTTTTCCCCAAATATTTGTTTGGTCTAAAGTACAGTAACCACTCAGAATTTCAGTGACTTTCAGTCAGGAAATACAAGTGGTGTTCTTTAAGGTAAGTATAGAGTACAAGTAAGAAACTCTGCACTTACCCTGCTCAATCATTTTACTTTCTGACCTGAAGGCATCACCCTCTCCAGGGATGAGATGCAACTCAACCTCCATGCAGGCAAAGTGTTAGCCCTCTCCTAAACAGAGTGCTAATCTTGAGTCTATCTGCTGTTCTGCCTCATGATTTGGCTTGCATGGGATTGATGAAACGGACTCCAAAAAACCTGTTTAGAGGAAGGCCATTTTGTGCTGAGCAAACACCACCAGTTCCCATTTTTAAGTTACTAAGGGCACAGAGAGCCATCAACATGCCTATGAAATTGTCACTGATGTTAGTAGGAGGTCGGTGAACAAACAGAGCGGAACACACAACTCAAATAAAAAGAAATTTCCCAGTATTCATGTAGCATCAGATACTATTTTAAGGCAGTAAACTGGCAAGCGCTGTATGCTACCTACAAAATCCACCTGCAGATATGAACCAGCACAAAGATCTGTCTCCACTGGGATGTATATTCTCTACCCCATCTAAGGTCTAACAGACTTTTTGAAGGTATCAGTAATAAAATGCTTCCCATCAAAATCTGGGCATTTAACACTATTTTCCTACTAAGTAAAACTCTTCGTAATAGCTACGCTGTCTTAAAAGGCCTTTTGCCATTCAGTCTCATGCCTGTGAATTATTTTAGCCCTTGTCAAAGGTTTCAGCCTCTAGCTCTAAAGGTTTAAGAAGCTTTCTGCGGGGAAGATGATAAAAGACAGCAATTTAGCTCTCCAACTAAAGTTAAGTCCTTCTTTCTAATAGCAACAGATAGAGGAGATTATTAATTACCTTCTACCAACACCAAAACACAGGTTCCTACTCAGCAGCCAGGTTACCAAAAAGTTCAGTTCCTTAAGGTGGTTCACTGAAATTCTGTAAGCTTTCATGCTGTACCACCACACAGCTGGCCCAGTATTGCCATCCTCCTGGAAAATCCACTGCCACAGATTTTGACACCAGTCATCTTAAGCTCTACGTGAATTCTAGGGTTAGACTGGCAAGAGATCCAAATCAGTCTTGGGATGCATAAAAAAAACAGATACTGATTTACTTAGGACAATTTTCTTTGAAGTAGGGGATAAAAATTAACAAAACCAAGGTTCTGCTTTAGGTATGCTCTCGACCCTTTACAGTAGCTTTGCTGGTGACACGGAAACATAGAAGTTGAATTAAGGCATCTACCAGAGAGAATTCTGCACTTATTATCTATCTTTTCCCCTTCTAGTGCAATTGTCTTCGTTACAGCTACCACTGTCTCCCTGACACACACGTCTAACATGAAACCCAGTTGCAGACAGTACTGGATTCAATCAACAAAACACTGCAATTCCTTGGTGACTGGACTCTACTGGAGAGGGCTGTAGCAGGCTGCACCACAGATACTGAATGCAGGTTCCTTTATTTGTAAAAGATTGTGCCAAATACATTCCCAGCTAAAAAGATTTTACCAGATAGCTTTCTCCTCCTTTTCTCTCTCTTCAGTATTAAACAACTTATGACAAGGAAACCGCAGGTCAAATAGTATACATTCCACAATATTTCAAGATACAAACATTAGTCTGAGGGAGAAAAAGCTTGGTAGATAAAGCTACAGGGAGAGAAATAAAATCTCATGGCTACACTAGCAGAACACTGCACGACTGTAGCTTCAGCTGGAGACACTCCTGAGAAACGCACAATGCATTCTGACTTACTTTGCCCCTTTTATTTTCTTTTTCAAATCTTGTTCATTAATCAGTGGTCTCCTACACCTTCTCTTAACCAATGAGTACTACATGCCAGAGGCTGCAGAACTCAGCACCGATGCCTTCTTGCAGAATACTTTAAAGATCTTGCAGATAAAGCCCAGGACGGAATATTTTTGCTGCACCATCACTATAACTTGTCTGTGGCATTTATTTGACACACATCACATTTAGGCAGTATTATGAGAAGCACTGCTGTATATACAGGAGGTTTTATCAATAATGTAGTTAACAGGCAGAGGGTTTGCGGGCAAGCACAGCATTATAGGTAATCTAGGAACACTTTTGTTTTGCTTATATTTCTATCATAAAAAATAATGCTTAAAAAGTCCTCAGTGAGACTACCTGGGACATTCATATTTATCAGAATTGTTACTGACTTCTGCAGTTAGCAATTATTCTTACTGTGTTAAACCATTTATTTCCAAATATGTATCCCCAAAAATCAAATAAATCTAAAAATGAATTATAGTCAAGATAGAAAACTACCTCAGGGATACTTTTAGAAAACTCCATTAAAAAATGCATTTCCTTCTACTTCTATGCCAGTAACAAAGGCAGGGGAAACGAGGGAAGAACAGAATCATTCTGATTTCAATATTATCTACAAATCAATTCCAAAGGCAAATAAACTGAAACCACGCCATGTGCAGCTTCTGCATGTGAACAGCAGTAATGTATCATCACATGTGACTCGGTGGTTGCAGCTAATCATATAAACTGACTTAGTAATCACTTAATATGCAACAGAACACAAGACCTAAAACTAGCTGCTTTCCAAATCCATATGCTGAACACCATCAAAATTTTGGTTCACGTGGCAGATGTGTAAGTGCACCGCAGAAAGTAATTTCTATGCCAAATACAAAAAGCAAACATTTTGTAGCTTTGAAATTTAGAGAAAGGATATCGCCCTGAAAAGCTCCAGGAAGGCTGGAAAACAAGCTGCACCACATAACGTTTTACGATACAAAATGAGATGCGGGCAATGTAATTTCACTTCCGTGATGCAGTCACAAGCGATGCAAATGCAATCGCACTGATTACACTTCAAAACAAAAGAGGGAATTTCATTACTGCCACCAATGCATTCGGCGTAGAAATTATGAAACGTCCTGTCGGCAGCAGAACGAATAGAAACCATCACTTCACGTTTAGATGGGAATAACCAAGCTGGGTGAAATTCATCCTGCTGCTGAAGGTGCTGGTAAGGCATGAACTGAGTAACGCGACGTTTAAGCTCAGTCAGCGGTATACACGTTTAAGCTCACAAAGTCAGTGGTATGTAAGGCCTCATGCACAAAGATGAATTCCACCAAACTTGTCACTAATAAGCTGAAGTCAAAGAAATCATACTTCAGATCCTCTAAACCACGAGTTAAAAAAACATCGAGCTAAACTAAGAAAACCCTGCAGAAAACAACCCCACATATTTTTATGCAAAATAATCTTTTTCATAGTTTTTATTTATCACCTGGTTTCTCCAAGCTTGAGAGTAAGAGGAGGGTACTCTGAATTAAGACAGGCTGTGTGAATTAAAAGTACCCCAGCTTTTCTCATATGACTCCCCAGTGACTTTTTCTTATATGACTCCCTATTCGTATTTATTAGGCACAGCCCTGTGTTCTGATTTAGCTTAAGTACTTTTCCTAGAGAACACGAGTTGCCACACCAAGAGGAATTTCAGAGCACCAGTGCAGAACAGCCTTTTCTGTAGGAAAAGTTTCCCTATATGGATACACACTTAGTCTTCGTTTTCATCTTCATAGTCCTCTTAGTACTTAAAAGGAAAAGAAACTGAAATGCTTTTAATATCTATTCTGATAATAAGAACTTAAGGAAAGCTTCAGCTACTTGAAAATTCAGAGTCAAACTGACAAATCCAAAACACATCAATTCCTGGAGTACCAGGGTGCACCCACTGCCAGATATACTAAGGTGGGTGGGTTGTTAGTTGTTGGGTTTGGGTTTTTTACCAAACAAAACCATTTTGTCTTTGATTATGTGTAAGATTGCACACACCTGCCCATCCACAGTATTTTTCTCAGCATGTAAATGAAACACCAGTTCTTTTCCCTGTCATTACAGAGCAGAAAAAGGTACCTTCCAGGGACAGACTATGACAGAATTCTCCAACAGCTCTGCAAGGCTATGGGGAATTGCAAATTAAGAGGGGGAAAACAAAAAGTTTTTATGAGTTTTCAGAAAAAAAAATTACTAAACATTCTGTAAAAGTAACTATCCCAGCACCTTTGACATGCTTGTCATTATTAGGGTATTTTCTAAGTAAGGAAACAGGCTAATTCACTAAGTAAACCTGGGAACAGCTGTCTTAACCATTTCTTTACATCTGGATCTATTTGTTTTTGAGTTTTCTTTAAATTTCTGCATTCTGGCATTGCCACTGAAATTTCCAGTTGGACAGCACAAAGGGCTTGTGCTCGTGTTTGCTGAAGTCAGTAGAGTCAGAGTTCACAGTGACTGTAATGGTACAGGAATGTGAGCTGAGCAAAACTCCTTTGCTCACATCAATACCCTAACAGTCATCTATATTAAACAAAATTAGCAGTTAAGATTTTCAGTTCTTTGACTGAAGTGACTAATTTCCTGCAACCTTTCTCCTCCTTCCTCCCTCCAAACATCTTGGCAATCAAGAACAGACTTACAGACTGTTTCAAAACGAACAGTGCCCTGAAGGGCAAAACTGGCAAGATGCTTTGGTCTGTTCCAGATAATCCCTTCTGCAACTGCTTAGTCCGCCTCATTCTACTCTGCTGGTTTGCACTGGCTTATGAAATCCTGAGCTCCTTCATTTTCTGCAGACTGTGAAGGCTTGAGACTAGACTAAACTATACCTCTCATGGGCAGAACTGGCTCCTCCTAGAATTAAGAGGCTCTGGTCAATCTGCCTTCTCAACTTCTCCTCAAGAATGGCTTTGTGTGCAGGCTGCAGTAGAAACTACATGGTAACATGCTCAGAGGCTTTCCAGCAGCAACTACTTTTACATGAGAACTCATCTCTAGCACTTGCTTTTTTTCCATTGGTATTACCTACAGTAACAAGGATCACGACTATTTCCCTCCTTGTCAAGTAATATCTTAGATTTTTTAAATAATGATCATCCTTATCTGGTGAAGCGAGTATCACGCAGTTCCAAAGAGCTTTACTCATCTCACCCACACAAACGACGTTTTTTTGTCTGAAATACTGCCATCTCCCCAAAGACCGTTCCTCACCGACACAATACCCTGCTGCACTACAGTTTGATAGCTGCATACCCCTTACAGCACAGCTTACAAGATGACGGCAAATACAATGTCACTTAACAAGCACAGGTGTATACTGCTTGTAAAATAGCTAATTAAAGAAGCTGACAACCCCTTCCCTATTGATCAGTGGCATTCACCATGTCAAAATATCAGTCCTTGGAAGCCACATTCTCTCTGCACGCACAGACCCAACACCATCCAGTAAGTCCTTCTGCCCTTGACCCTCACTAAATAACCATGCCCAGAGAACAGCCCCAATTACAGACTTGCCACAGAACTACTCCTCCATGTGAGGTGACCTGCCAAGTGTACGCACCATCACCCCAAGACGTCAGCAGGCAGGGGTATGCCTAGCAGCGCTCAACTTAGACAAGCCAACTATCCAAAGGGAATCTAACCTCACAGGAATTTAACAAGGTCTCTGACTCATGGCATGTGCCACTCACTTTTCATTCCCAGCCTGGTGGCAAAAATGCAATTCCAATCCAAGCGTGATGGGTACATGCATATATGTGGAGGGACAACTGCAGTATGGCACAAAAGGAATTCAACCCTGGGACATTAAGTATGGCCTGCCACCCGTTTAACAAGATGTCAGCGCTGCACGCTGAGGGTAACACAATGAACAGCCACTTTTATATTCTGAAGTAAGTGTAAGGAAGCACTGTTCCCTGGGTAAACTCTGCTGCAATTTTTCACACCGCTGAGCAATACAGAGGAAACTACAAGCCACGAAGACCTGTTGTCTCCTGGATTTGCCTGCAATTATCTGTGTGTCTCTCTCACAAGGGTCCCACCAAGCTCTGACTCATGGAAGATAACAACTTGGATCAGGAAGCCTGTCAAGATGATTGTCTCTACCATCCATCCCATTCACATATCTGGGAAGGACCACTATTTGTAAGCTAAGGGTGAAAAATACACAGACAGGGACTTGGCCCTCCTTAAAAGGGACGATGTCAAAGGTGAGTTTGTCAAAGCTGTTTCACAGGTCAGGAAAAATAGAAAAAGGGCCTTCCTACTCTCCCACTAACACAGAAGCTATATGCAAGCCTGTAGAGAGGTGCCTGGTCACATCCTTCCAACTACTCCTTGTTTCCAGGCCTGGGTTCAGCCAAACTTCTCCCCAACCCCACTGGCAGTGCCCCTGCACTAGCCATGGCCTGGAGCCAGTACTGCAAGTCAAGACTTCACATTCAGGCATGGCAGTGTAGAAGAGAGTATTCGCAGGACAGCCATGCAGACCTAGACCTAGGTCCAGTTGTTCTCCTGTGCTCACCTTGGCACTTTGGATAGCGTGACCGCTGACCTTGACTAGCCCTGGAGGTTTCATGCCTCCTCCACAACCTGACCAAGCTCACCAGTACAAGCCCAAGAGAAGCAGAGAAGCACCAGGGCATGGCAGGAGTGAAGGCAGGCTGCTCCTTTCAGCAGAAGCTGAAACATGTTAAGTGTTCCTTTTTTTCCTTCCTATCAAGACAAAACCAAGAAACTCCTTGGTCTGAATGAGAGTTTTCTCTATTTCCAGACACAGTTTTATCTTGTATCGTATGTTTGCCTTCTAGGTGTCTCCTTTTGTTAGAGACTAGGCCTGGATAGAAAACAGACATCCTAAACAGAAAAATTAAAAGCAAATAAACAAAATTAATGAAGAAAAAAAGAAAAACCTTTAAATTTAATACACCAAGGTAACAAGAGCCCTCACTGAACTTACTTTATATAATGCTAAGGGGCTGTATTTCACAACCTTCACACCATTCTCTCCCAAAATATCAGTCCTAACCATCAATGAATGCTTTTTTGTTTATCGCCCTTGAACAAAATTGTGTCCTGACACGGTGTCATGTGTTTGTTTGAACTCTATAAGCAGCAAGTGACCATGCTGTATGTGAAACAAGCGCTACGCTCTGCTCAGTTTTACAGACTGCTTTTTTCTTTTTTGTTTTCCTACAACCACTTGATTTTTTCCTGGGGGACACACTGACATGAATGCCACATTAACTGCCAACTCTATGAGAAGAACATTTCAATCACCCATTACAACTAAGAATCAGACCTCTACAGTCCAACAGCCAGATGCTGCTTCATGCCCTTCCAGTAACCCTGCAGCATGGCTATCACTGCCACTTCTTATCTTATCGCAGTTTCAAACATTGTCTGCTGTGGTCAGACAAAGAGCCAGACCTAAACAATGACATTAAATGAAGACTTCCTCCCAACGCAGTCTTGAACTTCTAATGCAACTGATCAATCCACAAGATAACAAACCATGTTGGGGTTTTACAGGCTTCAACACAGAAGTCAAGAGAATTTTAATAGGAACCAAGCTTCTAGACATGAGCAAAGCAGTATTATTGTGTGCAAGCATTCTCTCAGGGCAACAGGTAAGCACCAACTATATGTTTAAGTACATACTACATTCATGTAAAAACAAATATAGACCATGTGGGGTTTTTGGATCCTTTGTTTTTAATGACAGGGAGATCAAATTCTCCTGTTACACCTGGGGAACAGAAAAATAAAAATTAAAGGAGACTCTTTGGCTCATTAGATTTTAAAAGGCAGCTGAAGTGGCTGGGAGTTTTCCAGAGTAAAGAACTCAATGTTTTTTAATTTCATTAAAATTCAGACAACTCTGCACTAAAAAGTGATGTCAGCTAGAGAAAATTATTTTTGCAATGTTTTTCTAACAGTAAAAGATGCGGTACATATGGAACACAACAGAAAGCTAAGCCCAGGAAGGATCAGACCTTTTGCTTCCATGGTTCTTCTCCATCTGGCTGCTTGCTGTCAGGAGTACAACCTTTTTTTACCAACATAATCTGCATCCTCATTAGGTGGATCTGTTAACATGATTAACATTAGAACTTCAGCAAACTTCACTAAAATAGATTTGGCCTCTGTTCAGACTAACTGCCCTTTCTTCCAGGGGAGGCACAGGTAGGAGCTCTAAATGAGGATTAAGGGGTTTCAAGGAGAGAAGTGCATCTTATCTAAGGCATCATGTAACAAAAAACATTCATCCTATCCTCCCAGTATGAAGCAGGACCATGCTCACTGCTGACAGCTCTCCAGGTGCCTCAGTACCAGAGAAGGTCCAGATGTCCTCTCCTACAATTCAAACCAGGCAAGTCTGTTCAACCCTTGCACCCACTCCCTGTGGCAACTTCAGGAGCACAGCTGGCAGCCCAGCACTCTCCATGCTTTGTAGCACTACTCTGGCCCCGCAGAAAGCCAGGCTGAAGCTCCCACCAACTGTAGCTTTGAACAAGAGTGGGGAATTCTTTACATCTTGTTTGGAAATTCACGAAAGTCTCATGCAGGTTCTAGCTTTGCAATTCACCTACACACTGAACACTAAACCATCCAACTCCGTAAGACACAAACCCACAACTTCATAGCTTTCACAGCCCTCATAAAACCACAGCTTCACACACTCGTTATCATTATGAATTTAACAAGCAGTGGCTTAAACCAGCTCTCAAACCACACTTTGCAGTGAAGTTAGTTTGAGCTGCTTGAAGCAGCCCCAGGTTGCTCTGTGAAACCACAGTGCAAGCCGGGTTGCTGACCCGTTCAGGAGTTTAACACCGCATCTTAAGACAGTGGCGGACTTTGACCAGGTGTGCAAGTGAATGCTTTCCCAGCTTGGCTTCATCAGCGATTAAACCATACAAATAAAGGCAGAAATACCACAAAAGGGAAAATAAATACATAAATAAATAAAATAACTTCCCCTTTTTAGCAGTACACCTCAATTTAGGAAAATATTCCACTGAAACCTGTGACAAAACGTCCATGCACAGAGGTTGCACTTCAAGATTTCAAAACATTTCCCCAGCAACAACTACAGTCTGCCTTTCCATTGTGTACCGTGGGGTAGGTAGCTCGGTGAAAGCACAAGTTATTGAAGCTCTACCCTCTTACTACTATTTTCATAAACATTTAGGTCTAGTGCTGCAGAGCAGCATCACAGAAAGCTCCTTCAAGATTCAACTCCAAGAGTCAGGAGCAGCCCCTTTTAAGGAGAAGAATGAGAAAGCAAGTAAAGCTGTTGATACAGCAAGTTTTCTACACGCTATTCCTCTAAAAACGTAAGCACTGCAGAACCTTAAAAGTCCTTTTCAGATGTCACGTCACTACCAACAGCTAATATAAGAGGAAGTTTTAAGTCAAATAGTGTATGAGCCAAAACAACACCGATAAATAGCAAACTTGCCAGGCTTAGCATAAAAATGAAACATGGTAATGAAACGTAGTGCAGCGTGTTCATAGCATGTGCAGTCTAGAATCATGCATAATGTAACAGTGCAACTGCTAACAGCAGGCTCATAGAAGATAATTTACACTTGTTTTTACGGACATGAGGAACTGATCTTTGAAGTCGTCCCTAATGAGATTCTGCTTGGCCCTAACAGCATCCTGAGAGAATGTGCTGGTTTTCTCCTCTGCATCCTGTGCATGTTTATAATGCAGGATCCAGACCTATTTAAATTGCACATGTGGACTGGTGTCCCCCCCACGCCATCACAAAGTCACATCCTCACAGTGGGGGAAATACCTACTAAAAATGTCTCAATTTACTTTCGAGTCTTTTTTGCAATTAACCAGATCACCTTTACTAACTACCTGAAGATACATAGGGGTTAATGAATAAGGTTTCCTTGTTCTTTGCAGAGCTGAACTCCTAACTTGATTAAGCTGCCAGGGCACCGGCAGCTGTATCACGCTTTGCAGAAGACATGTCCAAAATACAGTCACATAAGGCTCCTCTGAGAAGACTTCACCTCAAAAACACAGGCACAGCTCCACGAATAAGACAAATAAAAACTATTTTATCCTGTGCCCAGTGTAGTCATTGCTTTAAGACTATACCCACCTTTTTTTAAAAGCCCAAGAACCACTGAACCAAAATCACTAGAATCTCAAGTAGCAGCAGCCAAGACGTCTCCTGCAACTAGGTGCAACTACCGCAAATTGGTAATGGGTGAAACCTGTTTATGGAGAACTGACCTCAGCTCTTGTGCTTGAAGAACACAGGTAGTCACATGTATAGGAACACAACCCTTCTACAGTACTGGACCAAAAAAGATTGCAAAAGTTAGACAAGTATTTAAAAACATTTGTTTAAATGCTGCTCAATGTAACTTCAGTATGCAAGTACTGGGAGCACTGATGCTAGGGAGCATCCCTGCCCACTCTGAGCAAGGGCACTGCCCCGTGTTCAGCAAGAAATTAAACAAAGGACAGCCTCGGTTTTACTCTCTTCCATACTTGTCCCAGACATAACCACCCATCTACCATGGTGGTAGACTGTTGCAAGTCAAACTGCTGAAGTAAACTAAAGCTGATTTTCACTTGGAGTAGGATACTGAAGTACAAACTACGGCAGTTGAGGGACCTGCATGCTCCATGGAACTGTTCCTTCTGCATAGTAACAGCCTTCCAGAGGCTGTGAAAGTCAGAATGCTGGATGGCAACTCCAGCAGCCACCCCTGTAGCCAATACATAATATGCCTAAGTTATACCATCAGCGAGTCAACATTTTACCTCAGCTTCTGGCCTTCTTCTGTTCAGAAAATAAAGAGGCGGGGGGAAAAAATCCATAAACTTATTGAACATACTTGTCAGCACTGTTCACAGCCTACAAATGCACAGTATATTGTTTAAGATTAGGTGACTCAGGGGATAGATAGCAGGATACCTGGTTTTCATTTAGAGCTCATTGTCTAGTCTGACCCTAAACAAACAGAAATTCTACCCCGTGACAGCTGTTTAGTGCCTTAAAAAACCCACAAAGGACCTTGCTTTAGTTCCTACGAAGACGTTCATGTAACAAAGACCACTATGGCAACTGGTGCTCTCTGAAGAAACTCTGGTTTGAATGGAGGCAGACACTAATCTATCCTCCTGGTTAGCCATGAAGTCCCTACAGGTAAGAGACAACAGTCATTTGCAGGAACTTAGGAGGGAAGCTCTGACAGTACCTACAATAGCTTCGTGTGCATATGCCAAGAAATAAAGTTTGTTCCCAGCGTGTAGCCTGACACTGCTCACAAGCACACTATGCCCAACAGAAGAAAAATTGTAAAGAATAAAATAAAGTTAAAAAAAAAAAGGAAAAAGGTGTGCCTTTAAAGCTGCTAGGTTCTGGGCACAGCTCTGAAAGGTTCAAGTGACCTTGCCTCTGAACAGTAACGTACAACCTCTTGGTCAGCATTGCCAGATTCCCTTGTGAACAACTACAAGGCGTAAGTCTGGAAGCTCAAAATCAAAAAAAGCTTTTCTTAGGAAAATAATAAAACACATACAAACCTGAAAGACTCCGACACTATCACTGCAGCAATAACAGGCCATATATTACCACTACGCCTCGCACTAGAGCAAGATTGCCTTTACACACATATGCAGACAGTAAAATCATAGCAAATGAAACACAGCTGCAGGTGTAAGGTGTGCTAAGAACTGTACTTTAAGCCAACATCTTATCTCAGCTTAGCTCCAGGTATTTTAAATCATTTATCCATTTCTCATATTTGTTTATTCTGTATCTGTCACTTCCAGTACATTCCTCTTGCAATTTATTGGACAAGTGGTGGGACCTTAAAGAAATGCTATTGCCTCTGTATTAAATACATGGCCAGAAAATTACCACTTCTTCTACCAAACTTTCTATAGGTTCCCATTTAATTTGAACTGATTAATTTTAAAAATCCTCTACCTTCTTGACTACAGGTGCTTCAGTTTACACCTTTTAACGCTGCCCTGAATAAAATTATTTATAAAAGTCTTCCCAATTATGTAGAACGATGTCTTAAAACCTTTCTAAGAGAAACACTGAAAATAGTGACTCTCTCATGTCACGGTATTAAATGAGGGTATGAACAGACCATCATGGAAGCCAGCTAACCCAAAATTAATTTTCAACTTAAACGAATATTCCTCTTGACAACCTAGACTTTTCAGGAAAATAGGCTTTGTACTAATGACACTTAAAAGGAATGAGCCTGGAAAAAAAAAAATAAAAACCAACCAAAAACCAAACCCCTAAACAGACTATTTAAATTCCTTGAAACCAGTGCCAGGATTTCCTTTCTCCTCTGGGTCAGAGAAAATGAAGGCTCTACTCAAATACATACAAAAAACAACCTGTTTTCTTGAAGGCAATAGATAACTAACAACAAACGATGAAAACTCCAAGAGTTAAAGGTCTTCATTTTGTTGCCAAGATGATGTATCAGGTTCCAAGAGGAACAGTACGTGTGATCCTTCCATTAACACAGCAGCACTCTCACAAAGCAGCAATGCAAAGCAGCCGAGCAGCACGATGCCAGAGGTCACAGTGCAGGGAGAGAAAAAAATAAAAAAATAAAAAATCATATACCACTCCTGAGGATTATCATCACCATTCTAATTTTCAAAGGGTGTCTGACACTTGCATTACTGTGCAGCCTCATTATACTGACATCATTTCTAGCAGAAAAGCTGTCTTACAAACTTTGTGCAAGCTATTACAATACCCTCCAAAAGATCTAAGAAGTTGCAATCGGAGTTATAACTCTCCCTCAGTAACCCGGAGAGGGTGTCCTAAATGGAGATGTTCAAAGCATAGCATAACAATGACAGCAGAACAAAATTTGTTCTTCTTGTTAATATGCCTTCCTTTCAAAGCTGCAAACATCGCTGTTTAACAAACAAAAGATGATAGAAAATCAAACATGTCAAGAGAGATATAATCAAAATGAAAACAATGTATTCAAAAAAATTTCACGTAATTTCAAAAATCACATCTGAATTCAATGATTTTTTTCTGTAATTATATATTTATTTCATTTTAATTTATCACTCCTTTTCACCAGGAGGAAAAGTGAATACTAATCTAACCTGAAATTTACAAAAAAAACCCCCATCAAGATGAAATTTCCATCTTCTTTAATATCTGTTAATTATCATAATCTTGTATGTACACTGTCAACAACAAGAGAAAAGGACTCCCTGAAAAAAAATCATAGCTTAAAATTGAGGGAGCTACTTAATCAAAGCGAGTGGTCCTGTCCCACTGGAGGTACTAAGAGTGTCACTAATCACTGCATTTAACTAGTACAGGACAAGGCTCCTATTTATTAAATATGCTGGACCACATGAAAATTTAATTGTGAACAATTATTTCCCCCAATACTTACTACTTCACCGATCACAGGGAAGGAAACAACCCTTTGGTAATTCTCACTGCTGGCCAGAAGTGAATGTGCGTTAAGAAACAAAGAAGCCTGGAGTAATTAAAAAGTAATGACTTTTTTCTTTGTGCTCCCTATATAAAAGCAGCGCGGAGGAAGAAGATATACTGGACTTGCACCTTTTCCTTCCCATAAACTGATACAATAGCTAAACATTTAGGAGTAATGTGCTGACCCTGATGCTCCCCGTCACTACACTCAATTCCTTATACCAGAGAAATTGTAAACGTGGTAAATAGCAAGTTTCCAGGCTTACAAATACATCAGATACAGTCCCTCTATCATACTCCCTTCTCCTTCCCTCCCCCATTCTCTCTCCATCTGCTGCCCTCCGGGGGAAAGGAGTGCTACACTTAATGGCTGTGTGCTTTTAAGTCTAATGTGCTGGATATAAGTTAATGCCCAGTACAGTAAGCGGGGACTGTGCTGTGAGGAAGCCTCCAGTAGTGTTTTTTCCTTGTCAACATCCAGTGGAATCTCTGCAGCCCTAATGCAAGGAAGAGAGGGTTTGGGAATATGAAATCCACAACCCATTGACAAAAACAAATCTTCCAAGACACCACACAGCACAATCATTTAAATAGTATTTTGGTAAAAATAGGAGAGAGCTGGAGTTTTCTTATTTGTCTCTCCCTTCAATATAATGATTTAAACGTAGAAGATGCTCATTATAAAACAGGGCATACAGAACAGGGGCAAGCATTTCCCTGTGAGCAGAGAGGTGAACTCTGTTGACAGCATGGAGTTCACTGCAAGACAAGAGAATAAAATTAACATGGGCTTGATCTGAGTTATGAAGAGGACAACTGTACTTGGAGATTACGGGTTGCCTTGCTCTCTAGCCATCTTCTGCCCCTGCCCTGAAAGCTTCAGCAGCAGTGTGCAACACCAATGCTCACCCACCAGCTTTTATTTTTCAGCCCATCTTGGCGCAGCAGATCCTGCAGGATGCATACAGCTGATGTGCCAGGAGAAATCTCCAGGTTTATGGAGGTTAAGACCAAGTTTTATGGTCAACTCTTCTGGAGATAAATAAAATGACTGCAACTTCAGGTACCTAAAGTTTATTGTTTGGAATCCAGACTTGCAGTTTCCTGCTCTAACCGCTTGGTACCGCTCCAGGCACATTACTGGGTACAAGATTATCATACACAGTTTTTTTGTTTGAAAAACACCAAAATAAAAGTCACTAAATGAAGTCTAGTCACATTTACTACAGGACAGAACTGGTTTGACCTTGGTGCTTTAAACAGACACACATCTTGGCCACAGCTTCCTCATAATTAAAAACAACCGCTGACGGCTCCACAAAACTTGCCCTCTGCAATATGAGACTGAAAAATTGCCATCTTCATGGCTCACCTCAACATGGAAAATAAATGGGCAAGACCTGACTTTCCATATCCCATCAAACAAGCAGCTCCTTGTGTCTTCTGAAGTATCTCCTATGAAGTACATGGAGGCACACAGGCAGACACGCTTACCTCCTTCCTCACATACACAGGACAGAAAAGACCAGAAAGCCACCATCAGGCCTTCTGCAAGCAGAAACCATCACAAGGAAGTCCACAAAACTACAACTGCATATGCCAAGTATGATTCAAACTTCTGGAAACAAGAAGCCAGTGCTTCAAGGACCAAAACTCACAACTTGCTGGAATCTTTTCTAGGGAATTGGAAAAAACCTGACATGAATTAAGAGGTGAATGTTTTTACCAGGGAAGACTTTGGGGACCTGCCCAACACTGGCACTCCACCATCTGCTCTGCCAACGCTCAGGACAATGCAACAACCAGCCCCTACCCCAAACTGCTCTCTATCAAGCAAGAAGCAACTTTATAGTTTGTTCTATGCTTTAAGATGCATGTTTTAAAGAAACCTCCCTGCCTTACTGCATCTCTACTATGCTTAAACACATTCATTTTATGCCATGACATTTTACAGATTTAAAAACAAAACACATCAGGTGCTCTTTTAAGAAGGAGACGTGCTGGCCCTCTGTTCTCATTTTTTCCATAGATACCCATGCTAGGCAACTGACTCAGAAATTAAGTCATCTCTGGTAGCTCTGAATTGGAAATATAAACTGAAAAAGTTACAACATTCAGTACAGAATCCATGTTCACCAGCACACAGGGCTTTCCTTTGGTTTATCGGTCCAACAAGATGTTCAAACGAGGAGTTTTAGAATAAAACATGTGAGGAAGGTAGGTGCAGCGCTTTCCTTGGGCTTGGGTTAGCCACCCATCAGAAGGCACAGGCTCGCTTGTTGCTGGCAGGGAGGACCAGCCTCAGTCTGCAACTAGTAGAAAACCATGAGCCAAAAACTCTACGATATGATTCCCAGCACATGGCCAGCAAATGTTGTAAAGTATTAACTCCCTGTTTGGAAATCTGTGCTCCAGAAGTTGTTTCCCAGGGTACCTCATGCTCTCACCCTTCAAGCACTACACAAAAGCAGCAATCTCCTAATTCCACAACAGTATCAGTACTGTCTTGGTATTTAAAAAAAATGAATTACAAGCTTCCAACTCACTGCATCATCCTGATTGAAACATATACCCACCCTATATCCACTCCTCCCTCAGCGAGCAGTCTCCCTCCAGCACAAGGTGCCGTGGCAGGGACTACTGCTGCAGGAAGCATTACCCATCAGATCCCATCATACACTTCCCATGGCATAAGAACATGCTGTATGTGGTACGCAGACACGAAATCACAAGTCAACTGTCACTCAGTACGAATGACCACTGAAAGAACTACACAGGCAATACTGTAACATAGAAACAGATAAATTTCCATTTAGAATGCTCAGTTACAGAAACAGGCCTTGCAATTAAAGCACTTGCAACCTGATTACAGGATTAATACAGAATAAAAAAACATTGACATACATGTGCATAAACCCTAATTTTCTTTTCTCCCTCCCAGGGTTTATTTACCACAGGGGCCTGGCTGATTCTCCAGCACAACTCTCTCAATCAAGTAGTAAGGTGAAGAAACGTCTATCTCCTCCTACCCTTGCGCAGTGGCTGATCCATAAGCTCACTGCCCTCTCACCCGTAACCCACCAACGGTGAGGCTACGCCAAGGAAGACATCACTGGAAGTAGCTCAGTAGAAAAAAAAAACACCAAAAAAAACCCACAACAAAAACCCACCACTGAATGGACATGGTTAAACTAGACCGTTACAGCAGCCTCGCAGAAGACTGCCAGCACTGCCAGGGAGGGGGCAGAGGGGGGGATGTGGCACAGGGGCAGGGATGCCAGCCAGGCAGCAGCAGGTCGGGGCTCCAGTCTGTAGTGACTAGTAGGGTGACAGAGGCAAAAAATTATTTTTAACCTGTCCAACAGTAATAACAATCATAATGTCACTTCTCCAGCATCAGCCTTACAGAGATGCCAGAACTTTTTTTTAAAGGTAGGCTGGTATTATTCCTTCTTATAATGACAAAAAGAGAGGTCAGAAACTTGATCAATTTTTCAAGAGTTTAGTATATGATGACTACACCACATAAACACAATAGAAAGGGCCTAAATCTGAGTTTTCAGTACACAACTGCAATCCCTGAGCCTTGTATCATCACTGTATGCACACTTTCACCATGCCCCATTCCAGCATCTCAAAAGGCTTTAAATATGAGTGTATCCTCACAAAAATGCTTTTATTCTCATTTTACATGTAGTTTAAGCTTAGAACTCACATTACACTTAGGTTCTTGCAAAATAAGTAACTTTGAATAATGTAAAATCATTAAAATCATGAGGGATCTTAACTCACACAGAGGCACGCTGCAGCAGAAGTTTTCTTAACGATGATTAAAATTAGCATCTTTGCAACTCGGCTTCCATTGTTCTATGGCAGGAGAATCAGAAAACGTCATCAGTTAATGGCCCTCTTCTTGAGTGGGGACTATTTATTTTGGGACAGCTGTCCGGATTCCCCCCTCCAGCTGTCATCCCTCCTCGCTGCCTTTCTGCTGGAATCCCCAGGCCGCTGCAGGGAGAGCTCAGTTGCACCAGGGCAGCTGCCAAGGGGCCACTGCTGCTGGCTTCAGAAAAACAGGTTTATTTGACTTAGCCCACTGGGTTGTAAAACCCTGTGCTTCAGGAGCCACCCATGCCACTGAGGGTCCGGCAAGGGACTGGAAGCTACAAGTGCTCACAGGTAAAGCTGACTGATTAGTGAGCCGTGACCCCAGTAAAAATCCCTGTGTCCAGAAAAGTAAGGCTCAAGTTTTAACTACACTTGTTTGAGGTGCTTATGTAGTCATGACTAATCTTAAATGTAACTCGACTGTTTCAAGGAGTGATGGGGTTTTTTGCTTCAAAAATTAAGTACTCAAAATGAACTTAGGTGGCCATGAGCTACATAAGCTTTTGTGTGAAGCGTTATCAGTGGACAGAGCAACAAAATATGACCCCCCTATCACATTAGTAGCAACTGAAATAGCCTGCCCAGGTATAGCTAACCAGCTTAAGCCTGAATCTCTGTATTCTCCCAACCAGTACCACCACACGCACGAACGCCACTATTCTGTAAATGTCAAATGAGTCCATATTCCACAAATGCCAACCCCTCCTCCCTCCCCTAACTATCACACACCTTACACGAAATAAATTTGAGAACTACTACAAACCAAATGCACGATTTCCCACTAATCTCAGTGGGAGTTTATAAAACCCATTAAATGCAGGATGGTTTCCCCAAGAAAAAAAAAAAAAAACAACCGAAAAAACCAACCATGCAAGGACCTATTTCTCAAGGTCAGGAGTCTAACAAGACCTCTGCATTTTAACAATTTAAGGCTTCATCAGAGTTCAAAGTTTTTTCTTCTGCAATTATACAGCTATATTTTTGGTTTACTATCATTATCATATATACACATTTACATACACTCATACATTTAAATACTTTATTCAACTATATGTCTAGTAAAATAAAATGCTGTTTATGCTCTTTGTTTAAAGTAAGAATACTCACCTGGGAAATTACTCCAGTACAGAAAAGGCAGTAAAATTATGTAGTTACAGATCGTTCAATGTATCTCCAGGTATGCACGAACCCATTTAGAAGACTTTTGCTCTGGCGCAGAAATCTTTCTTTCCTCCTTCCTTCCTTTGTCCCATACTACTGAATATAAACCATAGCTGACTTTTAGGTGTACTCTGCTCCCAAAAATAAGCCACCGAGCCGTTCTGGTGGGACCAGAGGAAAACTACTGACCTCCTCTGAAAGCCTCAGTCTGCAGCTAGTTTATGTCCACAAACCTCCCTCACCCTCTCCAACCCAGGCTGTCACAATGGGCATTTCCCAAGACAGATACACAAAGTTTATCTTACTTTCCTCTACTTTTTCTCCCATGCAAGTAAATGATATGTTATATCCAAACAGGAAGATTTTTCCTTCTTGCTAATACCTAAGTAAGTTTCCATCTGGATTTGTCCCATTTTCTTTTCTGCTTCTTTCCACTGGACTGAGGGGAAAAAAAAATTATTTGAGACAGGAAGGTTCCACAAAACCAAGCCTTAGTAATTCCTCTCAAATTGAAATGGTTTAAAGACCTGCTGTGGTTGCTGCTGAAAAGCTGCAGTTAAGAGACACACACACATACGTAAAAAGTCTTTAAAAAAAAAAAAAAGAGAACACACTGGTTAGGCTCCATCCTACTGCTGCTCATGGTATTGCTGGCAACGCTGATCCCAGCCTCACATACATCTCAAGGGTCAAAACAGGCTTACAAGTTTTTTGTTTGTTTAAAAAAATAAATAAAACAAACAAAAAACCTGGCTTATAGTACTTGCCAGCACTATACCAAAGGAGCAAGAAGCATCTGCCTCCTCGGGTCACAATTCCTAACAAAAAAAGGGAAAGTACAAAAACTTTCAGAAGAACAATACTCATTTAGAAGCAAAGGCATGCACGTTATAATCGTCATTATTTTGCGGCTGCCCTTTGAAGTAGAGAACTAGGGTGATGCAGTTAATTAAAGCTAACTGAAAGTAAACACTCAAATACTAACATTTTATAACAGCTTCAGAAAGTAAGTGAAACCTCTGGGTGAGAGCACTGGTTCCAGATGACAAAAAAATTAACACGATATCCCTTTATCCAAAGTAATCATACAGTAAAAATTGCCTTTAGAACAGCTGTTCAAACATTAATTAGTAGAGAAATAAAATACAGAGACTGGACAAACGATTCAAAATTCAGGCTACAGCAGAGCCTAAGGAGCTGAAAGCTTCTGTCCCAGCCAGCACAGACAACGGGAGCCTTAATACGCAGTATTTACCTGACAGTACACTGGAATGGATTCACTGAGAAGCGCTGGTGTAGAAAGACATATAAAAGATGATAGTAAGAGAACTGTGCCCCTGCTGATCAAACTACATGACACTGTAACGCAAAAGGCACAAAATGGAAGTGGGGGGAAAAGTGCAGGATCCATGTCCCACAGAACAGGCAGTGCAATGCACAGGTTTACACTGGCGGTATTCCATAGGCTCTTGTCTACTCTCTGTGAGAGTCAAACCCAAAGGATACCGGAACCAGAAACAGATCAGTATACGCCAAGAATCCAGTTCTCACCTTTGCACATGAAGACACACGTTCATAAAGAAATTACCTTAAAAAACCCTCAAAAGTTGTTTTAGGAAAGAACACTGTCCCTAAGCTGCAGCCAGCCACTGGCTTGTGGTATGCAGCAGGGCCCTGTAGCAATATACTGCCCTGCCATTCATGTGCATGTCACAATGCTCAGTTCCTGTGTTGCCTTACTCATTTTTCATCACCCTATGATTACCTCTTTTAATAAATTTTCACTAGAGAAGAATAAAACCTGCTCAAACTCCCTCTTAACCAAATAATAAAAAAACACCCCAACATATGCATTACTTTAAGATAGCAAAAAAAGAAAAGCAGACTGCAAAACCAAACCAAACACCAAACCATAGGATCCCGGCAGCTGCAACAATGTGGCACTAGCACAGATGCAACAGAGTAAAAAGATCACATTTTGTTAATAGCACTTTTACCAATTTTCTGTTCAGGATGACATCCTCTTTTTGAAATATGTACTCTGCCATTACAAAGCACTGGGAAGACAAGCCCCCCCCCCGAAGCCATCGCACACTCTAGTCTCTCCTCCCCAGAAAGAACTCTGCAGTTCTCACCATCACACAAACTCACAAGGAGTCGTATATATTCACCTGCTTGCTCCCCCTCTACCCACAACTCCAGACACCTGGTAGGATCCCATCACTTTTTCCTCACCAGGTTTTTTGCAACCCATCATTTGCTATCCAAACCTAGACCTGAATTCACCTCCCATACTGCAACATTTTCTTTGCTTCAACTGTAAATCTGAGACATCAATTTTCCAATTTTCCTAAATTTTGAGCTCCCTTTTAATATACCACACCCTTCCTGGAAAATAGGAAGCTTTGAAGAAAGCTGCAGAATTTCAGTTAAAAATCCTTTAAAATACTGTTGCTGTGTTGTACTTTCAAGTTCAGTACTTATTTCATTTACACAAATTCTCTAAACAAGTAAAATATCTTTTAAGACATCTGTCAGGTCAGAGATACACAAATTAGGTTAGCAGTTAATTAAATGTGAGTTTCTGAAACAAAGCACGAGGGATTTTTATGATGCTGGACACTACACTTAGCTGGTCCTAAAATCAGCCCCCACTGAAACCACTGTCAGTAAGAAGGGCCTCTTTAAAACGGCTTTCTGAATTTCTTTTGTTTGTTCTGAATTCAGTCCCTACACAGAACCTGGACTCGGTCAGAAGCGCAGTCTGGAGTGCAAAACATGCAAGGGAAATTTTGCTGACAAAAGGTCTGCAAAGCCAATCGAGCAATGTAAATATTTCTAACAGAGGAGTTACATCACCGTTGTGGTAATAAATCAAACGTAACTGACGAAAACTTCTTCCACCTTGCAAAGTCCCGTGCGGGACAGACACTCCTGAGCATCCTTCCCCAAAGTCACCTTTAGGGAGAGCGGGGCCACAGGAAATCCCATTAGGAGCTGCTGAACTCCCACACTGTGACTCTTCCGGCGGGCTTCTACATAACAAAATGCAATGAAGTTCCATACAGCTTTTTCCCCCCTTATTATGCAAAACCCTTATCAAATTCAATAGTGTGGCATCGTTCAAACTCCTGACTAACAATGGCACACAGGAGGTCAAGAGATATTGTCTTTGTTTTAGTTTCACGTGCTTTTCAGTCTATTAATGCTAAAAGAACCTGCACAGAAATAACCGATAAAGATCAAACCCAACCACACAATGGGAAGGAAATCCGGAGTTAAAGCTGGTACTTAGCTCCCAGGGCAAACCATTGTGCCCAGGTAGAACCATCCCGGGGGTGGTACAACACCCGGGAATAAGGAGGTGAGGTAGGAAGCCTTCGCCCCCCCACACACACACACTTCCCACGCTGTTGCTGGTTTAAGTTCAGAGACAAGGTTTTCAGGCAGCATTTGTATTTCTCGGGAGGAACTGCGGGAAGCAGCATGCGACACACGTTCGCTCCTACAGGAGGACAAAGGATCGGGGATCAGGGGGCACAATTAGTCCCAATTAGGCCTATTTCACTGCCCAGCCTAAGGGCTAGGGGAAAGGGGCTTAAATTTTGAAGTAATGAGTGCCTCAGGCGAGTTGCAGTGACATAGTAAGGCCACAGTTTCTGATGATGTACCCTGGGCCAAGTTTCACCAAGTCGGGGGCACAGTTATCTCCAGGAGATGACAAGCAGTCAGTGTTTCTCAACCAGCCACATACGAAGAGCGATAACCAAACCGTTTTGCCTATCAGCTAATGGGACTAATCAATTTTTCCACTCCTCGGGCAGCAGACCTCAGCTTCAACGCACACACAGACACACAGGCAGACACACGCACCACGGCAACGCCAGGAATACTCACATATGCACGTGCGGAGGCTGGAACCTGCTCTGGTTAATGTTGTAGTGTGTGAACGCCTGCGTGGGGTTGGAGCTGTATTCATCCACCGTTATGGTAACTTTGCCTTGTGAAGGAATTCCATGAGCCATCCTTCCTCCTTATGGACATGAGCAGCTCACAACTTCCCAAGGCCAGGAGTGGGGTAGGGCATTGTGTTCCTGGCGGCTCACAACTCCCAGCAGCTCCTCATCAACTCCACCGACCTCTGTCAGGAAGGAGAGACAGCACACACTGCTATAAACTGGAAGGAGATGTAAACAGATGCAGACATATGACTTTATTACCCTCTCCTGATTTCCATCCAAAGACCCCTTTCTGTATTTTTGATGCACCCATCACCCAACTCTCTAAGCATTACTATTCACAATTTTTTTTTAGTTACCTCATCATTTAAATTCACTATCATTAAATACATCCAAAGGATAAATGTTTAAATATAAGGCTTTATTTTGGAGAGAGGGAGGGGAAATGGAGGGAGTGAAAGGGGGAGAATCTTTGTTGAATGCTCCAGTTAAATACTTCACACTTACTATTCCTTATTTTAAATAACATCTTTTTGCTAAGGACAACCATGAAAATTAACAAGTGGACCCGGTTTCCCGAAGGACAAATGGCTTTCCACAAATACAGTTTGTTTCCTAGGGCCTGATTTAGCTTTACAGAACTTACATTCAAGAGACTTATGAGAAGTTGATACGAAGCAGAAACTTTTACAATCGCATAGCAAGAGGTACACCCAAATACCTCTGAATCAAAGCATTTATCTGTCCAGAGAAAGGCTGCTATCTACACAATGTTAACAAAACATCCATGTTACAGTGCACTCGCGGTGAAACCACTTGGATTCATCACCAGACAGTAATGATTTATCTGACAGATTTAAGTGCGATTTTGCGCATAAATATTTCTGCATGAGATAAAGGAAATACACTCTTCCCTCTCTATGCGGAATCCCTATCTTTCACTTCTTCAAAGTGCTCTTAAACAGACGTTGCATCAAGGCTGGGAGTTTTCTAACATGAGCATAAGCCCAACGGCCAGAAACTCCCCAAACCTGATCTCCGTCCCTTAGAGTTCCCCACACAGAGTCTGAGCTTCGATTTCTTCAATTAGCTGAGGATACCTCAGCTGCCTTCCTTTCAGAGGGACTTTGTGAAAATTGATCAGCTGATGTTGGAAGAATACTTTCAAGATGAGCAACTCTTTAACAGCCTCGTTTATGAGGCAGATGCTCAGCAGGCTATTCTAGCTGCAAGGACTTACCTGAAATCACGATCTTTTTCATCAGTTGATTCTTCCCCCCCCCTTTTAGTTGCAACACTCAATAGTAAATTTGTCGTATCTGGTGTGTAATTTACAAAAGTAAATCAGTGCTTACTGGGAGGCAAGAGATAGGAAAGAGAAAAGAGCGACTTGAACCCTGGGCATCAAGCTAAGCAGTATTTTTCCAGCATGATATTCCTGGACTTCTCTTCACTTCCAGACAGAAATGTGTTTGCCATGTGTAACATTAAACGTTTGGAATCTTTGATTTGTATTCAAAATATACTTTTAATACAAAGACTAATTTCCAGTTTGGCATGAAGCACGATAAAAATGCCCTGCAAATGGCAGATGGCCTGCTATAGGCCATTTATTTTACTATTTTACAACCTCAGGCCTATGTAGGCTTCCATATGTTAGTTGGGTTAAAACATTCTGCAACCTTCATTCCAGTAATTGGGTTCTATCCTTCATCTTCCTCAGCGTTTGAAGGGGGGGGGGGGGGGGGGGGGGCGGGGTGGAAGATGAAACTAAACCATTAAGTTCCCATTTAAAAACAGAGTCACGAGTGAGACAGTACATGTCTGTCATCGAGGTTTGGTCTGCTCACTGCGCTAACCCCATGTCGTAAGACACACACAATCGCTTCAGGAGCAAAAACCAGCAAGGTGAGCTTTGCTAAACCAAATTTTCCTCTGTTAGAGGTGATGTAAGCAGCGCCAACAACTGCTCACGAACCGTAATGTAGCTGTTACCACACCAAGTTTGCAGCTGTTTCCTTAATTTCCCTTACAATTATATTTTAGTGTTATTTTGCATAACAGTAAAACACAACACCTGCTTCAAATTGTAGTCCCGTTCCGAGCACTGTAATTCTTCTGAGGTGGAAACTACGGAGAGTGTGCAACGCAGAGCAGCATAATTGCCCTGCGCTGAGAAGTAAATACAAATGAAAACATCTTCCTGTTAGAAAAATGACTGTCATTAACAAGAATGCTAGCCATCAAGGCTCCCAGGAAAGAAAACAAAGAAAAAAAAAGAAAAAGAAAAAAAACCCACTTTTTCTTTTACCCAGCAAGAACTTTAGCTGCTGCATAAACTAAGAAATAGTATGAAAATTACATGTCTAATGTTATTTTTTGCAATTAAAAGCTACAATATAAAACACCACGTTAAACCAACAACAGAAACATGCTCAGGTTTTCAGAAAAACTAAATCACACTATTTTCAGTAATCTAGCATAAGAAAGGTCAGAACATTAAATTGTGTATTATAGTTCACTCATGGAAAAATTCCAATTTGCTCACGAGAGTGAATTATACATAAAGATAATAAGCATTTTTTTACAAGGTTTATAACAAACCACGTTACAGTAAGAAATTACAACTGGCATAAAACAAATGATAAGAGGATACTTGAATAGCTGTATTAAATACTTTAAAGTTGACTTTCGGTAAGCTGCAATTGCTTTCCATTGTTCCAATCTTTAATCTTAAGAATACATCTCTATACTTAAATTAAGATAAAGCCGAACAAAGCATCCTTTTAAATGAAATTAAACGACAAACGCGGGACTGGGGGGGGCCGGAGGGGGGGGGGGGGGAGGGGAGAGGGGATAGTGTAAAATTTGAAGCTGGCTCCTGTGACAATTCTCTTAATTTCTATTTAGTGCTCTACAGAGTACTACAGCTCACCTACCAGAAGTATGTAATTATTACCTTCTTTACTGTGAATTCCTCTGAAGAAAATATCAAAAAGGAGCTGAACGCTTCAAAACTTTAAAACCAAATTTGGTTTAGGCCCAAGATTAAAAAAAAAAAAAAAATCATTCAGAGTAGCCTTTTCATAACTACTGTCCTCCTTTCTCCAACTGCAATCGCTCTTTGAATATTACACAGAGGAGATGAGCACAAAAGACTAAAAGTTGCATTATTTCTCACATCTGTCAAGTAAAACAATGTGCCGCACCTTCCACGCCTTATGTGGCGGGTTTAAGTGACAATGACTACATAACAAAATCCAAGTAAGTGTATTTTTGTTGTTGTCACTGCTGTTCGGCATGTTGCGTTTCCCCAAATATAGCTGTTATCCTGGGGGCAGCAAACCTTCCCCAGCGTGGATGAGGACCGACAGCGAGGCAGGAGATGGGCTATTGTAGGCGTCTGCTGAGTTTTACAGGTATAATCCCGCACTTTTTCGGGAAAGGGCTGACACAAACTTGGGCGCAGCTGATTTTACATCAGCCCACCGCTGCCCTGGCAAGAAAAAAAAAAAAAAAAAAAGCCAAACAAAAAAAAAACCCCGAACCCAAAGTATCACAGAATAGGCACAGAGAAGTCATTTTAAAGCGTAACATTTCACGCAGAGCTACACACACAGAGGCTCTCCGTATGCGCAGGCACATACAGGCACGCGAAAAACGCATTCCCCCCAAATAAAATATTTACGCCTTCCTCATCTGAATTTCAAAAATTTGCCTTCTGGCTGCTCCCGGGCTGTAAAAGGGAATTGTGAAAGGCGGGAGACGGGAAGGGTTAATCCCGTGTCAGCACCGTGCGTGCCCACATCCACTATCCCGACACTGTCACAGCAGCACGACGCGTTACACCCAGCCGGGGCGCGGGCACTGCCCGCCGCAACACCCCCCCCTCACCCCCGACAGCCGGCGGGCCCCCCACACACCCCCGCTTTCTCACAGTTTATTACCCTGAGCCTCGGGGGTAATTTAGCAACTGCCCCAACAGCCCCTGCGATGCTGCGCTGCAGTTTGCGGGCAACTCCGCGCTCCAGCCTACCCGAGTCCAAGGCGCAGGCACCCGCGAGGTGTCGGGGAAGGGGGGGGGTTGGGGGGGGCGGACCCCGGCTCCCCACCCCTCCCCCCCAGCTTCCCCCGTCGCCGACCCCCGCTACCTGGGTTGCGGCCGCTCCCCACCTCCGGCCGCCGCCTGCTCCCGGGCCGCCCCGGCCGCGGCCCCGCGGGGCGCCGGGCTCGCCCCCCGGTGATTGATGGCTCTGGGTGGCCAATGGCTCCGGCGAGGCCCCGTCCCGGCGTGTGCCGCAGCCCCCGCCCCGCGCCCCCTGCCCTGCCCCCCCGGCCCCGGCTTGCCACCGAGGGGCATTTCTGCAGTTTTTGTGCAGTACGTGCCATGGCGCACAAAGTTAGCATCGCACCCCCATCGCCACAGAGCCGAAATTATTTCGGGGGGGGGGGGGGGAAGAGGGAGAGGATGCTCGGGGAAGGGATGCAATAAACTCCTCAGCGAGCCGCGGGCGAACGCGGCCGAGGGGTGGGATGGGGGGGAGGGGGTTGAGGATGCCCGCTGCTTTTTATTCCAGCGGTGCCAACCCCGGCGTCCCCCGCACCTCGCCCCCACCCCCAGAAGGTTTCCAAGTGCTTGAGGCCTCCGGGATCATGGTTTCAAAGCGGGTTCTCCCGCCGGCGAGGCGGAGAGGGGAAACTCCGCCGGGAAACGGCAAAGCAACCCGCGTTACCCTCCTTACTTTTGCGGTGTATCTCCCAACCACCCCCCCTTCGCCCACCCCCGCGTCCCTCCGCTACAGGAGCCCCGTCTCCCACCGGCTGCTCGGCACTGCGCTCGCCGGAGCTGCCGCCCGCCCGCCCGCTGGCCCCAGCCAGCACAATGCTCCCCGGCCTACCCTCCCGGCCCCGCCGCGGCGCCCCCCGCCCCGACCCCCGAGCCGGGAGCCGGCGCGTCGCCTCCCGCCCCCAGCCCACTTCCAGTGCTGCAACCACCCCCCCCCCGCCACTACCAGCACCGCCAAGGACTGAGGCGGCGGCAGCAGAGGGCAGCGGGGGCACGGCCTGGGGGAGAAGGGCAGGGCAGGCTCGCTTAGCGCCGCCGAAAAAGCCGCCTGGGCTGCGGAGCCGCCACCGCCGCCGCACCGACCCGACCCGACCCGACCCAGCGGGCTCGGGGCGCTCACGCCGGGGGAGGCAGAGAGAGCAGGCGGCCAGTTTTATCCTTATTATTGTTTGCAGAAGCCTGGCCCCGGCGCCGCCGCCGGAGCTCCTGCCCGCCCCCCCCGCTCTCGCCCATGACACGGCACCTCTAACCCGCCGCTTTGTGCACCGCTGCCCCCCGCTGAGCCCCCCCCCCGACCCCGCACGGAGACACCGACCCGGGGCTGCTCACCTTCCCTCCGCCGGCTGCCGCTGCGGGCGGATCGGGGATGCCTTCAGCGCGGGCAGCGGGGCCGCTCCATGGGGCTGCGGGGGCGCGGCCGGGGCAGAGCCTGCGCCCGACCCCGCGGCTGTGCCCGGCGGCGGCGGCCTGGGTCCGGGTCTGGGTCCGGGGCGGCGGCGAGAGCGGGCGCGGTGCAGTGAGCGGGACTGCCACTGGGGTCAGGGAGCAGGCACCAGGAAACACGGCGGCCACGGAGCGCTGCTCGCACACGCACACACACACACACACACGCACAGCTCCTCCCGCTGCCTCGCACTTCACCCCCCCGGGCAGGGAGGGAGGGAGGAATCGCTGCTGCATTTCCCAAGTGCGGCACAGCCTCCCCCCGCCGAGCCGGCGAGAGAGGCCGGCAGGAGCGGCGGCTGTGCCGCCTAGCCGGGGTCATGGGGGGGTGCAGGCTGCCACAGCCCCGGGGTAGCAGGGAGGGCATTACCGGGAGCCCGCCGGGACACCCCCCGTCGCCGCGGGGCAGCGCCCGGGAGGCCGCGGCCGGCGCCTAGCTCGCACCCCTCACACACGGCCGGCCCGGCACCACGCATCGTCGCTCGGCTCTTCCTCTGCCTAGATAAATAATAAAATAATAAGATAACGACAACAACAACAATTAAAAAAAAAACCCAATCCTCGAAACAGGTTTTCGCATCTCCCGCACCTTTGATCATTAGGCATTAACGCGGTGCTCTCTCCTGCAGATAAGCCAACCTCAGCAACGGCAGAAGCATAAAGGAACGCGCTGTAGGGTTACAGCCTTTGAGGCTGAACATTATCTTAGGGTAACGGGGGCTTTTCTACGGCGAGGTAGGACCAGAGAGGTGGCCGTTGTCTCTTTTTTTCGGTCTTTTTTTCTTTTTCCGAAATCCACAGCAATTGTGTCAACAGCCACACCGGTAACAAAGTGAAGATTAGAGGTCTCTGCTCTTTTACTTTCAAGACAGCAAAGGGATGGGGGGACACACGACGACACACTTCCACAATCACACTTACAATGGGGAGAAAAAAGGAAGAGAATAAGAAAGAAGAAATTCCAGATAATTTGGAATATTCGAGCTGACAGAAAATAAAAGCTCCTAAGAGGCCTCTAGGAGTAAGGGGTGTCCTACATATTTTAAATAAGCAATTTTGACTCTGGCCAACCTTGGGATATGCATGGCAACTAGGCAGGTTTTTCTTTGTTGCTGAAAACAATGAGAAAGGTCCCCAGTATCGCCAGGGTGGATTGTCCTGTTCAGAAGCATGGCAAATTAAGAACAAACAATCTGAAAAAAAGATTAAGCAGCGTAAGTTGTCTTCAAATTTTATAGTGGACCTTTCAGTCTAATTTTTTTTTTTATTATTGTAATTTTCCCTTTTAATGGAAGTAAGCACCGTGAACCACCAAAGGAAAATTCCTGTTTCAAAGATAATGGCCCACAGATGAGTCGTCCTCTTCACCAAATCACAGAATCACAGACTCACTAGGTTGGAAAAGACCTTTGAGATCACTGAGTCCAACCGTCGAAGCAACATTTCTAGGGAATCTTTGCCATAGCTGCACAAATATTTCAGCTGACTTACTCTGACACTGTCGTAAAATAAGCAGCCCAGCACTCAGCCCATTCACCCCACTTCTGTCCCTGCACTGGGGTTCCCCTGTGTGAGAACAGGGAACCCCAGCCAGGAAACGGATCCCGTGAGCACCAGGTAAGAGCAATCTGTTCTGCTGCGGGTCGGTCTCCGCATCCACTCCACTTTGTCACCAAACAAATGCTTCTGCCAGAGCAAGGCAGCGAGAGAGATGAGCAACTGGGGACACAAAGAGGCCAGGATAACTTCATTGGTATCACTGCCAGCTCAAATAAAAAACATGAGGAGGAATGGAGGAGCAGGTTTGATCCTGAATCTACCGCATCCCTTCTCTGCAGTTGCCACAGAAGGACTTTTCCTGTATATGTGTCCTCATACCACATCTAGAGCCCCCAGCACTGCAAAAATGAGTTTCCAGCACAGAGGAAAAAACAGGGCAGAAGCTCAGGTAGGTGACTGGACTGGGAATTAGAAAGCTCAGAGACCTTATCTCCCATACCTTGCGTTGTGGCAGACAACTCAGACATGACCCCAGTGCCTCAGTGTCCTAGTACTGAAATAAGCATTTACCTAATTCTCTAGTCCTCAAAAAAGCAACGCATGTGACCTGAAAGTTAGCTGTACTTGGGTTTGCTCAGATGAATCCAGAGTGGGACCTGATTATAAGGTCACATCCTTTTCACAGTACTACATGTCCGGTACCAACAGCAAGCTGCAATACCATCCTTGGGAGCACTGCTTTTAACATATGACTTAAACTCTGAAACATTTTCTGTCAAGAGCACAAAAAGAAAATTTTCCTTTGTAACAAATTACTTGTTTTCCGTTCCCTTGATTTCCAATGATGTACCCACTTCTAGAAACATTAGCCCTGAAGTTGCTAAAAAAAGAAAAAAAATATTTTTCTGAAACTGATGAAGGGTTTTTCTGAGGAAGAGTTGCATTTTGTTACCTTTCTTCTCTAATGCACAAAATCGGCATCAAAATGCAAGTCTGTTAAGTACAGAAAACGTTTTTATTTTGGCTGGAAAGTGTGTTAATACACACTTGACAAGAGGATCTCCTAGATAAATTCGAAAACTTACAAAGTAAACAGACTGTTTATTGTGAGTGTCACAGGACTGATTTTTCCAGTTGGACAAAATTCAAAACAATGAACAAGCAGCTTCTATTTACTTTAATACTTCCTATTCATAATGTTAAAAGTGTATGTTACACATGAAACCTTAGTCATATCCAGAGTTTGCTCTGGATTTTGTTTTCACTTTAACAAAAATCCAAAGTGAGTATCGTCAAATGTACAGATACAGCAGATGCATGTTAGAAGTTACAAAACTCCACAGTACCACAAAAAGCATACTGATTCCTCACAATCTATTATGTCATCTCTAACACACTTCATAGGTACCACTGTCTCCAGTTTCTGCCATGCACAAGGAAGGGCTAAACAACTTCTGAGCCATACAGGGTCTAGTCCAGAGTGAACCATGGACTCCCATCTCACTTTGCTCTTTACTTTGGGAAAAATCTTTCTATAGTGTCTGTGGAGAAATGCAAGAAAGGTACAATTTAAAATCCACCTCTGAGAACTCATTCCTTAATCAGATTTTGAGAGTGATCTTTCACACAGAAAGGAATTTAAAAAACCCCTGAAAACCCTTCAAACTGAGTATCATGGCATTGGTCTGTGGTTACAGCACTGTCCTGACACATGTCCTACTTGGCGAGGTCGTACTACATCATGCAGTGCATTACTGCGCTCCACAACTTGCTGCATGTTGCTCGTGAGGGTACTCTCAAAATAAGCTGTCTCAGGAATCACCATCTGACCAGAGAAGGGGAGACCTGATTACGAGGCCATGTCTCACTGTATAAAATAAACAACACCACTGCTTTAAGGTGTTTCTACAACTCTGCCACTCCTCTGACACCTACATCTGCTCCCATACTTCAGGGATACAAACTACACAAGGAGGTCATATTCAGTTTTAAAAAAAGCCTCCTTCCAAAAAGGATTTTAAGGCAGATCAGTTCCCCAGCGATGTCACTTCAACACTTGTGCTGGTGTAACACAGTGACACAGCCTGTATTGTGGGACCAAGACAGCCCAGGGTATGCTACAGCTGCAAAGTTAGGCAAGGGTTTCACACGATCATTTAGCCTGAACACAGTATCAGAGGGGGTTTGTTTGTTCTGTTTTAATACCTATATTTTCGGGGCGTGGCGGGAGGGGAGGGTGTTTAGCCATTTAAGACAAGAGTATCAAGGGTTCTTGTTTTTAATGCAGAGAGAACTCAATTTCAGCTTGCAGGAACTGGAGCATGCCACCAGGCTAGACCTACAGCGACAGGCAATGCCTATTTTTATATGTTAACAGTTTAAGAAAGTAGAGTTAGTGGACATCCACTGGTAGCAATCTACACTGGAAGGCACTGGACTTACCATACTTCAATATGGACCACTGAAATTCTGCCAAAACCTGTATTTTAACAGGCATATTCCCCTCATTAAAGTAGAAATTCTACAGTAACTGTGGAACAGAAGACAGTTGGAGAGAAACAGTTCTAGCATAGGCTTCATGGCCCACTGAGCAGACACTACATTCCAATTTTGCAGAACATAGATAGATTGAAAGTTCTCCATTGCTTTCTTCCTCCATTTGTAGCCCTTAAGTCTGATAACATTTGGTGTACTTGCCAGCCAACAACATCAAAATGACAGGAAAACATAGCATTAGGTATTGTTGTGGTTTAACCCCAACTAGCCATGAAGCACCACCAGCTGCTCACTCACTCCCCACCCCCAGTGGGATGAGGAGGAGAATCAGAAAAAAGAGCGAAACTTGCAGGCTGAGATAAAGTTTACTGCGACAGAAATGGAAGATAATAACAACAACCATAACAACAATAGAAAAATATATAAAACAAGTGATGCACAGCACAATTGCTCTCTACCCGCTAAACAATGCTCAGCTAGTTCCGAGCCACAGAGCTTCCCATGCCAATTCCCCCAGTTATATATGGCACATGGTATGGAATATCGCTTTGGCCAGTTTGGGTGAGCTATCCTGGCTGTGCTCCCTCCCAGCTTCTAGTGCACCTCCTGACTGGCAAAGCTGAAAGGTCCTTGAACTTAGCAACAACTGAAACACCAGTGTGCTATCAATATCATTCTCATCCTAAATCCAAAACACAGCACTTTACCCACTGATATGAAGAAAATTAACTCTGTCCAAACTGAAACCAGGATAGATATAGAATCCAAACAACCAACAAACCAACCCAAAAAAAAAATAATCAGGATTCCCATTTTGAAGATAGAAAGTGGGTTTTTAGCTCTTACAGCTTCTTTTCCTTAAGAAAATCACAGACTGGAACAAGCAGCTAATTAAATCCTAAAAACTGACTTGAAAATAAATGCCTATTTGCTTTTGGTTTTTGTAATCTCTATATTCATGCATTTTTATCTGACTTTTTCTCTTACAAATATGGGCCCATACACTAACCTGTTCAACATTCTAGCAAACACTACATCTTCAGGAAGAATCCATAGCCTCTCCATAGAAGCAAATCAGCTTTTTGAGAAAAAGGACAATTCTCAAAAGCAAGTGAAACTCAAGCCTTCTGTCAGAATCTGCAGACAGAGGAGCTCATCATTATAACGCTGACAGAGCATCAGGTAAGACTACTGAAGGAAATATCACTAGTTGTCCTCTGGGCATTCTTTTTTATATTCGATGGACCAGAACATTGTCACAGGATAATGGTTGTCTGCTGTCTTGCCCCTATTAAATTAAATTAAATATTTGATTGGAACTCTCCTACTTGCTCTCTGTAGAAATAAAAAGGGATGCAAAAAAGCTGCGGGTGAATCATTTGCCCTTCTAAAAACTCCCAGTGTAACTGCTCATCAAGGTACCCAGAGAAGGAACCGTTCCTATTATTTTTGTTGTTTTGAACATTCCACCAAACCTTCTTTTTTTCAACACTGAGAAGGATGTGTGGGTGATTCCTTCATCTTATAGCAGGCTGGGACTTCAGTTCTGTGGGTACATAAAAGATGCAAGTATTGCTTGGTGCGCAGCAGCTACTGCAAAGACATTACTTACTGCAGGAACTCCCAGACAGTGAAGGTTCAGGGCACAAAAGATTTTTTTTGGTCACCTTCTGGTCAGTGGGCTGTAGCAGGGAATACACAACTGCAGGAGTACTGTGAGATGTTCACACAGCCTATTTATTGCACATCAATACACCTGTTTAGAAGGTGGATGACTTTTTCCTCAAATGCTCATGTTATCACTTAATTGGGCTACAATGCATTGAGTCAAAGCCAATGCCTGAGAAAACCTTCATTTCATTTCAGCTTCAGTTCAGGCACTCAAAGCTCATTGTACCATATTATTCCAAAACTTTGAGTTCTGTCAGGAAACTACAGTAAAGAGTATTACAAGCCTCTCTGCTCCTTGACCTTTAACTTACTCAACAACTCCCCTCTCTCTTCATCACATAGATTATCTCATCATGTGGCAGACTCTTTCCACGCTACATTTCTGCTCCTGGTTGTAAGATGAACTGTGTGCCTGTGAGTTTTGAGACATCATGGTGGTAACAGACAGCTTCCTGTCTATGCTCTTCCTCTACCCACATCCTTTGGGCTTTAGACGGAAGACCTTTCTGGGAAGTGGGTTTGTGTCGCACTGAGCGCATTCTGCAAATGGCAGACTCCATGAACTGAAATTCCCACAGAGAAAAAATCTTCTCTCTGTTCCTGAGAGAAGGTCCCTCTTGCACTGAAAGTCAGGAATTAAATTCTCAACATGAGTCAAAATTCCACAAGGAAAGCAGATTGCAAAGCTGAAATCGGCCTTCGCTCACAGTGCAAGTGAAGCAATTTACATGGCGCTGCATCAGGATGGGTATCTTCCTATGCTACCTTGAAGACTTTTTTTAAATCTGTAGATTTAACAGCAAATTCATATGATGATGATGATTGTTGTCAACAGTTACTCAGAGTTAGCCTCTTTACATCTAAACAAATAGGCACCAGAGCTTCACTTTGTGCCTTGCATAATTAACTTTATGCTTTTGACAGACATAAGAACCACGGTCTCCAGCTCATCTACATCCATTCCCAAATTACCTTTAAGTCAGGAGTGTGGTCCCTTTGTAGAAAATTGTAGGGAACTGTACAGTGAACATAATGAAAAGCCTCTAAAGGGGTCAGGTGTTCCAACATGGAGATCTTCACAACTGGAGCATGAATTTAAGAACAAGACTCCCTAAAGAAAGGAAAAGATTTTCACAGTCATTCTCAGGAGTCTTGTCACTTTGAATGTCTCCAGTAACACTGCTGATCTGAAGGTACATGTAAACCTAGAGCCTGAAGCCAAAATCTTTATTATGTGTTAACTACCATAATTATCAAACTCTGACACACAGAAAATACAATTCAGGATGCTTATGAATCCTCCCATTCAGTGGTGAAAGAGAGAAGCTTGAATTCACGTGCAGTGCTCTCTAATCTAAGATAGGCTTTTGGAAAGAAATGGATAAGAGCTTGTGGTATGATCTCTGGTCAATGTTAATTTTCATCGTTTTAAAATCATTATTCCATAGGAGTTATTACCTAGCTTTTTAACACAGCCAGTCTGAAACACTTGATAAGAACTGAGGGATTCTACACTCTTTGTCTCAGACAGCCTAGGAAAAAAATCCCGTATTCGAGTTACTGTCTAGCATTTGAGTTCAGTGTTGGCAAACTGGTCGCTGCATGTCTTTGAGGCATATGGAAATTGATGATGAAAGTGTCTAGTATAACTAGAAGTATAATTTGATGAAAACTGAAGCAGTGAACTGTGAGAAACTGCTAAATCAGTGTCATCAAACTCTGCTTGAAAAATAATGAAACAGAAATGCCGCTAGAACATGAGAAATGCAGGGCGAGGTCTGTGAAACCAGTGAACGCATATAAAAATTAAGGAAACATACCAGATAGTATTTTAATTGTTATTTTTTAAGCACATGCCCAAAATACAATACAACACAGCATACTTGTCCAAATTCACTTTACGGAGACAGTGACATCATGTCTCCTACAAATTGTTCAAGCTCAAATCTTGGCACAAGCCCTTCCAATAGAACACCATGTTTGGCCCTGGCACTCTTGCCTGTCTGCCCATAACCACATACAGAATAAGAACGGCACCGTGGCCAATGCAAATCTTAGTTATAGCTCAAGTCCCTTGGGGCAATTGAAAAAAAGACCAAAATAGAAAACATATTACGGTTTTAAAGCAATAATATTGCTAAGGAAAATAAAACAAATGTAACCTGAGAAGTAAGATGACATTTATTGCTTAAAAGTTAACAATTCCTGAAGCTGTAAAAGTACTCTATAAATAAAACCTGAAGATGGCAGTGAAAAGATCCTGATATTGCTTTATTCATGCATTTTGAATGAAAACAAAACAAACTTACACAGAGATCTGAGAGCAAGAGGACAAAGGAAAAAGATATTGTATGTTTTAAGGGTTTGCCTGTGTCAGGAAATACACTCAAATTACTGAAAAAAAACCATTAATGATTCTATTCAGCTGTACCAGTGTTTTGAGGTAGCAACATGTGTATGTTATGCTCAAGAAAGGGATATAAGCTTGCATATTCAAAGATTTGCCAGAAAATCTGTACAAAAAGATCACAGGGAGACAGACACAGCTGGAAAAATTGGAGCAGGAGCTCCGATTTTCATGCCAGTGTTACACCTAATGCACAGGGAATGCAGATGATGGACTGCAAACTGTATGTTATTCGTCCTGCCACTTAACAGTGTGCTTGTAGAGCTGAACAAGAACCGGGAAGTAGTAACACAACACACCTCCACCCCCCCAACCAAGCAACCAACCAACCCCACAAAGATCCTGAAACATTAGTGTGCTATTGTAAATGAAAATATTATTACAGTGACATAAACATTTTCATGTACAGAAGTCAATCATCAAGATCAAGTAGTGGATTCCAAGCACTAATTTCTTTAAAGCATAGTCTGATTTGGAAATGCAACTAAACTATATCCACAATTTCTACATGGCACGTGAACAGCAGAAACCATGAAATGGAAAATATCAATAAACAAGGATCTTTTGAAGGTCCTATATCATGCTTTAAAAGAATGATAATGAGATGTTTCTGCACATGGATTTATCCAGATTAATTATCAATAAGCCTAATGAGAAACTTATGCTAACAAATATCTAGAAGACGTCTTTCTATTAGTGAATATACAGATAGGAGGCTTAGTAGGGAAAGGGTAAGTGGAATCTTGAGAGGATTTTCTGGCAATACAATCCAGTTTCTGAACTAATCTAGGCATGATTTCCATGGGGTTTGATATCATCTTTTCCCATGAGGGCATCTCAAAACCTATACATTAAAAATAATTTTCTCCATCAGTTACAGTTAACCCAAACTACACACTTGAGGAGCTTTCTGCTATCAGTGTATTCTGTCTTCTGTGATGTCATTACTGCAATTTCAAAGCTGCGATCTTACTGTAAAAAAACCACCTTCTAAAACCAAACCAGTTAATAAAATCAGTTTGCAAATCTTAGTTAGAATTTAATCAGGGTACCTCTCTGTCCAGGTCGGGTTCCTGTGGATTCCTGCTGTGCATTCAGATTTGTAGGCAGGATGTGAGGGAAGCAGAGCCACAGTGTCCGGTTTTGGCACCCTCCTTGTCACAGTGCCCCTCCATTGAGATGGCTCATCTCTGCAAAGAAGCAGTGAAAAAGGAAAAAAATTAAAAACACAGAAAAGTCAAAGGACAAAATAGGGGTTCAGGTCCCAACTTTCCACAAGCCCAGTGGCACAACCAGTATGGGGTTAAGCCTACAAGACTCCATACCTTCTAGAACAAACCCAGACATTAGCTGATGTCTCTACCCAGATGCAAGATAAACTCATAGTCTGACAATGACTCCCATTTAGAACAAGCTTTTAACCTTAGGAAGGTCAAAATCTAGAATAAACCCGAGAAATGTATATTTAAGCTTCTGCCCAAGCTTCAGACTAAAGGCTATACTTTATGCTGTTGGGTCAGAGAACAGAAGCCACAGAATCACCTTCATCCCACTGAAATCCTTGGCTTCACTTCTAGCTAAATTGATAAAATTGAAAGGAGCAGATGTTCTGCCCTGTCTTGAGATCAAACTTTACATTTAAGAGGAGACATTAGCTGGTGATATAAAAGGGGGGGTGTGTTTTTTTATAAATATACATGTTTTTAGCCAGATATTTTATACGCAAAAACTATTAAACCATACTATTTCATCCACAGTAATTTGTTTCTTTCTGTTCTTTTAAGTTTAGCCTATCATAAAGCACTCTGTAAGCTTAAAAAGAAAATTTGCCATGTATGGGAGGTCTACAAGGGGTAAATTAACTCTTCATATCTGGAGGCCTCTATTACAATGAATAGCATGAGCCAGTGAACAATAAAGGGCAGAGATCATCGCTGTCAATCGCCGCTTCAGTACTTTCAGTTCCGAATCTGACTGACTACACACGCTCACGCTCCTTCCGAACGTGCACTTATCTTCAGATGGATTTTCATCAGCTTGTTCTTTTCACACATAGAATCATAGGATAGTATGGGTTGGAAGGCACCCCCAAGGATCATAGAGTTCCAACCCCCCTTGCCACAGGCAGGGACACCAACCTCCAGGCCTGGATCTACACAAGGTTGCCCAGGACCCCATCCAACCTGGCCTTGAACACCTCCAGGGATGGGGCATCCACCACCTCTCTGGGCAGCCTATTCCAGCACCTCACCACTCTGTAAAAAACTTCCCCCTAATATCTAATTTAAACCTTCCTTCCTTCCTTTATCTTTAATCCATTCCCCCTTGTCTTGCCATTATCCACCCTTTTAAAAAGTTGATTCCCCTCCTGTTTGTATGCTCCTTGTATGCTGTTTGTCACTATTCTTAATTTTGTATCTCACGTGTCATGTGTTGGTCTGAACATCACAGCTCCCTATGCTCAATACTGCCAAATTACCAAAGCAGAGATCAATGATTAAAGCACCCAAGCCGCAGGATCGCCGCGGTCTGCAAGCAGGATCGGTTTCTTTCCAGATACTAACTAAATATTTAAAAGTCAATCTTGCCCCTACAGAAAGATGTACAAGTTTCACCATTAGTTTATGCAGAAATGAGATGAAGTTGCAGACTTACAAGCCTGCAGTTTTTAGATTTTTATTTTTTTAGCTTGGAATTTTATGTGCAAAAAGGCCACTTCAAAAGCCAACCCAAACGTAAACTACTCGCAGTTTAAGATTTCCTAACACTGAGAGAGCAGAGCAAAGGTGTCACTCTGTAACAGAGGATGTTGATAATGGTGTCATCTAAGCTGCACAAATGTAGACAGTCTCTTTTAAACAGTAGCTGATGCTAAATTCCACATTCTTATTTGTGAGTTAAAGACAGACTCCACCAACACTCAGTGATTTATGGCTCCAGAAGCCATGCAGATTCAGGATTATTATTATTTTTTTAATGTTTTTGTTAAATGCCTCTTCACACATCAGTTTGAAAGTCTCATCCAACAGCTATCAAGGGAATCCCAGCCAGCAGCTCCTTGGTACGCAGCCTCCTGAAGCCAGGATTTGCATTTTCTAGTTTGAGAACAAGACAATTGTGAAGTAGTGGATCTAGACATATTTTATAAACAAAAGTCTCCACCTACTTGTCGCTGTTCTTGATTTTGTAGCTCACAGCATTCGTTTGGTACAGAAGGATGATACATGCTGCATTTTAAATACCTACACTGAAATGAATATTAGAAAATCCTATATTGTATTTTACCTGTCAGAGGTCATCAGAAGCTGTATTTCAAGAAACCTGAAGGCATTAGATGTAGTTTGCCCAGTAGATTAATACTGAGCTGTGAACTTTCATCCTCTGCAGCAAGATTTCCATCCAACTGACATAGAACTGACATGCAGTAACACTTACAACCAGGGGGATCCAATTTAGACGGAGTTCAAATGGTTTCAAGCTACTCACAGGTCACAGAGGTAAAGTATGCATAAGAGAGCTGGCTTTAATCAGAAGGGTTTCAGTAATGTCACACCAGAAGTGATAGGCCACATTGAAAATGAACTGGATGCTAAGCTTGAGAATTAAATTACCAAATAATTTCAAATATTCAGAATATATTCTTTAAGACTTTTTTACATGCCCAAAACAGTTCCAGTTTCTATTGTTCCAGAACAATAGAAAAAGACATGGAATTTTTTTACATGAGCGTAAACCCCCCTTCTTTCCCATGTGACATAATATCTGTGATGTCTATCTTTGGAAGTTTTTGAGGAGGAAACATGATCCAAACCAAAACCAAAACAGCTCCATTGTGTGTGACAGTTTGGAAGGAATCTGAAAAAAGACTCAATATTTTCTCCATAATGGAGCATTAGAACACAGGAAAACTGAGAGGGACAGGAAGGATTACAGTGTGAGAGAGGATTTAGAAAAGGCCAATTTTACTGCAGTTATCAAATGCTGACCTACTTGTGGAACAGGCAGGTGGAATCTCCGTTTAACATTTCATACTGAAGAACAATGTGAAAATAAGAGGACTTACTGAAAGATGTGTAATTGAAAGACAACGTGGTATTCTCTTGGGACTTTTAAAGGCTGATTTCCACCCAGAATCCCCTCAATCTGTCTGGTGTTCTTATTTCAAGTTTCCCTGACCAGTTTGGCTGTACCTAAATGAGCACTGTGCCCTCCTTTTCATGCAGGTAGGCTGCAAGCTTTGTCTTCATGCCATCAGAGGTGCCAGGAAGTAAACTGGAAAACAGCTGAGGAATACAATGGAAAGCATCACACCTTTTGTACGGTTGTTCCTACTGGTTTGCACTCTGTTTAAGAACTGCTTCTCAGCAGAAATAAGAAAGCAACTACCACAAAAGGCTAGCAGACAAGGTATGTTGAGTTTCTGAAGATTCTCACTGAGTTTTGTTACAAAAAGGATTAAAAATCCTTACTGCTGTGCCTGTCTACAATATCCTCTCTGCAAAAAATCAAGACAATGCCACAAAGAGAAGGGGGAACTTGAAGCCTGTCACCAGGAATACAGTGCTGGATCTCATGTCATATTACAAGAAGCATGTCTCAGCTCAGCTGAGCACAGCAGAAGCAAGGAACCTGGCAGAGAAGTATCCAGGGGTTTCTTACAGAAAACTCACCCAGAAGCAGAATCACAGCCAACAAAATCATACCTTTGCAACCCTTTAATTTCACTGCATCCTGCACTGTTTTAAATTTATAAGCAGGGAAGAACAGGCAAGGAATTAAAACCCAGTGTTTTCTTAAACAGGATAAATGAGGGCTTGCTGAGTTCCTTACTATTAGTAAACCAGTTTGTTTTCAGTACCTGGCTTGCTTATTTACCTCTATTTCAGGTAACTTTTTACAGAACTCCAAGATGTGTACTACAGGCATAACTTCAAACACTGGACTAGTTAAAGTGTCTCCATCTAGGTTAGTAAAATAAGTATTTCATTTTTTTCCCTAAAAAAACTAGAAGCCTTTTAAAGACCGATCTATTACTGCTTTCTAAGTCCATATCCATTTTTCTTCCTTTATCACAGTCAGAAAACCATTCATCTTACAAAGTTGTGTCTTTCATTTGTTGCTCTCACTCTCTGGCCAGCCTGGTATCACAAAATCAGATGCCTCACTTCTAATTACACCACATGGCTCAATTTCCTACATATTCCCTACATTGTAGGAAAAACAGCTGTACTGCATGCATAGTCCACAGAAGCCAAATATTAAGAGACTCTTTCTTTTCTTCCAGCCTACCAGGTCATATCATTCTTGAACTACGAAAAAGTAATTTTTCTTACATGTCATAGGCACCTTGCCTTAACAAAATAAGATTCTAAAATAACACGAACTAGCACACACCCAATAACTCCAAAACTTCCACAAAACCATTCCAGCCCTTCCTATATTCAACCCGTGTAACTCCGAAGCCTGTATCTGTGTTTCCATTTCCACATGTACTTGCTGGATTCTGAGCTGATGGACTTAAGATCCCAGGGACTGCACCTAAGCAGAAGTGATACATACTCCTCTAATTAATACATTTTACAGTTAAGTGAGATGCAGCGTTCCTTCCTCAGTTTTGCTGGAAAGCTATACTGCTCTTTGCCTTTTAACAGATCCTAATGACTCACGGTATTTAAAACGGAGTCAAATATTTTTCTTAACACAGCTGTATGTCTTTTACTTCATACTTTTTGCCAAGATTCCTCATATACTCTTCCAACTATTACAGTCTTCCTTTCATGTTTTTAATTTTTAGTTTCCATAGTTCAATAAAATATAAGATGCTGAACAATCTCTAACTCACAGCTGGAAGTATCTCTTTATCCACCCCACAGATACATGGAACCTTGGACACCTTCCTTTTTGGGTTTCTTTTCAGAGCCATCCGTCACTAGCCCCAGGTCTCCTCCTTGTTTCCCTGAAGCACTCCACATCATTAAACCACAATTTGAGGTTCTCTTATCTTCTTCCACTAATCATGAGTTTTATTAGCTCTCTTGTCAGAAATGCGTAAATCCCACAGCAACGGGAGAATTTACCAGATTAGCATGTTTTCCTACCAGAGAATAGCTGATACATCTGAGCTTTTCATCCTCCTTAAGGACTGACTTTATTTTTACATCACGAAACAGAGAGAAAATAATATATTGTTCAGATTCATCTCAGATTGACTGGATGTGAAATGGGAAACATGTTTAGCTGCACTCCTGAAATCCTCGCTAGCAGAATGCCCTTATGTGGCAATGAATGGGGATTCCTTCAATCTGCCGCTAAGTGACTCCATCCTATCCTGCTCATTAATGATCTGGCTTCAGTTATTCATCTCTCTTACCAGTGCAACACATCTGGCATGAAGGCTTTCGTGCTAAAGAAAATCCAATTAGTGCAGAATGCTTCAGTACATCCTTTCGACAATGCAAACTATCATGCTTCCACCATCACATCCTCTACTCACTACACTGGAAAGCCTGTGAATCCTAAAGCTTTGCAGTGAACTGCTCACTCTTCCAGCATAACAGATGCTTAAGCAAGAAGGTATGGCTCATCTGGAAGGGAGCAAGCACCTCCGTGAAGGCTGACCTAAAACTGTGGAACTGACTGCCTTAAAAAAAAAAAAAGGGTTTGTCTCAAATCTTTCCCACCATCTGCTCCAACTTCAAGACACATTTTAGGAACTTGCTTTATATTTAAAACAGAATCCACATGCACATTAAAAAAAAATCCACAAAAAAACCCTCAAAACACACATATAGAGAAAATAAAACCAAACCCTATCAAAACAAACAGCCTATGGAGCAGATTACTCCATTGGGGATCTTTAGAATAAAACAATGCCATCCCTACAACCACTACTGAAGAGGTGCTAGAGCATGGACAGAAGATAAAAGTGTTTCTAGCCTTTCCAAAGCATTGTTTGAGTGCTGTTTAAGCAGACAAACACAGCACAGAGTAATAATTTCATTGTAGATATAAAGATGACAGAATGAAAACAACTTCAATATTTTCTCAACACTGAGCATTGGCTCACAGATATCTCCTCATGCTGCTTTTCATTCATGGTCTATCCAGGCTCTGCTCAGAGCTTACACTTCACTCCAATGAATCGCCCAACTTATTTCATGTCAGCTGCAAAAAACTCATTCCAATGAAGAATCTTTTCCTCACTGAGTTAAAAAAAAACCCACAATACCCGTTCCCGTTAAACTGACACTGGATAGTGATGCTACACAGGACTTGAAATGTTTCGTATTTTTCAAAGGATTAACATCTAAATCTCTATATAAAATAGTGACAAGACTTAAACTTTCTCCTCTGTGTGGCTGCTCACCACCTTTTAAAAAATCAGCAGAGGATGTTTATTTTATTCCTAAATATGATTTATCAGATGATTCTTCAGGATGCACATTTCAACAGCCTCCAAACCATTAAGCTTCCCCACAAGACACATGCCCCAAAACATCCTTAACTGTCTCCATCTCCAGACCAACAGAATATGTGGATCTGAACATCCTGGGTAGCTGGCTCATAGCGACCAAAGGGTCGATCACCTGGGAAATGACAGGAACTATAAGGGTTAACTTGTGGGCTACCTCAAAAACCCATTTGCGTTCTTTTGCAATAAGACCCCAAATTTAATGACCATCAAATAATGGTTGCATGATCTGAGATCTGGAAAACCTAGATGCATTCAATTGCTTTCTCTGATTAGGTCTGTACTTATTTGGCATTACCAGAGATATCTCAATCCCTAAATAATTAACCTACAACCAATATGTATGAAATTGCCTCACTAAGCTCACTATCCAGGACTGTTTGCTGTTAAATTAGTAGAATAAATAATTTACACCAAAAAAGTGTGCACAAGATAGTGCCAATAAACCTGGGGAAACTTGTTCATTATTTGCAAGAAAATTGGATGAAACACAATTCCCCAAGTACAAGCCGTTCTGTAGAGTAAAAGGTGTATTAGTATTATTGCAGCATGTAGGGAACAAATGAAGTCTCATGACTGTACTCTTCAAAATATGCTCTCTTCATTAGCCTTTTTCCCAGAGCTATAAATACATGCAATATACTGTACATGCGAGAACATAGGAGACTGAACATCTGTACAAGTACACTTCGTAGAGGAAAAATGGAAAAATACAAAAGTATCACAGTTTGTTACTGAATAAGCAAGGAGCGAAAAGAACAGGATTCAACACTGAAATGGCAGCTCTGTGTTACTTGGAAAATCCACAAATCATCTTTTCCGGTGGCAAAGGCTACTATTGCTAACACTAAATGCGCAAGTAAATGGCTTTGTAAATTTGTAATTCATGGGATTCTTATAATTTTAAGATTGTTTCAAAATGAACTGTTGATAGAACTTAGGGCTTGCAAAGTTCTGCGTGGTTACTCATGCTGCACTTGCTCCAGCACACAATGAACCAGCAAGCGGCCCCACGCTAATGTCACTGGAGTCTGGAACAGGCCCCGCTGGCAAAGAAACACAATACTGACTCTTGTTACAACTTCAGAAACGGTTTAAAAATAGTTATTTCTAAAGGGATATTGAGAATTCCCAACTAAAAATTCACATTTAGAAATAAATAAAATACACTGAGAATAATTTGGCACACAAACAACTGCTGAGGCCAAAGCAGAGTTTATGACTTTGGTGTGGGCCCATCTCCCATTAGGTTGCTGAAGGCTGCGAGCTCTTGCACTCAAATAATTTGTAAAGCTCCAAGGTACTGCTTTCCCTGCACAGCAAGGTACAAGGAAGAGAATCCCTCTGTCCACTGTGGCCTGAGCTTCTGTTGCAGAAGGACCACTTCCCTGGCCTCCCTGGACTACGCTGCCCCCTGAAGAGATGCCCTAACCTAAAGAACCAGCTCCAGGCACCGTCTGCTCTTCAAGCCGTATTTGTCCTACAAAGAGAGCTGGTCACCACTCTTGTGTCCTTGCTGCAGCCCAGGAACTGAGCCACAACCACATTTGCAGCCCCTCATTTATAAGTCCAAATTAAACACTAGGTCTCAGTCTGATTTGTAATGGTTTGGTATTTGACAGCAAGCATCCTGGGATATGTTTCCTGACCTTGCTCTGTATTCACGCTGAAAACAACACTCTGTTTTATAATAAAAAATAAACATTTCTCCCTAGATTATGAATCATGTAGTTACATGACCTGGCTCCCAATGCTTCCTGAAATCTATCATATTTCATACCGAAAGAAATCCTAGATATGAATGCCAGCTTACCCGTTCTTCTAGCAAATAACACTGGGGATACCAATTTCACTCATTTCTCTCATCTTTATCCCCAAAGAACAACATCATCATCAAAAAAATAAGAAAAAAAAAGGTTAGCCCTGTGGAGTAAAAGGTGTCCCAATGTCATTGTTGCATGCAAGGATCAGATAAGCACCTGGTTTGTTCTGTCTGTGAAGACAGCTTTATCCAAATAAAGCATAGTGCATTTTATCATTCCGTAATGGAAAAGACCTGTCACTCTTTGAATATCATCATATGGTCGGTGGCCGGCAGATAATGGACTGTTAAGTGTCAAGGTGACTGGCTTTGAATGTGCACAAAACTAAAAATTATAGACCTGTCATTCCATAGGCAGGCCACAATTAGCTGTCTATGCAACTTGAAATTTCCATTTTGCCATCTGAATAATCAATTGGCTACAGTTTCTCAATATAGACGCATTTTTAGGCTCTTTGCACTCAGGATTTTATGTTTTTTATAAGGTTTTTCAAATAACTGCACTGTGCACTTATGCAGATTGGGTTAGGAGGGAACTGCACTGTTATCTCCTCCCCAAACACATACACAAATACAATCACAAATATTTTACAATCCACGCTTTTTACGTTAATTTCCTCTAGCTATGCTGTACTCTACAATGTTCCTGCCAAGGATGTTGGTGCTACAGAACACAAGCTACACAAAATTCACAGCTTCAGACTTCACAGCTGTTTGTTTCTAGTTCTGTATTAACATAATCTTCTTTTTCTACATTTTGCTGTCACACGACCCTGATGAGAGTTAATAATACAACATGACTTAGAAATAAAATGTTTTCAGTGGAAAACTTCAAAGTGGGTAAATATTTACTTTTTCTGGAGAATTTTTTTCTCTCTCACTTATTAGATTGGGGCAGAGATCTTATTTCAAGCTGCTGAAACAGCAGAGAGAATTACAGTGAGATGCCAATGACTCTCACACTCTGCTCTGAAACTAGCCAAGCAATGAAATAATAATAATAAAAAAACCAGAATCCCATGATGTATATTAATGCATGTACTGTAGACCTTTTTGTCCTGGACAAGTGGCAATTGCTGTCTTACAGGCTGTCTACGTTTGAGAAAGAAATGAGTTAACATTGTGTCTGAACTAAGAATAGGTTTACAAAATGGGGGGCTCACCAAGTTCTGGGTTTATAAGGAACACAGTATCAGCACAAATGTTGCCTCAATGCCTTTTTTTATATGAAAAAGTCCTTTAAAGAGATGTTACTGCAAATATTTTTTCCTCTATTTTTTTTTTCTTAGCTCAGCTTGATTTGTTGCACATGATGGGCAGAATTCCTCTCATCTGATGTGAAAATGCTACACACAGGTTATCTCCAAAACTACTTGGAGTAACAGAAAAACATCTGATATCATCACTGGACTTTGAATCAGGCTGCAATATATAGCCTTCCATTTTATAGTACTTCATATATTGATAACGCCTTTGCATGCAGTCCTGGGAGGTACACAGCAACTCTTTGGTAAAGAGGATGGTGACATGACAGACTACTACTGAGTCTGTAATTACGTGGCATATGGGCTTTAGTGATGACTAGCTCAAGTGGTCATGGCTTGAGGAGCTCCTGCTCTTCCCTCATAGACCCCTGCTCATTTCCTTTCCCATGGCACAATTTACTCTTCCCTCATTTGTCTAAGTGCTACCCCCATCCTTTTTAATGATGACTTTTAACAGCGGTTATTTGAACAGTATAATTTACAGCAAGTCACAGAAGTAGCTGTATGCACAAAGCTGAGGACGTGGCAAATTACAGCAAGAGAGCAGGAACAAGAGACTGGGGGGAGCGGAGGGGCAAGTTCTTAAATTCACATTGCAGAACTACACTGTTAGCCTGAATTTCCTCCCTGTTTTTTCTCCTCTCTCCCTCTAGAAATAGAAGGTAAGGCCATTAGAGAATTCAATTGGTTCCAGATGGACCCTTAAACCAGCTCTTCTAATAAAAACATTTTCCTGTTAAACAACCTGTGTCACATGGAATAGATGAAATTCATCTTTAGTATACCGCCACTGAAGCCTGGAAAGATGAACCTGAAGTATGAGTATCTGTATCTCAAAAACAAAAGGGTAATGCAACAGTGATTTGTCTCACCATTAGGCAGCAGTAATTAAAAAAGTAATACTGTAGCAGACATATAATACAAGCTTCTAAGAAAAGTTATGAAGAATTACAGCTATCTTTTTTAAAGGTAGTGTTCCATTCGTATGTTATCTATTAAATTCTTCAGAAAAATCAAGATGTGACACTTAATAGTATGACTCCTAAACCATCTTTTTTATGGGCTACTGCCATCATTTAACAAATTTTGTTTCAATTTTACTTGTATTTTGTAATATTTTCACAAGACCACCAGTTTTGCTTGTATAGAAATCAGGGACAAAAACCTCCAAGTTTTCTCATCAGACCGTGGTCAATCCTTTTTGCACATTAGAACAAAACCTTTACTGTTCTAGATTAACATTTGAAGTACTTGGAAAATAAGAATAGAGTGAATTTGCATTCGCAACAGGTTGCTTAAATAGCTCCCGTCCTCCTCCTTCCTCCCAGCCTTCGTTCCACCCCACGTGCCAACCCCAGTTTTGGCTGGCACAGACGTTTGTGTTGCCATGCAGTCAGCATATATTTTATCTTTTAGCAACTGGATCTATTCCCTGATCAAGTTCACCGTGCCGCTGTGCAAACAGTTGTGGCAACAAACGCAAGAGCTGGGGAGAACCTGCCAGGAGCAGGGATAGGTGCCCAAGCAGCTCAGGCTATCGCTGCTAGTGAATAAATGCTCTCAGTACCTCAGCCGACGTGCCCTGTCTGCCTATTTTAGGTCCTTCACAGAGCTTCTATTTTATTCCAATTTTTGTTCAAATATATATTTATTCGTGCATCACCTTTGCAAGAAGCACTGCAGTTCCAAATTTACAGCTATGGAACTGAACTGCAGCAACGCTTTCAAAAATATCTTTGAGACACCTAAAATGCTTTCAAAAGGAGCTTTTAATTGACCTAGATGCTAAGTTATTTGCTTAAAAAAGCAACAAAGAAATGGGTTCTAGGCTAGCATCCTAACCAGCAAGCTGTCCTAGCACTCTTGCTTTCCTTCCATTTCCCCATCAGAGATGGCTGTGATGTCATTTATTATGATCATGAAACTGATTATGCATTCTGAAGTCAGATTTACCTTAAAATAACACAATGCCTCAGTGAAAACTATTATATGTTCACAGTGGAATCTGACTGGGCCAATGAAAAAAAGCAACTACTTGTTTTCCCACTGCAGTTAAGACCACTTGTGCAGCGCCTTGGTCCATGCAAGCCACCTGCATGCTTTGCTGCATGCTAGCAAAGGTCTCAAAGAAGGAAAAAAAAATAAAATCACACCTCCACCTTTTTCTTTCCACCATCGCTTCATCTCAGAAGACTGCTGTGTCGCCAGACCACCCGCAGAAGGGTGAAATGACTCCCTACTAAACTGGCCTTTGGTCAGACAGGAGTTACACATACGTAGTCATCTGCTGCCTTGAGGAAACAGTTATTTCCACCAAACCATGCAGTGATATGTTACCTTCTTAGCCTTGAGTCAACAGAGCCCTATGTGCCTGTAAATCCTCTTCAGTGATATGAAAACATCTTGGGTCCTCAGATACATGTAAACTTAGGAAAAGGGAAAAAAAAAGGTAACTGGCAAAATGAAGACAGCATTTTCACAAAGGGCTGGATTATCTAATACAGAATAGAAGGTGCTCCCCCGGTCCTTCAGTGCTTTTGCTTCTTTGAGTAATGCTGCTTCCAGAGCACTGCTTGTGATCCATTCTCCTGTGTGCACTGGTAGGCCTTTCAAATTGGAAGGGGCAATACTGCTATGTGAGGTATCCACCAGCGTATTACATTCACCAGCGTAACTGCTGCTCTTCCCAGTGGAGCCACAAGGAAAAGAATCGCATCATCTCCCCCCACTGCTGTCTGAGGTGCTACGAGATGCATTGCCTCTAGCAGCGCTGGATTTTATGTACAGCTGTACAGAGAGTTGGAGAAGTTACCATGACACCAAATCACCCCCTCCCCTCCATTTCACTACATGACATTTACATCTCCCTTTGAGGTGAAAACAGATGAAGCAACAAATACGACATGAAACGAGACTGGACCTACCCCTGCTCCACCTGGAGCTCAGCCACTGGCTTTGCTGGAGCAGGGACAAGCCCTTTACCTGCACCAAGACCAATATAACTTTGAACAAAACCAAAAGAGTATCTGTTGACTCTTGGCTGCTATGCGCACCTTGTGGTTGAGGTCTGGCCAGTTAAACTCTGAAAGCAGTAATGCTGTCGAGACATCCAGCTGCTAAATGAGGTGCAGGCAAAAGATTTTGCTTCATTTCTGAGAATGAGAAAAATATTTGCTAAAAACTGCCATGCTCTAAATTCTGCTGCCGTTTCAGCTAAAAGCATCAGGTCTCCGAAAGCCGACTGCTAAAGGCACAGTTTTCTTTCTGAAAGCCAAGGGTACATACAGGCTCTACGTTCAAGCGACCATAAATAATATAGTGACTGCACGTGTCAAGTTAATATTAAAAACAGGGGCTGTGTGCTGCATACCAAGCAGCAGCGCTCTCCATCTACGTAACAAAACACCGGTGGGTCTCACCCTGGGAAACGCAGCCCACTTGTTCCCGGAGGGGAGCGTGGGGAGAAGACTCGACTCTCCTGGACCCGACCGCGTCTCGCCAGGGCCGCGGCTGACCGGCCAGCAGCCCACTGAGAGGGCTGCGGGTCTGGGCGTGCGGGGCCGGCGGCGGCTCCACAGCCCTCGTGCCTGCCCACGCCGCCGCGCTCCAACCGCAACCCGGGGCCCGGCGTGCTGACAGACTCCATTAGCATTAATGCTGCTCTCTTATCTCCCGGTGGCCGGCCGGTGACGGCTGCCTGCCACCGCCAACAAGGCCGACACCGCCAATCGGCTCCGGCTCGGCAAGGTCACCGCGCCGGCCGGGCTCGGGATTGGCTCCGGCGCCGCGGCGTGTTATTACTGTCTGATTTGATCGGAGGCAGGGGGTGGTCTCCAATCAAACAGAGAAAAGGTCCTGGAGAAGGTAATTAAATCCTGTCAGAGGCAATTATCGGTTCCAGGGCCATGACTCTGGCACTGAATGCAGATGATCTGAAGCTCTATTCTTGTAGAAATTCAAGAGGGCTTCTGGCACGGATCAGTTAGACATAAAGGAAACAGCAGGCTTTTTGCAAACAATGCGGCGCTGTATTTTGAAGCTTTTTGCACATCTTTTTTCCTCCCTGTTCTCAGAGTTTGGTTACCGCTGATCAAAAATATTGCCTTCTCCCCACATTCTCATTAATTTAATAGATAAGATTTACTTACGTATTATACACATAATGACAAGATGCATAAGAGAAATTTTGTTCTGAAACACTGCCCACTTAAAACGTCTTTCATCAAGACAAAACCGCTTTAGACAATAGGAACATATCAAATTATTGATGTTTTACTGGAAAAAACGAAAGCATCAAAATTGGATTACGTATCCAGAAGGGCAAAGTCTCATCTCTAAATCCTATGGATGCCAAAAGGGAATAAATAAATGACTTCCTCCTACCACAGTATAATGATGCCAAGACAAGTGTATCAGAAGTGCCCTGACACGTTGAAAAACACAGGCATTTCACTCAGTGTTTACACACTGTTTACATTTAGTTCCGCAAAGCCCAAAATATTATTTACTACACAGTCTTTTTTATTATGGGACAAACAGATCCAAGACAAAAAATGGAATTTTTTACCAGAGATTAAAAAACCCACAACAAAACAAAATAAAAAACAAAAACCTCGCCACCCTCCTTTAACAAAAGCATTTTCCTGATTTTACATAAGACCCTTCTTCCCCTCGGGTGTGCATCAATTTATTATTTCAGAGCCAGATTACAAGCTCAGTTGTGCCACAGTAAATCAGGATTGACACCGACTAAGTGGCACTCCTCTAGCTTTTGCAGGGAGCAGAAACGGGGGCCCTGCCTGCTCAGCCCGGGCTTCAGCCACTGATTGCAGCCAGGCATGGGGAATGGAAGAAGAAAAAAGAGCTGGGGTGTGTGAAAGGCCATGTTAGGAAACACAATCACAGACTAACTGCGCGTGGAGGTCTTCCTGAACAGGCGTCGTTCACTGGTAAGGCAGTCTGTTCCGAATTAGTTTTCATTGTCTCCAAATAGCATGCATTCAATACAACTGTATTTTTTAATAAACCCTTCCTTTCAGTGAGTTCTGAGTTGCTGAAGTGGCTTTGTACTGCTGTTTAAATATAAATACGGCTGCTGCTAAAACACTGCACGCGGTGTTAGCGCAAGTTCTCTGTTCTTTCTAGGAGAGCAGTGGGGTTTTTGTCTGGCTGGTTCCCCGCATCTCCCCCACCCCTGCAGAGGCCGTGCACTTGCACAGCGTCATTTCATTTCTTATGAATGCACACCTGGAGAGAGGGGATTACAGCCGCAGTTTGTTTCACATTTCCTCATGCAGATAAGGCACAGGGCTGGCTGACAGACATGAACTCAAGCTTTTCTTCAACATTTCAGTCACCTCACAGCATAGGAAGAAAGTGAGCACGTTATGGGTCCTGTAATTACTAAGGAGGCAGCAGATTATTTCCCCTCATAAGCAAGCACAGCAGAGGGAAGGACCTTTCTCTCTCGGGCCCTGCCTGGAGGCAGAGCTTTCCGTCAGCCTGACCCACAGCGCAGTTGGGGTCCTGCTTCTGCAACCACGTGGAGTCCGGTGAAGTGTCTCCTTTTGGCCAGTTACCCCACATTAAGAAAACACAAGAAAGAAAATGCAGAGGGAAGCGTAAAGGGAGAGACTACCACAAGCCTAATAGAGATAAGGCTCAAATTCTTTATAAATTCAGTTGTAGAGAGGAAGGCCACTACAACTTTAGTAGCAAACGAACATCTAAGTCTCTATAATTCATTCATCCTTGAATTTCAGTGTGAAAAAAGGCATTGCAGATGGTGACAACCACCACAGCGGGTTCTGAAATTTAAGGCATGTGTCAACTAAGAGTTGAATGAAGCATGAACTTGGCTTTCACAGCTATCAAAGAGCCATCAGAGAATGACTACTTCAGTGGCTACCAGCTTCCAGCAGTTTCTAACCAGTGACACATTGCCCATCACGAACTAGTCAGGACTCCTATCCCTCATATTGATCAATTTGTCTTAGTGAAATGTTTCCTGCAAACTCTTTTAGAAAAAGGAAAATTTTACTTCTGACTATTGCTGTGAAGGAAAGTACTGCTATTCCTAGTTTTAAGGAGTAATTTTTGAGCATAAAATAGCACAAAACCAAGCACAAACCAAGCACAATATCACAAAAACAGTTATGTGATAACATTGACCCTTGTCAACCTCATCTTAGATTCTTAGCCTTGCCACCATAAGCACACAGTATGCATATTCCTGGCAAGTTTTATAAGTGCCTTAGAAAATTCAAAAGAAACTTAAAATTTTACTGATGGCTTATACAGAACTGAACAGTATTATTGACAGAACAAGTTGTCTTACAGAATCTCATTTGCACTACCATTATCACATGCTCTAGTATTCTCTGTAACAGCACATCAAAACGAAAAGATTGAGGTAGCTCCCTGTGCTATAGCTGTCAAAACTGACTTCAGGATTCCATACATCTCTTGTGACGTTGATACGATCCTGGTTATACAAATGCCTGGCTATTAGAAAATCAACCCAATGCCTTAAATTAGTATCTGTATTTTAAAACATGCTCCTTCATCATTTGACTCTCCTCATGTGTAAATACGTGCGTATGTGTGAGAGAGGATGTATTTCTGTATGTTCCTTTACACTGGAACCTTACATGCTTTAGCCTTGTGAAGGTTATTGAGCAGTAATTAGGAGAAATAGCATTAGTGGTTCCTACACCAAAATGTTTGATATTTGATTCACATGACTAGTTCTTATTTGTATAAAAGCAAATCTTAATCGTCTAAGTAAACCAAATGTCTTTATCACGCAAAAAGTGTTTGTTTCATGGACACTCTACAACAGTCCGTTCAAATCTACTATTTCACTTACTGGGAGATTTGAACAAGCATGGTAATAAAACTTGAAAAAGCAGGAACAGTGAGTATCAAGCTGATTACAAATAAATACTTATTGAGCTTTTTTTCAGTATTTATTTATGTGTCATTAATATTAATACTCTTTAAAACATAAAACCAGAAAGGTCAATAAAATTGTTGATTCTACCAATCATGATGGGCTAGATTCTTTCAGACAATCCACAGTCATCATATTACATACGTAAATTTCAAGGAGCCAATATCCAATTTTCTGTGGTTTCTTTCTTCCCACACATGTCACACTTCAAATTCGTTTTGACAACTAAACAATGTTTCCTTTATTTCATTATAATTCCCTTATCTAGAGTCAAAGCTTCATGACAATTTCGTAGAAAGAAACATAAAAAGACTTTCTGGTAGATAGGTTCCTTATTTTAAAGATTTCTTACAAAGATACATTGGAAAACAATCCAGCTGCATGTGGTTTTGCAGGCAATATCTAACTTTTACCCTATCTCACAAATCCCAATCTAGAGCCAATTCTCATAATTAACATTCTACCCCTAAAAAAACCCCAAACCAAACAAAAACCCTTCAGATTATTCCTCATACTTCATTTCTGCATGTCAGGTTTTTTTCTTGAGGCTGAAGTATCTGTGTTAATACCCTAGCATCAGCATATACATTTTTAATTTGCTAAATGCAACAAAAAAAAATCAGTTGTCATTTATGTAAGATGTATTCACTCATACTTTTTTCAGTTTATGTATAAATACAATTTAGCTCATTAAAGCATATGTATATTTCAGGACAGAGATGCAGCCACTGCTTACTAATGCACAACATCAAAGTGAATTAATGCTTAGCAGGTTCCTATCACCCAGGAATTGCAGAAAAATTGAAGGCTTACCAGAAGAAAACTGCGAAAAGGAATTGGCAACACCACAGCTTTTTGATTCTGGGACCAGCCTTGTGTCTGCGCACAGCTCAGAAGGAGTCACAAAACTGCCCATCTCTGGTTCCCAAAAGGGACGCCCCACCTTGCCTTGACTGGTGAAGCTCAAGAGCACTATAGCCATTGCCCTCTGATTCCCACATCCAGTCATGCAGTGCCAGAGGCATTAGGAGGGTTGTAGGATGCAACCCCATAACCTACAACAGTGTCAGGGAATTCCATCCTTCTCAGCTGAGTCGGTCTGGTTTCTTCCTTGCCTTGCAATGCTCTATAAGAAAGGTGAGAATTAGCCCAGCAAAACTGCAAAAGGCAGAAGGTGGGTATAAACCCAGCAAACTAGCAAGGTCATAACAGTAAGAAAGAACTCAAGAAAACAATCATAGGATCTTAAACAATCTCAAATGGTATTTTACAACACAGCTGAAAACGGCATCGTTGGTGTTCCCTCAGTGCCATGCTCTCGCGTTCAACATGCATTCTGGGCAGGTAGGAAGGCCATTTAATGAAACCCAAACACAGGGCAGGAAGGAACCTCCTAAATCAAAATTAATTGCCTGCTATCACAAGCCACATCATCATACAATCTGGTTTATAAATTAATCATACTTCATCTTAACAGTACCTTGGCATCTCTCTCCGATTTTTACTCTCAGACAGCATTTCTGGCATGTCCCTTCTCCAGTCCTTAGAGATCTCCTCATTTCCAGCCCAAATGCATGCCTCTAACACCAGGTGATACACAATTTGGTTTTGTGCCAATGTTTTCTCTTAAGCAGCTGTTTTGTCTGGTGTTCACTTCTTTAACATATTTGTAAGGAGGAAGCAAGCTCTTTTACAGCTTCACTTTGCTAGGCTAAACAAACCAAGCTTTTGAGTCTTCTCTCAGCAGAGAGGTTCTCCATCCCATTGATAATCCTGGCAGCCTTTGCCTACACCTCTTTCAGTTGGAAATATGTTACTGAAACAGTGGCAAGAACAACATGCAATAATTTAAATGACACGTAGCACTGTCACATGTATAACCTTAGTAGTTTGCTGTTCCTTTTGGGAATACTTCTCCTGGAGCGTCACAATATTGCTTTTTCAACAACCCATATCACAGTGGTAGCTCACCCTTATCCTGTAATCTGCTAATATATTCAAGTTCTTTTTGTTGTCATTTCCAATTGATTAGCTCAGATCTTGCAAAAGAATTCCTTATGACTAGTTTTTAAAAGCATAGCATCATCCTTTGTAGTATTCAATGTCTTCCATTTCCATTATCCTCAGTCACTAAATTCCTCCTTTATGAAGTTCATTTCTTAATAACAATAACTTCATCATTTGGGGCTTTGCAATGATTTAATTGGCCTGTACCTGCTTTTTATTCCAGTGTTATTATGTAACAGTTATTCAAAGGTGGCCTTTAAAAAACCCTCAATTCCATCTACCTCCAAGTAAAATTTTCTACTTTTAGAACAGATTTTTGTAGAATTCCTCAGCCGCCTTATGGTTTTTCTCTTCTATCCCTATAAGCTGTGGTTCATGGTTTTTACCATGACCCATACAAAATTGCTTATTAAAAATAATAAATAATTACATTAATAAGTTAGTTTATCAAAGGGAGATGTGGTATGATTTCTCTTTGGTAAATTCAGTGTGTTAACTCATTTTAAATCAGTCTCCAGAAACTTTTTATTTTGCTTATTCTTAATACCTTCTTTTACCTTCTGTAAAGTTCTGAACAACAACTACCCAGGGCCATCCTCACCACCGTATATAAACTTCTTAGAACATCTATTCTCCTGGTTTTTTTTGGCACCATATACAATTCTACTGACCTTTTAAAAATAAAAAGAAGCTACAGGAACCATAGTTTCATATACCATGTTTTTCAAAGTTATTCAGGTTTTTTTCTCTCTGCCAAACTTGTACATTATGCTTTCCCAGTTCTCATTTGCTTTTGTCTTTACTGAGATTGTATTTTCATACTTTCTATTCTCATTAATAACTGTGTTGCTTCCTTGACAACCCCACCAACTGGTTTGTCCAAAACTAGATTACTCTCAGTCTACACTTCACTTCCATTAAATGCAAGTCCCACTTTCTCTCACCACCTTCTTTTCTTTAAAAATAAAGATAAGGAAATATTAACCATTGATTTACATTCAATTTCTTTCCAAGTCTAAGACATCTTGACTTTCACATTTACCATGTCGTACTAGACAGTTTTCCTACCCACAACAGATCATCAACTTCCTCTGTTTATCAACTTTTTTCCTAATTCTTTCCTAATTTTTACTCTTTGTAATCTTCTAAATGGTTACCCAGCTCAACATCACAAAGTTGGACCTCAAAACCTTCCTTACAAGTTTATTTCCTCTTGCTTAAGACACAAATTTCAAACACATTTTAAAGTAATAGTAGGCAGCAATTCCAGGTCCTGAGTTCAACAGACCACATGACTCCACTGAATAGCTCTTTGATGTCTTTAAGTCATTTCTTCCAAAACAATGTAATATACTTTACATTTAATTTTAAATTTAATTTTAAATTGATCAAGGGATCGACCAAGCCAAGGCTCTTCCCTGTAAGTAGCTTCTGATGATGTACTCATAGCTTACTATAGCATAGTACCACTATTTCTTTCTTCTGTAACAACTTGATGAAGAAACTTACTGTTCTCACAGTGAATTAAAATTGTGTCTTACCACCAATTTCTCAGTTTTTTCAGCCATTTCTATGTGGAATGTTAAACCTTTCCATCACAGCACAATTCTCACAGTGCTCTGTGAAACCATGTAACAAGGTTCTTTACCCACAGCCAAGTCGCATACAGCAGACTGGTCGCATACAGCTCACTGCTGATACTTCCCCATTAGGTCGTTGTTCAGCCCTTACTTCCAAACCCCTTGTTTTAGTCATTCTATTCTTTTGTGTTACTTTACAGATTCATTTGCACAGAAAATCACCTATTGCTTTAATTGATTTTCTAAATGAAGCATGCCCTTCGACAGTCATGTTTCAGACACCACTGCTTACCCACCTTGCTTTAAGGGTCTCTGCAGTGTCTGGTGTCTGTTCCATGCTAAATATGTCTATTCATCTTAGTGTCGAGGTCCTTGGCATTGCTTAGCCCATAAACATTTCAGATGTTCCTGATGGCATCCGCCAGTTTTCTAATCAGACCAGACAGTTTGCCCAATTACCTCCCCCTCGCATACCTGACTATTGTTATCGCCACCTTTACGCCTTTCCTGATTAGCGTTCTTAACAAGTACTAAAGCAAGCTAGGGGAATTGTCATAATTTTTCTGAAGTTTCACTTTCTTTTAATGATAGATTAGTATACATTTAATCCCCTTAGTTTCCATTTAAACGGTAAAACTATTTTACACAATTATCAATAGTTCTTTATACCTATATTAACACACGCAGGTAAGCTGCCATAGTTGTCATAGAGATTTTCTTCATTTCTCTTTTGAGAAAAGAACTTCTATAATTGTCACACACATGCTTGAAAAGCAAGCAGACAATATGGCTGATACCAATGAGCACAAGAGTCTGAGCATTAAGTGCAATGCAGCCAATGCCCGCTCATGGCAATGGGAGCAAGATTTCGGTCCTACCGGTGGTACAGTTAAGCATTTGACCTACTGCAAGGTTGCTGCTTGAGTTCAAACAAATTATTATTAGTTTAGATGGAATCTGGTGAATCCTAGTAATTATACTATTAAATCTACCTTTGCAGATTTCTCTTGGCATTATTGGTATTACCTTAAACAGAAGTTCCAAGCAGCATCTCATAAAATTGATTTGGGAAGAAGAGACTGGACCAAAGAATAGGGTACATAAAAATAAATTAAATCATTTCTGTTATGGGCCTTATATTAATCATCTTTCCCAGTGCAGACTTTAAAAAAGAACAGAACTGATGAGTAATTTTATATCTGCTCCCTATTCAACACTAGTTTATTATTACATGATAGAAATATTTCATTTTGAAGCAGAATGTATCTTCTTGGGAAGTGAAAGAAGTATAGTTATCACAAAGGTTGAGGTCTGGGGTTTCTGAAGAAGTCTCATTTTTCTGTGATGTTTCATGACCCTGTTACCTTGAAGGACCCCATCAAATGACTCAGGCTGTCAAAAGCATGTTAGAAAGTTTGATTCTGGCGCACACACACACACAAAAAAAAAGTTAATTGCAGTCTGCGTGCCTTTCAGGAAGCTGTTATATATCTGGATTTAAAAAAAAATCTGCTACTTTGGGAGTAGTGTTTCTGGAGAAAAGCAAAGACACAATCCTCTTATTGAACTTCACAAATAAAATAATATCTTTGAAACCATATTTTAAGAGAGAAGATTCTGCAATATTTACAGTTCTGCCATGTGACAGATGTTCATCCTTGTATACAACACCCACACACAAGAAAAGGATGGGAAGTGACATTAGCCAGTTTCCTGCTTTGTTCCAAAACCTATGTATTTCTGCCTGACCCAAAACTACAATCTAAAGGGCTATCTCACAAATATTAAGGTAATGAAAATAAGAGAAGTAAGAGTAATTTAAAATTCTGAAGCATTTCAACAGTTGATTTTAAATACCAACATCTGTTTTTTTAATAATCTTCTGTTTCTGTTGATTACTATACACACTGTCAAGAGCATACCGCTGTCATTTCACCTATAGCTCAGATTTACTGCAGTTCAGAAGAGGAATTGTTTTATAAACAACTTTTTGTGAAACTGCAGAGAGTAACAATAAAGAATTTAGTTACCCCAAAAGGAAATTAAGTAATACAGAAAGAATATAGCTCCGGCCTTAAAGTTCCAGTCAGCTCTAAGCCCTATTCACAAGGTAATGCCCTGAATCTAAAATCATCCCCTTTGCACTGCAATGAAAAATAATACTCAAGCCTGACTATCAATAGAGGCTGCCTGGCAAGGTCGCAGAAGAACATGGTACATGTAAATGCAATTAGGAAAAAGCCTCAGAACACCAAAGGGTCTAAAATGCTAGCCAAACCCTGTAGTATTGACTGGGTGTGATTACACACAGAGGCACATCCCATCTGTAAGCAGTTGCAACTCTTCCTACCTATTTTGCATTTCATGTCATGTCTCATATTAGCTGTGTAGCACCATGATGCCACAGACTGAGACCACCGCTGCAAGTCTGTAGCTAATAGAATATGCTGAAGAAATAAGGTTGCTGCATTCCCAAAATATTCTGTTAAAATGCTTTGCTGCCCTCTCCCTTCTCAAGAAGCATATGGGATTATTTTTCCATCAGGTAGAGTCAAGTTCCGGAATGAATTCCTAAAATTCATTGTGTTGTGCTAAACAGCCAGAAGATCCCTTACTCTGCCATGCTTAGCACACATTGCTGGCTGTGCTGTACCTCAGAAAGTCTTGCTTCAGTCTGATCACCAGTGCCTACCACTGTCATTTTTAGGGTACTGACGGATTTTCTGACAATGTTATTCCAATGTAGCTGCATCATACTGCAAATACCAAAGTCTGACCCCTAACGCAGTGATGTCTGTCTTGCTTGTAAGAGAAGGTCACAGATGTGAAGGAATTGGGCGCCTCAGCCTTTCCCCTATGTGAATTTCCTTCCAGAATCCCAAACCTCCGAGAACAAACTGTATTCCAGTGAAATAACATGACACATACATCTTTGTTTTTTATACTCTACAACCCTTTTACTTAAGGATATAAAACTTTTCCCCCTCAACAGAAAAACTGTGAATTTCTGAGAGAATATTTAGTGTACATATAAAATAGACTAAAAAACACTGCTTTAAAAAAAAAAACCCAAACACTTGTTCAAGTTATTTCAATCAAATAATATTAAAATATTCATTTGAGTTACAACATGCTCCCTCTCTAGTTGCCATATTTGCAAATATAAAAATTGAGCTCAGAGAAACCCAAATTAATGGTGCAGAGTGAACTTTTTTTATTGAATACCCACTGATGTTGGCTTATTGACTATTACTCTTCACCTGAGAATTGTTTAGAAGTTAAAGAAGCTTGACCCCAAGACAGTTAGTGTAATTTACACAAGGATAACAGTGGCATAGTTTTTTTTCATAATTTAAAGGAAAGTAGGAAGAAGTTTGAGTTGCTTATTGATAGTCATTTTCTGACATTTAACATCTTGTCAGAACAAGAGAGAAGCACTGAGAAGAGCTTTTTGACAACGATCTGCACTTCTGATTTTCATTTAGAAGATTACCTGAACAGGGCAAATAAATGCAATGCAAGCATTCCACCGCAGGGGACGGCATGGGGGCCATCCTCACAAAACCAGGGAAATTCTCTTCAAAAGGTGCATAAAACCTCCCAGACTGTGCTCTCCAAATGAAATATTGCTTTAACTCTACAGTATAGCAAGTTTCATTAGTTATGCTACTTCCTGCAAATAACCAAAATCTGAAAGAATTTGAGATGAGTATTTAAATACAGATCAGGCTGAAGATTTAGGTTGTCACATATTCATACAATCCAGAATAGCACTGCTCTCCACCTGTAAGTACTGATCTGAAGAGGTGTGAACTGCTAACAGAGCTGTGACCAAAATTTTAGATAAGATTAAACAAGGAAAAGAATCCCACACAGTTCATGTGGTTTTAGGTCCTTTCTCTGGCAGTAGAGTTTTGCTCTTGGTAAAAAGCAGTTAAACATACACCACAAACAAAAAAGCACTAATCAGAAAACTGCATTAGAATCCCAATTACTACTGTTGCGGACAGTGCTGTTTCAGCAAGTTGTTAAAACATGATATAAAATAAAGAAAAGTTTCTTTTACCTATTTTTTTTTCATACTCATGGTATTATAAAGCTATTAAATACTTGTAATAGCAGTAGTACCCATGTGGACAATAGCTCTGACATAGCTTAGGCAATTAGAAGCTGTTTTATTTGGAAAGAATACATTAATATTGGCCAGGACAGTGTAAGGATAAGTCATGGCGTTACTCATGTGAGACTGACCGTGATAAGGAGATTATATGAGCTTGGCAATGTGATAAGCCTCTGTGGACTGAATAATTTCAGAAGCTTGGGAAGACTGAAAGCGTTTATGCCTTACTGAGGAGCACAGAATGCAGAGGTCCCTCAGCCAGGGCTGAGCATGCTACCTGCAGAACGAGAAGCAGAAGAGTCATATCAGTGTGATGCTGCACAGTGGTTAATTACCCATTTTTGCAGTTCACTGTAATCATTAAGAAGGCAGGTATATGGTATAACAAACACAATCAATAAACAATTACAAATAGATAGTAAGAACCAAATGTGCTGAAGAAAAAACAACACAAAACAGAACCCCCACCCTGGTCATTCAGTAATAATTTATCTGAAAATTCCTCCTGCAAACTTGAAACTACCCGATTTATTCAACTTTGCAAACAGAATAAAAGACTGGTATGGCAGACATGCCAGGATATTATTTTAGAAAGCCACATACAAATGGCAGAATCAGCATCAGTGATTTGTGACTACTATTGAAGAAATTAGAAATAATTGCAACCTTTCATTACAAAACCTGTCATTTGGTATCTGCAAGTAATTTGGTGTAAAACTAATCTTGACGACTGAGTCATTGCCAAACCTAATAATTTACTGCATAAACTTTAAACCATATAATTGCTCAAGGTGAATGTAAGAATCTATAACATTAGCTGTTACTATATCGAGACCCAATCATAGAGTTCTTGATTCAAAGAAATTGTGACTGTAGGATCAGGCTCTTTAATATATTTCCTCTTTGAACATAACATAAGTTAACTAGAACTTAAATTTAATGAAAAAAAAAATCCATCAGTGAAAGGCAAACCAACATTTTCATTTAGCAAGCTTATTTTGGGTTACTCACATGAACTGCTGAATTCACAAACACTGCCTGACTGGGTTTCAGGGTCTTACAAACTTGTAACATAAACTGCTTCAGTAAAAACAACAACAAACACAACTACACAAAGTGAAAAATCCATTAGTATTTATCACAAATCAGATTAAGCCCAACAGATTTTTTTTCAATATGCAGATTGGGGATTAAACACCCTTACCACACCACAGGCAATAGCCATGGCCACATTCTACATCCTTCCTTCCATTTCTAATGTTCACCAGCCAAACATTTCTCTTTGCTAAACAAAACCCTAGCCCTTATTTAATTTTTTTTCCCCAAGAAGGGTTCCTACCCAGTTTACAATTAAAAAAAAAATAATTTTGTAAACAATTTTATACCATAAAATATTGGTCTGCCCTGCCCCACCTGAACTTTCACCAGTTTATTACAAACCTGATCTAAACCCAGCTATTAGTATCTGACAGGGAAATGATGTCCGAAAGCTTCATTTGCAGCCTATGCTGTTTTGCCAGCTACCACCATTATAAAGTAATTACCCTATACATGCATTGTAACTTACCTATACATACACGTCTTTTTTTTCTGTTAATTTTGTTTCAAGGCTTTGGAGAGAAAGGTGCATTGGCAAGGGATTCAGATGCTCCTACAACATGTTAAAATAAAGTTAAAGTCACAGCATGGTGCAAAGCATCATTGGAAGAGAAAAAGGAAGAACTCTGTCCTACAATGTGTTGAAAGCTTCCCAAATGGTGAGAGTTATTTCAGAAAGTTTATTTTAGGTAAGGTGGCAACACAGGATTACATGTTAGAAAAGGTTGCTTTCCAAAGGAAAGTGAAATTATTTGACTTCTACTTTCAACATACACTACTTCCCTAGGAAAAAGATACTAAAAATGTCACCTGGTGGACAGTACATATGTATAAATGTGGGTAGATTTTATTTTTTAGCACAATAGAAAGCTAGAAACTTGGGCCTTTAGAACATCAAATTATTAAATGAAGAAACGTCTCCTTCATGTTAAGTACAGAGTAAAAATATATACTACATTTGCATACAAAAATTACAAAGATTCCTTACAATACTATTTTTCCCACATTTCAAGGAGCCTTAAAAGATGAAGTATTAAAAATTCAGGTTACCAATTCCACCCTAAACCAAGTAGCTTCATCCTGAGGACCAAGTATATCCTGTGAATTTAGCTTCAATCTTGCAACATCTCAAAAGCTAAACAGAGTTCCTGCACACACACCCTCCTCTCTGCTTCAGCTCAGCTCCAAGCTCTGAAGCAGACATTCACCAGAGGCATAGCTGAAACCTGAGCATAGGCACATGCCCTGTGCTGCGGAGAGAAGTTTTAGATGTAGCCTTCTCTTTGCTGTGTCCAAGCACATGCCCTTTTAGCATCCCAAAGTTCAGTACAGTGCCTGCTAGTAGGCCAAAAACCCAGGTAATTTTCTGCTCCAAGTTCCACCATCACCCAAGATTTCCAGGCCATACAGTGCTGTCCAATCCCATGGCTGAGCTCCAGCCTTCTGGCACTGTGCTGTATAATCCACACATCCTTTTCCCTTTAAGCAGTTCCCTCCAAAAGAGTGCCCTCTGAAAGGCTGCAAGGTAATTCATATATACAGGGTGCATCATCAGTTCAACATTCACAGGGATGAAACAAGCCATTCCACAGCAAAAAGTCAGAGTGATTACATTATTATACCCGACTTGCCCACGTTGCCACAGTGCTCTATACATGAATGTACATCTGCTTGATAGGTAATCATCACTGCTGCTGCATCTTTCGCTAGGGACAGGGAGAACAAGGGAAGAGAAGAAAGAAGAGACAGAAAGTAACCCTGTCTTTAACAGGTGCCAATACAACTTGGAAGCTCACCAGCAGGTAAAGTCAGCTAACAAGGACAGTGAACTCCCCCGAGCGTAAGCGTGACATCTCTTAACAATGAGCCTGCACTATGCTACTTGAGAAAATTTGTGCCTATGCAGTAATGAAGCCACCCGTTAGTCTAAGGGAGAGGATTTACAAAGTGTTTCTGAATGACTAATTGGGAAAGGAATTTGACTGTGATGTTGTGAAGCAAAATTTACAGGACAAATAAACTAATTTTTTGCAGTGAGCTTAAAAATGGAATTAAATCTAGGCTGGGGTTTTTTTATTATTGTTACTCCTACAAGCCTCACAGAGACTATAAATAACAGAGCTGTAGTAGCTATGATTAAGAACTAAGTCCCTGGTCTGAAAAGGAGTAATTTTTTAACATATTGAAGCTGTCCCTAAATTCAACCAAGGCTGGTAAAAGATTTGACTCATGCATTTCCAGCACAAGTGACCTTTGTACACAGCCCGACACCTACATCAAGTGTAAAGTTAGCCCTGTTAATGCAAACAAGTTCTGTATTGATCTACAGTAGTGAAGACTTGAGCCTGCACAGTAAAATAACACAGGAAAAATCCACACACAATTAAGAAAAAGGATTTTTTGGTTCGTTTTGTGTTTGTGGGAGCTCATGTACCATCAAAAGGTACTTCAATAAATTTCACATAAAAGTGGAAATCTCCAACCATTTTTCGCTTTATCGTGATAGTCCAAGTATACCAAGGAACAAATGCCTGAAAGAACAAAGAAAACAGATGGAGGTTTTATCTCATTAAAGAAATTATTTGTCCCCTCGAGCACAGTGGTATGAACGTAACAAACAGGCAGCATGGAAAGTCTGGGTCATGTGGACAAGTAATAAGCCTTTGCTTCTTTATGAGACGACAAGAAAGTACATACAAACCTACAAAGGGAATCTTTACAAGGACAATCAGTTAGTGCAAGATTGATTTTTCAAATTTATTCCCCTAATCTTGCTGTAATCAAGTTTCAAGTTTAGTGAGATTTTCCCTGCCCCCTCATCTAGAATTGAAGCAAGCAGTATGTTAAATCAGTGCAAGGGGACTCTGGCTTTCTAGACCCCAAGACTGTACGGCTGTTCACTCACGCATATTAAAACCAGCTTCATTTTGGGCAAAACTGCTCTTTGTGCTCCCAAAGATTAATTGGTGAATAGGTTTTGGACGGTCAATCACAGTGAAATGATTTTACCTCAGTCAGAATTGGCATATGTCCACACTGCAATTCAATGAAAGAAATCCAAGTTTTCTTCCTTTCACTCTAAACAATGTCATTACCTCACTAGTTCATTTCATTTTATAAAGTATGAAAAGCTGTGAGATACCACATTAAATATTTTCTTCATTGTTATTATGTAAGAAGGGCAAAAACTTCATAAGGCTTCTGCATAATTACGAAAAAAGATAAATGCAAAGAGGAAGGTAGTTTTCTATACTCAAAATAGCTGCTATGGATCCTTCTGCAATGGTTCTCTTTCACCTTTCAGTTCTCTTTCACTTTGGTTGCCAATGCCAGTATACACAGAAATAAGCTTCACAGTTTATATGGGACTTCAGAACCTAAAAAAAAAAAAAAAGACATGTAAACCCCATGGTTTTGCAAGATTATATTTCCATACATTAAGATTCTGTTAATAAAGCAGACGGAAAGTGGAGGTCCAGTTAGTAAAAGAAGCCTCAGAATATCTGTTACACAAATATTAAAGTTACTAAACCTAAACTCCTGGAAGTCCACTATAATTGCTTCTTTTATATGTGGCATTGCACTTCTAACTGCCGAATTCCTTAGCTTCCAAGAGCAGACTTACGGAGATGCTGTACTGTTTGATTTGGCACTATTCACAAGCCTTGGCAGATGATCAAATAGAGGGCACAGAAGAGCAGGAAAAGCCTTAAGAAACTGTCTGGGCTGCTGTCGTTACTGCCTCCGCAGAGAGAAAACTTAGTAGTAAGCACAAACTTGCTGTATATATTACTCTTTTAATTTTATACTGCTTTTTTATATCTCCTGACAAAGGAAACATCAGCAGTTTGTCAACAGATACTAATTTTCACCCTGCTTAACTAACATCTCTTCACTCTCCAACAGGTAGAAACTTTATTTTTTCCTCTTTGCAATGTTTTGGAATATATGAGTCACTAATGTTGTACACTAACTGAATACTCAAGGCAAAACTGTTACAAAAGCCAGCAGGAAGGAAACAGGACAATTTAAAAAGTACTTCAAAATACCCACAAATTATAATATGATTAAAACTCAAAGATTTAAAACAGTATGTCTACAAATACCAAAGGCAGATAAAACTGCATTTTTGCAACAGGGTTTAGATTCAGAACAGTGTTTTGAACTTCAAGAGGACCCAATAATAAGCTGGGGAGACCTGAAAAGCTGCCAAGAAAATTCTGCTCTTGTAGAATATCAGAGAGAGAGCAGGGGGGATGATGTCCAAGTCACCCAGAGGCAACAGAAAGTAATCCCGAGATCTTTACACATGAGTGGAAGTTCACAGAAAAGCCTTCCACCTAAACAGGAATCAGCAAATATCAATACAATCACGAAAGCTATTACTGGCAGTGTTTAACTCCTCGTAAGATCAGGGTATGTCAAGTGACAAGGGGCCCAGGGCAGAGAGAAGAGTCGCTTGCCAATATCCCAGTCCTCCTGTTTGCTACAGCAGGCAGCCGATACTCGACAAAAACCGCACTGTGTAGCAGCGTCTTCCCCATCGCTGCTGACAGCATGAACCCTCCAAACCCTGCGCAGGCATAGGGTACTTCCACTGCTACTGAGCATTGCTCCAGCGGGAGCAGGGAGGAGAAAGAGAAGGCTCGTGACTGTAAGGAGAATTAATGCTTCGAGCAGTTTAACTCCTATTCAGTTTTTGCCTTGGAGAGCTGCCAGGTTACCAGGGAAGCAAGTCATACAGAGCAGCTGCTGCTGCCCAGTTATGATCTTCTCTCTCCCTAGATTTCCTCCACATACATGCAGCAGATACTTGCTGGCAAGCTGGGGCTTCTTAAGCCCTCCCCAGCAGAGAGTAAGAGCCAGAGCTCTTTGCTTGGCTACAGCTGTGGCTATATTTCCTCCCTGACTCTGCATGGTAAGTGGATGAAAGCATATTACACTCTGCTGTAGGCCTATGCTGAGTGATGCCCTTAGGGGAATGGGCCGTGGGGATGAAACCCAAAATAAACTTTTCCAGTGTGTGCAAGAAACACACAGACTCTTCTAGCTCAAACAGTTATTAGAGTCAAATGACTCAAGCTATGGTCCAGCCACCAGCAGACACAGAGCCACCCTTTGTAAATGCGGCGTCACGCTCTGTTGCAAAGCTTAATATGACTTCTACGCACATGAGGATTAAATAAAAGCCATCCCACTATCCTCCTCCTTTTCCAGGATTTTGAAATTACTTCCCCTTTCCTCCTCATCTGCCACCCTTTCATGCCCTATGCTTGGAGACAGTCATTGTACCTTAGCCAGCATGAACACAGAAAAAGCATGTTCTGCTGAATGACACTTTCATCTCCCTATTCCAAGACTTTAAAGTCTTTTATGGTCCACTATGCTCAGATTTGCCACATTACAGAATCCGAAGCAAAGTGAAATTAGATGTTTTGCCTCTTGGTCTGAAACCAAGCCTGAAGGGTCTACTGCTAAATACTCTACTTGCATATGTACCTGTAACATCAGTGCATTGAACTCAGTTTCTGTGAAACATGCATTTCTTAAATGTTGGACTGCTTTACTATATACTACAGATACTCATGTGCCAGTTCAGATGCATTCCCTACAGAAAACACTTTTTACTGATTTCCTTCACAGTTTACTGCAGACAGCCCCATATGATTAGAGGCTTTATTGTTCCAAAGCAGAGCAGCATCCAAGATGCATGTCTGTACAGTTGCTTTAGACAAAGAATTCATCTAGTGGCCAAATTTCAGTTGCAGTTATGGCCCCTTAATGAAATTACATCTTAATGGAATTGACCTACTTACACATTAAGACTACTGTACCTAAAATATAACATAGATGGAAACATATTCTTTGTCATTTTAGCTGCAATTTGCAATATTGATTTTAATCCCGGATCAGACCTTGATCTAACTAAGTGCACTGTGAATCCAAAAATCCTGACCTCCAGACCAAACATTTGTTCTTTATTATAAGAGCAAGCAAACCGCCTCACATTTGGGTGACGGGTGTGACCCCAATCTCTCAGTTAACACTCCGGTTCAAAGAGTAATCCTGCTGCACGCAACTTTATTGTTATGAAAGCTATACAAGAGTGCTCACCGGCATGAGGTAATGACTCCTACTTCTCAGTGACACCAAGAACCACCAGGGTATTTTCTTGGGAAATAGGAACAAAAGCAAACTCCAAAGTTGGGTGCTAGTCTGTGCGGAAAAAATAATAATAAACCCTCCCTTACCTTCCATTATACCAGTGAAAGTTAGGGGACAGAGAGTGGTTTAATTTTCTTTTAAAGCCTACTGAAGCTTTAAATCTCTGATCACAAGGCCCTCCTGCCCTGATTGAGACATTCTTGATAGATTTATTCATTGCAAGTAGAAGCATAGGAAACTTCCAGAGATTTATAATACCTACGTGCTGATCCTTCCCATAGTAAGTGAAGCCTAGATCTTCCACTGATACTTAGGTGCCCATTCCTTATTGGTTAACTGGGCACCTAAATGCCTTTAAACCTATTTATGCTTCACCATCCCTCTTCCTCCCCGTAAATGATGGTAACACTGTCTCCTTGTTTCAGAGAAGGTTCATGAGAATGAACTACTAATATCACTGAGTCATTTCAAATTGTATTTAGTCCCCTAAATAACTTTGAGGACTTGGGCCTCAGAGACCGTAGGAATACAGGACAGATAAGCCCCATACAGTATTATAGGCTTACGACACGTAGTGAATGAGATTTTGAAAAGTAACTTAATTATAACAACAGGATTTTTGAAAATGGAAGATGTGATTCTAATTCTCCTACAAGTACAGGAGACGGGTTCTCCAATTCTCCTCTGTGCCTTTCAAAGGACTCTCTAAGGAATTATTAGACTTTTAATGACTGAACTACCCCTCTTTACAAAGTTGACTCCACATCTAAACCACAGAGCAAATCAAATGTAGTGGACCCTTTTAATCCAAGAGAGCCTCTCTACGTGACTAGAAAGGCAGACTCTTTAAACTGATCTATTTCATTTCATAGGCAGTTATAAACAATCATCTCTCCTTGCAGACATGAAGAAGGGAGCAGTACTGTCTCAGGACTCATACACTACATCATTTTACATCAAATCATTAGAGAGAAATAGCACATAGGAAGAACAACAGGAAGCAGAGGCAAGTGTTCCGCAGTACTAGAATTACTATAATCTTAATTTTTAAAGAAGGAAATCCATAGGAAAAAAACCCAAAACCAAACAAGCCACAACCCAAAATATAATCAAACTCACATTTACCAGTGGCTCAACTGATTTACTCAAATGAAAGCAGCGTGGTCTACAGGCAACTGGGACTGAGACTGTATTTGCAGAACTGCCAATGCCTCCAAATTGTAAATGAAAATATAAAACGTGTCAACTGAAGCAAATTTAAGAGCATAATCCAAGTTATTAACACCTTTAGAGGACATATTTATGCAGCAGACATGAAATTACTTTATTGGATGTTCCTGGACTCTACTGAACAGCAGGAAACTACACAGAAACTTTCAAAATGCCAAATGTGAAAGACCACAATTGTTCCTGACTAAGCACACAGCCTTCAATCAGTTATTTTCCCCTTGGCCCATCATTTCTGGGTTATGTTTGCTTACACCTTAAAGTGTTGTATGGATTTAACATGGGTTAAATGAGTTCAGTGCTGGAAGCAGCTCAACACCCATTACGGATAGGAGTGCTTTGCTTTAGGTGTCTGATCTCAGGTGTGGGTGCTAGCAGTGGAAACTGCCTTACCTTCCCCCCAAAAAACCCAGTAGTAATGCAAAATCCTAATCACTTCAACTATTTTTACATACTTTAGTCTTCAGGATAAGATTCCGGAACAAAGACTTTTATTTATTAAGTGGTTTCAAAATGCTAAAGAAAGACAAAGAGAATACTGCAAAAGAGAAGGTGCAGAGGAATGAAAAGGTTACCATCCCACAGGAAAAGAAATGCAGCCTTCTCTGTAATTTCCCCTATTCTATAACTGTTTATTTTTGCCTATATAATGCCTTCATTTTTAAACAGGATGACATGTCAGTTCTTGGGAAAATATCCCTTCAGTCTATGATACACATTTTTCAATGGTGCAGGTAAGATTAGAGAATTCTAAACTTTAATAACACAAAACAGATTCATGCCATAGATAAATGAAAGGAAAAATTACTTTAAAAATGCCACACACACAAAAGAGATGGGTCTAAGGAGCAAAACGTAACATTCAGACCAGATGATAATCCTGAAAATATCTAAAACATCATTGATGATATGAACAGTCATAAACAATGTAGCAAATACCTTTTTTCAAAAAACAGCCAGTAAAAGCAGGATTGTACCCTAACAGTAGACAGAAACAAAATAACATTCTCTTCTGTTTTCAAGGAAGAATTTACAAATGAGAAAGCTCAAACAAGAATGATGCATTTTGATAAATGCCCCAGATCCCAGGAAAAAACACTAGTTTTTTGCAATGCAGCTCTGTCACAGTGACTATGCTTCATACAGTCTCCTGTGCATAGCTCCAGAACACATTCAGTTGCCACCTTCCCCCAACAGCTTCACTGGAAACCCCACATCTACAGTGAAGACAACAATTAAAATATTAAAGGAAACCTGTAAGAGGAAGCAATAAAAAATATACCACAGTGTACTTTGGCTATTTCCAAAGCTTGTATTACATTTGCCCTTCAGGTCAGCACATCAGTAGCCTTACATACAACATGCAATACTTGAGCGATATACCGAAGTCTTCCTTTTTCTCAAAACTTCCTCCTGCAAGAAAAAAGTTGCTGTATGCAGCAAAGTAGAAGTATGTGTGCCTCACACATTCTAAGCAGGTATTGCTTAAATTATTTTACTAACATAATAGATCATTTCTTCTTACGTCTGTTTATCTGGCCTTAGACCGAGCATCCTGTAAGGCACAGAGAGGCACTTTTTGGAAAGCATCCAACTGCCCCCATCAAAATAATGGCTTTTGCTTAATGAGAATTAATTCAATTATAATAAAGCACAGCAAATAGCAGAGATGCTCTGGCTTGATTTTACAGAGACGGGTTGCAGTGAAACTCTGAAATAAATGATAATGCCAAAGGAAAAATTCTTCACTGTTGTCAAACTGTTCAGAAAGCGTTAACATGGTTCATTCATTTTCAGCTGCAACACCATGTTGAAAACATACTTTTGCTGGTCTGCAGTTGATTGATGTACATTACTCATATCAGGCTAATGGCACTTTATTTTCTAACAGTAGCAAGTAATGAGTGACCTTGAGTGCATATTGTTTTGCTGAAAGGTTTTGTTGCTCCGTGTACTCTATGAGTACCCCCAAGGAAATGAGGGCCCTGTATTGGTGTTTTTCAGCAAACCTCATTTCTTTCATGGCTTTCTGTAAAAGAATTTGATACAGGGATAGAAGCTAACCTCAGTGAGTAAATGAAATATTGATCCACGCTACTCTGGCCTTGCCTTCACCTTGTCCCAGGGCTGTGAGTTACTGACTTTTCCGTTTTGGCTGTAATAGGAATTATTACAACAGGCCTGTGCGAGTAATTACTTGGCATGGCAAAAAGGAGGGTCCATCATATATTTCTGTAGAGACGTTAGTTTCCATCAGCCCAGCAGTCTGCTTTTTTGGCCCTGTCTTTCCTACTCTTGATTCAATTCTTTTAACCATCATTAATCAAGTTCCTTGTCAGTAGAAGTTTATCAAAAGTATTAAGTGAGCAAGGTTGCATGGCCTCCTTAAAGAAAAAAAAAAGCCAAGAAAAAAAGAAGCACCAATGCAGGGCAGTAAATTTCAAAATATGGAAGGCTGGTTCCATGATATATATGAGTGTCTCTTCAGCTGGAATGAGCAGTTTGTTTTAGTGATAGATATTGTAGTTTGAGCCGTGATAGAATCCTTCTCAAGTTTATATGTCATAGACCATCGTTTATGAGAGACCATGTGTTTCTAAATGGTGAAGGTCATGGCTGATGGCAAAAGTAAAAGCAGTGGTGATTCATTAAAAACAGTTAATAGGGGCTGCTGTTGACAGGGATAAATACCAACACAGTGCTTTTTCAACCCACAAGCAACCAGTTTAGGCAATGTTTCTTCTGTGTTATCCACCACTCCTGATTGCCGGACAGCTGTGAACATACACAGAGACATAAGCGAGATTGCTTCCACCCTGTTAATAATAGATGCAGGATGGGTTTCCAGCACAAATGACTTCTCTAGATACAGATTTTCCAACCAGCAGCTTTGGCAGACTGACTAAACATCCATCTTTCAGAGATTTGTTAGCTAATAATCAAGTTTACACTGAATTCTTAGGGACCATCTGCTAACTATGCTGTTGGGATCCCATCCTTCAGTTTGAACACCGACTAATGTCCCACAGAGCCCATGTAACATCAGCAGAGCTTTGCGTGCATAAAGGACACTGAGATGGGACCTCACAGCATCAGAATGGCTAAAATTCTAATGATCTTTATTATTTGCTCAATCACAAAAAATTAATTTCCTTAAGCTATTATTCTGCTATTCAGAAACAAACTTTTTAAATCCAGTTAGAAATAAAAGATTTTAATGGTTTTCTCTGGTGCAGTTCCTTGTTTTGTTTTGATTCTTTTAAAGACAAAACCAACAATCATTATTAAAACAGAGGCATACTCCACTTAGAAAAACTTAGAAAATACATTTTGCCAAACAGATTTGGGGCTGCATTCGAAAAAGGTTTGGTGAATGTTGTCTCATGGACACAACTCAACAGTACATACAAACAATCTATGGTTTTGTATGTTTGGTTTGGTTTTAAATACAGAGGGCAATCTTTTCAATATATAGTCATTATTGACTTTAAAATAAACACAAAGAACAAGCAAACAGAGCAATGTTGTGGAGCTTCCAGCAGTAAAATCAAATCCATCTAATTTTATCAGACCTGAGTATTCTGGGTCGGGGAAAAACTGGACAGAACTCAACAGTGTTTTACCAGGTGTAGGATCCAGATTATCTTTAGTGCAAAGTGATGCAACTGCAGTGAAGCCCATGAACACGAACTGTTTGCTAAAATAAAAGAACAGTTTCCTGGTCCTTTAGCTTCAGCAAACACAGAAGCTGCAGCCCTGACAGATTCTTATCCTGAACAGAGCAGAGGCAGAGCAGGTATCTCTTACCAACTTCACTGCAACAATGATATACTGCAGTAAGGTTTGTTGTATTCATTTTTAGTGACTCCTCAGACAGAATGGAAAACTGGAAAAGAGGTCATTCACATTTAATTTCTGATCCTCCTTTGATAACTGAACATTTTGCTCTGTATCTCTTGACATTTCCCTACCTTTCTACCAAGCAAGCACACTGGTTAACACAGGCACTAAGGAATTCTCATTTATTTTAGGAGAAAATTATGTTTATCATTCTGCTTAAGTGGTTTTCTCAGTGATTTTTGTCTCAACCATTTAGAGAGTTCCATTTCTTAGTTGATCTTGAAGCACTATCAAAATGAATATGATTAACGACTTTCCTAGGAGTTGATCCTACTCTGCTTAAGTACCCACTGGAACAGTAACAGCAACAAATAAGAAAAAGGAAATCTACTGGTTAATTAAAAACAGTAAAAAAGAGAGCAAATGAAAGAGTGAATCCATTAAGGCTTGGCTAATTCTGCCATCTCCAGTCCTTTGTTCTTCATATGATACATATGCTTTGCAGCTGCCCAGATCAGAGCTGAAATCCAGTAATTACAGATGCTCCCTCACTTTGCTTCCTCTTGCTTCCCACTGTGGAAAAAGAAGTTTGATTTTTCCTGACTTACTAACCTAATACAAATGCTTTTTTAGGCCAGCTGGGAGACAAAGCCATGTTGTATAGCTGATAACCCTTCCTAAACATAGTTTTCTCCCAAATGTTTTTACTTCTTTAGGCACTTACTAAATGGTCCTTCCCTTGGTCAATCATCTGCAGAAACACCAGCCTCTAAATTCGAGAGGGAGACAGTAAAAAATATTTGACTATTAAGTAGAAAGGTAAATGAGACATCTGTTGTGATTATTTTAATGCTTATATTTTGATACTTCTATAAAAGAATCAGTTCCCCTAATATAGTCATCTTGAGAAAGACAGTCTGCAGCGGTTACAAATTGACTTTTTATGGAGAAAATAAGACTGTTCCTAACCTATTGCACCGATATTATATTTTGTTAATATTTTATGAAATAAAAGTCCTCCCATTAAGGGTGGCAAATTGCTTTATAATTATAGCATTTCGCACACTAGAATGACTACTTCATTTTATGGAAAAAAGCTCAAAATACAATTCCATTATCATCCAGTGTCTTTTCATCCTCCTAAAGGTTTCAGCAGAAAGTACTGTTACATGCATCTCAAATATCTCCTTTCCCAAATATTAGTTCAATTAATAAAAAAAGGAAATTCTGACTCCTGTCCCATGCTGCTTACTGCTAATGAAATAGTTGTGTACAGTGAACATTTGTACATTGACCTAGATGAATCACGTGAACAAAGTGAACAACTATAAAATACAGACCTTTTAACTTCTACATATAAGGCTGATTTATATATAGTATGAGCACCGAGTTAATTCAAGTGGTTTAGAAACAGATTTAGTTAAATCTGTGCAACTCCCTGGTACAGTCTCTCTTAAATCAGTTTAAGAGAACCTTAAATCAATTTAGCCTGATGTGGTTTATAGACCTGAAGTGGTTTCTAAACCAATTTAGTTAAAACTGGTATCCAAGTTGTATTCAGACAGCTTCCAAGTCAATCATGTTGATCTTAGTCCAAATCAGTAAATTTCTCCACTTCCCAGGTGAGAGCAAAAAAAGCACCAAAGCTTTTTTTTCATCTTTCCACTTTGAACATCTTCATAGAACCATTAAATTCTTCTGCCAGAAAGCATCAATAGTCCATCTTATGTACAACCACCTCTCCTACCTGAACACACCAGTGACAGCTGTGGTAACAAGGACAGCAAACTCAAACGGTATTTGATTTTCAGTGGAGTGCTTTGTTTGTCTGCTCTGTCGCTGCAACGCTCTCAAAATTACACTACCCATATTGCAAGTGAAAACTCAGTTGATTCATAATACTGGGAAATGTTGTCACTGAAATATTATGTCTCTAAAGGCACTAATTTAAAAATACCTGAATTTAATCACTCAAGATGCAGAAACAGCTGTCAGTCATAAAATATCAAAACAAACCAAAACCAAAAAACAAGATGCCCCCACCTTAAGCGCAAAAACTTTGTGGAATGAACTCTAGAGACAATATTGACTCCATATTCACAAACAAAGTAACAGTAAACCAGAAAATCACAAAAAAAATCAACCCAAACAGAGGTACTTTTAACTGGCCTGCTGAACAGCATACATGTTTGAAATGTAGCCCTTGAATGCTGAAGATTTGAACCAAGTTAAGCATCAAAGTTGGAATGAACTGATGGTCCTTATACAAGCCCAAGACTTAAGGACAGGAAAAGGATCCAGAAACTCCAATTCTTCAGTATTGTGAACCCTTTGTAAACACTACATAATACAAAAAACCTTATGAATATATAAATATTTATATACATTCACCTTCCCCCCGCCCCCCCACCATAAGCATAGAGAGCTTTTATCGTTACACTTTCCCCCCTTTTTTGATTACTGCCATGGCATCTTGTCCTACAGTTTCATCTTTTCAGGTTTAATTGCAAACCAGAGAAGCTGGGTGCCTGGGAAAGGTGCAGGATGCATCTTGTATCTGCAGGATAAATACCGTTTCCTCTATACATGGAGCATTGCCCCTGTGCAACATACATTTAATAAAATCTGGTATTTACTTGCCAAGAAGATGCAAAAATAAGTTGCCTTTAACTCTTCCATTACAATTATGTGTTATGAATTTCAGCCCCTCAGAGCTAGCTTATTGCACAGAAATACTTGGATTGTTTAAAAAGGTAAAATCTCCCTGTGGCAGAAGTTGTAAGGTCAGGGACTGAAGAAAACATGTCATTATTTCTGCTATGAAAATTGGTCTACCTAATGGATTTTCATTTAAATATATTTCTGAGGTAAAAAAATACTGCTAACCAACAGAATTCTGAACACTGGACTAAGGAACGTTAAAAGCCAGGCACACCTTTCTTTTCCCCGTGCCCCTTCCTGTAGATAAAAAGTAGTCAGGGTTTTCTTTTAAAATAAGCAAACTACATCTGTTAGGATTTTCTGAGGTTATTCTTCTGTAATAATAATAATTTTATTATTATATATTCACCCAAAGGCACAAGTAAAAAAATATTCTGGGCTGAAATTATTCATGTCCTAATTTTTTCATTACATAGTCTGACATCATGCTGTCAGTCTCTGTTTTAAGGGACCACCTTACAGTAGAAACATGAGGGGTGTTGAAAGGGCAACCAGGACACTGAGTTGGCAGATGAAGTTGAGACAACACACAGATATTTATATGAAACTTGCCTTTGTGTGTGCTTGGAGTGAGTTATGCAAGTCTCATTTATTTTAAATGGTTTGCTGCTGTCAGGGACAGATTCCAGTTGTTTTCTGATATCTCTTAGAACTTCAGGATCCCTACCTACTGACGGTGGAAGGGATATAAATGCAGATGTCTTTACCCATTCAGATTAGTAGAATCCAAACCAAAGATCAGTCACTATTTATGTCTAAATCCCTGCTACACAAGACACTTCCACATCTCTATCTTTGTTGCATTTAAAGACTGGAACATAAATGACTTCCCAGTTCAATTCCAGTGTGGAAGAGAGAGATTTGAGCCATCATGGTAACACCTGAAGAGAGAAAGAGGAAGGAGGAATTTCTTTCTGTCTTGTTTTAGCTTACAGCCTCCCCCACCCCACCCCCCATGGTATCTGAGCTCAGGGATGACATCACTGCAACATGAACCCAGACCTTTCCCTCATTCCCAAATTCTATTATATATTACAATTTTTACACATAAGGACCCTTCAATTATTTCTGCTCTGGCTCTGTACCAATATAAGCACTGGCAAAAATTCAAAACGTTTTTCAAGAGAATGATTAATTGTATAAGTGTTCTGAGATACACAGAAAATATTCACTCATTTGAATTATGCTCTCAGGCTCTTACTGGCTGAGATGACTTGCAAAAGTTTATAGAACTTGACTGATTTAAACCAAAAAATTTTAGGTGCGTACACACTAGCCAACAGACAGAAGTGGGTTACACAGACATTCTTCTCTTTGCCTTCCCTTATACAACTTTGAACATTCATTTTTGTGTAAGCAAAGTTATAAAGTCTCATCAACTTCAAAATAATGCAGTGATGCAAGTTTTGCAGCATGTATCCTATCTGCTCCAATGCTAAAGATTTGTCAATTCATTCATTAATATACACTTACCACAAAAGGTAAGAATGAGTATTTTCTGCGTTTGGGGGAAGATGATCGTTCTATCACGCATATGCTGGATGCTTTTACAGTACTTGTGTCTTAAATTAAAACACACATTGTAAAAATGGTTTGTGCACTAGAGGGAAAGCATGGACTTCTTATCCAAACATGTCTTTTTTAATTTAGTCTTTTTATGTACCTAGCTTATGTTCCCCAACACATTAAATCTGAGTTGCATCGGTGCTAGTCAAATAAACCAAAGTATGGATAACCACAGTTGACAGATACTGCTGTGGTTTTTGTACGTGGAACCACTTGGGAGAGGGCAGCTGACGTCCACTTCTTTCTGACGCCTTTTATTTTTATTTTCATTCTAATGACATAGCTTTTGCTGCCATAAACAAAAAGGTGACACAAATGCATAGAGAAATGCAGCACATTACGTTTCTCCATCCCTCTCGCTGGCATAGTATTTCAAACAAACTGTCAGAATGGTTAAAAACAGCTACTATGGAGAGTCTCCTGTGCCCAGCAGGACAAAGAACAGGAGCAGCTCAAACTCAAAGCTGTACCTTACCCACATGTTCTCCGTTACTTAGAATCCCTTACAAAAAGCTTGGACATGCCTTTAAAGATTATTTTATGGAAAGAGTATCTATCTATCTATCTATCTATCTATCTTTATCTATACCACCACACTCCAAAGTAAATAGTACTTTTTAGAAGCTAACAGTGCTTCAGAGCCTACAGGGTTTTTCTCCCCCTTCTGTTTCCTGTTCTCATTAAAATATTTTTTTAATGAAAATGTCATTGGCATGTCACATCATTTCACCCACAGTCAACTCTCAGATGCTCATTATGGTTATTCTTGAGACAAATGTTGGACTAAGAACAAAAAATATTTTTCCCCTTAGGAGAATAGGATAGTATCAAAAAATAAAATATAAACCAGCCCATCAGAAAACCCCATTTGTCTCAGGACATTGCTTCAAGTGTTCTAGTATTAATTAAATACCCTAAAACTGCAACATTCACTTCATTTTTAGTATTAATTTTCTTCAGCATACATTCACATTTGGGAAACAACCTTTATTTAATAAACAGAACAAGACCACACAATTCTAAAAGCAAAGGGTTAGAATTGAGATAAAAATTTTATGATAGATTAATTAGAGTTAGATGCAGAAAAATGTAGATTCACAGAACAAAAGTACATGTAAGAAATCAAAGGCCTGGAAATCTAATGCTGCTAGCCAATGTTCTCAACCCGACTGGTTAATTAATATTTTTCAAATCATCATTACCCCTAAATGAATCTCCACAGCAATTATTAATCCCTCGATAAAAATATTAACACACATACATACATATTCTTTCTAATCAAAAGAACCACGCAGCAGAGAATTGAAAGCATGAAAGGACAAACACCAGAAAGCAGGTTGAATTCTTGGAACATTAAGCCTTATGTATCCCAATTTTATCAGCCAGAGGAAACCCAACTAAGCCTAGAAATAATAATCTAACCATAATCTACCACCCACAAAGGTAAGGATGCTTTACTGTAAAATTTATTTACAAAATGTTTCAGGTGTTTTAGGGTGGTCCACTGGATGAGAAGATTTAATCACAGCAATGAGAGCTGCGGGCTTTGTGGGTGATCTGAATCATTCTTCAGACAGTGAGAAGACTGCTAGTACCCACAGGAGACAAATTTCTTAGGGCAAGGAACTTGCACAATTTGAGACAAAAGTTTCATTATCTTTGTTTTAAATTACTCACATCTATAAAGACCTTTGACTTCAAAAGGCACAGTAAATACAGCTTTTTCTTTGAGTTCACTCTTCAGGATCACAAATGTGGGCCCTGTCCTAACATGCATGCCTCTGGGGAGACTTATTTTGCTTTTCAGGAGGCCATTTCTGACATCCACATGTTGGGAAACAAGGGACAAAGAAAGAATCAATCCTGCCAGCGACATTGACAAAAAGAAAAACACTCAAACGCTCCCTAATACTGTCAGGTTGCCTCAATGTAAATGTTAAATTACTGCCTCATGTAAGTTTATCAATGGGAAAGCAGAAAGCCAGATACAGCTATTGAAATCTGTAAATTGATACCTTTATTTTTAGAGGTTTTTGGGTCATGGCATGGCCCAAACCAAAAATAAAGGTGTAGGTAATTATGAAACAAAAACTTCAATTCAGATTTCATCTTTCTGATCCACAAAGACCATTTCCCCCCCTAGTGTTTTCCTTTAAGCCAAGTAATTAGTGCTTTATGAGAGATTCTAATAGTAAACCTGAAGCTCCATCTGTGACTGTTTATACCAATTACATACCTCATCGTGTATTACTAGTGGTGCAAGACAAAGATGTACTGTATGCATTGCATATTCCTGCATTTTCTTGGTATGATGCTTTTATGAGCTGTATTTTGTTTACAGAGTAAAAAGGAAGAATTAAAGTGTTGCCAAAAGAGTTATCCCAGAGGTGGTTGTAAATTAACACCAAAATTATAGCAACCTTCCAAGACCATTTAATCTGAATACATATTTAAACACCAATTTCTCAAGATCTCCCCTTTAACTTTCTTAAGACAGGGAAATAATATTTTATACTACGAAAGAGATAAGAATGCCTACAGAAACAAATGCATTAAAAAGGAAGCCTTTTCCTTCCCTTACAATTTTCTAAAGCTTGATTTTGAAACATTGGAGAAAACAGAAAAAACCCAAACCTGCTGTAACAAAGTATTTTTACAAGCCTTGAATTCAGTGGCAAACATGCAAGCCAGGGCAGAAGCCCAGGAGGAGGATGAGATTTCCTAAGCCTAAGGTTATGCTGGCAGGCCTGGCACAAGCAGTTTTCCCTCTCCCCAAAGAGCAAGGTCTTAGCTGCTCTGAGAAGAGCTCAGCAGTGTTCAACAAGAAGTAGTGCTCCCTACAAGAGGAACACCACAGAAAGCTGCAAAAGCACGAGGTGATGAAAAAGATCAGCACAGCCCAGAAGCCACTCAAGTCAGCCCAAGCACTGACAGCAATGAATCGTACAACTGTGTCCCAAAGGTTTTCAGATTTTAGTTATAGAAATTAATAATAAAAAGCTTGAATGGTGCTGGCATGCTTTTCAGATTGTATAAGGAAGCTAACTTTTAAAAGTTGGGATATATCCAGACAAGTTTCGTACACCTTGGTATACAGGTAGAGCTTCTTACAGCTTTTTAACTGAACATTTAAAATTTGGACATAAAGCTCTTCAAAATGCTCTTCACTCACACTATTCTACCCTTAACTATACTTTAATTAACACCAGTGTGGTAGACATATTCATACCTCAAGAACTGGCTCTGTACAGACCAGGCATACCACAGTTCGCGTAAACACTTTCCCCTGCCACAGTTCGGACATCTCTGAGGGAGAAGTGTCTGTGGCATCTACAAGCAGCTGCTGCACAGGAACTTGCCTGTGGCCAGGGAAGCTCCCCAGGTACCGACGTCAGCTTTGGGGTTGTAAGAAACCCAGCAATGCTACAATACAGTCCAAGGTTGCTGTCTTTTTGATGTGCTTAACCTTAAGTACTGAATGGATCGCATGAATGGTTATTTTTCAACACCATATTCCAGACTCCTAGATCTCAAAAGGCTGCTCATACATCATGCAGTATAAAAGCTAATACAATTTCAGGAGGTGTAGTACATGGCCAAGGTCAGGAACATTTTCTCTCTACTGGCACTTTCTAAGCACTTAACAAAAGCTTGTCTTAAACAATAGGTTTGTTACGATAAAGACAAAAGAGACTACCTTCCTGACCAGGAACGATATTGTATTTATTGTTTTAACCCTTGCAGACAATGGTATTTGAGAACTGAGAAATCCAAGGTAAAACACAATTCATGGTTTAATTTGCACGGTCATTCGTCACTAGTTGTCACAAACATCAAGTGCTACTTACTACTGGCCTGCTAAATATCCATCTGTAAATACAGATACAGGATTTGCACGTGGCAGATACTGTGCCTCCTTTGCAGAGATACAATCCTAAAACATTAGGAAACAATGAATCTGTGGAAACCAGAATGCAAGCATTTAAATAATTCAGAAACGACAGTGTTCTGCTTTATTTATTCTGAAAAAATACACCCAAGACAGCAGTCTTCTATTAAAGCAAAGCTCTTAAAAGAAAACCTTGTAATTACGAATACTCTATTCCTGAATAATGCTATTTTTTCCCTAGTAAATATTTGCAAATCAAGGAAAATGTTATTTTATTATCAGTAATGACTGTTAGAAATACATTTACAAATGCTAGTTAAGAAACAGTGAAACATAATTAAATGCCAGATAAAAACACTTGTTTTGGGCATCCACATCTTAGCCTTCTTCATGAAATAAATTTTAAAGAATAAATAAAATATACAGTACCTTGCCCACACTATAATTTGTCAACTGTTGAGGAAATTGGCATGTCTTTTCTGCTGATTTATTGGTTAATCCCAACAATTCATTGTGGAAAAGGCCAACAATGAATTACAATGTGAGAAAAAAATTAAACAGTGCATTTAGAAAGTGCTTAACTATACAGCCCTTAAAGCAAGTTTCAAAGTTCTTATAGACCTAGCTAAAATATTTTGGGTGAATAATAATCTAATAGTTTCAAATGTTGTCTCTCTTCTAAGTGCTATATCCTATATAGTAACTTTGTTAATATTGTTTTTCAGATTTGATTTCAAAAATATTTGAAAAATATATAACTTCTGGGTTCCCAAAATATAAAACATGAAGGAGGCACTGGGTATATTATGCTAATTTATTAAGCACTGGGACTCTGGATATTCCTATGCACCAATTAAGCAAACTATTTAATTCAAGCCCATGACTAACCCTGCTTATTGTAAAGGGATTATTTCTGACTTTGCATTAGACAGGTTTTGAAGTGAATAAGATATGTATGACTTCTAGACTTGCCTTATTTTCACATAAAATAGCCTGCACACCTTTAAAATCCTGTTCATTTAAAGCAAGCTTTCAGGTAGGTGTTACAAAAACCAGAGGTATAGAGTTTCATGAATGCTGAAGAGGAAGAACCTAAGGAACAAGGGAAGACAGGCCATCAGGTTCCCCTTTCCCTCCTCACTCTCACGTGCATATACAGCCTTCACTAGGCCAGAACCGTCAAAGTCAGCCTGATAATGGTTGTCCCACCATGCTTCTATGCCAGTTTTCTTCCCTTCTTTTCAAAAATATCAGCTGCAGGTCATAGACATAAATGTATTGGTAATCAGACTTTCCTTTCTATTACATTGAAAAGGAGAACCTTCAGCTGGGGAACTAGAAGATATGCAAATTAACCCCCACCTGCTGCTTTCGGACACAATTCAAAGCCTATTTGTACTCAATGGTAGTCTTGAGAAAGTACAGCAGGTTGTTAACAAACACACATTGAGGACAAACCTACACTGCACAATACAGTATTGTGCAGCAAAAGACCAGAGGCAGCTTACGGTTCATACCTTGTTTATACCCTGGTCTTAGATAACACATTTAAATAGCACATTGGGCTCCACCAAAACTCTGCTTAGGTCTTCTGTCTCCTGATGCTTCTTTTGGAGAGCTGTGCCAGAAACTCAATAGCTAGTTTTCAACCTGAATTTGTTCAAAGCAAAATTGTGCACATTTGTTCTCCCAACAGATCTGCATTAGCTTAATCATAGTTTCAGGGTACGCAATGAACATGATTGTTTATGGGTCACATCCCTTAATTTTGGCCCTAAATTATCTCTCTAGTAAGTGTACATAATGCTCTGTAATTAGGTCCTTGGTTGCAAATTTCACACTGCACCTTGGAATTTCTTTAAATTGAAGTTCTGGAGCGCTTTTCAATTCCCTAAATTCTTCAGTTCATTTAATTGATCCTTAATTGATACATTTATCAAATTCTTCCCTTCTGAAATCACTCTGGTGTTTATGTACATCCTTCCATGTAATTTGAGCCAAATCACTTGAGATCACTTTATTCAAAGTTATCATCTCCACATTCCTTGTAACTTACTAAATTTAAATCAAAGATATCATCGTCATATGGCAACTCCATACAGTACACACAAAATTGAATTTTGCCACCTTAAGAACAAACATAAAAACCTTTCAAGACAGAATTCATTGGTTCTGTCTCTTCTCAGGCACAAAGCATCACCTTTATCCTCCTACCAAAAGTAAGCTAGTCTTGTCTTTGCCACGACTTCCTGCACTTCAAGGCACTGAACTCACCAGGCATTTAGTCAAGAGCAGTAGCCTGCTTAGCTGTGAAACGTGAGCTCCAGGTGACCTTGCTCGGCAGCACTGCCTTGTCATCCCATTCTGCGCTCCCACACTTTGCTCAGCAGTAGGAAGAAGACCAAACAGCAATGAGGAGGCATGTGCAGGCTGAGTTCATAGATTACAGTCGCCCTGCATGTTTATCTGGGCACTGCAGACAAAACTAAACAACAGGCGGGAGGTGACTAGTACTGTGTGAAACATTTCGGCTTTCAGGAGAATGGCAGACCCATCGACTAACTAGCACTTGATCTATATTTAATGTTTAACCAGATGATTCTTTTAATTGGGTAATACTTCTACTCTATGTATTGACTTCAGAGAATCACGGAATCATAGAATTATCTTGGTTGGAAGGGAACTTTCAGATCATGAAGTCCAATCATCAAGCAGAACAGACAGGCTTAATTTAAAAATAAAAATAAGGAAAATAAATCAACAAAACTCAGACCAAATCCAGACAATAAATTCTGCAGATTCTAGAAATTGTCATCATTCTTGTTATTTCAGTAGGTTTCAAAGTATTTGCCTTGCAACCAACCAGCCAGGCTATAATTGAACCAGAGAACCTGGCAAAGAACAGATTTCTAAAATAACAAGGCATTATTTAGAATATTCTAAAATAACAAATGGCTGTTCAGTTAGGTCCAAAATTAACCCCATTTTTCACTCTTAGAAGACAAGTTAATGTGCTATATCATTAAATATCAGAGCAATACCTCTGATTTTGGGTCCCACCTAGCCCAGGGTATTTGACCTAAAATAGCAGTATGGGGCACAGGCTGAAGGCAAAAAGCAAATACGTGTAGTAGCTCTGGTGAAAATACTGCCCAGCTAGAACCTGCCTCATTTATGCAAAACTCTCCCTGCTCCAGAAGGATCCTTTCCTGTGCAAAGAAAGGTAGAACAGGATCAATTCCAGTCATATCTGGCTATTGGCAAGTTCTTAAATGGACAAAGACTGATTCTAAGTAGAATCCTGCCGCTCCCACATTTCTACTCTTACCTGAGATCAATAGGCATGCAAAGGACTTTGCTGTGTTACGAATTTTAGTTAAAGCAAGCAGATGTCATTTGATTTGCTACAGATACAGTAATTATGTTGCAAAAAAACCAACTCAGAGTTTGGAGAGCCCATGTGCAAACACATGCAACAGTCATACACTAGTCAGACACTAGAGCAGCTTCTCTGTGAAGTCTTAGAGGCTTTTTTGGGTGCTTTAGCAGTTCAGCCATGAGACCAATACATTTGATTAGCCCAGGAATTCCACACTATGGAACAATTAGCAGATTAGACTTCTTAATATACTGCATAAAACATGTTCACCAGTAACAGAGGCTGATACAATTCTGAAAGTAAATACTTCCTGTACAATTAAAATAATTTTTTATCTGTTGAGCCTCTAATACACTTGCAAACTGCAAAATTTGGCAAAACATAATTCCAGTCACATAATTTTGCCTGTTACTGAAGAGGAATGTCATGCAGACAATGCTCTTTAAAAAACACCACCACAGCAAAAAACCCCAAGGAAGTACACACATGCAAATAACCCAAGTTATTTCCTGGAAAGGTTTAATTTGGGCCATCCGAAGACTACATGGGCCCAAACTAGTTGGAAATTTCCAAGAAACCCATCAAAACAGGCTTGGAGAGTGAAGAAAACATTTTAGAAGATCGGTTTTCTAACTTGTCAGCAGAGCGGTCAGCAGCAACGTCCAGTAATAGCAACATAAGGCCAGATTAAACCTGTTTCTTTGCTTAGAAAAGTCTGAACCTTTATTTTTTTGCTTCACAAGCCCAAACCATGTAGTCTCTCTGTCTATATACTCTCAAATTCTGCTGTTGATACTCCTTCAGTTACAAAATATGTAAATATTTACTGAGACAAAAGCAAGCAAAAACCCCAGCATATGAAAGCGATTCTACTGCCTGGCCTTACAGCCAATTTTCTGAGACACCCAAGTTCAAGTTCTTGTGGGAAAAGCAGTGAAAGAGCAGTCATCTTTTAGTGCTCATTTAAGGTTGAACTATATGACTTATTCAATTTCCCCCTTTTTCATTGATATGAGAAAATAAATAACTAAGATATGCTCTGAATCAAAGTAAGTTTTCTGCCAGCTTTTTTACCCCTCAGCATCTGACCTATAGACTCTATTAAAAAAGAAATAATTAATTCTTTCCAGATACTTAATTGTGATAGCAATCTGGAATCAAGAAGAGGAGGTGCAAGTATAAGGACCATCTGTTGGTTGATAGCACGCAGAAACTAGACAGGACCTATTATAGCCCACCAACAAATTACAATCACACCAAAGCACATAACATCTGACAGGTTGTTGTTAGGGTTGTTGTTATTATTGAGAAACCTATTGACAGCTTATCAACAGGCAATGCCAAAGCTGCCTCAGGGGAACTGTGCTCTACTAATTCAGGAAACCCAGGAAGGCCACTGAATCAAACAGATGACACAGCAGCCAAGAAATACTGAGCACATCAAGAGTTGGTGGCATGAACACCCACCTCACCAAGGTAAGAGTCGTACCAGAGGATGAACTGAAGAGATGCACCTGACAACTATACGAAGGGACAAAGCAGCGCTGGCCGCACGAGAACCACCTCAACGCAAAAGTGTCGCTCAGCAACTTAAAAAATACTAATTCATGGTACTACAAATGTAGTTATTCAGTAAGAACAAAAGCAACATTATCTCCTTTCCACATTACTTGAACTCCTTAGCTGCTTTTTTATTTTTTTACATTGAGAATTTTATCAACTTTCCCAACCTGAGTAATGGTTGCTTCTCACTGCAATAGGTCACAGGATCAAGAGTGGCAGAAAAGGTGTTTTGTAGCCTTGTACAGGGCACAGTTGAAGAAAAATCCATCCCACAGAATATGAGGCATCCAAATTAATTCTGATTTTAATGCTTACTGATTTTATTATACTGGTCTCACATGTTGTCTGGTAGCACTTTGTTTTATGTAAAATAAGTAATTCAAGAAAGACATTGCCTTTTTCAGCAAAGTTTATGACATCATGAGAGCTATTTTTCATTACTATGCTGATTTCAGTGATGAATGAAAAAGGAAAACTGTGATCTAGACACTTCAGACATGGTCATTTCCTAACACACAGCTGCTTTTGCGTTCCAGCAACACTATGTTTGGGACTATATTAGCTATAAAATATAACATAGTTCTCTCCTGGTGCTATTCTAAATATTTTTCCTCCTCTCTGACCATTAGTTACAAAGCCACACCCTTAAATAAAACAGATTGTAGTTTCCTGTATTTTAATGTTATTTTGTCTTTGTTTCCTCATTATTTATTCTCCTTTGGTTCTACCATCTTCCATGGCACTTCTATTATATCAAAGGGCGAGACAAAACTGAAAAAGCTGCTTTTAACTTAACTGAATAAATTGGCATATGCTTTTTTAACACATTTTTGGTGTACTGACATGACAACGGCCAACAAACCATAATGGCTAAAATCTGGTTGTCAAACTGCTTTTCCGAAGACCATATCCTTCCTTATGTACACTCTACCTGAAACATCTTCTAGTCAATTCTTGTGGGCCACACTATAAGATCAAGAATTTACCTATATATTATATTTAACAGTGGTATCTCAGTGCCAATGGATTTTATGTCAGCATGTTAACATTTAGACTCATCGCTGAAAGGGAATGAATAGATTATAAAACACTGTTACATATCTGTATTTCTTACAGCTGTAAACTGAGCCCTTAATCCTTCTGTATAGAAGTTTCCTGACTTTACAGAATCATTACAGAATATTGTAAATTACATGAAATGAATAAGTCCTGCCTGGGGCACACACACACAGATAGTGTCATGCAAATCTTGCTGCAAGTCATCATGAAGTCAGGACACTGCTCACCTCCCAGCGGTCTGTTCTGGAGGGCAGAGAGAATGAAACAGGGAATAGAGAGCAGGAGTCAGAGGCATTCTACTTAGTTTATTTTGTCCGGAAGGATTTTCTTAAGCATTTTTCCAATGGTTTCAAAATTTGTTCAAGACACAGTAGAAATCCAAGGATAATTCCTACTTCTTGAAATGCAATAATCATACAGTCAAATCTCCCCTTTCCCTTCACTACAAGAAATTATTACAGTGATTTATAACAGAAGCTTGCTAGATTACAAATAAACCTCACAAACAGCAAGTAAATGAGAGTCTCTATTTGCTTTTCAGTGAAAACATTGAACCATTAAGTGCCAAGTGCCATTCACCATCTTTCACTACCCTGCTCACTAAATTCTACTATGTCATGTTTCTTAGCTGACTCAGACAGTGCTGTTCCTGAAATGTTCAAAGTGCTAAAAATGCTCGTAAAAGTGAGCCCCAAAAAAGAACATTGATTTGGAAAATAATGAAAGCTATTAACATCTTTTTCACAATTACTGTGTAGCAGTCCAACAATTCTGCTCACACATCCATACATTATATCCTTGTCATGTTCTTAAGAAGTGGCACAGTCTGAGGGCACCTAAAAAACAAACCCTGACAAGTTTTAAGTAAGATTAACAAACAGTTGGAAAACATGATGGATCTTTACTGCAGCTGATAGAGTCACATCAGTGCTGAAACAGAAGCATTCCCAAAACACCACAAAGTTGGATAAGAATCTTCTCATCCTAGGCACAACCAGAGATTACAGCTGGTAGCAGAAGGAAAAAGATCCTTCTTGTCAGAGCGTAAGGTGTTTTTCTGAAGGAACGGGAACCCTATGCTAATACCTGCAGAGATTTCAGGACCAGAAAAAATAGTTATGAACCTCACTTGATCTTCTGAATATACACAAGCCTTTCTCTCTTGTAACATGCTCTTATCCATTCAGAACTTGACACTATTATCCAGTGTGCACCAGTATCTGACAGGTAAGTGGTACCAACTGATACGGGTAGAGTAGCACAAAGACAGTTCCGTTCAGCATCAAATCCACAAAGCCTCTCTCTAGTATTTTGTTGAAGCTGGTGTTAGCTATTCTGGTAGAATTAAAATGAAAACTAAAACCAAAACCAAACAAAAAAACCTGCACCACATTATTTTTCAGTCCTAATTCATAGGCATTGATGCTTTACAGAAGGTTCACATCTGGGCTCTTTGAGCTGCCTCTAGACAAAAGGTAAACCTTTTTTGACTGCAAATATCATTCCAGGCTGTCATTAGTGGTTGGAGATCAAGTAATTAAAGACTAGAAATCTATATAAACATTAGGAAATTGATGGGGTGAAATGTTTCTTCTTCACTGACTCCAAATATAGCATAATCCATGAGAAAGCAAAATAAAGAAGTTGGCACACAACAAGAGCCTTGTAGAGCACAGCTTCTTACTCATTTGAGAGGAAAGCACTGCCCACAGGTAGCTCAGATTTCCAGGCCATGCTGCCTTCTCATGACAATGCGCAGTGGTTCCACAGTGCCGCATCCTTCTGCAGACAGCCATCTGCAAACTGCCAGGTAACTGCTGAGTACAGTGTGTAGCAAGCTAACCCTCTTCTACCTTGTAAACTCTGTTGTGGTTAACAATCAAGATTCTCAATAAAACAAAGCATCAATACCATCACCATGACACCGTGACACACATGGCTGTTTCTTATTTCTGTGGCTCAGCACATTGCCTGCAGCAACTGCAAGGAATTCTACGTAGCCTACATATGAAAATAAGTGTTTACATCTAAAAAAAGTTTGCAATTTTTTTAAATTACTTTCCCAGGCTTAAGATGACCAACCAAGTTAAAAATGAAACCTGATACTATTTGCTTCTTCTGAATTCATTGTCTTGAAGTTCTCAAGGACCTTGAAGGCCATGCAGACAGCTACAAGAATGAACAAAACCAGGGACTTTGCTTATTTGTTGAAAAAGAACTTCCAGCATTAATCTTTTATGTAGGAATCCATAAAACTTGACTGACAGGTACAAGGTTACTTGCTCAAGCCCCACTGAAAATATTCGGTATTTTTAAATGCAAAAATAATATATATGCATTTTTTATTTATCTCAACAGCAGAGTTAAGTCCAACTGGAATCAGGCATTGTCTGTTAGTAATAATACACACAGCACACTAAAGGCTTCTACTGAGAAAAGGGACACCGTTACAGTTTTTGTGCAGCCAGAGAGATGAACCTATGAAGGGTTTCTAATCTAAACACATACAGTACCAAAAGAGTTAAAAAGGTCTGTTGATTTATTAATGCAAAGGTTGGAATACACATGGCAACATATGAACAAGCAGTCTTCACATTTTCCACAATCATTTATATATATATATATATGTATGTATGTAGAAATCAGACAGGTAATACTCATTTAAAAGAGCAAATATTTTAAGATAGTTCTGTATTGGTATAAAAAACTACCATGAGGAACAGTGCAGAATCTGGTCCTCTGTACTGCAAACTGTGTGACATAATTACACGTTAAGATCGACAGAGTTTCACCTTGTGTGTTTGCTTTTTCATTTGTCTTACACCTTAATGGCAACATTTCTACACAACTTGCATTCAGACACAGCTTGGTTGTTCATTCAATGAACTCACAGATCCCATCTTCTTTCTCTGGATACTGAGGCTGCTTTGATGTGTCCTTGTGCCAGCAAAGGGTTAAAAACTTTTCTTATGTTCCTACTGGGTTGTAAAAGAAACTGCTGAAGCTGATCAATGACCACTGTTAAGACCTGGAAACCAATTATAAACCTGAAATTTGTGATGAACAAAGCTCTGAAACACTAGGATGAAAACTACTGAATTAGTCCAGTTCATTAAAATCATTAATAGTCATGAAATGAAAACCACCAGAGTCCAAAAAGGCTTAATGCCCTATCCATATTAATTAGATGGGAGCAAATCTGAAGTGAAAAGCAGCACATGCTTTGTAGAATTAGCAATTGCTCTCTACAGACTACACAGATCTCTATTAAAATTCAGTTTAATTAAAATTGATCACGTTAAGAAACTGATGTGGTTAATTAACTGAATTCCTGGACTTCTTTTCATACATTTCACAAATGCATTGTACACTGCTTTCCTGGGTGACAGCTTATGTTGCAGTGAAAATCTTGATTTCACAGGTTAATGCTGCGTGTTCCATGAGGCCTAAAGTTCCTGTGTCCCCCCGCAGGAAACCCTGGAAGCGCAGGGAAAACAACAAGCCTTAGAAACTACCAAAATCTACCACCAGAAAGCTTGGCTGGAGTCTAAACGGTTTCTCTTGCAGATCAGCATGAAACTCCAGGCACACATAAGGAAGTGTCGTAAGAGCTGTGCTCTCCTCAAGTCTTATCATTAGAGCTGAACAAAATATACAGGAAAGATATAAATAGAGGCATACGCTGTATCAGCACAGCCTGGCATAAACAGTCCATGCAATTAATTAATATAAACATGCAGATTACAAACATACCAGTTTTTGAAACATGTTGTTCCCATTGTCTCACCAGGATGTGTGAAGCAACAGGATTTGGCTAAAGGCTTAACCCTAGAGCTGCCCAGGAGCACTGAGTTGGCACAAGCCTCAATGGTTTATCTGGTGATTCCCAGAGGGCTGGTACCTCCAAGAGTTTGTAGTGTCCAGAGTTTTACAATGGTCTTGGCACACTTCGGTTAGCAGTAGCAATCAATGGTCTTAAGGATCTTTTCCAACCTGAATGATTCTATGATAAGCCACTAGTGACCCTACCAGGTTAAGGAGAAAGGCCAAATTGTATCTAATGAAGATTAATTTTTATCATATTGTTGTTTGTAACGATGACACATTGTGAATTGTGCTGTTCTATTTTGGTAGGAAGATTTCAGGATTTTCTTTTCCATGACCAATTAAATGGCATTGCTTCCATAGAATAAACAACTTGGTTATGGGGTACTGCTGCTAACAATTCTCATCTTTTAGGACATCACCTCTTACAAAACATCAGCAAATGGTCCACTGCTTGCCCCTTACATCATGCTGTACAAGAGGACATCAGTGCAGCTACTGTTTGAAAGAAACTGGGTGGACAAACGTCAGTACTGATACAGCACAGAGGATCACCCTACATCATCTAGATTATCATCTGAACTGCCACTGAGTGGCTTCCCAGGCTTTCAGGGAGCAGAGTGACAAGCAGAATCTCAGAGATTCTGGTCTCACAAGCAATGATACTTCTGGATACAGCTCAGGGGACTTCAAAGATAAAACCCAACATTTTGAGAGGAAGGAAGACCGTGGCCAAACAACTCCCAAAGGAGAACAGATGTAAGGTCTGAAAATGACACAAAGTCTAGATGGAAGCTGAAGTAATTATCAAGGAATTATGATACAATAAATACATAGCAGCTAACAGGTTTACATATGAAATTTTCATACCTTTGATTTATATTCAAATCTAGATGAATAATGGCACTGAACTTGGTATAACCACACCTTGTTCTTCATTACTTCTAATCGCTATATAAATGCCAAAATGGTATTTCCTCTCCAAATAGATTTTGCTACTTGAGGATCACCATTAGCATTCAGTGATAATGCTGTACTTTACATACAGATCTTGCATACAGGCCACCACTACACACATGGATGGACACACATATGCTCTTATCTCTATATGTTTATATAGAACCAACTGCATTCAACTCCAGCACTGCTTTTTTTTTTTTTTACAGCAACACCTGACTTGGATATAAGATGCACAACTGACTTTTAATTCCCTCATGGCCAAATCCTTGTTAATGCCTTGGCCTGTTCCAGTAAAATGATCATGGTTCAAGTAATGTAAAACACACACATTCAATCATTTTCCTTTTCCCTAAAGGCAAACACTTTCTTATCATGGTGAAACAGGAGTCATGAGCTGATGCACTGGAGAGCCAAAGTTCTTTTAAGCCTCATCAGAAAATTGAACACTTAGTGCAACCTATCATCTGGAACTGCAGAGTAAAACAAAAGCATAATGCAAACAAACACAGAAGAGTCAGTCAGCATTATCTAGTATTGCATAAGCCTAAACAGCTGCCTTACAAACTGAGAGTACACAAGCAAAGATGCAAAATCAAACTGAAGATTTTAACTCTGTGGGGAAAAAATATTACATCTATTCATGCTTAAATCAGGATGTCATAGCCAGTAGTTAAAATACAACCAATTGAAAGGAGATGTTCTTGATATGCTTGCTTTGGATGAGGGGTTATTTTAGGACAGCGTTCTCCCCAGTGATCACAGAGGGCAAGGCCTTAACACAGCAGGTGTGCACTCTTTACTTGAGCATCTTTTTATAAATCCATTTTTTACAATAAAATGGGAATATTCGTATTTTGAAAAACAGAATGACAGTACCAGTACAGCTGGATAACGTATAACAGAATGAAAGAAACCACGTGGTAATTAAAGCATGTTTTGTACTGGTGATGGGAGTCATGAGAGGTGACAGAAAAGGAATCAGAAGTGTATAAGGACCAAATCCATCCTTTACAGAAGAGGCCAGAGCCCAAACTTTGAGCAACTTTCCAGGCACTCATTGCCTGAGCTTCTGTTCTGTGTTTTCTGGAGCCGCCCTGGCTGCAATCTCTCTCACACCCTTCTCCCTGGACCTGCAACTCCAGCAGCTCCCAGCATGCCACAGCTCCCAAAAGGGTGATAGTAAGCCCTTCACCATCCATCTATGCATCCATCCTTTCCCTATCATCTCCTTCCTAAGAAGTTACACAAAGGCTCATCTCTCCACTGCTCTCCTACCAACTCCCTTCTCTTGCTGCTAACCCATTTAAATGCAAGCATTAGATCCATTTCAGCAGTGGATAATACAACCTCCTGTCGGTGGTTTAGAACAAAAGATGCCATTAAACAATCATCAGGAGCAATATTCCCTAATAATTAAAAATTCAGATTACATTTACCAGTACCTTCAGCCCCAGAAATGAAGAACTGAAGTTTATTCAGCCCTTTTTAATGCAACCTTAGCCTACAGATACTTTTCTGATAAAGGATCTTTTGCACAGTACATGCTTTATGTAAAGTCTTCAGGAAAAGAGAAACAGGTCTCATGAAACAATTTCATGCTATGGACAGGAAAACGACTTCCAGACAGTTAGACTTCATAATAAATACTTATGAAGGAAATTACACCCAACAAAGCTGAATGATACATAACACAGAGACCAAATAATCTGTTTTATAACCAAAGCTACTGTAACTCTATTTAGTGGTTTACTCCTGACTTACACATGAAATCAACAAAATGAAACCGAACCCCCTTGATCTATCATTGTAAAGACAGCACATGTAGCAGCCCACTTTGCTTTAATCAAATTAGGAGGACAAAAAACAGCACCAGTTCCTTTCACAGAAACATCAGAAATAAATACATGTTTACTTAAAGGCTAGTTTAAAATCCATAACTGAGAAGTATTATTCTCCTTTATGTTGTAGACATCAGCCAAACCCTTTTATACAACTTTTGTATGGCTCATACACAAAGTATGTAAACTCAATAACCCTCATCTGGACTTCTAAATACATCTTGGGCCCATTACCTGCAGCAGTAGGTAAGAGTACAGACTTTGGCTGAGGACAGGGTAGAAGATAATGTAAATCATTTAAATGAACATGTGGAAAATGGAGGCACTGCCAGAAGAACTTACTGCTGGACCTCATTTCTAAAGTCTGCCCGAGTACATTAAAGGGAAACTGCACTACAGAAATTCTCACAGCTGACTGGGAAAAGCCACAATATTAATTCTCCGTAAAGCAGTACTAAAGCTACACTAGGGTACAGTTTAGCCCAATTTCTTCTCAATTTGTTAGCATCAAATCCATGAATATAAAAAAATTTTGTGTCTCTTGTCTTCCTATGCACAGATTTAAAGATTGCATGGAATATTAAGAGTTGTTTTATTATTTCTTGATGAATTCCTAAGTACATAAGGTGAAGTAACAGCTGCAGTCAAGATGTAGAGCTGTTACATACTTCTCTCTACTTTATTCTTTTTATTTCCATAACAATTACATAATTTCCATCATTATTATATTTTTTTAGTGATTATTTGGGTTTTTTTGAGTACCTACAAGAAATAAACTATTTTCTGAAAGTTCAGGTTCATCGTGATATTTCAAGGGAATTTTTATCTTGGCCTTTGTCTTCTAACTTGAGGAAATTCTCAGCAGTGTCTGACAGACTCATTAGTGTCCTGTGTTTTGTCATTTTCCTTAGTGTGACCCTTCATCCTACAAAAATTGTCAACATTTTAAATTCTTGAAGTGGAAACAACCAAACTAAAATTTCAGGAAAAGGAATCAGCAATTGGATTTTTTTATGTGGAAGTCTCCATTGCTATGTAATTATGTTTGAATGAAAACTCCCTATTCCTCTTGCAGTTTGGGAAGGTGATGCTTACGGTGGAGGTACAAAGTACACAGATGCTTCATGCAAATTACGTACCTTTGTCATGCTATCCTGAAAGTATAATTATTTTATTTAGCTAAACATTCAACAGACTCTTATTTATAAACATTCCTACAGGCAGATTAAAACCTACAACTTGCTGCTGAATGTAAAAAACAGTTGAAAAAATTACAAGCTAAATCACCTAGAATAACACAGAGAATGCTGGACAGGAAGGAAGATCATACATACAAAGTACCCATCCTCAGTAAGTTCAGTTACAGTTCATCATATCATACCAGAGCCCCTGTTTCAATAATCTATTCTTGTGCTATGCATGGAACAAGGAGCTTTGAAGCAACCTCTTGCGTTAATTTTGCATGAAAACACCATCTGGCCCTAAACAACTATCTAGGCTATGGATCTGTTATAGCCTAGATATGGTCATCATGATATTGAAAGGTCAAAGAAGGGTCTAATTATATGCCTTAGTACTTAGAGGCCATGGTCACTGGAGCATGAACATAATCACTCAGGCCAAACAAGACTCATTTATAATTTTAATTATCAGTGAATCAGACATCTCTCAAAGAGTTGTTCCATGTAAAAGAATTATATGACTGTTGCTGAAAATAACTGTCTTGTCTTATTTGTCTCTAAAATAACCCCTTGAGATACTCTCAGTTAATTCACTGTTGATATATTTAGAATCCATCAATCTTCTCAAACACTGTATATTAACATATTTGGAGTATTGTATAATTGCACACAAAAACCCCTTTGTGTTACCACAGGCCGATGTGTTACAACATTTTTCAAAAATCCAGAATTCCAAACCTGAGAAATACTAAACTAGGGCTGACCATACAATTCCATTCAGTCCTTTGTGTGCAATGATGCAACATGTACAAACCAGACTGTAACAGTATTTTAACAAGTCTCTTGGCCTCTTCCATTGCAAGTGGTAGAGAGGTTGGGGGAGGATTGGGGGCGGGGGGCATGGGGTAAGGAACTGAGCTGTAACTAAAGGAGCACCCACTTTGCTCGGTGGGGAGGAAAAAAGAAGTTATGTTTTGAAAGAGACTAGGATGATACAAAAGATATGATAGTTGAGAAGCTGACCTCGAAAGTGTATACAACTTCTTCACCAGCCACAGATGCTATATAATGCTACATAAATCACTCAAATCACTTTTTTGCCCTCAGATGGCCATTAATTCCCCAATTTTCTTTTTGTCAGTCGTGACTTCAGGCATGGGGTTTGATTTACAGAAGTGTGAACACAATTCTGCAAATAGAGCATGTTCTAAAGTGACCTCAATGCAAAGCTGAGCTTTCAATATACAAAGTGCTTGTTGCCACCAAGTATTCTAAAGTGCATAGCCTAGACATTCTGTACCCCAAAATCAGTGCATTCCTTTCCAGATCTTCTGGAACAACCCTTGTTGTGTCTTCCCATCCTACTCATCGTCAGCTTTCATCAGTTTTACTTTCTCACTGGACATTTTCTGTGCTCCCCACCATCAACACTTGACCAGCTGTAAAGATACCAGCTCACTGAGAGCTGGGAGCATAAATGGCACTATTACTGCAGCCAAAGAGGACCACTGGAGTCACAGTCACCGCTGGAGGCACGGCTGCATTGGATAATCTAGTGGTAATCGCCAATGGAAAGTTTAAGAGAAAGCTGTTAATTTAGAATCAGATAGAAGCCATAGGCACTAAGATAAACATGTTACACTAAAAGATAAAGTACTATGTATAAATGTGTTAATACAAGCTATAAGGGACATGACTTTATAGTGTTTAAAATGGCATACTATGATCCTAAACAACAAAAAAAACCCACTACCCCAGAGAAAAAGAAAAATACCCTCAGTTTCCTTCTTTTTTGACTATGGTCATCACTCAGATCAGACTTGAGTCTGTTTTGGTCTTCAGCTAATATTTACGTCATTATACCCATCAATTTCTGTAATTAAGAGTCCAGGAAGTGCTTATCTGCACTTTCTTTACATAATAATTTATGTACTACCGCCTTATTTACACAATGAGCATAAAAAGTCACCCCACTTGTCTGCTGGACACTTGAAGATCTGTGAAGAGACATTTCTCACACCCTCTGTCACATGGATGGCTGGACTCTCATCCCTCCAAATAATATCAGCTGGGTCACAATGAGGAATGAAGCCTTGCCAGGTCAGCTTCCTGGGGAGCACCCCCTGCACTGTCAGCCCTGCTTCCCTCCCTAAGCTAGCTGCCCTCAGCCCCTGCCTTCTTTCAGGTTTCTGTTGTAGCCAGGCTGCACTCATGTTGTGCAAAGGGTGTACCTTCTCCCACCTGATGCGGTGGTCGCTGACTGCTTAATGACCAGGCCACTATCAGGGAAAACATCCTCTACTACACAGCTAAAATGGCATAATTTTCTGCATTTATACCCATTAAACACTCTAGCTCCACTGAACACAGTAGTTACATGACTACTGCCAAACTGGAGTAACTACACCTCGTGTGCATTGTGGATTATAATATGGTCAGACATGCAGAATACTCCCAGTCCCGGTCACCCCATCACCAGTTCTGTTGACCTGCTGTTCATTGGCTCACTTCTTGCTCAAACACCCCATCTCCTTCCACAGAAAAGCAACAGCACTGGGAGATGATGGGTGCTCAGAGTAGGTCTGACTGTCAGCACAACTCTCAGTATCCAAGGTCGGCCTGCACAGCCAACACCAGCATCACAACGTGACACTGAATTCACTCCCCTCACAGTGTGGACACGATCACAGTGGCTGCTATTCTAAGCACTGTGCATAAATAGTGTGTTTGTAAAATAGGCTTTCACTAGTAATAAATTTAGCGTTACAATTTCAGTCTCAAGGAAAAAGAATCCTCTCACACAGTATTGTGCACAGTATTGAATGTGCAAATCAAAAACATTTGACCAAGTTCAATACTGTGCCCTATACTGCTGCTGTTAGAGCCATTTTACACACGTGTAGGGTAACACCAATGTCTCCCATGCTTAAAAACGGCCAGGTGGGAAAAGATAGTTGCATAGTCAAAGCTGCTGTAGTAAAACACAGAACTAGAATCAAAGACAAAGATACTTATTAAACAGAAAAAGGTAATAAATTGGATCATTTGCTTCCATATTTATGCTTTCAATCGTTAATCAAATCCATTTCCATTTCTAATTTTACAATTTTTCTTTTCTTTTGACCTTTAATAAAATGTTTCAATTGATCAGGGTAATAAAAATGTGAATTATATGAGCTGGCACAGACAAAGAAAGACTTTTGAGTAATCTGTGTTCCAGATATAACAAGGAAAATGTCTGTCATTAAGTATGGGCTAAAGGATATCTTTAAAAACACAAATATCTTATTTTTCACTCAATAATTTAACAAAGAACAAACTTAAAACCAAATACGAACAACCAAAATAATGGGTTTGTGGGACAGTATTAATATGGAGTTGATGTACAAAATCTATTTGTTCATTAATTTTTTTTAGCACAAGTGAGAACATATTCTTATCTATTCTTGAGGTTTATTCCAGTCATATCTCTAACACCAAATTGCTTAAATTGTTTCATAGCATAAGCACTTCAAATTGGTTTTGGGGTTTTCTAACCACCAGTGCCAAGTGTCAGCAAGAATGTAATCAAAGAAAATGGCCTGCTGAGCCTGCCAACCAGCAATATTATTTGTTTCAATAGCTTTCTTTTGAATAGCAAGTATTGATTTTCTACATCAGAACTTTTATATGAAGAACATTAAAAGAGAAATTATACTTCCTATTTTTTCTCCATCTTATTAAGGACCATTGCTGAAGACTAACAATACAGTCACCAGAGATTTAAAAGTCTGAGCTAAATAGATTGATCATTTAGGCAGTCTAGGAATTTTTCTTCTTTTTTTGAAGAGTTGTTAGCATGGGACTATGCCACCTCTAACAGAAATGATGTTTTTTTTTTCCTTGGATAGAGGCAATTAGCTAAAATGCATTATTCCATTACTATCTGGCCTGAGTTACCTGTGTTCATTTACCTATGCACGTGAATGCATCATGGAGGAAGTAAAGAACAAAAGCACAAAGCAAAGGGCACCCGGGGACAGGTAGAAAGAAGGGGCTGAACTCTGGGAAAAGAGATCCAGGTCAGAGGTGTGTTTCAGAAGAAAAGGAAGGAGCAGAGCATGGATAGGAAGACTGGGGAAGCAACAGAAAGGCTGCAGGAATGTTTGGGAGAGGCAACAAAGGGAGCTATGGTTACCAGGAAACAAAAGTTAAATGGATTCAGCACTTCAGAAGACAGTTTAGAAAGATAATTGCATGCAAGAAGAAATCCATAATGACAGGCAGTTCAACAGGTCTTCTTACTTCTTCCGCAACATCCACAGCTTGCCATACTCACCAACAGTTGTAACAGTCTCCGAGGACTTACTGGTCTCAGTTAGCAAAGCTCTAGCATGTCTCATGTAACAGCAGCAACATTTTGGACTTCCAAACTGCAGTATCTTTTCTCAAGAAACGCTAAGGAGCGAGAGAGCTAGTACTGAGACAAATTTAGTTGGATTAGCCATGTAAGACTGGGCTCAATTTAAATTTTGACTTAGAAAGTACTATTTATTAACATGCTTGCTGTTGTTAGCTAAAGATCAATTTTCAGTGGTAACATTTCCATCATACTATTACTTTTACATTGGCATATTTTAATTAGACTTAACAGAGCTACCAAGCAAGGACTTGGTCCCACTATAGTTACAGTATTGTTTCTAACATTTAGCTGAATTAGGGTGTTGTGGTTTTGTGTGCAAAGGTTCTGGTGAAGGTGGGGGCTGCAGTGGTGGCTTCTGCAAGAAGCAGCTAGAAGCTTTCCCTAGATCCAACAAAGCAAACACCAGCCAGCTCAAGGCAGGACCCACTGCTGACCAAGGCCAAGCCCATCAGCAACAGTCATAGCACCTCTGGGAATCACATTTAGGGGAAAGAAAATGCTTGCAGCCACTTTTTGCCACCAGAGAAGGGAGAAGATTTAAGAAACTCTGCAGGCACCAAGGTCAGTGAAGAAGGAAGGGAAGAGGCACTCCAGTCATATGAGAGAAAGATGTCCCTGCAGCCAGTGGAGGAGACTACGGTGGAACAGGTGTCCCTTTGCAGCCCATGGAAAATGAGGCTGAGCAGAGATCTCACCCGCAGCCCATGGAGAGGCCCCACACTGGAGCAGCTGGAGACATATGGAAGATGCTGTGACTCATGTTGGAACAAGTCCCTGGCAGAACCTGCAGCCTGTGGAGAGAAAGAGGGGCAGAGAGAGAGAGACCCATGGTGAAGCAGGTTTGCTGGGGGACTTGTGACTCCCTGGGGGACCAGGCTGGAGCAGTCTGGGCCTGAGAGACTGAGAGACATTCTATGATTTATGACAGCACCCCATAGCAGTGACCCACGCTGGGGCAGGTGGTAAAGAGCTGAAGCCCTGTGGAAAAGGATTCACATTGGAGAAGTTCATGGAGGATGTCTCCTGTGGGTGGGACCCCCCATTGGAACAGGGGAAGGGTGTGAGGAATGCCCCCCGGCTAAGATGGAAAACAACTCTTGAGGAAGTGATTGAAACCCCCATTCCCTGCCCCCATCCCCATGCCATCCTAAGTGGGAGAAGAGAGAGAAATAATGAATAAAGTTAAGTCTGCTAAGAAGGGAGGGGTGGGGGTATGTGTTTTAAGATCTGGTTGTACTTCTCATTATCTGACTCTAGTTTCACTCTGTGTGTACTGTAGTAAACTAGATTTTATTCCATGTTGAGTCTGTTTTGCCTGTGAGACTGATTGCGGAATGATCTCTCCCTGTTCTTAATCTTGACTCCTGAGCCAAGATAAATAAATAAAATTTATAAATTTTAATAAAAATAATAAATAAAAAAGATTTATTTTCTCCCCTGTCCAGCTGAAAAGAGGAGCGATAGAGCGACTTTGGTGGGCATCCGGCCCTCAGCCAGGGTCAAATCACCACAGGTGACCTTGGAGCACCCCTAGTGAAAATTATTGCACCAAGATCACTAAAGAGACATGAAGTAACATACTGCCTTTGTGCTCTGCCTACACACTTGGGATTAGATATGTCTAATAAAAGACACAGGGCTCCATAAAGAATGAGCAATGACATTTAACTTCTAGGCTTCTGATCCCTAGGAGGGAATTCAGATTTCAGAGTGTGATGTCTGCAATGCATGGAGGAACTTGGCATTTCAAAGTGGGATACAAAACAACCCATACAACATTTCACAAGTCCAGAGAAAAATCTGAGCACACAGAGCTGCTTAAATGCCAGACAGAATACATTTATTCAGAGATGCAGACAGGTGCTAGCACAGAGAGAACTGGACCTTATTCTGAGGGTAGGCTTTTGCATCTATTCTTTATGAAATCTGATCAGGGTTTCATAAATATGACAGATATGGTGGTGGTTACACTGATCACCTTCATATATTATCACAGCAGCCTCACTTTTGCTTAGGGTATAAGAGGTCAGGTTCAATGTCTTCCTTACCTCATGAGGTTCAAGTCCACATTTTCCAAGGAATCTGCCTTTCCCCCAGGGTGTATAACAAGCTACAAAGCAATTCCTGCAATTTTTCCTGCTAACCCTGTACTATTATACAGAAAGAAATACTGACCTGAAAGGGAAGGAGAGAAAGGAAAAAAGGGGCAAAGAAAGAAAAAAAAGCTAACAACAAATCAGTACCTCAACCCCCCCCCAAACAACCACGAGAAAGAATGAGCATAGCTAGTTTTATAGACAGGGTACTTTGCCTCCAGGTTCCTGGATTATGATCTCTACCATAGCTGCAACCCTAGTGGCAGTTTTCTAGAAGTGTCTAATTTTTCCTGAGAAGAGAGAATTGAGGCTGTTTTCTAACACTGGCACACTCCACCCCCACCTCAGTCATGCACCTATTCCACCACTTCCACTGCAACATCACTCACACCCTGCAAATTTTTGGCTTTCCTTTACAATTACTCTCATTTTACATTTATAATTACTCTCACATTATGGTCCACTCTTTTAAGCGCTAACATATTTTAGGTTATCATCAGCTCAGTAGGACACTTTCTCCCCACAGAAAAACTCCATTCTTGTGCTTGAAGAGCAAAGAAGTAACTAGAATATGTAACCTAACAACACAATACTGGAACTAGAACTCTCAGAGAAATGGGGTGGGGGAATCCAATTAAAGGAAGACAACTAAAATGAAAACTTCACCCTCAGTTTAAGCAAAATCTAAGAGGAAGTTTTGATTACTACAGTCTGTTGGAGTATGAGCAGTTCTGACCTAATAAGAGAATATTCAAACAGAGAGCATATTAACTCAAAGTGCACATTTTTATTTAATTAGAGGTAAAACAGAAAGAACAGTAATAGGTCAATAACAATGACTTATTACTTCCTTTATGTGGCACATTTACAATAAATGGTAATTTACCATTAGAGACACTTATTAAATTTTTTTTTCTGCTAAAGAAATTAACATCAGTCATGTGGAGAAGGAGAAGGCTCTCCATTTCCAGCTTCAGGATTTGCATTCAGCAAGGCAGTCTGAGGATATTACAGACCCTGTTCCCCCTTCAGCAATGCAGGAAGAATTAAAGCATAACCATGTATGACATCATTCCAGCTGTACACTGATGGGCTACAGATCGTTTCATCCATGCTATTTGAAAAACATTCCACTTTCCAGTCATTAGACTTGCTAAATGGATTCACCTGCTATACCCTTGGAATCATTAAAAAAAGAAAAAAAAGTCTTTGGCACAAGAGCTTTGCTTTAGTTTTATTCTTATAGCTGATGTACTATTACTTTAACATCTTAAAAATAAGTAAAGATTATTTTTCACTTCTTTGAAAAATATAATCTACATTTCCTTCTCTTATTCCTCCTCTAGGCTTACTGCAAAGTTTCTGATGAACTACCTTCACAGAACAGGTGCAACATGACTTCCCTGACAAATCTTGCCATTACCAGGGCTGTATCGTGCCTTAGTATTTTTAAATAACTGCCTGTTAGCCTGTTCCATCAGTTTACTGATCTGAAGTCTACTTCTGGTAACTTCCTTAATTATTTGACATGAAGATAGAGAGCTGCTATTTAAGACTCCTTCCAATCACAAGAAAATATCACACCATTTGTGCACTCATTATGGCTGCACTCTCAACTTCAGACTCATTTAAAAGCTTCAACTCTACAGGTGGGATTTTCAAAGCTGCCTCTAAGTCATTAATTTCTAATTGGACATCCCAACACTCTAGGCAAGTTTTAAAAATCTTATCCTAAATAATCAATATTCTACTTGTTAATAACAGGGTCTGCAAAAGAGTTGACAGGACAAAACATTTAGCAGCTGAAGGGAGACTGCTGTGAACATAGCAGGAGGGGAAAAAAATAGACTGTATATCCTCATCTTAAAAGTAGGACTATTTCCTACTCCCCACAAGGAGTGAAAGGGACCAGACTGATAAAGGAGGGAGGATGAGAGGGAATCTTCATGAAAAACCAAACAAAATCATGAATCAAAGCTTCTTACATCTTGAAAACAGAACAGATTCAACAGTGCCATGCACTGTGGGTGTATGTTCGGAGTAAGTTTAAAACAATACAGTCCAGATGGTAAAAAACTCAAACAGTTTAAGAGGATATTAAAATACTGTATAATGTCACAAAGCAGCATATTTTATAAGATTAAAAAGAAATAATTAAAGTGTAATTACAATTTTAACTCCACGTTTTTGAAATACAGAAGATAGGGATTTAAAGCAGCAAGATAAATATCAGATCCTATTGGGTTAAGTATGTTATAACTACTAGTTAAATACACAATCATTCAGGATATACACCAAGCCTGACTGACCTAATGAAAAGGAGATAACTAATTACATTAAATCTAAGGCAACAGCAGGGAAAAAAACCCAAAACAATAAACCAACCCAACAGCATTTGGGAATATCGCACCAATTCAAGACTGTAAATAATTTGAAACATACCTCTCCAAATGCACCAGAAAGGGGAAGGAAAGAAGATAATCTAATATAAACCATCCCTACTCTAATTAGCAGACATTTGAAGCAATTGGATTTTCTAGGAGTGAAGGAAAATAACCTATCCCAAACCCCAAATATTTAAGATTTCGATCATTAGTTTCTCTGAGTTTCCTGCACTCTGTAACACTTATAGAAATGGGTAATAATTGCCTTATTGAGACCTTCCAAAGTAAAATATCCTTAACCACCTTGAAGCAGGAAAAGAATTCCATGTATATTAACTGATTATATTTTAAAAAAACCCTGAATCTTTAAGTCTTGAAATCCAGGTAATTCTTTGTAATCAGACAGACACAGCACTTTCCCTTATGGTTCAACCTACCTGTTCTGAGACCTGACATAGCTTAGAGCATTGCAGTTCTTATCACAAAAGACTTGCTCCTTAAAACACTAATTACACGTTGGCATTTACAGGCTAGATAGCACAGTACATTTGATGTTACACTGGGCAACAGAGCATGATGAACAGCAATACAGGCAAAGTAAAATCTGGCAAAAAGGATGACTACAAAACCCATTGGAGAATGCAGACTGAACAGCTGCAATATGGCAAATATGGGGGGAATAAATATAATACACACACACACACAATCAGTTCAGGTTTAGAGCCAAAGGATACACAGTACAGTAGTCACAATTATAATTTCATACATATAACCTGCAGATTATTTTAAGTGACAAAACAAAATGCTTCCTCACAATAGCTCATAATAAGCATCAGTGGGAGTTATATGGAAGTTTAACTGAGAGTCATTTGTACTTCTCCAATGGTTCCCAGGTTCAAATTTTCCAATATCTCCTTTGCATAAATTACCAGATGATATGGATTACGAGTGCAAAAACAATAATAAGTATACCTCTTTATTTTTTGTAACCAGCCTTTACTGGTAACAGGTATATCAGATACAATCAAGATTTTAGTACAGTATCTGTCAAGCAAAATCAAGTTACCTTACTTTCAGACTTTCACAGCTGACTCCTGTTATGTTACTGTAAACTATGTATCACATCTAGTCTGACTGGAATTGGTAAGCTGATATATTTTAAAATATTCTGCTACTAATACTGCTCAGTAACTGATCTGTAAATCAGCAGATGATTTTCGGAAATATGTAGTGTTCTAAATTTTGAATATTTGAAGCTACTTTAAATAGATTTTTGTATTTTAAGCATAACTAGGAGATGCATTTCTCACATGACTCTGCATGTATGAAAGGAAATTTTACATAATGAAGTAGTTAGTTAATGAAGTTATAGAGTAAAGAGGCAGGTTGGACTGAGTGGATAGAATTCCCGATTAAGGCCAGCATCACGATTTCACTTGCAGAGTCCTCTTTGTGCCTTTGTCCAAAGACTTAGTTCAGACCAAATTATTTCTACATTCTCCACATTTCAAGCTGTGGCAATGGAATAATGGAGATTGATCATATTTAGAACATTCTTTGAATACCTCCCACTCGTAAAATACATTAATGAAGCTTTTCTTATCAATAGCTGGTGATTTTCTTGCCTTTCTTTACAGCAGTAGGGGTGCTCTGATACAAAACTCCAGAGCTGCTTCCAAAAACAGTAATTGTTTTTAATAACCCTCAGTGTTGATTTCAAAACCCTGGAAAACAATTTTGCAGACTCCTTACGTACACTGTGTAACACTGGCTCTTTCAAAAGTCAACCAACACTGGATACTGACCAGTAACTTATTTTTCTTGTTTTTGATATTGGTTTTGAGTTGTCAACAGAAGGGACAGTCTCTGCAGTGATCATGACCAGAAGAGGAGTTCACGATCCACCTACCAGTTAACTTAAGCTGTCTCTGGCTTGTGCCCTGATGCTTGTACAGCCCAGCCTTCAGGATGTGCTGCCTGGATCTCCCGGCCACAGGATAAACTTAGGGCTAATTGTTTAGCCTGTGGGCAGCTCCCACTTGGTACCAGCAATTATGCCACCTGCCTGGCCTTGACTTTATCTAACAAGTGCAGATACAAGTTCTCATGTGAAAATCCTTTCTGTTTGAAAGTAGGAATGATGAACAGAATCGTTTTCATGTTAGGAAGTACTATAATAGCTTGAATGATCAAAATGGAGTAATGCTTTCCACGGACAGGTCTGCACGTATGTGGATCAGATGCCAGTTTTGATGCTGCATAGCTAGGGATTCCCAGCATCTAAAGGAATGCAAGATTTTACTATTCTCTTTCTCTTTTTAATTTTAGTTCTAGTAAGTATAATTTTAAATGACACTTTACAGAATTCAATTGCCTTTTTTACTGCAACCATAACGGATGGGCATCTGCTGGTGCAAAACAATCTCAAAATACATACTACTTCTAGCAAATACAGGCCTAATCTGCACTCCTCATAGCCACTGAATTGTACTTGACCTTCGTATGACCAAATAAATATTCTTTATATGGATGGTGTACACATATCAATACTTAAAATGCACCCAAGTCATCGGGAAATTATTAATATCTGCCATTCTTCACTTTCTACTAACAACAGATTTGCATACTATTCACCAGTACTTTTAACAACTATATTAGCATCCAGTCCTTAACATTAGGTTAGCCTTCCAAAATTTTAATAGAAATGTGGAGGACTGGAATAAAAATTAAGCAACCAGTTAAAACCTGAGAACTAGAGTGAGAAATTACATTATTATTACTTGTCCTGAATGACCAAATATAGTCATTTTTTTCTTCTTTTTTACTGCTGCAGCCATACAGACCTCAGAACGGTCTTTAAAGAAAGTGAGGCAGACACTTAAAGTCCTGTTGCTCTTCTGTTGTTAATTCACCACAGTGTGAAAGATTACACTATCTGGGAAGCAGCCATATTTATCCATACACTGAGCAGCCAGACTAGATTACAGCTATAAGACAATGAAGTTGACCATAGGCTACTGCAATTCATACTTACATACATTACTTGTACCAGTGCCGATTCACATGCAAGTCACTCCGTAGCCTGGGAGTTCCCATGTTGCACAGGGAATTGCTCTACCCAGTCGTTCATAAAACACACTATGGTAGAAGTAACTTTAAAACAACATTTGATTCCTTGTAGGAAAGTGCATGTAGGCACTGAAAGATAATGCCACATCCCCTACCTAGGATAACAGAAATGCTTCACAACTGAGGATACAGCATTTTGGATTAAGAAATCCTTTGTGCTTTACACATCATCCTTAGCGGTGGGAGAGGAGAGGAAGGAATGAGGACACTTCCCATTGTGCATCAGTGATAACAGAGGCAAAGCCCTGGCACCTTTTCTGCTGCCACTGATGCACAAAGGTACAAGGGGCTACTGGAGAACAGAGTCCCCAGAAGAGCAAGTATCTGCTTCTTTGTCCCAGCTCATTTTCCCCCACATTGTACTGAACCACCTCAAGCAGCTCCTCTGTGAATATATATAATTTTCCACAGAGATAAATAGGCAATTGAAATCTAAAGGCCCATGACCATACACTTTTTATATACAAAATGCTGTAATCTTGTAATCAATATGCTATTTAACACAAAGCCAGTGCAGCCCCTGGGGGAGGGAGCTGTGCTGTGAATGTTTAGTTCTGGTGATAAGGTTTGCTGCTGTCTTTCTTCTTCATGGAAATAAACAGGACCTTAACATTACCACTTAACAATGCTATCTGATGGTCACAGCGCCTTGGATTCATCAAAACAACTACAGAAAAGAGCCGGTACGGCAACTCTTGTAAACAAAGCATAAGCATACCTGTTGGTACAGGTGTCCATGTGGTAAGGTTCAGAGGGAACTCTCTGCCACACTTATCAGAGTGCTGACAAGGACTTTTGAAAACTTGTAGCCATCTGGGAGAGACTGAGAAACTAGAAAAAAAGAAAACACAGCATTGTTTGGTATAACTAGAAAGACAGGCCTGCTCCTAATAATTTCTATTATGAAAGTGTCATTAAGTAGGAAAAATATTTGTGGGCTTTCAAGCTTTAAAAGATCTAAAGAGAAGCAGCAGGATAGCATCTACTGAAGACCACTGGCTTACAAGAGAGTATTTCAAATCCAATTAAATTACTAATCCATTCTTTTAACCTGATAATGTTCTATTAGGTGAATGTAACCTCTTTCTTTTTTTAGTGAAGCATCTAATACTACCATCTCTTTTACATTTAATTAGATAATAAGGAATTAAAAGCCAGCTAGATAAAACTAGAACCAGCCAAAATGACTTGAAATCATTACACAATTTCTAGATCTGTATTTAAGCAAGCTGCTGCCTTGTCCTTTCTGCTGATGACCACTGGTGGAGACAGACCAGTGAATTACAGAGATAATAGCTCTAACACTGTATAACAACCAACTTGAAGCACGGTATTAACACAGAAGTTGTTTGATGTGGGATAGGAAGGTTGTTATTTTGGTTGTAGCTAGCATTTTCATTTGTAATTAGCAAAAGAGTGTGGAAAAATGTACTGATATTTACAGCTGGTGGCAATTTGAGATACGTGGCAAAAATGCACGAGATTACACAATTTGAAGAAACAAGGTAAATTAGAAACACATGCAAATTTACTATGTGGCAAATATAATCCAAAGCACAGAGGCAAGAAATGAACAAGCAATACAGAAAGCAAAGTATCAAAGATTTCCTTGTGAGCTCTTCCAAGTCCTATTAAGAAAAGTTCAAGTAGTTTCTTGGTGCTGGCCACCTTACGTTGTGCTGAAAGGTGAAGAGGCAAAACCAGGTGATGTGTCCATTCTTCAGTTTCCAGTTCAGAGCCAGGCACATTATAATGTAAACCACTATTGATTTCAGTTCACTTTAATACCCTGGACTGTGAACTGTGGTGGTAGAGGGCTCCAATTCATAATCCCTGTCAGATTTAGCTGCCACAGCTAAATCCACAGAGGTTGTGAGTAAGAGACCTCAGAAATCATTTCAAAGCGAAATATGATCCAAAAGCCAAGTACAATTTGAGGATATATACACTGAATCACAAGGTAAATTATCAACTAGCTCTTCTTCTAAGATGGACAGAGACAGTTTAATTGAATGGATACCACGATGAATCAGGAGCTCACATACACTACTCTATTATGAAACCACAGGCTGAGTGGCAGGAGTGAAATGAAACCTTGGCAGTCAGCAGCCATACAAGTACCCTCCATGATTTGGACACTTGTCCTGACTTCAGCATTGCAACAGCAGCCCTTCAGGAAACTAGTTCTCCCCATGTGTTTTCCCCTATCCCAAAAAATAACTTCCCCAGAAGGAAGCCCAACCGCTTCACTAAGTCAATCCACAACACAGTCCCCAGCAGATGTGCTGCACACTCTGGATGGGTAAGTCTACCAGAAGTAGTGCTGCTAAAAACTCTGTCACATGCAAACATTACATGAAGTGGTTGTGGGTTCCCTGAGATTTTGCTTTTTAACACTTTTGTTTCCCCAGCCTATATCTGTGTTCAGACCATAATCTAAGTACACCCAACCACCAAAATATGATGGTTCAGGTCCTTGGCTGAGGCCAAAGACTTAAATGTCTACCCTGTAAAAGCCTTCTTATGGATGAAATGGATCATGGTACAGATTTATTCTGTCTTTCCGCAGACAGAAGTCAACAGTCAAGATATCTAGCCCAGTGGTAGCTATTTATGTAGTTATTGATACCTGCAATATAAGATTAAGTCTACCTCAAATCACCAGAAGAATATCTAGGAAAAAGGAATAAGAGCATTGGGTTAACTAAAAAAAAATTAAAAAAAAATTTAAAAAAGTCCCCTTCTACACATAAAATAAAGGTCCTACATCTGGGATTGTTTTTTTTTTAAACATTAGGCAGAAGTCTCTAACAGATATCCCATAAGTAATGTTCTGGTAGACACGAAAAGTTGATAATAGCAGACCTTTTCCATCAGCAAGTCTTACTGTCATTACTACCTCAAAGAGTAACAGCAGTCAGTCTCTGCTGCCTCTTGGCATCCAGAAATACTTCTCCAGCATTACATGTCTAACCAGAAACACACTAAGATTCACCCCCATGACTAGACTACTTCTGTGATTTAAGATATCTAACCAAGACTAAAGCACTGTGGTTCAATCAAAAGGAGATAAGAGACAGTCATAACCCCATTTTGTTTGCATTTACTTTTTTGACATTTTACAGTCTAAACTTTGGCAGGCAAGCATGGCTGTCATATGCACAGAAACACTTGTAAGAAATAAATATGTCCAAGCACTTTCTGCATACCATTGTAATGTGTCCAAGTTTTGAAAATGCAAGCTGCAGCTCACATATACATAGAAGAAACCCAGGGACCCGCCCAATTCATAGCCCTGGGGAACTTGGCAGTTCACAGGGGCAGTATCAGAAGATGAGATATTTACAGTGACAAACTGGCACCACTGACGCAAATACTAATGAAGCAATGTCAGAACAGTGCCCACAGGGCACAGGACCTTCTGCAGGTATTTTAAGAGAAATCTATGATCTCTGGTATCAAAAGCCACAGGAAGATCAGTAAGAATTAAAATTGACAGTGTGCCAGAATCCACCTACTATAAAACAGAAGGTCACTACAAATCCTCATTAAAGCTGTCTCACTGCTTTGGCCTGATTGAAATTTTTCAAACAGTTTATTATTACCATGAAGGTAAGGGCTGCAGTTGCCCTGCCACAACCTTTTTCCAGGACCTTTGCTAGAAAGGTAGATTTGAAACAAGGTAGAAATCTGAGAAATTGCCTGCGGACAGCAAAACGGTGCTTAATCAACTGCTCCAATCTCCAGCAAAGAAGAAAATCTTAGAGATGCCAAAGAGGTGTTAATGATAGATATTATAAAAGGGAACTGCTACAGTCTATCTTCCAAGGACTGCTACAAAAGCCTTGCTGGCAAAAGATCAAGAAAACAGTTTGAAGTGTCGGACCGTATCTATAATAAAAGTACAATGTGACAGGTTTAAAATCCATAAGCTATGCTGAAGTACCTAGTTCAGGATCCAAACGACCCAGCTGGAAATGAAGCTGTTGAAAGCCTTGGTATTTAACCACCGCAGGAAAAGACCCCAAAACCTTCTCTCACCTCTACTAGACCTTACATCAGGCCAGGAATCACAGCAGCCAAAATTGCTTCTCCATAATCAGTTGGTTTCCACCACCACACTTGGAAAACTTCAGCAGATGGTAACTGTGCAGATTATTCAACCATAACAGAACAGTAACAACACCACAAAAGAAAACCATTAAGCCCACCACAAAGTACTTGAAAAAAGGGACATTCTAAGCAGCTGGGTGTGTGAAGATGGCAATGATGATCTCACACAAGCTTCCCTGGATTTTGTGGCAACATTTTTGCAGGCACTGTGGCCATCCATTCACAGTACAGTGACCTCCTCCCAACTCGGTCCCTCTTGTCTCTTCACTTACTGTGTTTGAACCCACCTGTCTCAGCCTGTCTTTGTAAGAGAGGTGCTCCAGTCCTCTGATGATGTTCATGGCCCTCCTTTGGACTTGCTCCACCAGGTCCATGCCCTTCATGTACTAGATGGAGTATTCCAGGTGGGATCTCTCAAGAGTGGAGCAGAGGGCCAGAATCACCTCCCTTGACCTGCTGGTCAGGCTAACTTTGATTCAGCCCAGGATATAGTTGGTTTTCTGGGCTGTGAGCGCACATTGCTGGCTCATGTCCAGTTTTTCTTCAATCAATACCTCCACATCCTTCTCCACGTTCTCTCCCCAGCCTGTATTTGTGCTTGGGGTTGCCCTGACCCATGTGCAGGACCTTGTACTTGTCCTTGTTGAACTTGATGTGGTTCTCATGGGCCCACCTCTTAAGCGTGTCAAGGTCCCTCTGGACGGTATATTCACACAAAGACATTTAAAAGCAAGCAGTTAGAAAAAGGAAAATACATTGTATCAAGTGGTTTGGTTTACTTGATTTTTAAACTTAAAACGTACCCTAATTTAGCTAGGGTGGAACCAGAAAAAAAGTTTTAAAAAGATCAATAGAGATAAACCCCAGAATTATGCTTCATCCTTAAGTCTGAAGAAAAAAAAAAAAAAACCTCAATAAAGTGGCCATCCTTCTAGGTCAGAAACAAGAAAGTCTGAAAATGTTATCAAATGGTTGCTCCTTCAGTTCCAGCAGTGTCACTGTACCCTCAAACTCCAACCAAGAAAAAAAAGTCTCACAGCTATACAAATATCCTCCCCCCATCAATCCCTAAGAATGACAAAGAAGTAGCATTTCAGTGCTACCCTTTGGGTTAAGTCTGAGAAGGTTTAGCATTTGTTCACATCTCTGGCAATCTTGCTTCTTTGGTATGCTATTGTTAGGAGTATTTTGTGCACTACAAGTTAATACAGTGAGCTGCTATTTTTTCCCTTTTTAACCTAGAAGAAACTTTTCTTTAATTGTTCTTTAGCTCAAATGAACACTCTTCATCAGGCTCACGTGAACTTGCTGAGAACCTACATGACAGACAAACCTTTTGGTAGTGTGTACTGAACAATACTTTTCTCACAGTGTTATGTTTTAGGGTGCATGGCAGTTATCCCACTTCACTTTTGATTTTCCCATTATCTGATTTTGGGGGGTTTTTTAACAACTTTGCTGTTTCCAGGCCAGAGCTGGCATTCTGCTTCCTAGTGGCATCTCATTTGAGCCAAAGTTACATTAATTTTAATCTTACTAAACATTTTCTTTCAAAAATGGTAAACGTACTACTACCAAGTATTTGTAATAACAGAAAGTGGCTGGTTGCATGTAAACACAGTCGTGTAGGGAAGCTACTGGGAAAGGAGCATGTCCTCATACTTACAGTCCTGAGGAAAGGACTGGTGTGAGTACTCTGAACTCTTGAAAACAGCAGTGGCTGGGGGGGGATGAATGTCATTAGAGGAACAAGCAGATGCCAAAAAAGATGAAGAGAAGGAGATGCACTAGTACTCCATATATAGACAAAGTTCAACAATCATGGAATTCACTGCAAAAAAATGGCTGAGTTCTTCATAAAGTCTCCTGTGAGATTATTACTGAACAGACAACTAAGGAATCAACTACACTATAACAAAGATATTAAAATAACCTTTAAATACTTTCTTAAAACCTGGCTTCCCTCAGACTTGAGTGAAACAAAATACAGAAGTGCACTGCATCTGTGCACAGCGACAATAGGTGCAATTGGTGGACAAACCACACAATAGGCACGCTCTGAGCTTAGTTTTCTGAAACTTTGCAATAGAGTTAAAATCTATCACAGCTCTCACAGAGCCAGGTCCACATTCCAGTTCTATTGGTCAGGAAATGAGGAATGTATGGACACAACAAATCTAGCTAAGAAAAAAACCCAAACAACCAACCCTAAACAGATGGGTATCTTCAAATTCTCACCATGAGAACAATAAAAAATATGCAAAATGCAGTTTCTCTGCCTCTGTTTTCAGTTCAACTACTCTATGCTTGACTACAGGTTATCATGATAAATGATAGTCTGCTTTGAATTCATTCATTAATTAGCAAGTCCTGGCAAAAGGAGTAGTCTGAAGTCTTTTTATGACGATGCTCAAAGTTTCATCTACTCACAGAAGCTCAGCACTTATGAGAAACCCAGTACACCAAAGTACCTAATTCCACAGCTTCTTCCCAAGGAATAAATCTGTGGGAACCCCTCAGTTTTCCAATACTTCATCCTCTTACAGCATGATCTATTGCTTAGATGTCCACACACAAATCAACTGATGCCGCTTTATATTTTTTCTCCTTTCCTATGAATATGTCTCACATAATTACCCTTCTGTGTGCATGCAGGAATCCTCACAAAACCCAGCCAATTCGCAGTACCCGTGGGAACAAAACATACTCCACATCTCAGCATTTTCAAACAGGGAGAAAAGCTCAGGGTTTCTACCTGTTTTCATAGCAGCAGGAGCCTGGGTCCTAGTCATCTGCAACAGCATGTGGGGCTCCAGGTGCAAACCATCATCTGCTTACTCAACAGACAGGCATTCCACTACCCCCAGTTTAACTTCCCCTCCATGACACAGGGATAACTGGGCATGATGTCAGTATCTCTGCTAATGAATGGAGCAGGAATATGACTGTCAATAAGTGCAGGAGATCAACCCTCTGCTGCCTGGCTGTGCCTTTTTGATGAGGTTTAAACTGATGACCAATTTAAGGACAGAATTTTCTCCAGGTCAGCTTGCAATGACAGACACAAAAAAAAAACCCAACCCACAGCCAACCACAGAGGAATTTCTGCTCTCAGTAATCATTTGTGAATTTCATTTGTCACAAACCCAGATATTTCAGAGGCCAGGGCCCAAATAATGGTCAAGAAACCAAGGATGCTGTTGTATAGTAAAATGCTGAATTCTGCACATGTATCTTCAGCCTATTACAGCCCACTAGAAACAGTTGCATAGCCAGGCTGCAGGTGTTCTGCAGACCTTTTAGGATTCAACATTTGTCATGTGGCTTCCTGATGCTGGGAGAGGCATGAACTTCGATGCAGAATTTTATCAAATGTTTTATTTGAATAAATTTGGGCCAATAGCACCATGCTCCAAACTTTATGCCACAAGCTTCTCTTTCTTGCACACATCAAACACAAAACTGAAACAAATACATAAGTGCAGGAGCTAAGAAACACCGTAAACCTCCTCACTTCTGACCCAGAGAGAGAGCAAACCAGAGCCTTGTCCTTGCCAACAACATGGATTTACAAGCTCGTCCACAGAAATAAAACCCCAACATTTTATCTTCTTAAAAAAACTCCTTATTTGGGAGATAAGGAGCAGACATGGTATTAACTTATCAGTGATTATGGAAACAGAAGGCGTTTCTATGACAGGATTAGGAGGCAATACAAGGAAGTATTTACATAAAACAAAATAGGTAGTAATGAAGAAAAATCCATTCTGGTACAAGTTTGGCAATTTTTGCATGAACAGGTGTATGTTTTCATAAACATGATAAAGAAAATCTAGTTACATTGTCCATAGCAGAATATATTTTCATTTGTCCATAAACTGCAAACCAAACTAGAACAAATTCATTGCTTGCTTGGAAGCTCACCAAATACATTTTTCCTGAGGTGGCAAAGTACATCAATAATATTCCTCCAAGTCTTTTATTTCTCATTTGGTAGTAATTACTTTCCTTAGCTGCATCACCATTTCACTTTTGTAAACACACATGCAGAGCCAAAATAAGCCCCTACTTTAGTACAGCATTTAAGCACATATTGAACATAAGTACCAGTAAGTTCAGACAGGCTGAGCAAAGGATCTGCCTTAATGCACAAGACCAATTCCTTACTTTCCCTCAAACAACATAAAGTATTAGGTACCACAAATGAATATGTAGAACACCCTGGCCTGGGCAATTAAATGGCAGTCTAACTGTAGTGAAAAATCTCACTGTAACTTCAACACTTAAAGGCTGGCTTTTATTTAAAGCACAAGAATTTCTCTCTCTTAATTTTAAAACTCTGAGACACATCTGGCCAGGTGGTTCTGTGCTCCACAAATGAAGGAGGCCTGTATTAGCTGGAACAGGCTCAAACAAAGAGAAATCTAATATGTATGTTAGAATTAAAAATTTGATAAAGACAATTCTGCCTCAAAGTTCACACCAAGCAGCAGCAAGATCCACGTGATGTTGAGAATAGGTATTTTCAACCTCAGGTCAAGGATACTTGCTATATGCTCTGTCAATACACTGTTAACTATGATTGATTTGGTCCAGTGACAGATAATCTATTATGCACTCATACTTCAAGCCCACTAAATCAAAGATAGTTTGTCTAGCAGAACAAAATGACACAAAATAGGAGAAAGCACAAAGTAGTAGCTTTCTTCTACCCTTCTATGAAAAAAAAAGGAAACCAACATATAGTAAAAGGTTTAGCAAAACTCAAATTTGTTACCTTTCTGAAGGACCCAGGGGAAGAAATGAAGAATATTGTAAATAAAAATATATATGGATGAAGGAAAAGCAAATAGAAGTCCTAGTGAAATGTAGAGAGTTGCAAATAGGCTACGTATAAATAACAGAGGGGAGAAGTAAACTTGCCCTTGGAGTTAAGTTGTGTGGATATATTCATATAAAACCTTGGCATGGGGGAATAGAGCCAGGGTCACCATTTGTCATCACCTACAGTGCAAGGACAGACAAAATAAATTATCAGAGTATTAATTAAGATAGCTTACATGCATTTCTGTTATTGCCTGGGATAGACTTGCAGTTTCCACCTTGTTCTCCCTCCCACGCTTTCCTCATTTGATGCGGAGAGCTGCCTATAGACAAGATGTCTGGAGACATCATCATCTTCCTACAAGTATTCCAACACTGACATCCTAAAGCTAAAGACTGCCGAGTGCCTAATGCCAGCACAATCCACCAGTCTGTATGAAAACAGAGTGCATTCATCCTCTTTCATTAGTCATTCTTAATATCTTGTTGTTCACGGTATCAATTGCCTGGGTTAGTAACAGGCAGCCCATTTCTGTGAAGCAAAGGATCTCTGTTACTCTGTCATCCAGACACTATTTGTTGGTCAAGGTAACTGAAGAGAAAGTGACCAAACATAAAGAAATAGCAGAGGACATAAGCAAAAAAAGTGGTATAAGACAGATGCCCTGCATATGTACAGCCCATTAAGTTTAACACAAAACACTGCTGAGTGGCATCCCTTCTCTACAACCACCCATTTTAATATGGATTACGATTAGCAGCTAGTTTCCTTGAGATGGATAAAAGTGTGACAGGTAAAAAACCCCAAAGGCAATTGCAGCACGGCCCCAGACCAGAAGCACTGTATAGATTCTCCATTCAGTTCTGCTAGCCCAGGACTAGAGGGATGCACCACTGTTAGCCTACCTCTGAGCTGGACTCTCCTTTGCACACCAAGCAATACCTTCCACAGCTGCACAAATCCATTTTGGGCTGCACTGAAGCTGCACTGAAGCTATGCAGGGGTGTAGAGTGTTATTAAATAAAATCTCCCCCTCAGGCCTTTTCTTTTAAAGGTCTACACAACATGGGCCAAAACTAATTTTCTCATTCAACCACATCTAGTGAGAACAGCTCAAGCATATACAGAAGCTGTGGAATATTTGACAATGAAAAAAATCCTTGGAGAACAGTGAAATATACACCCGGAGATAGTGTTCACCATTTAATATGGGACAGAAATATGTGGGTGATCCAGTATCACAGAGTAAATAAATGCTATTTTACATTATGTTGTGCTAGTACAATTTATATATGAGTTCAATGCAAAGTCATTTTAGCAAAGCCAAGTAGCCTGCAGATACTTTGGGGTTTCTCAGCTTTATCATTCCCTTCCTTTACAGTATACACACATAGATTTTGTTGTTATTGTTTTTGCTAATAAAGCAGGTGTACTGGAGCTGTGTATAATTCTTCTCCTAAAGCTTTGCAAAGTGTCATCAAAGCAATGGAGGAAAAAAGCCCACCAGAACAGTAATTATGGTGACCTATTTCACTTCTGTGCAGCCACCAGAATCAAATTTACTTCAGCTTTAAATGCATTGCCAATTTGAAAAATTTAACAGAAGCTTTTTTCCTTCTATTAATAGACGAGATTAATAAGTAACATTTACAGACTCATTCCAGCCTTTGCGGCATCTCCAGTGTGCAAACCCCAATATTCTTGTATAGGCTGAACTGCAGAACAGCTCTCAAGAAATACATATGAATCAGACCTTCAGCTTGCATGAACCTATATACCTTCAGGGGTTTAAGGAAACCATTTCAATGTAACCTGGCTGAGGAAATGGCCTGCAGCTTTAAAATGTATTTATTTTCATACTCCGACTGACACTCTGCATACCAACTTTAATCTAAGTACTTATCCCATTTTATGCATCACTGAATTAAACTTAATAATACCCATGTGAGAGGGGAAAGAATTGTTCTTGATTTATAGGCAAAGTGTAAGGGAATTTTGTGATTACTTCAGGTTACACAAGAACTCAGGACCGGGGCAGAAATAAAAATCTACTTCCTGAGAATGAATCCTGTGTCTGACCAAGAAGCCATCCTATCCTCTACTTAAAAATAAATCATGTGTAGGTTTTGACCATACAGGGATACATGTTCAGCTGCACATGCTGTTCTGATGACAGCACAGTTATGCTCCATTTCAGTAGTTGATTTCAGTACATAATTTGGAGTTCATTTACATGAAAAATAATTAAAAAACACTGGAGAAATAAGAAGCTTAAACAAATGCAAGATATTTCTGAAATGCTGGTAAATCTGAAACACATCTTACTATAATGAAGCCACCCAAAACAATTTCATGCCAGAACCTAGCTAAAATAGTTGTTTTTAAATCTAGCCCTGCCTCTCTTCAAGCAGTATAATTAGGCTTCTGATATGGTGATAAGAAACAAGTATATCCTCTGATAAGAACAGCCTCCTTGGCTGGATGATTTTTAAAGGAAGCACATGATGGTGATATCATTTACCCACAGTTAACTACTACGGTGTGTCTGAGAGGCAGAGAGACGGAATAAAGTCCCCATCGCACCAAGTAATGAGTGATTTGAGAATGATAGCTACTGTCAACTTTAGCAATACAAACCAGTTTAGTCATATATATTCACTTCACTGAAATTGTAAGCAGAAGACCAGCTCATGCTTGACTCAATGGAGAACCGTCATAGGACAGAAAATGCAAGCTATTTCCTGTAACAGGCAAAGGAAAGGGAAAACACATTAAGAAAACAGCGTGCCTGAGTATCATACAAATAGACAATGTCCACCTGGGCTCCCTACCTCCTAATCAGTCCTTCAGTCCAAAAAATACAGTTCATTCTCTGTTTGTAGACTTCGACAGAACAAATATACCAGTTTAAAGAAGGGCTTATGTCACAACCAGGAAAAAAGCTCAACATCACAACAAAAGGCATAACCACTCCTTCTGAAAAGTAGTATTTCAGTAATATTTGATGTATGGATATGCCAACCAAAAACCAATGCCCCAGTCCATCTGTGCCCTCCAGCTTTAGTACTCCAAAAGCAACACCTGAGAAATAAATACAGTTGCTGTATCCTTTACCATATGCAAAGGGGCTAATGAAATACACCTAAGTCATTGGAAGCTTTAGTGCAACCATATATTAGGACACAAGTATACTGTCCTCTGGCCAAGAAAGCTTCAATAGAAGAGAAATTAAATCATAAAACCTTTATTAACCAACAAGCAGAGTTGCTGCGTTGTCACCTGCACAGCACACACCTCCTTCTGCACTGCCACAGCCATTGACGTGCTCCTTAAACTGCCGTGGGAATTACAGAGCTCACTGGACCAGGCTCATGACAAACAATATGTATCTTTAGTTGGTGCCCATTGAGGAGAGGAGCAGCACTGATGCTTTCAGGAACAATTAGGGTAAATCTGGTGGAGTCTTCAAAAATGCAGTAAGAAAAATATTCGGAGACTTGCACAGGGTCATTGAGGTTGGAAAAGCCCTCCAAGATCATCTAGTCCAACCGCCCCCCTGCCACCTACATTACTAACTAAACCATGTCCCTAAGTACCTCATCCAACCGTTCCTTGAACACCTTTGACTTGTGCATTTTAAGGAATAAATCATCTGAACAAGTACGGAGGGGTATTAGCAAGCACCAAAGTTTTTCCTCAAGTGCAGTAATCATTCCACTTCCCTCTACCACCACTCACCATAAACAACACGAAGCAGTTTGCAGAAAAATCTCATGCAGCGGAGACAATAAACTGGATACTTATGAAATCTGTATACGCGTATAATTTTATATTTTTTTTAATTTTTTTTGTTTTTTCCTCTCTTAACACAGCAGCTGCCCGTCTGCATCGGGCCGGCAGTTTGACAGCCGCTTGAGAAGACGCAGAAACCACGCGTTAAACCCTACCAGACTCCCACACTCAGGAGGGAGTCCCCGCCTGAGGCTCCCCTCACGTCTGCCAGGCTGTGGCGTCCCCAGGGCAGGACGTGGGCCTCGATCGAGGTGTGGGGGCACTGTGGGGGGTGGGAAAGGGGGAGGGCAAGACGGGACCGGACGGGGCTGTCAGGCTCACCCATGCCCGCCGGGCTGCCCAGGCCTCGCAGCTCCCGAGGCTGCGGGAAGACCCGGGCGGGGGGTGGCGGTTGCCGGCGCTGAGTCGCCACCTGGCGGCGACGGTGGGGTGGGGCCGGCGGCGGGCCTCGCTAAAGCAGCTGGTCCCTAATGACGGGGAACCCTTCCCTGTAATTAATAAAAATAAATCTTCAGCGGAGATTAACATCCAGACAAATGAAACGCGTTTTCTTACCTCTCTAAAGGGAAGGGGCAGGAGGGGCCTCCCCTCGCCTCAGCAGCACCAGGCAGTGGCGTGCAAGTGGCCGACTCCTGAGAGCTGTTGAAGCCTCGCGCAGCTACAGCGCAGAAAAGCAGTTTTTCTGACACCTCGCTGAAATTAGGGGGTCTTCCCATCAGTCAAACCGTCCAACAACATGTTGGGCAAGAACAGAAGATTCTGGGGAACGAGAGTGCATTTTTGCTAACACCGCTCGCCCGCGTCTACTCAATTGCTCTGGCTGTTTACAGACCAACAAGAGGTTTTACAATGAAAGTATTATTTAAAAAGAAAGGCCTGGGACACCCAAAAGGCCTGGCATGGAAGGCCTGGGGAGTGCATATGTGGGGCATGGAGAAGCTGCAGCTGTGAAACAAGGGGGAACTCTGAGGTGCAAGAAGCAGAGAGTATAACCACATGGTAGGGAGCCACCACAGTTTGATCCATGGCCTTCGTAGAGTTCTAGGATGGACCTAATTTCTGGGCTCCAAAGAGATGTTCTCCAGAGTTGTACATGTTATGTATTCACACACTCAGCACACTTGGGGTCCTGATATCAGCTGGGACGTGTTCCTATTACACTAATAAAAAAATGAGTAATTGTAAAGGGTTATTTAAATGCTGCATGGAGACATAGCATGGCACAGCCTCTCTATTCTCCACACAATAGTTAAAATAAATAAATTCTGTTTCCTCCTAACAGTCCTTTCCTTTTGGTTTTAAAAGTCTCCTTTCTCTGTACTATCATCATAGGCCGCTCTGGTGTATTTTCCGTGTGAGGTTTAGATGTCAACATAAGGCAAAAATCTATAATGATCATTATTCTGTGTCTTAAGGACAGTGAAAAAAAAAAGGCTGCTGTCGCATTACTGAGCTTAGGGGGCTCTAAGCATTCTTGGTATTTTGTGTGTGCTGTTACAGAAATGACACATTGGAGTAGCAAATACTATTTCCTGGCAGTTACATTTTAAAATATTTACATGTAGTATGCTTGTGTTCTGTTGTACTCCCTTGACATGATAGAGGTGTTTCAGAAACAGGCTAGTGTATTTCGTGTCTTAATAACAGTTACAGCTTTTAATAGACTACAGAGAATCTTATGAGTACTATGAATAATGTAAAAGCAGCTTGAATCCCACCAGTCCTTTTTTTTCTAAAGAAAGAAAAAAAAAGGGGGGTTTTAACCTCTTATATTTTGAGGTTTTCCTCTCAAGCCTGCTCCTGCAAGATGCTGAATAGCAGAGCCTTAGGAGATTGAAATGGGAAGGTGTTAAAGGTGTTTCTGTCTATTCAGACATCGTTACCCTAAAAGTAGTAACAAAAATACCAGAATGGGTACAATTTACTGGCTTATTGACCTGCTAATTCAGTAATGCCACCAAGGCTATTGACTTTTGATTCTGGCTTTTTGAGGCTTCACTACAGAAAAACCTACATTTATTATCAGAAACAAGTTTTAACAGCACTTTTAAAGCAAAAGCTTTAATTTAAATTAATAAAATACCTTTAATTTAATAAATGAATCAAATAGTATTATGAACCTCTGTTACATATATCTATATTAAACATGCCAATCTGTTGAGGTTTCATATTTCTTTAAAGAGGTACAGAATCAGACACTAAATCAGAGTAGCTGGAACTCTGAAGAAAGGTTCAATTTCTGCTTGAACCTGATAAATGAATAATCCTTATGATTTAAATAACAGAAAAAAGGAGGACAAGAAACCATGGCCTCCTATGGCATGGGACTATTTCTTTGCATTGAAGATTTTGTATGAATTTAGTGTATGCAAGTCAAGTACTGTAAATAAAAATCCACCAGAGGCTCTGCCAAACACCTTGCTTCTTGGCTACACAGCCTCCTCTATTTTAACATTGTTCCTGCATTAATCACTGGAAGTAAGTGATTCTGAGATGTACACTGATATTTTTTTGAAACTTTAGTAACTATCCCAGATTTTTTAAAACTCATAATCTGGGCTTCAGGCTCAGGCCTTGACCGTGGAAAGACACTTGCTTGTGCTTTACACAGTGTGAACGGATTTCTGTGAACTGTTTCCAGAACTAGATCTAAACCCAATGAACCATTAAAACCACCTCTGATTTATTTAACTGGGCTTTAAATCACCCCTACTCTGTACAGTATTAAGCAGATCTGTAAGTCTTTTCTGACAGAGGCCCTGATCCTGCATTTAAACCTGCATTCAATTATAAGACGTGTAGAAGTTGAGGCCCAGGTAGGCACACTCTTAAGATCAAACATGCAATCTTACTGTTCTCACTGGTTTACTGTATATAAACAAGTCCAGTATTTCCTTTTGTAAAATACTTTAGTATTCAAGGGCACTGAGGTAACAGCTGGTACAAAAGACTGCTTGGGCATGACTCTGGCTGATGTTATCAGCCTGACGTGACTATTACTTGGCTGTTAGGTCCAGGACACCACTGCTTTCTGTCACTCTCCCACATCTTTGTAGTTTTACCTTGCGATTTTGCATGCTCTGTATTTGGACCCAGACTCAACTTTATAAAGCATTTCTAATGCTTTGTAAGCAAAGCTACAAAGAATTAAAGACTATATATGTAGCAACAATATATTGTGTACAGTTATTTGAAAAAAAGAAAAAATAAAACAAATACATTATTCAATTAATACACCAAGGGAAAATTAAAGGTATAAGTTTATAATTAAATAAAGATTTTAAGCCGCTTCCTAATTTAACTTCAGTGACAAGAACTCACATTGTCATTCTGTTTCTGGTGGGAGTCATTCTCTTAACCACTTCTAGTTAACTGATGTGAATAAAATACCTGGAGAATACCCTTGAATGTGCATGCAAGTGTGCCAAGGTCTTCACTGCCCACACCTCAGGGTAGTCAGGAGCTGTCACTCTTGAGTGACAGTCATTTACCTGCACTCTTACATAGAGATTATTTCATATCCGTTGTTGGCTCCTATTTTTTGCAGAGAAATTTGCAGCATGCCCTTATATCAGCCTGGTATAAAGGTTTATGTCTAATAAAAGTAAGCTGTAGTGAATATAAATCTCTGTATCATCATTGCCTTGAAATCAAGAGTTTTAAAAAGACTGCAAGACTACAAGTTTTCCAAAATGAGAAGCCACCTCTCTTCTGTCACATCTATACAGTGTGTCTGGTTTTATGCCTGGGAAGTTTCTGGAAGTTTCTTTTGTGTGAGGGCCCAGTCTTCTGGAATAACTCAAATAATTATCTTCCATTACAGAAACTCCTCTTGTTGAAACTACTCTCATTCATGATTTCTCAACAGACAATTCAAATGACTGGGCCTCACTCTCCTCTCGGAAACATTAGAATAACCCCATCAACTTCAATTATAACAGTAAGGAGATCAGAGACTTATCGTTGTCCACTTGCTGCTGTCTCTGTAATAGAACACTGTCGGCATCAAGTTTAGCTTTTTTCTGTAGAAAACGGTTTCTCTTTACTACTTTCAATAATGAGATCTAACATAATAAGAATCAAAGTGACTTTTAAGAACTTATTATTTGTTCCCTTTTAACTTTTTTTCTAAAATCCCCTCAAAACTTTAACCAAAATCTAAAATAATGAGATCAAAACCATTTAAATTAAAACACCGCATTTCTAGACTATTGAGTTATGTCTGCTTAAATCATACTAAGCAATACAAGCTGAAGAACCATAGCTTCCAGCCAAGTCTTCTGTGTATTTGGTAAAGCTTTATCAGGCTTATGTAAAAATTGGATTAAACTACATGAAAATTTTATTCCTAATGCATAAACCCAATTATGCCATTTCCTTACCACATTTTAGTTCTGTTTTCAAAATCTATGTATGCTTTCCACAATAGCGAAATTTGCCATATTAATTAAGTCCTAGATTTTCAGTCTTCAGGGAAAGATATATGACATTACATTTTGAAAACTGTTTTCCCATGTTAATAGTTGATTTTGAGAAAACTCATGATCAAAGGAAGCAATGCAACAGGAGCCTATTCTGCTAAAATGAATGAGAATATATGAGATCAAAACTATTGAAAACTGCAGCTGGGAAACAGACTGTGACCTGAAACCAGTTATAGGCCAGAGTATCCAAACATCCACAACCATACAGAAAGTTTATCTTGGGTTTTCAAATTCTAGTGTTCAGTCTTACATTTAAATAAGATCTCCTGCAGTCTTTGTTTTCACACAATAGGGAAAAGGGTTAGAGATTTTTTTCTCTGATGCCTTATAAATACTTTAAAAATTCTTAATTCTTGGGTTTTTTTTAAAATCTGAATAATCTCTATCCAGAAGCTTGTTTCTCTGTGTTGCTTCAAGAAACTTGTAATGGAGGAGGCTGGCATAGCCATGGTTCTGAATTTAAAGATTCTAGTTTGGCAGTCCTATTTGAGGAGCAAAATAGTTCAGCTATGGATTTTGGAAATTAATATTTCCCTCAGCAGCTTTGTGCAGCCTTACTTAAAATTCTAAGGATTGCAGAAAACTTTTAATTATTTAAGAGAAAAGAATAAAATTGATTTTGTAAATTCACAGTTATTTACAAGATTGCATCTGTTGCTAGGACTCTATGGTAACATAAATACCATGCAGAAGTTATGCTGTGATGATACTTAAAACGTATCTGAAATAATCTTAAAAAGCCACCCATGAGTAGTCAGAACAACATGAACTTGGCTGTAAACTGTTCTCCAAAACACTGGTGGAATTCCAGTATTTTTGACAGAAAAAAAATCCATCTTAATGTATTTAGTATAGCCTTAGGATTTTACTACTTTTGGAAATAAGACTTCATTGTGGAAATGAGACAAGCATGAATTATAAGGGGAAAAAATCCCAAAGTGGGAACAGAAGAAAGGTAAAAGAAGATATCACCCGATGAATCATAGTTTGAGCTGAGTTTGAGAGTCTTTAAACTTAGAGGTGTCAAGAAGAGCAGGAAATTTTAAGAATAATGTGATAAAAGGATCCTATTGTTTAATACAGAAACCTCCTTCCAGAAAAAAGGAGCTGGAAAAGAAAAAAAGTTGTTTTCAACTACTAGTTTTAGAGTCATAGTGTAGTTGACTTAATTGAAACATATCTCCAGTGAGGATCTTGTCTAGTATCTCAAATTTAATAATACTTTTGGATACGATGATAATGGTTTATAACATTTCTTAATTTTCCAAGGAAATCTACAATTGCATTTTTTTTCTCACTGGATCTGTGGATGTTTAGCTTTCTCTAGCCAGCTCAAGGAGGGATTTATCTATCTGACAGGAGCTAATGCTCCTCATAAGATTATCTCTGTGAATGCTAGCCCAATTCTAAAGGAGGTTCAAAAGATTTTAAATTAAGTTTAATAAGTGAAGTTTTTTATTAGTAGGTAAATTACATCATTCATCCTAATTTACACTTTTGAATCTAAAGCTAGAATGAACCTCGTTTTTCAGAAGATACGTATTTTAGAATACACGATTTAAAGGCTTATGCGAAGCTTCAAAACACAGGCGAGAGTTTGCAAGATGACTGAAAAAGCATCGTAAGGAGACACTCATGCCACCTAGATTGAAGTACCTACCTGAAAAACCTAATGTGTGGCTCGTCCTTTGGCTGTTTGTGCAATAGAGACAGGATGTCCCAGGAGCCAGTTTGGAGAATCTAGACTGGGCTTAAACACTGAGTATTCCTCTGGAGATACCTCCGTTGACTGTACCTCAGATAGAGACTTATCCTTCAGTACTAAGAATACCTCCTTCTTAACGTTCCAGTCACTTACTGCTATTCTTGACATCTTTAGAACTGATTTAGTACATGAGATTTAGAACATTAACAATTCACTACTATTTATTGAGACATATTGTACAAATACTCGTTTATAGTTACTCTGTATATATTTACAAGACCAGCAACTACTTTCCTGAAACTTGTTCATTGCATATGAGAGTTCAGGTGACAAACTATATGGTGATTTAGCTTAATTTTTAAGTCCCTCAAAAGAATATGCCTGTAAATTCTGTCTAACTTATCATCAACTAATTCTAACTACCATATTAAAAAAAAAACCCAAACTTTTTTTTAATGATTGACAATCTCACTCATCCAAGGAAAAAAAAATGATTAACATTTTCAGAGAAATGAGAAGAAACACACATTTTATCAGAACAGATGCATTAACTTTAATAATGATTTTAAATCTTATAGATGCAGGTCCCTCAAGATCTCATGTGAGTTATGAAATCTAATTTTGTTCTCATAACTCTGTAATAAAGTTTTATAAATGTTATAAAAAAGGTTTTTACTAAGAGTGAACAGAAATCTGAACTGTCCAAGTAATAAAAATGCATTCTTTTGTTGCTAAGTGTCAGACAAGAAGGTTTGCCTGAAAATTGATCGATAAGTCTTCCTTTTCCACTTGAGTGCATTCATTTTTTCTTCATAGGATAATAGGGGGTTTTAATGGTTTTTCCATTAACATCTAACTTAACTGCTAGCAAAAAGAAGACAAAAAAAAAAGAGAGAAATAGTAAAAGAGAAGCTCAGTTAATCTCTGATGATGCATTACAAATTTGCAATGTGCTTTGTTGTTCTTATTTCTTTCTCATTGCAACAGGGAAGGTAACTCTGGGCTTCCTCCAGCATCGCAAAAGGGGTTGGAAAAGCAGTTTGACCATACTTGCACTGGGATAATCCTGAGTGGCAGATCTCACACAGAATCTCACAGAATCTTAGGGGTTGGAAGGGACCTCAAGAGATCATCGGGTCCAACCCCTCTGCCAAAGCAGGCTCCCTATCTCACATTACACAGATAGGCATCTAGTCGAGACTTGAATATCTCCAGAGATGGAGACTCCACCACCTCCCTGGGCAGCCTGTCCCAGGGCTCTGTCACCCTTACTGTGAAAAAGTTCCACATGTTGGTGCAGAACTTCCTATGCTCCAGCTTACAGCCATTGCCCCTAGTCCTGTCCCCACAGACCACTGAAAACGGGCTGGCCAACTCCCCCTGCATCCCAAGTCTAAGATATTTATAAACACTAATTAGGTCCCCCCTAAGCCTTCTTTTCTCCAGGCTGAACAGACCCAGCTCACTCAGCCTTTCCTCATAGGGGAGATGTTCCCGGCCCCTAATCATCTTCGTAGCCCTTCTCTGGACTCTCTCCAGAAGGTCCCTGTGTTTTTTATACCAGGGAGCCCAGAACTGGACACAGTACTCCCCATCACATGAGGTAAGAACTTGGAAAGGAGACTAGGATTCTAAGAAAACAAACTCTCATGCAATATTTTAGGCATTCACACTCAGAATGACTTCTAGGTACCTCCTCTGAACACTTACTTCTGTCCTGAGAAGATTACAACGCATTGCTGGAAGATGGATCATTACTCATACTCTCAACTGCTGATTATTTTTGACAGAAAAATCTGATTTTTAAAATGTTTTTGATAAAGACCACGCACACTTCAGAGAATATCTTTTTGCTGCATTTGTTAGATTTGCTGCTGAACATGTCAACAATCCTTTTTTCACCGAATATTGCTTTTGCAGCTGAAGATCAATAATTACTTTCTCACCATCATTGAAAAATAATGACATGCCCGTGTATTTGATCAGCTGCAAATTAGGCCTCTAGCTAAATGGCAGCCCTTGGACAAGTGAGCCAGGGTGTAACAGGCAGATTATTTCTCTGTCAGACATGCCTGCACAGCGATGCAGACAGAAAGCAAAACATACTTTTTCTGTCATCTCCTCTTTATGGCTATCATAAACATAACCCAGGATGTTACTGGAGCATTTGAAGTCATAGCTCCACTTACCTGTTCTGCTGGATAGGATGGACTGGTTTCTTAATGCTAATAGCTTTAACTATATCACGTGCAGTCGTGGACAGTTTGATAGGGTCCTGGTCACACCATGCGAACTTTAAAAATAGCCTGTAAATAGTTAAAAGGTGTCCTTATTCTACTTCTCCAATTAAGAATTTATTCAATTACTATTTATAACTTCATTCACGTGATGAGATGTAAAGAACACATTGCTTCTATTTTCCTTTCCCCTGCCACTCCCAGATTATTTTATACTTCTATTTATAAATGGCTGATGTGTTTATTATAGAGGGGTGACTTCATAACTTTGAAGTTTTTGTGACATTCTTGGAGAGGACTTATTTAAAAAAATATGCTTTAGTTACCTTACAGTCTTGAAAATACATGCTTTCCCTTCTTCCTTCTTTTGTTGCCTAGGAAGCTGGAAAATCTCCAGTGGTCTCTGGCATTACCATCTTATAAATTAGCACAATATATTTCTCTAAATTTCACACAGTGCTGAATGGTTTTGGCAGTGAATTAAGTTTAGTCTTTAAACTACTTTTCCATGTGTATGGAAACTCTGAAGAACCTCAATTTTCAACCAGAGAACTCTTCTTATGCCTTATTCCTTACATATTAATTATTCTGAAAGGAACAGCATGATGATATAAATGAAAAATAAGAGGAGAGAAATAGGAAATGGAAAAAAAGTGGAATACTCTACAGAGAAGAATTAGTACACATTTCAACTAAATCAATTATATCCGACTCTGTGTAATTATCCTGAATGCAAACCCAACTGGAATTTAACTTGCTACAGGAACTATGCAGTTTGCTGGTTTAAAGAGACAGATTTTATCACCAGCTGAAGGCCGTTCAATTAAAATTGGAGGCTTAACCACCCAGAAGCCTGCTGGCACTGTCTTGATGAGCTGTAATTCTAATTGGAAACTCTTTGCAGTCAGTGCACAACAAAGAACTGAGGCTGGTTTTTTCAGTGGCGCCTACGTTCTCTGCTGATATTACCTACATAGCACGTCAGGAACGGGGTTACATGAACTGGTCTAGATGAGGGGGGGAATGAAGAAGTCTGAACTACAAAGCTGGTTTGTTCTTCTTTCATGAGAAGTCATGATTTTCATTTTTCTCTAGCCTCAAAAATATGTTTTCTTCAGATGGTTTTACTTCATTATTTTGCTGACAAAGTTAAAATCTCTTCCGTACATCCAAGCAAAGGCCAGAGGGGATTGATTATATGCTCGAAAGCTTTTACAAGGAGGTGACTAGCTTGAAGCACATTAAAATGAAAGCTGTAGTAATGGCAACACAAGCAATTATATTTGAATCCATTTATATATTTCAGAGCTTATGATAACTGATTCAACACAGTTGCAGCTGACGGAGTCTTTATAAAGAATATCAAGACCATTATTAGTATTTGATTATTGTTAAACAACCTCTTTGTTAATCTTTGGTTTCCTCACTACATGTTTGTAAGTTCAGTAGTGCTGTAGATGAGAGTATTTTATTTTCTCTCCAGGCTCTTACATCCTTCTCATCTTCCAGCCACTGAATTCAGTGCAGAAAGCCCTTATGCCCTTGTAGTTAAACTTCACATGGCAGAACCTTTTCTTATTTTTAAAAAACCCACCTGCAAATAGATAATAAATAACACCAGAGTTCAAATTTTAGCTGAAACATCATCATGACAGTATTCTCAGTTCATTAACTGTGATACTACAATAATTAGAATGGAAGCATATGACAGTTATTTCCCTCTATATTATTTAATTCAGAGCTTGAGTAGATTTTTATGATACTATTTGTAACTGTGCTATAACCTAATTATGTTTACTACCGTTATGCAAATGTAAGGTCTAATATTTAATAGAGACACTTTTTTTTCAAGCATCAGATTCTTAATTAAAAAAATAGTTTCAAAAAATGTCTTAATATTGCCTTTTTGCCCAGTTTAAATACTTAACGCCATGTATCAGTAACCAGACCTGGCATAAACTCCACCCATTTTTGTGGGTGGTGTTGATGGTGTTTTACTTTCAACTTTTCAATTGTTTTTCTTAATTTCTAGTATTCTAGCAGTAGGCTCACCCTCTGTTGAGACGGCATTTCTGCAAGCAGAATTTCCATGCTCACTCTTGGGAACCGCAGCTGAGGAAGGTCTGACTTCATTCGGATGGGAACAAGTGATCTAGCAGTGCTATCAGGAATTTCAGCATTGAAAGGTGGGAAAGATTTCTCTGAGTTTAAGAGAAAGAATGGAATGTTGTAGAAAGAAAGAAGAGGAATATGGAAATGGAAGGAAAAAGCTTTTCAAGTAAAAGGGCTATTTCAACTCTCATTTGTAGATGAGACGCTAGTGCTTTGAACTCATTTTACTGAATCACCTTAAACATTTTCAGTAGGTTTTGGGACATTGGGCAGAAGTCAAAAGGTTAAGTCTTCCACTGTATTTCTTAGAGTAATTTCACTGTTTTTAAATCTACATTCATCTTTCAAAAGATTTTTTTATATCAAAGGAAGAAAGACAAGTAAAAAGTCTAACTGGTAACTTTTTAATGTTATACCATTTTTTCTTGTAGGTATGATCATCCTATCTTTTTCAATATCATCTTTGAAGAGGAAACTACTGATGTATTTTCAGTCCTTTAATGTCAACTAACGTAGTATCTATGCATTTTTCAGGATATAATAATAATGAATCAGACCAAGATTAATTCTTAAAGGGGATAATGTCAAGCCTTCTCTTTTTTTTTTCCTGTCTTTTGAAAATACAATGTACTTTGGATTCAATGTTTTCTTTACAAGAGAATATATTTGGAGGGTTTAGAATTCTAATTAAATGTGATGCTCAAATTAATTGTGCTCTAATACTACTAATAATGTTTGAATGGGAATAAGTAGCATTTATGTTGCTTTTCTATAGCAATGTCCCTTGGAAAGACAGGTTGCTTACAAATAATAAGAATTCTTAAAGACACATTGCTTAGATATTCATTCCCATTATTGCTGTGTACATATGTTTTAGCATTTTTTCCCATTCACAGTGTGTCACCTCGACATAGTCAAGCCACAGCCTTCTTGGCTTCTGTGACACACCCTGTGTCATCTCAAGACTGTTACACAAGGATTTGGAGACTCCAAGAAGGAGAAGGAGGGAGAAAACACAACCCAGAGAACTTCCATCATTGCAGGACTGCTCTGTCACGTTCAATATCAGTCCCAGATTGTCCTGCAATCATTTTGCAGGGATGAAAATGTGGATTGAGGTTCGTCTGGCTTAACTTGTGCTCTAGATACATGGGACATAATGCCTGAAAGGTTCAGCCTTAACAATATTCTAGCACTTCTACCAACCTGACGATCTCTGTACTGAGATAGCCATTTCCTTAGGCAGCTGTGTCAGGAACAACCACATAGAATTACTACAGACATGCTCCTGACATCAAGTGAAGCACAAGCTTTACTTCAAAGATTCCTACAATGTATTTTCTCCCCCAAAAGCACAGTATATGTTGAGTCATTCACACCAATTTGTGTTTCTTGTGTTCTCACAGGAAAAGTAATAGCTACTGGGAAGCTAATTCCATAAAACAGTGCAATGACAGGCAGAACCTCACTGTGATAAGGTGGGTTTCTAAGTAAATTATCAAGCCTTGTACAGCCAGTAATCTGGTTTAGGGTGAGACTTCTAACAATCAAGTGCTTAAACACCATGGTACGGAAAAATCACATAAACAGCTAAAATTAGGTTTTTTATTCTCCAGGACTTGAGTTTCCTTGATTTAAGCAGAAAAAAGTCTGTGTGAAGACAATTGGCATTTCAAGTTGTCTACAGATGAAACTGTTCGTAAAGTTTCTGTTCACCATACTTTGACCCTGAGTATGATAACTTGTTTTAGCTAGAATAAAATATTTCCTCAGAAACTGTAAGAGGTTTTGCATTTGTGATGTATTCATGTTGCATATCAGTTCTTCTTGAATTGTAACAATTTTTCACCCTGTGGTAGCATACAGGCACCTTCTTGCAAACACTGTAGAGAAAAGAAAAAAAAGAAGACTCACATGTCTGCATGAAATCCTGTAGTATCATGTGGAGTTCTGAGGTACATTCTTCTGAGGGCAGCTAAGTAATTCTCCTAAGATCTGTTTTATAAACTATCCATGAACCTCTGCTTTTCTACTGCTACTTCTGCTACTTCAGAGTACCTATTTTTGTATTTTCATTTTTTTCCTGAGTGTAAAAAATACATTATATTTGCCATTCTTTCTGCCATGCTTTTTTGCTTGCTCAGGTGCTGGTAATTGTTTTAGTCTTCAGTTTAGCAAAGTATGTGAGCTAAATTTCATTGGGGTGCACAATGGATACGTAACTTTGCTAGATAAGGCCCTCAGCACTGAGCAAATCCTTTCTCTTTCTCAAGTTAGAACCTGCTTTATAGTTACAGAGAAAAGTCTCTTTAACAGTTTTATGGAAACCAAGACCTTGAGAATAGCTAGTTTTGATATTGCTATCGCTCACATGCTGTGAACTGTGTCATAGCTGTTAAAAACGTGATAATTTCTGCTTCTGTCCAAACTTCTTTCACCAATATTGTTTCCAACCTGATACTAAGCTTGGCGAATTACTGGAGACCTTACGCACGGAGTCTGAAAGCCATCGGGTTCTTGGCTGGTCACATATTGAGCAATCTGTCACGAAGCAGCAGCCACATCTGCTAACTTACCTTGTTCTCAAGTAGAGACGAGCACTACTAGTAAGAGCTAGGAGTAAACTGTGAGTTCTGGCATTAACAGAAATTAAAAGTCATCATAATTCTGTCATAGCGTTAATAACTTTTTTTTTTTTGTTTAAAATAAAATTAGAAATCACTAGTTTGGAACAACTTTTTTTTAAAACTTGTTTCAGCATACATGTAGATGATAGTATTTTATTATTAGGAAACCATCCCAAAGCACTCGTGATTTATTAAGGAAACAAAATAGCTTCTGTCCCCGTGTAAGTAATCACATATTCTTTATAAAACAATACAAAGAAAAAAGACCATTGAATAAGGCTATGCATAACATCCCTTTAAAATTATGAATTATTTTAAATCTCATATATATGTATAAATATGGATTTATTCTATCAGTAGAAATAGAAGTTAATAAAGTCTATGAGATATGAAAAACAACAAACTCCTGAGTTGTGTTTGCATATTTTGCAATATTGCAGTGCATATCTCTGCTACTTCTATAATTGATTTCAATGTATTTTGTTTTGAAGCTGCTGCAGCAACATTAAAGTGTCAGAGACTTCAATTTATATACCACTCTGCCCAAACCTGCAGTCCAGTCACAGAGAGAGAGGCGGTCACAGCATGAGCTATTTTTTATTTTGCCTGAAAACACCTTGCAAATAAACACTTTATGGTCATCAAATCTCATGTTAATTATGGATAAGAAAACTCTTTAGACTAGAAAAGCATGAGATATGCAGACAAACACAGTTCTCTTGAGGATGCTGAGTGTGCAATATGGTCACTGATCTGTCACTGCTGATTTACCTTTGGATCACCTTAATGTTTCTGTAGCAGCAGGAAATATATCTTCCATGGGATGCTGTCAAGCTCAGAGATGTTGGTACCTTTCATGTTTAATAACGTCGTTTCTCATTCATCTAAAAATACTGGAATCTGATTTGTGGCTTTCAAATAGCAGATGCAAATTTTTAAAAGCCTTCCAGAAACTGCCAGGCTCGTTAAAAAGTTGTGGTACTTGACAATCATGCCCACCAGTAAGGTTTGACCAGAGTCAATGTAAGGTTTAACCACTGAAAATAGTTCCACACCCAAAAATTGAAGCAGCTATGAGGGAAAAATATGTAACTTATTTCAAGAGCAGTTAAGAATTAATACAAACCTGCCTTCGGATTTGTTTATTTCATTACAGAAATCTCATTATTCAGACTTAACATAAACCACATTTTTTGGCTAATTGTTAAACTATGATAGCACTTCTTTTTTCTCTGTAGTCAATAACATACTGGAGTTCTAAGCAGTTACATTTCCCTTATACCAGGGAGTTACTGTAGAACTGGATGCAACAAAATTTTTTGCTTTTCTTTGTTGTTTCAGAGTATTAATGGAACTGGAGAAACTCAGTAACGACAACCAATAGATGTTACCTTGCAAGCAGAGGCTTCTTCCTTGTTGTGCTGGGAGAAATGGAGGGATTATTTCATGACATTAGAAATGAGAGATACTTCCTTGCCATTCTGTAGGAATTACCACTGCTTGTGTCATGGGGAAGGAGAGAGAAAGGGAAGATCTCATTTACATTCAAGATGTTAGTCTAGTTCAACCACGTTGGAAAACAGCATCATGAAAAAAGTTATCTAGAGAAAAAAGTAGATGAGATTTGTAAGTGATGGTTAAATGAGACCCTCTGAGCCAGCCTGCAATTCACTTGCAGACAAGATGGAAAAATAAGGGGAGAGTGACAAACCAGTAGCAGCCGGGTATTGATCATTAATCCTAACTCGCTGTCACTCCCTATTTACATGGTTTTAAAATGAATTAGTGCAGTGCACCAAAAGCAAATTTTTCATGCATTTTAAGTATCACGTACACCTCTGAAAAACTAGAAACCACAGTCCTTTACTCACCTACCTGTAGAACTTTGGCTCTTGTGTTGTAGTTGTTTTGACTCCTTTTAATTTCTACTGAAGAGAAACCATCCTAAACCAAATCAAAATAAAAATATTACAAGTAGCATCACTCCCTTGAAGTCACAGTCACAAATCAGATGAGAAGGGTTCCTAGGACATGGACAAAATCAATTTCATCCTAAATGAATTTAATTCCAAAACAGTGTAACTGAAATTTCTTTTAGATGCACTTGAGTCTGTTGCAAAAAATGATTGGATGTTATCATACATGTTACAATTTTAAAGCATCTATTGCTTTTATAAAATGGAAAATGCATTGCTAATACAGTCAAGGAAAAATCTTTGATTATCAGGCATGCTGTTGTGTTTATTCTAGTGTAAACTTCAAACATGTTAAATTATTGTTTCTAATTCTTTTAGACATCAATTCTGTATTAGTTTGAAGTAAAAGCACATGAACTGTATAAAGCTACTGCTGATGTGTCACAGTGATGGAATAATTTCTAATTAAAAAAGAAAATGGTAGCCACGTATCTTTTCAAGATTTTGTGTCAAATACCTATATCAAATCACCTGGCTGTTACGTTTCTCTGGAGGAGAAGCAACATAACTTAAAATGTGTGCATTTTTACATAGAGATTTATAAAGACTTGCATTTATTACACGTGGTAAGTTTGAGTTCTGTCCAATAACACAAACCCACAAAAATTTACAGAAATAAAAATACAACTAGTTGGAAGGGCAAAATACTAAGAATACATATTAACATAAACTTTTTTGCTTCAGCTTACAGCTTGCAGACTGAAAACTGTGAGAGAATTTAAAGGAAATTAATCAAAAGTTCAGCCTGGTGGAGTGCCTTCTTACTGGTTGTTTTAATATCAAACAGTTTTGCGGATTTCGCCAGCTATATGCAAACACAAAGATGCTGACACATAAAAAGAAATAAACCATAGTAGAAAAGATGACAAAACCAGATCAAATCCACTTCTGAAATTTCTGGGTGGTTGTATTCTCACATGCAAAGTGTTTGATATAGAAAAGAAAGGAGATACAGCTCTTGGTCTCAACTACAATGAAAAATTTTAGGGGAGAAGTTTAGGAGAGAAGGCATTCAGTGTTGTTTGGCCCTACCCTGACAACTGCACAAGCATCTCTTTCCTAATGAATTGCTTGTGCTGTTCCCAAAGACTAGTCATCTCTGCGCAACAGCTACAAGAGAGGGACCACAGGACATCCATGGAGCAGCTAGCATGACTTGCTTTTCAAACATTTTAGACTACACGGAATAATTTTCAGAAATGAGAAGGCTGCTACATGTTTTGTTCTACTTTTGCTTATTTTTCCAAAATCTTGGAGACCTCTGGCAGCACAGAGCTCCAGTGGAATGCTAAAAAAGCTAGGATTATTGCTATAGCACCTTCATCACCTTTCCGAAGAGGATCATCGTTTCATCCCCTGCAGAATTCGACGGGATAATCAGGTTTTAGAATTCAAGCATTATTGGGATATTAGGTAGATTTAAGTTAGCATAAGGGGGACTGTAATGCTATAAGCTGTAGAGGTTGAAAAACCAACGAGATCTAAAACTGTAAGCCTCTGGTTGAAGTATGGAGCAGGTAACCCAGAAAAATGACGACATCTGTAATGCTTCAGGAATGCAAATGACAATTGAGAACTGTGTCTGATAACTTAGGATGAGTGAAAATTTTAAAGTTGGGTCTGAGTACAACGTGGAGCTCTGTGAAGTTTCTGACCACAGCAAAGGTCAGTCTACTTAGTTTTCTAAGTATTGCTGGTGCTTTTCCTGCACTTCCTAGTATGAGTTATTTCCATTGCCTATGCAATCAGAGGTTACCATGTAAGAACCCTATTAAAAATGACCTTTTTATATCAATGACTATTTTCCAAATTTTCCCATATCACAGCAGCTCAAAAGAACAAACGTGTTATAATGTTAAACTGAAGTTTAAAACAATATAGTGGATTGGTTGACATTTTACTTATGGTATCCAAAATATTGTGGAGAACAAGTGAAAAAGCATTCACAAAGTACATGTTAAAACAGGAAGCATTGGTTACCAGTGGAATATTATCTTTTGGTCATCATATTAAATCAACAATGTTTAGTACCTGAACACCAAGCAGTTTGTTTTCCCCTAAGGTAAAAACCTCATGGTAGAACTTGGATTAAAAATGGCCTAAAGAAAGGACTTAATCTGATTAGGATATGACAGCTCCATCTCGTATCAATTTACAGAAGTCAGAAGTGGTTAGCTACATCAGTTTTCCTTGGTTATTACGTTCAATCTTGAATAAATGAGGGGGAAAGACTGTGCTCCTCACAGGCAGTCATTTAATTCACTATTCTTTTCTGGTAAATCTCATTCACAGTGGTCCTTTGAAAATATGATTGGTGATGCCAATTACCACAGGCTTATCAGTTGAATGGAATATATTTCATTTTATTGGAGCATAAGACATCAATGAAGTCTGTTGTAATTTCTGTACCCCTTACTATTTAAATCCTATACTGTTTATTTTTTATTTTAGAGGATGAGCATGCATCCTTTGCTCCCACTCAGTTTCTCATTAATTCTCCATTAAGTCAAATTACAATATAATTCATGAATATCCAAATTGATGAATGATGATACTGCTTTTCAAAAGCTAAAGAATCATAAAGTGAACAGCTTATTTCATCTATAATCTTTGCTTTATCAGATGTTCAATCCAGTTGAAGGCAACATAAATCTTGGAGTTTAGAAACCAGCAGCCAAACTGATACATTACTTCCAATAAGGATGTTTTATCATGCAAATGTCAATAATCTCAGAAATAAGCATTAAAGGAAAACAGAAAGATGAGATTAAAAGCAGGGAGTTCTTTGGCTTAAACCAAATTATCATTTAAAACTGTGTTTTTTAAAAAATAGAGTTTTAGACAGAAACAGATTGGTCTTACTGATACTTTAAATTTAGATGAAGCCCTGGTTGCAAAAGGGTTTGGATTTTACCCACAGCATACAGTTAAAAAATGATCCATTTTTTTCTCAATAACAGGCATTGGCCATCTGGCAAGACTTGGCATCTTGTTCAGTTTTTGTAGAAGGATACGTCTGATTAATTACCTTCTCCACTCATAAAAGGTTTTCCTGAAGAAATAAACAGAGCCATGCTGCTCGCCATTTCATCCCATGGCTTGTGCAGTTCACAGTCTGGTGTGCAAAGAGCTTTAGCAGGCTGTTGCACATTTAGCCAGAAGGTGCAGCTGTCTAGCAGATAAAATAAAGAAAACATGTAGCTAATCGTTATGTGTGTAGTGACTTGAAGACTTTAAGTCACTAAGTATCATAATTTTTTCTAAAAACAGTGGTATATAATGATATAACAGAACACATTCCAGAAAGAAATGCCACAAAGCCTCTTGCTTTCGAGTCTCAGTCCAGGCTCACCCTTAGTTTTACACAGACCCTTTGAGTTGTTAATGAGAGTCTGGGAAAAAAACAAAAATTAAATATATACACATAAATATTGTTTTGGACATGATCCATGCAATGTAGGATGAGCAGTCATTGGGGATGTTCTAGTGCAGTTACCACTGTAGACAGAGAAATAGGTAATTTTTAAAAGTATTTTTCAAATAACATATGAATGTAAATTTCTTTATACTAGCTCCTTCTGGCTTGAAAGGTGGTCTAAGCTTATTATTTGACAGATTTCAGGATTAGTTCATCACAATCTTACAAGATCATACATTATCCAAAGTTAATGAAACTGATATTAAAGAAAGGAATAAGCAGAGAACACGTGAACTGTGTAAGTGGGTGAACACCTGTGCCTGTGTCTATTAACATAAAGAATAAAGTAATGTTGCTCTTGGTTTTTCCTAACAGGTGTTGGATGTGACTGTTAAATAGTCAGTCTAATGGATTATTTTGGATCTGACACGAGCCTGCTTCTCCACAGGATCCTGCTACCCAGCCCTGGGCAGCTTCCTGGGGCCAGCCAAGGTAGGCCTGCACATAAGCAGTCCTCCCAAGTCCCCGGGCAGCAGAACAGAAGGACAAAGCTTTAAAACAGGTGGGGAGTTACATTTTGTGGGCTGGCAGGCACTGAGTGGAGGCTGGTGGGCAGGTGAGCCATACAGCAGCCCAGGGAGGATGTGGAGGCAGCTGCAGGTCAGGGCGAGACTATAGGTTCAAGGGAAGAAAAGGTAGCGGCGACTTCAAGGGTATGCATACCTCTTGACAATGCAGGTCACTGTCAAGAGCCAGGTCTTGGATTTATGCATTAAATATAGTAATAAATCAGTGAACACTGAAGATGGTATTGAAGGACCTGATTGACCCATGCTGCTGTTATACTTTGTTATATTTCAAACCCCTGTTTATAACACAGAAAATGAATATGTACAGGACTATTATAGCTTGACTTAAAACTCTCTGAAGCAGGATGAAAAGGTACAAGCCCTGGTACACATTTAGGATAAATATAAAAACCCATTAAGTGACTTTGTAGAATTCTATGTTACAAGCAATAGAAGTCTCACTTAATAAACTTACCTTTGCAAATAGGAACAATTTCAGTTATAAGGAGAAATTTTACTGGGCATGCCTTGAAAAAGGATGAGGGAGGACAGAATAAACACAGATAAGCACATATACAATATAATAGATATTGTAAATATAATATATAGACAGAATATAGAATAGAGTTTTATAAACAACAAAGTTTGAAACACTGATTCCCTAGGCAAATCCTCATCAACCTGAATGCACTGTAGGACTCAGTGGAAACAGTCTAATAGAGAAATCGGTCCTTGAATCTCCATGTTTATCCCTTGGACCCTGAGTCCTGTAAGCTGCTCTGTCCTACAAGCAGACCTTTGGACAGTCTCATCTCCTTTTCAGCATCTTTACCTCTGCAAATATTTTTCCTCAGGTGTAATTTCCTATTCTTTGGTCAGGTTTATAAGCTTTGAGATAAACAGAATTCTTTTCGCAACTGGATGATCATACAGACATCCCCATTCAGGTGATGGCAGTTTAAGTATTAATGAAAAATATAGAGAATCATAGAATCATAGGGGTTGAAAGGGACCTCGAGAGATCATCGGGTCCAACTCCCCTGCCAAAGCAGCTCCCCAGCTCATATTGCACAGATAGGCGTCCAGACGGGTCTTGAATATCTCCAGAGATGGAGACTCCACCACCTCCCTGGGCAGCCTGTCCCAGGGCTCTGTCACCCTCACTGTGAAAAAGTTCTTCCACAGGTTGGTGTGGAACTTCTTGTGCTCTATATTTTGAATTGCATCTCTCAGTAATATGCGTATTTGGCAAAAAATTCAGGGAATTAAATTTTCACAAATATCTCTCAGTAATTTTAGGCTTGGAAATGCATTTTAAGCAATTCCGTAACATCTTACAAAACCTAGGTATGCAAGCTTAGCTAAATGTCTCCTTCCTGAGTAATATTTAATTCAGTTGATACAGCAGCTGATTATGGCCAACAGATGGTCCAAATATTGCTTACCCATAATTGGGATATTTTATTTTTCACTTATATTTCATGCCTAGATCTTTACACATATCACACTGGAGAAAACAGCCATTCCTGACATAATACTCAATTAAAAAAATGCTGCTTTTTTTGTGTGTCTTCCATATTCAGAATAGAAATATGTATTTTGCACAGTTTATGTTGTACAACATATGCTTAGATAATCTCTCCAGTCTGATCCTGAAGCATTACTTGTTATCTTCTGTTGGGCCTTATTTCATGATGTCAACACCATCAACAAACTACATAACACATCAACAAGCTACATAGTATTAAGGTTATTAGCACCAGTTGTTGTTTTGTTTTTTATAATCCATGTAATTTCAATACAGTTTTGATGAAAATGGTTCCAAAGGGATGGGGGGAATAAAAGCCTCCAGTTCCACTACATATAGCTTGAGATCTGATCACATATCCCCTGCGTGATCGGGTGCTAAAATATTGACTGCTTATCCATATGGATGAAAATTGCTTTTTTAAATTCTGAATGCCTCTAAAGTAAACAGCACCTCAGTCTTTGCTCTTTTCATGTTTTGGCAGTTCCCATGAGGAGCTATTACCACCGAAAACATCAGGCCTGTTTCATACTACTATTTTTTAATCTCTGTAAAAAGTGATCATTCTTGACTTCTAATTAGTCAAAATATATTTATGCCTAAATTGCATGTGTATTTGAGTATCTTGTTAAGGCATTCATGTAAAATATAATACAGCATCTGTTTAATTAATCTGATCAGTATCTCATTAATTAGCATCCTTAAAAATCAATGCTTTTGATAGAATTCTAGAGTAACATGAAAAATATTTTATATTATAGAATACAAAATAAAGTGTACTGAAATACCTCTATATACTGTATATTTGCAATGGATGTCATTTGCCCCTCAGTTTTTCAGTCCATCCTCCACACACTTTCACTACCACAGGCTGGATAGGTCTCCTTGTGACAGCGAAAATACCTGTCTTAAAGGCTGTTATTCATTTCTCAAAGATGGATATAATATCTTTTTGGTTATTAAGTCTTAAATACCAAGAAAGTGATTTGTAAGGCAAAACTAAGAAGTGTTCAGGAATATAAAGCTCTAGTAACTGCAGAGATATCATTGTCTTCAGACCAAGTAAAAGAAATAAATAATCTGTTCATCAGATTTCTATCTGAATAACATATGCACCAAAATTCTTTAGACGTTAAAGCAATTTTGTGTTTAGTTTTTGTCTTGTTCTCTAAGTCTTTTCCACTATTCAAAAAAATGTTTTTGGATAAGGGATTAGGTGTTTGAAAATAACCCCAATTTACTTTATGTTGCCTGTGCTTTCTACCTAATATTGTTCTGTGATATGACCACCACTCTGATAGGCAGTGTTGACTATATTTTTTAAACTGCCAGGGTTCTCTACACTGAAGTTTATTTACTGCTTTTTAATGTTAAGTGTTCGCCAGTTGCCTTGAGTTACCCCATTTATAAAGATTACAGCAACTTCTATTGTTCTGGTTTTACCAAGCCCAAGCGCTATACTTCATTTATTAAAATGCATAATTTAACTTGCTTTCTAATAGTTCGTCAGCTCAAGATAAGCAATGCTATTCTGTCTGTGCCTCTGAAGGGATCCCTTTTGCCAAAAAACTGTATGGGAGGAGCTTCCCATGGCAAAAAGACTCCTCTAGGTCAAAAAAATGCATGCGGCCAAATGCTGAACCATACGAACAAATTTGGATTGCAAAAATACTTCATAACAACAAAAATTCCTAAATACGCAAATAACAGAGCATTACCGAATGCTTAACGGCATCAACCTTGTAGCTTCCTCCTCATGAGTTTTGTGGCACCTAGATCAGTCAAAAATGATCTTTTATCTAGACAGGTATGTTTGATTTTTTCCCCCAAAATACGTCATAAAATATATAATTTCTATAGCTCTTATAGCATTATTAGACTTATATGAATTTATAGTAATCAGCATAATAGAGATGTTTTGGAAAATACCTTTTTAAAAGGTATTTATAGTGGTGAAGATGCAACTACAGACAAATAACTGAAAGCATCCTAAATAAGTTCTAGAAATAATGCAGATTTACAAAAATCACAAAAATCACAGGATAGGGGTTGGAAGGAACCTCGAGAGATCATTGAGTCCAACCACCAAAATCTTTGAACGTGAAGGAAAAACCACTGCCTTTATTTCAAATGCTTTTATTACATTTACTTTTCTAGTATTACACGCTTCTGTAAGACTGTGAAGATGTTTTTATTCCATCTACTTTAAGCTCTTACTCTTACAAATGAAAGCTATCAGAAAATCAGCCTCATTACCTATGGAAATAAGGCTCACACAAGAGCAATAGGTCTGTGTGTCTGTCTGTTGGTCCTTCCAATAACATCTTAGAGTTATTTCACTCTAACCTGACAGACAAATAAAGGACTCTGGTATATTACCTTCCTAAAAATTACATTAAAATGGACATAGTGTAGATGAGAGAAACCCGGATCTTCTGTAGGGAAAGGCAGTGGTTACTTGTTGCTTTTCCATTCCCAGAGGCAGTTGCATACACACGGGCCAACCATCGAACACATTTTCATTCCATACTGGACCAAGGAGAATGGAGGCACCGTAAATACATACCATTGAGCCAAGAATGTTCTCCGTGGGAAACCTGGACTCCTGTTAGCTTTCTGAAGACATACACAATGAGCTATGATGTTTAAACTGCCTGGACTTAAGGATAACAGTGATTTTATTTCCACTCCTTTAATTCTTGCTTTTCTTCTATTTTCAGAGAGGCCATGACAAAGTTCATAACTGGTTAGAATAAAAGATTTATTCTGATTTTAGTACTTTAATTAAAAGTACCTACACTCTCTTTCATCCATGTACTCATGTACTGGATGTTCATAAACCACAATTTAAATAAAAGGCTGAGCTATAATAGTTACATCACAAACAGTAATAATAATAATACCAATACCACAGGGGTAGGTGGTAACACTGCAGAATGGTCCATAAAGAAAAGAACAATAATATTTGCAAAATGTGCCCCCCACCATCTCCCAGAATGGTAGAAGGAAAGTCTTAGTACTAAAAGCAAACTGTATATGGGAATGTCAAGTCTGAATTATTATTGCAGGAAGATAAAGGAGGGGCACCAATGAAATCTTACAGGATTAGAGAAGAAAATTTGAGTAAACAACCTCTTTGAGATTTTTGCTGAAACCCATTTAAACTAAATTACAATTATGGAAAAGCAATTTTTTGTATCCAGTATAGTGAAAGTCTCATTTTCTCTCTAGGTTTTTGTAATTTTTTTGTTAATTACAGTAAGGTAAAATAACTCTGATTCATTGTAGAAAAAAAACAGCTTAGTAGATTTTTTTTTTTAAATATCAGGACTAGAATATAAGGCTGCCTTTTGATATACGCCTTCAGTAATGTTTTCTGAAACAACCAAGGGGCCTTGAGAATGGATTTTGTTTAGGTCATGAATCTCAGTTTTTTAGATGAAGATGGTCTTTGACGAATCAGAAATTACTTTGTGAAAGACTAGGAAATTCTGGAAATTATTAAACCTGTCTAAGAAAAAGTCCAAGAGTGGGCAACAGTGAGGGTCTTTAACACAGGAAAAATACAGTTATACGTTTTCTTTTGTACTCCCCATAAAGGTATCCAGCCATTTTGCTCTTCACCTGTCTGAAGTGTTTAAGGATGACCGATTTCTGTGATATACATAAACCTGAACTGTTGTTAAGTATCTTATAAAAAGAACTTACGTGCTTACCTCCCAAAAATCACTTGTGGGTGCATCCATTTTGGTTATTCAGGTTATACAAAACCTAGGACAAAGGCAAGAAAAGCAAGAAAATGAAACCAGAAACAGTCAGCATTACATATACTTCACCACCACCAAGTCACAGCTCTCTAATAACCCCATAGCCACAGTCACACAGGTACCACACTGCTTTAACTCATGTAAAGAAGAATGCTTTAGCATTCTTTAGGGGAAGACAGCATGGAACAGCATGCCTATGAATTATATAGCATATTCCCTGCAGTGTGTTTGTGTTCATTGTAGGCTATTTGTGTCTCTTATACAGTACAAGAAAACTATTAATGGTAACCAAATCCTTCCATTTCTGTGTTCTTTAGGTTTTGAAGATCCCACGGATTTCAGTGGGATTGAATTTCACTTCTGATATACATACCAACCTTAATTCAAATACAGTACAGGGATTTTGTGCATTAACAGTAACAACACACTACTAAGACTACTATTTTACCCTTCTCTTAAATAGATAAAAGATGGGAATATAATACGCAGTAACTCCCAGCTGATTCTTGTATTTCCCAGAACATTTGATATTCTAATACCAGGTAAACATTGTTTTTAAAATTGACTTGAACCACAGGGACATTAAAAGATTCAGATTTGCTAATCTACTACTTTTCAGTGATAACAATGGTTATTTTTTAATATGAAAAATGACAGCTTTTAAGTCTATACTTTTTTTTTTTGCGTTACAATTCAGGGGTATGTTATGTTTAAAACTGTGTGACACAGTATGGTATGTCCAAAACCCAAATCAGAAAATGTAATATTCCATACTTTCCTATATTATTAAAACTTTTGAAAAGTAATATCACAGAAGCAGATTAAAAGGTTATTTTAAGTAGTTTAACTAGATCTTACTTTTACACTGCAAAAAAATATGCTGGATCTTCTCCTCAGCACACAAATTCCAGCATTTGGTAAATTCTGGAACTTGTATTCTTAAACCACAGCTTAGATAGCTCTGGTAGGATGCTTTAAGAGAAACTCCTAGGTAAGTCAGCACGTCCTCATCTTAAACCTATATTTTTTGTGTATAGCAAGGTATAAAAAGAACAAATCATCTTTCAGATAATCAAGTCACACACTATTAATGCTAATACAATGAATTTAATCTGAAACTTTAAAGAACATCAATACAGGAGTTTGTGTCTCATCAAGTAATTAATTTTAATACTGCTTGAAATTAAAAATTTAATAATATTGAATATTAAAGGGTCTCAAAAGTTCTTTTAGGAAGTTACCAAACTTGCATTTGAAACAAAATGCTAAAAAGTTTTCACTGGTACCAAAAGGGTGGAAAAATATACTGCATGTGTGTGTTTATCACTGGTGGGATGTCTCCTATTAAAACATAGGATAACACTTAAAAATCACTCCAAGCACACAAGATATCAAATTCACAATTTGAAAACTGTGCTGCCGTGTTTGAAGTCGTACCATATGGGGTTTATATTCATTTTATATAGCACAATAATGCCACACAAACTTCTGAACATCCTAAAATGTGAGATTTTTTGCCAGTTTTAAAAGTGGTTTTCCTTCCCATTTTGCTGTGCTTTCTAGATTTCTCTCCTGTGTATTTATTTTTGATACAGTGAATCACAATTCTTTCCAATATCCTAGCTTTGCAAGAGATATATGTGTTTTATCTTCTTTCCCATCTATTAATTCTCCAAGCAGCATGCTAGCGCTTATGCTGCTCATTAAAGTTAGCTGAAGTGTATACATTCTTAGCCCATCAATTCAGTTTTGCTAGCAAAAGCATAAAAAAAGAAATTACATTGGCAGCTTTTGAAGAAAGGACGGTATGTCGGGAATCCCTACTGCTACTAGTTGCATCTACAGAGTGATAACAACCACGCAATCATCCCTTTATTATCACCTTTCATTTAACTCTATCATTTTTACAAGAGAAGTAAATGGTGTTGATTGTCTGAGGGTGAGAATACAGCTGCAGCAAGGGAAAGGCTGCCTAAAGACAGACAAAGGAAGAATGAACGTTCTTTAAGAACTGGGAGAGGAAGGAAGAGGGGAAAAAATATCAATGAGGTAGGCATGGATCTAATCACTATGAAGCAGAGATTGCTTGATGTGCTAAAAAATAACTGTGGGTGGAGATTTTCAGAGTTACAGGAGGAATTCAGGTGTGCAGAGAAGCAATTCAACTGAAATCATGGATAGTATCAAGATAGTTGTTTTGGTGAATGAAAAAGAGATTGAAGATGGAAGACTGAAAACTGAGGAAGTCACCCTTAAGCCAAGAAACTGCTGAGCACTGAAACATGTGAGTCCTTCATTTAATCCAGTTTGTATCTTTTAGAGTTATTTGGGTTTTTTTCCAAGTCCCTACAATTAGGCTTCAATATGTGTGTAGAAGTAACTTCCCCTTCAGCTTTTTTCAGTCCTGAGAAGATACCTAATCTCCAGGTCAGCCCTAGCAGGTTCTAGTTATGTACATCTGATCATGCTTTTCATGAATGAAGAGCAGAGTGGAGCACAGGAGAAATCAGCTGTGCTACTTTTATTCAAAAGCAGGGTAGGTATTTTGCATCCTCTATTTTTAATGTAGCTTATCTGTTAAAAGAGTCATTGAAGAACTCAGGGGGCCTGATTCTGGTTGCCCCACTTACAGGAGCCTCTTATAAACTACAGCCTAGCAGGTCAGAAATCTCTTCACTCTCTGGTAATTATACATTTAAAACTAATGAGGAGAAAGAGGCAAAACCTAAAATGGACTATTATTCTTCTGCATAGCAGCTTTATATTTAGCAAAGACAGAAAAAACTTAATTCCTGGTTTCATACTGTCTGTCCACGATGGCTTAATTGTGTTTAATTAATTCATTAGTAGTGCATGAAGCAGGAAGCAAGTTTCAGACTTTTGTGCCACCTGTTTGTGATATCTAATTTCTGGCATTGAATGCACAACTGAAAATTTAAAACTTTCAATTAAGCCAAGGGTATTTTGGGAAAGTTGTAATTCCGATCTGATCAGAATTTACATGACTGTCATTCATCTAATAATTAATGATATAAAATATAATTGTGAATTTAACATGAAATTTCTTTACATTTTTTGTTTGTTATATCTTTGAGCTAATCTCATATTTTTTCTTTCTCTCTTGAATAGTACATCAAATGGATTCACAATCTCAGTACCATTCCTTTCTTCCAATTATTTTAAAGATATTAAGAACAATCAATCTTTACATACTCACAGGTGTATCAAGTAAGCAATAAAAATTAACAGTAATAGTATAAAAATACTTTAGAAGCTTACCTTTAAATTTATATCATCTTGCATGCAATATTGATCAATTAATAATTTTTAAGTAGTCTGATATTTATTTAATATAACCTTTACACCAGGTCTGATTTTTAATACCATTTAATTAACCAGTGCAACAACTGCAATTGTGTACATAGATTAAAAATTTGTAAAAGTAATGGTCAGTTAGGCAGCAACTAGTGTAATTTGTACATACGGTGTCATTAATTATGCTCTCAAATTAGGCACATCATTGCTCTGGATGGTGGAGAATGCTGGTCTTATAGGTGTATTCCCTCCAACTTTGCACAAACCTTTCAAAGTAAAACCTGTATAATGTGCAATTCATTCTTAATCCAAAAGTGCTGTTTTTCAAGGTAAGATTTAAAAGAGCCTTTTAAAACACAGAAATAAATAGCATGTTTATTCAATGTTTATTTTTTTTTCTAATAACGTTCATTTTCTGTAACAAAGTGAGAATCAAGGGAAAGGGTTTCTAAAGCATTTTAAGCATTTATTTGGGAAAGGTCTTTTAGCTCTGTAACCAAATACTCTGGCTGTATGAATAACAATCTGTATGCGATTTCACACACACAAAGAAAGATGTTAACTAAGCCTTTTAAGATTATCCTGTTACCTGCAAATTCCATGAGTCATTCCTTCAGCAACATCACAGATTTTAGCTCTTCCTTCACATTCCCTTCCTGAATGTTCCTATTGCTCATTCACAGCCCGTGACACCATCCTGGGCTATTGTTGGAAGAGAAGTTAAATTCTGTGGTTTTGTCACCTTTTAGACACGCAGAACTAGATATTCTAACGCTTTTCCTATTCAGCTTGCTATCTGGGTCTATACTTAGCGAACTGGGAGAAGCACACGCGTTAGACGCAGTTGTTATGATGATTAGTACCACTTTAGCAGACATATTCTCTCCAGCATCCAAATATTCTGTGAAAAGTATGGGAAGATTCATAGCTGTCAGAAGTTGCCTAATATTCAGATGGACATCGCTGAGAGATTATTGAAATCAATTATTATAATGAGGGATTTGGCTATGGACTTTATGGACTTTACACAGCTTCTAAGTAACAGCTTAAAGTCACCGAGAGCCACCTTTACAATAACTGGGTCTGTTCCTGAACTATCCCCCCAAATTACTAGTGTTTGCGGGATAAATTTATGGCCTCCATTCCTGACCAAGCAAAGTCACCTCACTCTCAAAGGCAGGTAAGCCCTCCACAGGCAAGGTTCCTTGACATCATTTCAGAGAACTGACTGCAATATTTCATAGCCTGGGCTTCGTTGCATCCTGAGGTACAAGCTGGTAAGCTTTTTAATACCGATCATCCTTACAATAATGCAAGAATTTGGGTTTAAGCTGATCAGAAATATTTAAAGAGCATGTGTAAGAATGTGGAAAAATAGACAAGGAGTAAGTAGGAAGCAGCAGTGATTGGTCCTTATAGTTGACTTTGGGGATTGTTACCTACCAAAGAGAATGTCTTCGTCAACAGGAACTGCCCATGTGGTAGTCAGCTCCGTTTCTACATGCCACTTTGTTTACTGCTTTCTTTCTTGTTCATAGCTGCAGCAGTCTTTTCTGCCCTCTGTAGATGGTGCAAGGTATTTTAGCTTCCAAAGTGAAGAAGCCAACCTTGAATTAAATACATAAATATCATCAGGCTCATTATTTTGTAATTGGAATACTATACAAACAGGAAAATTCTGAAATCAAGTGCAACATTTAATTTAAAATTAATTCAATCAAAACTGCAGTTTATTGAAATGGTGGCTGTATTCATGCCTGTTGCACACATAGATAGCATTGGTCATCTTGGAAACAGAATTCTAGCTATTTTTAAAATCTTATAGGCAATTGCAGTCCTAAAAACTTTTGCTAATTAGATACCTATTTTAAAGGTCCCATACATATGTCTGGTTACAGCTGAATTAGCTCTCAATGTCTTATTCTTTATTTCAAGTTATTAATTTATTAAACAGGACGTGTTAGAAGACTAATGTTTGCAGTAAAGCGGAAAGTGTACCTTCTAACTGTTACTTTTTAATATCAAGAGGAAAAAAGCAATCAAGAGGGAAACAACAACAAATCTGATGTAGCACAATGTAACACCGACTCAGCTAAGGAAGCTCCCATTGGTTCAGCTAAAATTATTTAAAGGCAAAAAAATCAATCTGAGTTCTGCATTCAGGAGTCCTGTGTCAGTAGGCCATGGTCATAACTGTAGCCCAGTCTTCAGTTGCAAACATGAGTGATAACATGTCCCATTCTCTGTGACTGTCTTTAGCAACAGAGCATTTGTCCCCACACACATTCTTTTCTCTCTTGTCCTTTGAAGAGCTCCTTACTGTACAGAAATCAACATCTAGAAGGTAAAAGTCCATTCTCTGGGTGTAAGGTCTTCTATTTGCTGTCTTTGTCAGTATTGACAGGCTCTAAAGACTGAATTGTGTGATAGAAGCTGGGTTTTTTTGGATTGTTTTGGATGGACAAAGAAGTTTCTAACATGCAACACTGGAATACCTCTAAATGAAATGCTTTCCTAGTTAATCACCACATTAATGAGCAATCCTATTTGTTTAAGAAAGGAAAATGTAAAAATGTCAGCAAGTTATAAAGTTGAGGAATTAGAAGGAGTTACAATTTGCTGATGGAATGAAAAGACGGTCTGGCCTAAAATGTTTCTAGTTTGTTTCCCCAGAAGGTCACAGAATTTTCACAATTGCTAAGTAGTGACTGTCTTTACAGACTAGAAGAGAAGGAAATACTTGTCGTGGACCCTGTATCATTGTGTTAGGTACATGTGATCCATGCCCTGGACTGGATCCTATTACTATACTAAAAAAATCCATAACCCCTTGCTACTTTTTCCTTAATATTCTCAGATGTTCTTTTCAAAAGCACAATATTTTATTCTGCAGTAGAAGAATCTGCTTCTACCATGGAAAGCATTCTTTAAGTACTACACAGTAACAGGAATGAAATAAAATGCTAGTGTATAAAATGATACAGTTCACATTTCAAAATTACATCAGACCCTCAAAGGATAGAAAAGCTATTTGAACACATCTTGCCTGGCAGCCTGTTCTGTGAAATATGAATAGGTAACCATATGGAATTTAGAACTTCACAAACTACAACCTACTGCTTTAGAACAAACCCAAAAATAACCCATAAAACCAACCCCAAAAACCCACCAGACCAAGAAAACCAACTAAATAAAACCCCACTAGGTCAAATTCAGAAGTAAATCCAAATCTAAAGGGAATTTAAGTTGGAGGCGTTTATAATCTGCTGTACCACATCTATGTCGTGGTGGGTTGACCCCAGCCAGCAGCTAAGCCTCCACCCAGTTGGCTCACTCACACCCACCCAGTAGGATGGGGGAGAGAACTGCAAGGGCAAAAGTGAGAAAAAACATGTGGGTTGAGGTAAAAACACTATACTAAGTGAAGAAAAACCCCAGCAAACAAAATCAGAGGATGCAAAAGAAATCACTTACTGCAGGCTGATGCCCACATGGTCTCTGTGCAATCTACACTTTGGAGAAACTCCCCACCATTTCTATTACTGAGCATGATGCTCTATAGGGCATGGGACATCCTTCGGGTCACAGATCTAACACATAGCACCATATGGTTGGTATGTCTTAAGAATCAGATTTCCTCCTGTCTCACTCATATACAATGTTATACAGCAAATACCTTCTGAAATAAATCCACTAATCTAAAGGTAAATGAGGCTGAATTTGTAGAGCTTCAAGATCAAAAAGGACAGAAAATGACTGTTACTGGAGGCCGTAGACAGCAAAAGGCTGAGAATTCAGAAGTTAAAGCTGGGTACACCCTGTGTTTCATTTTTGCATATTTTCTTTTGAAAATTGACATCCAAATTAAAATATTTTAGTCATCTGTGAAACATTGTCAAGTTTTATACAGGCCCGAAGAACAGAATTCAGTATAAGGAAATCAAAGGGAAGTAATTTCCTTTATGCCACCTTACATTCTTAAAGAGAAATGTAGCTGATTGTTTTGAAATTACTTGATCTATATCAGAAAGAATATTCTTTATTCTTACTGGATAATAGAAACCCCACATGAGAAAGGTTGGCTCAAATGGCAGCCCAATATATGACAGCTTAAATTTAGTATTCTTTCCAGTATCCTTTTTCTGTTCCTATTTTTCAGCATGATTTTCTTCTCATCCATTTTTATGTTCTACATTCAAAGTATTTCTTTACTGGAAATAATCACTTGAGTGCAGTTTAGTAAAGCATAAACTGTCAAGCAAAACAAGCTCACCTACTCCCAATATTGAGCCATAGAGAGGATATCTATTAAAGATTTGTAGCAACTAATAATGTCTCTGCACAGTGAAAGGCTGAAAAGCAAAAGGGAGAATAGCAGAGCCTTCCCATTTGAGTTTAATGAGTAAATGAATGCCAGCATCCCTGAAAACCACTGACCTAAGATCATCTGAACTGGGAGTGGCTCAGTGAAATGAACACAAGTCCCGTTCATTAGAATGCATGGCTCGTAAAACGATTTTAATCACAATCTGAGTAACAAATTTTACCAAGATTTTGCAAAGTGACATAATCTACATGAAAGAAACAGGAGGGAGATTCAACCAAGTCTCTGTTCACACACAGAAGTATCCTGAGATCAGTAAGCAGCACATGTAATTGCTGCAAGAACTGAAGGGAAGCAGCTATGGAAAAGCAAAAGCACACCCTGAGTACCTGAAAAGTTATGACTTCTCTAGTATGATCCAGTCTTCACCTTATGGCACATTGCTTTCTGTCAAACAAAACTGAGAAATGTGATTTGTACTGTACATGTTTGGAACTGGAAAACACAGAATGCTTTTTATCAGCTAAGAGATTAAAAGTGTGATATTCATATAAACATTTCTAATTTTACATTATATGTTTCTTATTTTAAAACCAATACATGTGAAGCCTTAGCTTATCATTTCTAAATCTGGAATTTCATTGATCATTTATATATGTAATCGTTTAATTTTTTTTCAACGGAGTTAGTATTTAGAATTCCAGTGTTGCTGTAATACACACATACAAAATACGTTAAGTAATAGTAAATATAATAAACTCATATGAAGAATATTTAGTTCAAAGACTACAGCTAGGACATGAATTTATGTATAAATATATATCACAACTTACAGTCTTCGATTGAAGAAATCCATCTTACCTGAAGGACGACAGAAGACCCTGGTATTTTCACTTCAGTCTTTTCACGCACAGTTTGTTTTCTGGGCACTGAAATTGCTGACAGTCAACTGTCCTAGTGACACATCCTAACAAAACATAACAGTAATTACATGTTTTGGGTTTTTTCCCTGGTAATGAAGTAGATTATGCTTTTCCTCTCAACTGTTTTTTTACAGAGTTAAGAGTTTATGAATGCCTTAATACACTTCAAACTGCAGTAGAACATTTACCTGCACGTTGACATGAACATCTTGGTTCCATTATCCCAAGTATGAATTTAGAATTTCAGATTTGTCTGGTAATTTATGCCTCTAATGAATTAATCCTTCATTAATTCACCTTTTTGAAAAGCAGGCATCTCTCATTTCCCTTGACTAAGGAAACTTACCAGCTTTTGAAACCAGATGATACATAGTTGGCCCCTGATAAATGGTTGCAAAACCAAAGGAGAAAAGTTGTGTGTGCACCTTTCTTGCATAAATGACAGGTAAAGCCTCTGACTAGGTAACAGCCGCCTATGTCAGATCTTTAGATGTCTGCTAGTTATTTTCTAGATTAGCTTCTAGAATAGTTTCTGGGATGGTTCTAGAGTCTATCACTACATATTTAATTCAGAAATAGTAACAACATTAAAGCAACATCAACAGTTGGATTGTGTCAGTGTTTCCTATGTTAACAAGAGAAAAATAACCTTCAACCAAGTTAGTTCTTATTCTTTAGATCCTGAGAGCATACAGATTACAGCTGCTTCTGACTGATGTGATCAAGAAAGCATTTTTATTAGTCGTTCATACATTCCAATATTTCTATCAACATTCATTTTTACTAACATTAACTGTAAAGAGCAACCCAACCATACTCAGTTTCTCAGAGATGAAGAAGAACACATGGTTCTATTTTTGAGAGGAAAAGAATCAAAAGGAATTCAGCAAAAAAATCTTCTTATAAAAATTAATAGATGAGTATTAAACAATGTGAACTGTTACATTTTCTTTCTATTTTAATTTCTATGCATGACAACTGCACAAGTTGAGATAAAGTCAGTTTATCAGAAATGTATAGAAGAACTTGAAAATACAGCCCTGGATCTATAATCTTCCATTGGTTTGATTTTCAGACTTGTTTTGATTTAGAGGAGATGCAGAGAGAATGCTGCTGCTGGAGTCACTTTTCTCTATTCAAAAAATCTACTTTGAATTTATGTTGTTACTGCAGAAAGATGGAGTTTCTCTCTTCATGGGTCCAGTGACTGGTTTAATGTATCTCCTGTCATGCTGCTGCTGCTGTGGATTTCATCTCTTATGGGAAAGATGTAGAAAAAATGAGAGTAGTAAACCACACGGCAATCTATAAAAGTATTGGCATTTCAAGCATGTTCAGTATGTATCCATGATTAAAGGCAAATGGTGCATATATGCTGATGTTTTCTCTCTGTTTTTGAAGAACACAGCATCTGGCTTTATTATACTGATACTAATATGAATCTTCATACAGTATACTATTTTTATTTGAAGATTATGTGGGCCTAAGACCATTCCTGATGTTGGGAAAGCTTTAAAGAAAAGTACACTCTCGCATACCTGTCCAACAGCCTGATAGTGAGTGACTACGATTCATTCACTGGATGGGAAGTGTCTTGTGATAAGTCTTGAAAGCAATCTGTCATTAGACTAGGACATCAGTGTTCTTCAAATTCATTTGTGAGATTCTTTGCAGGAAATAATGGGTAATACAGTAAGGAAACAACTGAAGAATACTGAGGCATTATTAAACAAACCCAATTCTCTCTCAAAAATAATACAGGACAGCTGGAACACCTTCTATAAAGTTGTATCTGTTTTTGAAGAAATAATAAATAAAGTTTGTGTTCATAACACCGAATTTGAAAACACGAACCAATGTAACACTTTCAGTTGTCACCCTCTTTCCACAGCCGGTATTACTGGTGTCGTCTGGTGACTTTTCCACTAATGTAACCTTGGTCCTAACATCCAGATGAGAGTCTCCCACTCCCAGAAACAAGGCATGGTTTATAATGTGCTCTTCTCTGAACTCAAAGTGCTGGGTTGCACTTCCTTAAATCCTGCAGAAAGATTTGGTTGAAGTCTGAGTAAATGGCTGAATTTCTTGTTGATAAAATGTTCTATGAATTTAAGATTGAGTGCTATATACAAACATTAGTCTTCAGAGCCTCTACTTTCTACAGCCCAAGTTTCTTACTTCCTTATGCAAACTAAATTAGAAAAGCAAGTGTAACGCATCCTTGTGGACAAGGAGATAGGATAGGAAGGTTAGATTTTAAAAGAAAAACAGAGGAAGGGGGACTGGATGGGTAAGTATTCCAAAGAAAACAAAGATGTCATGGTCTTGTGATTTTTAGCTGTTCATCATCTTCAAATTAGTTTTCATCATTTGAGCATCCAGCTTTCATCATCAAACTCACCAGCATTTTCTTGCCAGTATTTGTATTTTAAAAACCTGCTTTATGGTTTGACTCTGTGTGTTTATTGCTTAAATAAGAAACGAAAAAAGAAAAAGTATAGCTATATCTTATGCATAGTGGTGAAATATGTATTTCAGTGAATGGCAGGGTATGAATTCTCTAGAGCACACTCAGGATATCATCTAAGGATTAATTTTTAAGTGTGTGTGAGTGTATATATAAATATTTTTTTCCTCTCATAGCTGTATGTTAATGCATAAATATTCCTTTCTAGGAACTAGAACCCAGTATAGTTTCTGATGTGGCATGACATTGGCTGTGGGGCAGTAATAGAGAGACAAAAGTGGTAAGTGGGACTATGTTAGAGACAGAAGCAGCTCACTTTTTATTAATTTTATATACTAGAGCAAACCTGGCTAAAAAATTGATCTCCCAGTCAGTCTGCTTTATGGACAAGGCAGCAGAAACCGTGGCAACTCACATGGGCACCTACCAGTGAATAATCGAGGCAGTCATAGTCTGATAGCTTGCCATGTGTTTCTGCCGGCACTCCATGGGCTTGGCATTCAGCGCAGGGTCTTTCATTCCACTAAGAGCTACTTCTTCACACTCACATGCAAAGGCCAAGTACACGTGCAGTTGCTGCATGGGAAATTTATGTAGTCTTTTCCAGCAAGTAGTAAAATTAGCCTTTTCACCTTTTGCAGGCCTGTGTGCTGCATCTTTTCTAAACAGGTAAATCCCTTGTATCAGCCATGGTCCTTTGGGACCATCTTTTTCCCGGTACTCTTTCACATCATATCATCTTCTGGGCTCAGAGGCTATGTGGTAATTTAACTCAGAGTGTGACCTTAGAAAGGAAAGGCTTTAGGATTATTTTATATTTCAATTCTGGGTATGTAAAAGAGGGGGGGTTTGCAGTGTATTCCACTTCTGAAATGAACATTTATTCATAAGTGACATATGCACTGAGTTTCTCATAAGCTGTTTTTATGCTGGATTTCAATAACTGTCAATATACAATTTATAATTGTTTCAGAGTGAGATACTATATTTAACTCTCCTAACAAATAAGAAAATATTGCCATCTGTTGCTGTGTGGAGTAAGTGCAGCTACTTTCTATAGCTACTGTTTAACCAATTTCATTGCCCTCTGCGTACCTGTGCTGTTGTAAGAATTGTATTGGGTCTGGCTGAGATGGAGTTAATTCTCCCCACAGCAGCCCTCACAGCCTGTGCCTTGTAGAAAGGTGTGGGTTACATACCTGGGTTTGGCAACTGCTGAGCAGGGCTGGCACAGCACCAAGGCTGCCTGTCCCTCCAGCATTCCCCCCTCACCAGTAGGCTGGAAGGAGGCAGGAGGCACAATCCTGGGATCCACACAGCCAGGACAGCTGACCCCATATGACCAAAGGGATATTCTGTACCGGCAAGAACAGGTAAGAGAGAGGAAGGGGAGGGTGGGGATCATTCATTATTATGACATTTATCTTCCACACATACTAAAGCCCTGCTTCCCAAGAAGTAGGCAGATGTCACCTATTGATGAGAAGTAGAGATTAAATCTTTTGTTTTCCTTTCCTGTCACTTTTGCTTTTTATTAAACTGTCTTTATCTTGACCCACAAGTGTTTTTCCACCTTATATCTTCCCCCCACATCCTGCTGAGGAGAGGACCAAGAGAGTGGCATGGTGGGCACCTGGCATCCAGCCTGGGTCAATCAACCCACAACAAGAATTCAATTGCTTTCAGAAAAAGCTGGGCTATTCCTGTTTCACACTAGAATAGTTTAATGAATTTCAATTAACTTAAATGGTAAAAATGTTGAAACAAGCATAATACTTTTGTTTTTCAATAACTGGGTTGGTTAAGGGTGATTCCTGAAATTGTTGTATTACAGATTAACTGTTGTGGTGGCCAACCATGTGGCTGCTGAGAAAAAACAGTGCATGTAGTGCTGTCACTTACTTAAAAATCCTTGACTCTTACCTTAGTGCTACAATGAAACAAATGGCCTGAGGTGACTGTTGGGGAAACGATACAGTTTTGCAGTACAGAAGAACCCAGGAAGAATGACAATCTTAGTCTAACGCATGCTTTTTCTAAATTTCCAATCTGTAATAGCTAAGAAAGACTTTTCTATGTTAAAATTCTCCTGGTTTTTTGGTTGGTTTTATTTTTCCACTTAGATCATAGAATCATAGAATGGTTTGGATTGGAAAATACATTAAAGATCACCAAATTCCACCCCCTGCCATGGGCAGGGACACTTCTCACTAGACCAGGTTGCCCAAAGCCCCATTCAACCTGACCTTGAACACCTCCAGGGAGGGGGCAGCCACCAGCTCCTTAGGCAATCTATTCCAGTGCCTCCCACCCTTGTAGTGAAGATTTTTTTCCTAATATCCAATCTAAATCTACCCCCTTCCAATTTAAAACCAATGCAAAGATATTTAGGGTCAACATTTAGTCTCTTAATGGCAAATGAAATGAACAAAAAATAATCCATGCAAAACAATCTTTCAGCTCCAAATAAGATGTATGCCATCTACACTCTTCTGCTTTATTCACAATTCACAGAATGGTAGGGCCTGAAACGGACCTCTGAAGATCATCTATTCCAACTCCCTCTTAAAGCAGGATCACCTTGAGCACAAGATTGCCTCCAGGCAGGTTTTGAGTATCTCCAGAGAAAGAGACTCCACAACCTCACTGGGCAACCTGTCCCAGTGCTCTTCCACCCTCAGAGTAAAGGAGTTTTTCCTCATATTGAGACGGAACTCCCTGTGCTCCAGTTTGTGCCCATTGCCCCTTGTCCTGTCACTGGGCACCATTGAAAAAAGTCTGGCTCTGTCCACTAGACATTCACCCTTTAGATACTTTTAAGTATTGATTAGATCTCCTCAGCGTCTCCTCATCTCCAGATGAGGACCCAGCTTTCTCAGCTTTTCCTCATATGAGAGATGCTCCAGTCCCACAATCATCTTGGTAGCCTTGCACTGGACCTCCCTCCATTAGTTCTCTTTCTTGAACTGGGGAGCCAAGAACTGGACACAGGACTCCAAGATGTGACCTCACCAGGACAGAGTAGAGGGGGAGGAGAACCTCCCTCAGCCTACTGGCCATACTCTTCTTGATGAACCCCAGGATACCACCAGCCTTTTTGGCCACAAGAGCGTGTTGCTGGCTCATACACAACTTGTCCACCAGGACTCCCAGGTCCTTCTCTGCCGAACTGCTACCCAGCAGATCAGCCTCTAACCTGTCCTGGTGCCCTGGGTTATTCCTCCTTAGGTGCAGGACCCTGCACTGTTGCCCTTACTGAGACTACTACTATCTGCTTACTATTTTAACACAGATAATGCTCGTGACTTAGCCTTTCAGTTCCAAACATCTTGCAAGGTTTTAACTTGATAACTAGTTATCATCATACAAACCAGAAACTCAGCCAAACTCAGCCAGATCCAGAGGATCTGGGACATAGGTTCAAAACTTGAAATTGAAAGCCTCCATGCAAATAAAAATTAGAAAAGCCAAAAGAAAACAGTTCAAAGAGAGCATCATACCTGTCAGAGGCTTTCTGGTAAGACACATTGTGGGAACAATATTTCTGCCCTTTCTCAAACACTTGCTTAATGCTGATGTGGTCACCAAGTAAATTGTTTGAGGAAAATGACCCAAGCTATCATATGTAAACACAAACCAAAAACCATCCACACATGCAGAAAACCCCAACACCCCCTCACACCTCCCCACAACAGGAAAATTCGACTATTCCAATTTAGAGAATAGTCCTACAAACAGTTGGGTCTTTTAAAAAATGGTCACAAGTGGCTGATGACAGAGCAACAGAGGGGACTTTTTTAGCTATATCCTTATACCTTGATTCTGCATATATTCTGTGAAATTCTTTTCCCTTGACATATAGGTGGATCCACAGACTGAAACAAATCTTAAAGCAACACAGGAGATAAGGAGAACTGTTTTAAGTAAGCTCATAAAAATAATATTCAACTACTTAAAGAAAATGACAAGAAAGCCAAAGGACACCAGAATCTGTCGAAGTCAGAGGTGCAGAAGCTAGGATAAATCATTAATGCTCCAGACAAGAAGATCAGAATTATTTTAAAAGCACTGTATTTGCATTTTAGATATAGCAGAATGAACTAATTATGAAATGTATGCATCAAAGATTTCAATTTCAGGCTTGACTTTACTTTGGAGATTAATTTTTTACTTTATCATTTTTGCAGGCAGTTCAGTGGACAGTCTTATTTGAATGTTACTCATTGTTCAGTGATGTATGAAGTGCATTTAATCAATGTGAAGAAAGTAATATTAAACTATTATCAGAAGCATCAAATGTTCTAAAAAAATCTCAAAAGAAGGTCAAAAGGTGACATCTCTGCTAACAATATGAGAAACAATGTGTTTAACTTATTCTTTACATCCAAGTTTTTCATGGCATATGTGTTATTCTTTTTCACATAAGGTTACCATGTAAAACGTTGGGAATTTATCCCCTTGATTAAAGATGCCATATATAAATAGTGGATCAAATAAGTTTTCAGCTTTTTGCTAAGAGATATTTAAATAGCTATTTCAGAGTTGGTGTATGTTTTAAATGGCTGTCTGCAAAAACCTTTAACAGGACAGTCCTTGTGGTCACAATTAATAGCCAACACGCTGACAAGTGATTTACAAAATAAGGTAAATGCCAATAAGGACACCTATTTCAATAATTCACATGTTTCTAAAAGTATTGAAAACCCATCTTCATTAAGATTCAAAGCTGATCCTAATAAAACCATCAAATGTGCCTCTCTCATCCTTTCTAAGCTTTCCAGACCACCAACAGAATGAAAAAGATGTCACCTTATTTTTGACCAAGACAGCCAGACCTGAGATACTATTTGTCCAAAAGCTATAAATGAAAAAAAACATTCCTTTTCAAGCCAGTCCTATATGGCTTGCACTTCCTGTGCCAAGGAAGGCATCAACACAGCAAAGGCTTTTTAAACATCGCTACCATGAAGAGTTCCCTTGCCTTGCAGAAATCAAGCATATCTGAGTCTCTTCGGGATTAGGGTTATGTTGCCTTGCAGAATACTTTGCCTTCTAATTTTGTGATCAGAGGTGACTGTACAACATCCCTGGTAGAACATACTATTAGAAACGCATTCAGTGATTTTTAAACAGTTTTTGATGTGCCTGGCATTTTCCCCCTAAGATGAGTGCTGAGCACACATGAATTATTACATAAGTTTTATCACCCTAAACCACTCCAAGGTGTACTTACTCATCACTAATGGCAAACATGCAAACATGTGACTAAGAATGAAGCTGTGTTCTTCAATCAAAAAATCTGCTATTACTATAATTTAAGGTTACTGGGTATATTAAAAAACCAAACATATCAAGTTGTTAAATACAAGTACTGGAGGTATGAAAGGATATCAGTGTGCTAATAAAGTACCTCTTGTTAGTGACTATCTGATTTACAGGTGAATATTGATGAAGCAAAGAATGAAAAGTTTGTTTAAAAAGCTGCACACTCAGTTTCATGCTACTATGGAAATAACAGTCTGAAAACCTGATGCTTCAGTATTAAAGGTCAACAGATCAAACCTCAAAGCTTCACTTTATTTCTTGGTTTATCAAATCCACAGACTAATTTCATCTATTCTTTTTCAAATAGCAGCCTTCAGATATGTCTGCACAGCAAATCAAACCTACTCTGCTTTGTTAGCTTGTTTAGTTTACATTTAATCTACCATAAATGCTAATTCTACTGCTGCTGTAAGTACTGCATCCAATTCTCTAATTGGAACAATAAGCAACGTGTAGGTTACCTTGTGCCAAAAGGGATTCTCCACTTTGGAAGGTGTCTGCTGAGCAGGTTTCATTGTTTCTTGGTGCTCCACCCCTCACAGCCACCTAAAAATAGAGTTAAATCTTAGAAAATTACAAATAATTATTAAGTGGTTAAAATTTTACTTTTTTCATCAGATGCATTCTGAAACTACAGGTGGGTGAGTTGAAAGTCTAGATTCTGAAGCCTGAAGTCTGCCTTACATGCGGAAGGAGATGTTCCCTCACAGCTTCCATGGATAGGTCAGAAGTAACAACACCCTGGTTCTGCAGCTGATCACATGCAATTGAATTAGCTTGCAAGAATGCATGTCACATTTTGATCTAGGTGTAACAACTGAGCTTTGATTTTTGATCTTTACTTTAAATACTTTATTGACAGTATGGACCATTGAGGTGTGAAAAAACATGATGTATTAAAATAAATGTTAATGGGTTAAGTAGCAAATGTTAAAGTAAGTGTTAAATAGTGAATATTAAATGCGCAGAAAAGGAAATGACCAGCTGCTATGCACTATCAGCTTGAAGTACCACTAATAAAATTTAACAATATCATAATATACACCAACTACAGTCCCCTTTCTTAGGAACATCAATATAGAAATGATGGAGTAATTTCATAGAAGTACATGCAATTTCAGGTACGTGCTTAAATTTATATTTTATTTATCACTCAAATTACTTAAAAGAATGTTCTGCTAGAGTTGTCTTATAACATCACCTACACCAACTGCTTACAGACAGATCTGGCATATTAAACTTTCACTTCAGATTCTTTCCTGTCTAGATCTCAGGTTCATATAAGTTCATTAAATGTTAGATGTACCCCAGCTACTCATCCTGGATCACCTTGAAATCCCTGGAATCAAAGTTGAAGTGGGAGAATGTTGTTCTGAGATGTTTTTTATCTTATCTTTCATAAGTTTCTGTGGAAATCTGCAGGCTTTAAGATTCTCACTCTTCTTTACTGAAATATAATTTATATATATAAGAATTTCAGTTAAATTCTCAGAAATTATGAGATCTCCAAATCAAAATATAATTTACCATAACACCAGAAATTCAAACTTTTTAAAGAAAGCCTTCAAAAAATGTAGAAGAGTAAACAAAGCGATAATCAAATTATTGTGTTGATTTAGTATCATCTTATGTTTAAAATAAAACACAACCTGAAATAAAGGAACTTAAGGAAATATCAATTAAAATACTTTGTGCTGGTGAATATCAATGAAAGAACTCGAGAAGATTCCCTACGCTTGCCATGACATTTACGTGAGATGAAGGGGTCAAGAGACATTCATAAAGCCCTGTAAAAGAGTACTGCAACAGCACAGATCAAACACAACAGCTGAAAGGTGCTCTACTCCACTAAGAAGGAAGCAGAGTGTTTGTACAATTTAGGTACAAACAAGAAGCGAATTTTTATGGATGTATTTTATTTCTTTAGTTTAGTTCAGCAAAACAGATACGAGATTTCATTTTGCTTTGTTTTCCCTTTGTTTTTATCTTCGTATTTGACTATAGGTCAGAGTAACTGGAACTAGGACAACTTATATGGGGTTCTGTTCTGGAAGCAGAAAGAAATAATTGAGAAAATGTGAGTTTAGTTATCCCTTTTTTTTATTGAATTTGATCAAATTTCTTTTCAAAATTGAGAAGAGATTCACTACTTCGGTAAGAAATGAAAGCCAGTAATTAAAATTAACATTAAACTCAAGCCTCAACAAATTCACTTGAATTAAATGCATTTGAAAGTGACTGTTGTTCAATTCTCCTTTGCAGTCTGAATGTTGCTAACATTAGAGCCAAATAAGTATAAACTAACTCTGCTTAAATTAAAGTTTTGCAACAAGAAAAAAACAACTTGTCTACAGAATGGCAACTATAACTCAGGCCTTCAGATATTTGTTGTGTACAGTGGATATATTGAGGCTTATTTTAGGTATCTGGTGGTTCTTGATAGCAGCATATACAGTTACACAGCACATTATTATACTGAAGGCTTTAATATCACGGACAAGAAGCTGATATATGTGAGGTTATGAATACTGCATACCGACCTTATTGTGTGGTTTTATTGCTTCAATGGGTTGATTTATAGCTTGACTTTTAAAGAGTCATTCATCAAAATCAATGAGAATTAAAGATATAAAGATCTTTTTAAACAATCAGTCCATACAGCATCCTGCTGAGCACAGCATACTAGCTTTGGTGTGGATGGCCAAGGTGTGTACTGCAGCATCTTGTCTTTCTCCCTAGAGAGAAGTCTGTCCATGAAGGTGTTTGAAATGCTCTTCTGCTGAAATTTTCTTAGAAACTACTCTGGCCTATATTAGTGTTGTAAATTACTAAATTCCTGGTATGATAAACCGTTAATTCATTTTTTTTCTCTTCCACACCCTTAGTGCAGTGGCTACAGGCTATACTGCTTTTGTTTTGTGAACATTTGAGAACTTTGGTCACAAACTTCAGGGGAAGGAGTTGCATATACAGGATACAGTCAGATGGGTAGATAAGTAATGCTACATTTAGGTCACAGAAATAAACAGTCTTGTCTAACTTCTGCTAAGGGATTTTATTTTATATACCTTATTTTTCAATATACAGAAAGGCAGAGAGCTAAGCTTTAGTTGAGGTGGGCTGCTGCAGATAGCCCAAACTTTGATGTTGGACATGTTTACAATTGGAAGCAACAGTTGCAAACATGATAGAAAACAATCCTGTAATTATTGTCTCAAACATACTGTGGAAAATTAAATGGCACTTTCTTCAGATTCCAGAAAGGGGAAGATAAGGGCCTCTGACCTAGTTGTTTCATTCCAGGAGACTGGCAAGGACTGTAATAGGATTAAACAGCTGCATCCTCAACCCAGACAAGATGAAGACTAATCCACGTATCATTACCTGACAGTCTTGGAGAAATCCAAAGGTCTGCACAACAGTACAGTGAAACTCAGAGATTTAATTGAAGCTTACAATTATTTGAATTATTTGAAGCTGTTGTGTCAACTTTTAGTTTATGTTCATTTTGTGGAATGCATAGGAAAGTACCTAATATAACACTCAGAGGCCTATATTACACTTTCCTGACGAGTCATAGCATGGACTCAATAAAACAGAGTTGTCTCATTTATTTCCTCCACTATCTGCATAATACAAGGATAAAACCTTTCTATTTAATAAATATATTTTACATGACTGCCAGTATAACTAGACCAAACCATTGCCTAGATGATCTGAATGAGAAAAAGGCAATTAATTAATATTCTTATGTTCAATTAACCTACCTATTACAAGTCATGGTAAAAAATTATAACCTTAATATTGTTTTAAGCTGTCAATATATGAGTTTATAAAGTATCCTATAAAACTAGTGAGATGTGACAATATCTGAGTAAGATTAGATAAATCAGTTACAATTCACAATCAGAAAAAAGCGTGGGTTTAAAATTATATAGATATAAATGAGGGTTTGATAACAGTTAATTATGATGAATTTTCCTGTTACAGCTTTTTTATTAATAAATAAAACCCAACAGAGTTTACAATGTACCCACCAAAAAACCACAACCCACATATAAAGCTTACTCTAGTTTTGAGCCTTTTAAAGCACTGTAACATTCTGTAACAGCTCCCAGTCTTCTCACACTAGACAGTAGAGGCTGCTGGGGTATGTATCAATGTGTAGAAATTCACATTAGTCTGTCAGTCACACATATAGGCATCTATTGTTCCTTGTAAAGGACTTACTTGTGGTAGGTTCAGTATATGGAGCCAAGGCTGGAATTTGTACTAAGAATTCATAGCACGAGTTTAAAAGCCTAAAACATGTTGCAGAGTGAGGTCACTGTTTGTCCTCCTATTTCTATTGGTTTTGGAAATATTGCAAAATAATGTCTCCTGAGCCAAGACGGACGCTGAAGTTACACTTTGCCAGTGGTTTATTCATAGGAACAAATGCTAATTCACAGGACTTTGCTTTCAGGTTGAAGATTTCTTAGGTAGAGGAGGTAATGTAGGCAATACCAAAATTTCAATTATTTTTTAACCTGGTATTGAAGTAAGAGATGGAGGGGAAAAAAACCAAAAGTTTCACTGTTAGGAAGCTGTAGCTGTATAATTGTGTCAGTTTAAATTGTTTGAACTAAGTTTTGTGCTGCGCCTCTATTTTTCCTGACTCAGAGCTCTATCTATAATATATCAGCCACTCATTGATTTCTATACTTCATCAGCTAGAAATCAGTCATTATCTTTATGTTTCTTCTGTTCCCACTAGCTCTAGAAAGATGCACTGAAACCAGACACTCAATAGCAGTAAGTGTACTCCATGGTTCTGCGAAGTTTCTGCCAAGTTTTCTGTGTTATTACTAATGAACATATTAATCATAATGACCATGTTAATGAACATATGCCAAAAGGTATTTGCAGAAACCCCTGTGAGGGTGGCAAACTTCAACCCCGATGAATTTTTATAGCTAATTAAGAAACCTTGTGCATTACAAATGAAAAGCTGACATATTTTACCCTCTAATAAGTTAATGACTACAGTTATAGCAACTATATATATATATATGGGGGAAAAAGGATATCATTAAGTGTCACCTGCCAGTGAGGGTTTAGAAGTCTAATTTCATGTAGGCAGCACTAGGTGGAGACAGTGATTCACACAATGCTTCGGAACAGACACTTCCAGCTGCTGAACCACAGTGACTGCCAGCTAACATCATCTCATTTTTGTATTCAGTTTATTACAGATTGCAGGGTTGCAATTGTTTGGGGTTTTCTTTTTTAGTAGCTGTCTGAAAGCGAAATAAAATTACTCATGCTTTGCATAGCTAGCAGGTCTCCCTGAATCTCTTTCACGCAGATGTATGCATATGTAAATCACAAAACTCAAGGCAAACTATAAACAAAGTACCAGAGCTTTTTTTTAGTATCAGTAACTCCTATTTAAGCCATAAGAAAAATCCTTACCCATGTTTTGAAGTTTACTTTAACTAGAAAATACATTCTCATACTTGATTAAATCGCGCCTTTGTTAAAGTGAGGATTCTTTTGAAATTCCTGGAAATAAACAAAAGAAAAATCCATATGTGTTAGCTTACTTTCTCCACCTGAAGTCAACATATTGAGCCTACCAGAGCATATCTAACTGTCTTTACTACAGAACAGTCTTCCAATTAGCAGCTAGAGAGAGTTCTCACACAGCAGTCAGGAACAGTGGTTGATATCACACATCCTGTCCCTTTCTTTAACTTCATAGGAACTTGTTTGGAACAGTTAAGGGACACTAAAAGAAAAAAGCCAACAGGGGAAGCTAATTGCAAGGAACTGAAAAACTGCCAAGAGACCACTTTGCAGATATTTTGAGGTAAAATTTAAGTGGCTAGTGATTTAAGAAGGTACATGGCATCAATGGGAGACAGCATGTAATTAGCAGAAAAAGTAACTACACAGTAGAGTGAAGATCTGACACGTTTGAATTATAAAAAGTTAAAACCTGGGCATACAGTAAATCTATTTATTCAGGCTGCTGTTTAAGACAAAAGCAGCTGGAGTTCTTGTGCTGGTGTACTTCTTCCTGTTGTCTGTAAAATGGGACCTCTGGGCAGTACCGTTTTGACTTTAAAATCATTTCAACACACAAAACTAGAGTGTGGGCTAATTTCCCAATGGCAATCAAACTTCAGATTTTGGATTTGGCTGAGTTTAGCTGCAGCCAACTGCCGTCTATGCAGCCATGGTGGGACAATACATCCAAAAGGATCCTCTTGAAAACATCTGCTCCAGTTAGCAAAGCCATAGTAGGCGTTTGGCAGATTGCACTAGCAGACTGCTGATGTTTGATCACAAACTGGCTGGAATTAATACAGCCTGGGCTGATTTCTTTGGCTTACTTTGCACTATTGCATCTTTCAAAAAGAGAAGTATTGATTATTTCTGCACTAGTAGAAGCTGCTCATGAGTTTTGTTCAACAGCAAGATGAGTTGGCTTCACCTATCCAAGACCCCTTCAAGGTGTCCAGCTGTAAGAAGTGAATGTACTAAAATTTGCTGATTGATGAGGCAGACAGCAAATCCAAACTAATAAAATGCAGGGCTGTTTTCCAAGCAAGATGATAGCTTTCAGAGCACAACCCTGTGGTCTGTAACCATCCCACAGCCTTTTGCCAGATGTAAAGAAAAGAGAGTTTGGCAGGCTGCTTGAGAGTGGCTGAAGTTATTTAATATATATTAACCTCCCTGCTAATCATTCGCCAAAGTTATAGTATAACTTACTACTGCAAGTAAGGATCTTCTATTACTATGTACTTCCATCTGATTCCATCTAAGTACTCATAGCTTAATGAGGATTGTAAGCTTTTATGGCTATTGTAGACATGAGAAGGCTCCTACCAGTTTTAATGACTGTTTGTTTCAAAGACAAGAGGAACATATTATCAGTACTGACATCTAACCCGAAAACAAATGCCTAAGTGTACCTGATCGTACAAAATGGAGCAAAGAGGACTTTGGAAGGCAGTCCTAGTCATGGCACAGAGAATTTCTGTTTATAGTTTGTGATGCACATTAAAAAAAAAAAATACATGCTGTCCTTCAAGAACATTTTACCACCAGCTTATTTTAGTCTTCAGTGCCTGGCAAATGAACAATAAAAATAATCTAGCTTTCTCTCCTAGTTCCATTTTTTTCAATGACTTATTTCATAAAATTAGACTACTCAATGCTAAAAATCTAGTTCTCTTTTTTTTTCTAGGGGAAAGCATTATAGACTGAGTACCTTAGGGGAAACAAGTGGATAAGTATTCAGTCACCCACCTGTACATAGTGACTTCTTATATTCAAGCAGCTATATCATGTATTTATAGTTTATAGTGCTTTTTCATTGCCAGAGTCCCTGTTACACTAGGTTGTTCAGCCTGTTTCTGAATTATGGCTGTTCTTGATGCACTCACAGTACCTTCCTTTACTTCTTTTTCAGAGGAGGAGATAATTAGATGGAATCTGTCTTCCTAATAATAAAGCCCCCCAAGCTTCTACAAGCCATGCCAGGTACATACATCCGTAACAACCAGACGAAAGGGAGGATAAAAGACCATCGGAAAATCCATGGTGGGATAAGAGTATCAGGGTAACTACGTGCTTTGGACTTGATTTTGGAGACAGTAGAATGAATTTCAGAGCACAGCAGTATTTTTCCCCTTGGAAATTTCAGTTTAAGCTCTCTGGATAAGATGTAGATATGCCTCTTGGTAGGATGAACTCTTTTAAAGCCAGCTATGAAATTACTTCTAAAAATCTCACTTCCCATATTTTCCAAGAAGGCTCCCCTTACACTATTTTCTTCTTGTATGGAAAGGCAGACATGAAATAAAGTATTAAAAATAAAAGCTTTTAAGGTATAAAAAGAGGACCCTTCTATCAAGAAACAATTATATTTAACACAGCAATGAAGCAAACTGCAGAGCAGTATATAATTTGAATATGATAGTGTATACAATAATTACTTTGGTGAACCCAAAGTAGCACAATCAGCATGTCTTTAATAAAGACATATGAAAAAATTAACAGATTAGGACTTTGTTATTGCCAAGGACAAATGTTTTCCTTCAGTTATTCAGCTTGCAGACAGCAGTGCACAGTGTTGGTTTTGGGGTTTTTTGTCCTTAGTTTCTTTGTGTTTAACACAGACTAAAGTTTTTTAACCTTGGTATTTAAAGTCACACTCTGAATTCTGTAGTGAAGAGTATTCAGATTTTAGCAAGGAGCCTGGCTGCCTGCAGGAAATGTGGGTGTTCTGGAAAATCCAGTTACTTTTTCTATTCGGTTTAATAAAACAGATTTTAAGAAATCTAAACTAGAATAAACCCATTCATCAAAATTATATGCTTGTTTAATATTTAGAAAATATAGCCATTTTGTGAAATCTGATTGAAACTAATACTTCCCCTCCACTTGTAAGCCACAGTATTTTTCACATATCTGTTGTTACTGTCCTCTAAATACCTATGCAAATATTCAGGACTGAGTAAGGTATTTGGATTCTACGTGCAGGGGCTGAGGGAGAAGGAAAGAGAAATCCTTTCATTTTTCCTAGTCAAGAAATTCTTTAGGAAAAGCCATTGCTTTTTGAGATGTTCCTTTTACTTCTTGACAGCACTATGAGTTAACCTCCACTAGGGAAGTCTAATACAGCCGAAGGAGAAACGCTGCCTTAGGCTGCAGATCGACAAGTGAGACGTGGCATCCGGGCACCCTGCCCTGATCGCTGCAGTTCTTTAAGCACCTGCATGGGATTCCTGGTTTATTGCAGAAGGCAGAAAAAGCCTCGTGCATGGCTTTGTTCTGTTTTCCAGTTACAAGGTAGGGGTGTGGAGGTGATGACGTACCAACTTCTGTAACGCTGAAAGGAGCTATCAAACAGTGAGAGGTGACAGAGTTTGGAAAACAAACCCCGTACGCAGAATCTCAAGTAGCTATCTAAGGGTGCAGATGCTCTCAAATAAGCTATGTGTGGCACACATGCTATGCATGCATCACTTATGTGCTAATCACATCGTTCTCATACAGTCATGTTCCCGCTCCTGGCCACAGCTTCCTCCATGCACACTTACTCCTTCATGTTGCATACAGTCTAAACTGCTTTTTCTGGCAGATTATTTCCTGATCACATATGTAGCCACTTGTTGATATCAATCAATATTCAAGAGTTCAATGTAGCAGGAATGTAGTAAGGAACAGAAGCAGGATTGGACAATACATAGTCATGAGGTCAAAGAAAGAGTGGCTGTTATGCAGTGGAGTATAAAAGAAGTGTCTGTATGACAAATAAACCAGTGAGGAAAAAACAGCTGAAGTGCTCAACAGAAATACATGAAAAATAAAACCAGCAGTGCCAACACTTACAGCACAATGTAAAGGACAGTAATCTCAAAAACTCCCCAGCCCTCCAGTATGGGGTTAAATTCCCATCTGTACAATCCCTACAAACCCCCAAACAAAAGGCACCAAGTCAGCAGTCTCACCTGTGCCATTAGATACTCTTCAAGACTCCGTCGCCATGTGTTCTGTTCCCACGCGGTACCATTTACAGCTTACAAATACAATTACTCACATATAAAACCGCAACTACCTCATATTTTCTGAAACTAAATGGTATATACCCTTACTGAAATTCTTCCCAAACTGAAACTGCTGGCAAAACTCCAAATGATTTCAGCGCAGCCAGGATTTGAATTGTGGACTTCAACATAAACAACAAAAAAACCCATAAAATATAGCATTCTATCTATGAAAAGAACTATTGCTCTGCATTTATATAATTGCAAAAAGTCAGATGTAGTACTGTGAAACAATGGGAAGGGTTCTTTAATGTGTATTTTATATATATTTTTTAAAATACCAGCACGGTAAATGGTATGGAAGGTAAGGCATGTGAATTAAAGTGGGGGTGAAATAATTCACACATGCAACTACTGCCAGATCCCTCTAAATAAAAATAAATAAAATATAACAACCAAAAGAATTTCTTTTTAATCTACAATGTTTATTATACTAATCTTCAAAGCTTGCCAATGCAGGCATAATAAATGGCTTTTAAAATTTGTCCTTTCAGTTCAGACTCAGGGTGCATTGCTGAAATACTGCATTCCAGTCCTGAAGATCTAATGCACTAATCAAATGCACTGTGGCTGACCTATTACAGATGATTATAAATTAGAGAAGTCCTTGTGTTGCTATAATTTTCTAGAGATTGCTTCTTAAAGCCAGAAGGTAAAATAAAAATTAAAAAAAAAAGAAAGAAAAAAGTGTAAAGTACCAATCCTTCTGTCTATGCTGGATTTAGCTCAGTTAGAACCATGGATTTGGAGCCATAACCAGGGTACCTAATTTATTTTTTCTTCCATATGAAATTTATACCATAAAGAATCAAAAGCAAGTTTAGTTCTCTAATATAAAATTACAAGAGGGGCTGGACTCTGTGCTGCCTATTCTTGGGAGATTTTGCAATTTTCTGCAATACCTATGCTCCAGTTGCACATTTATGAAATGAGGAAAATTATTTCCTTACTTAGAAAAAATGATCAATTCATTAAGGATTGCAAGATGCTATCATATGACAGCAATGTAATGCAAATGCATGGTTTAGAAAAAAACCACCACACTGCAGATAAAATTACAAAGTTTGTACTTCTGATTTGTTACTACTTCAGTTTTATTGGGCAAATTATTTGCAGGATTAGAGTGTGTTGGAAAATTAATAACAATGTTCTTTTGTTTCATTTTATGCAGTTCTGGAGACCAAAGGAGCCTCGGGAATTAATTGTAGCCTTCTAATAAACACAATGATGTAATGACGTATTTAACATTACTGTTTTTTGTTTGATTCCAAATAAATTGTAGATTTTTTTCTGATGTGATACTAAAACAATTACCATTTTGAAAAAGGATAATTAATCTACAATTTTTTCACATTAGATCATATATCTCTAAAGAGTGCCCACAGATTTGATGGTCTTCAGCTGCTGTGTATTTATTTTTCATTTTTTCTAGTGATGTACCGCCCCATCAGTGCTGACATTTAAATGAGTGAGTATTCAACACAAATGTGATCATTTGTATAGCATCCAATGCGGCACCATACTGAGATGATTGCTTCTGGGAGCCATCCATGGGTTCTCGAATAGGGGGGAAAAGCCAGGCAAAATTTTATCAATTTACATTTTTCTGTGATTAATTTTTATGCAAATAAGGGCTCGACCGTGCTCCCATCTCACCTGAATCATGCGGATCATCAAAGACAAATTGAGCATCACTTATTTAAAAAATAGGCTTTAAACTACTCTACAGCTGTGTTGGAAAATGCTAAGAGCAGGGCATGAACTTTTCTAATGTAACAGGAATAGATAAGAAAATGCTTCTTTTTGCATTTTTGTCCACACTGTGATAAACATGAACCTTAACAAAATCCTAAAAATTGTCTTTGTTTTATATTCCTTATGCCCTTGTAAACATTCAACTACAGGAATGCTACATAAGGGGATTTTTCCAATTTCAGAATACAAACAAATGTACTTACAAAAAATACATTGCTTAGTGGTGAAAAAAAACCTGTACTGGTTAGCATACTTAAAGTACACAATTCATTTACATTTTCAGATAGAATTTAAGAAATCAACCCATGATATACAATAGGGGAAAAGAGCTTACATAAACAGTCTTATGATGGTAGAGTAAAAGCTTTAAAGACACAAAAATAGGTAAACTGTTTACAAATTAATACGTTCTGCCTCATTATATATATCTATATATCCATATGCATGTGCCTGCCTATCACAATATCGGAAATTTACTTTGCTAAACAACAAGTTTTTAAAAGTAATTTAGGATTAGCAGGTTACACTGATGAACATTTTAAGGTTATTGGTCCTAACACTAAAGAGTATAAGTGTGAATAACTAATCTTGCTACTTACCTTAAAACAAATTTGTATTTCTCTTCCTCCAGGAAAGCAATGAATCTATTTCTTTATGGTATTAAGGAGTAAGACAATATTATCACCCACAACTGTAATTTTTGTAGCCATAAGATAAATAACACGCAGAAATATGAATGATTTTCCCTCTAATTTGCACTTGAAATTTGTACCCAAGTGTAAGAACGTGTTCTCAGGAAAAGCATTCTCTCCAAAGCAGCTGAATTTTGAAAAGGTAGTTTTCTCTTCAGAACTGTGTTCTGAAAATTATAATACGTAACATCAGTTCAGAGACTCATTTTACAAATCTTTCCACAAATCAATATCCCTAAGGCTAATCTCAGAGAAGTAAATGTAATGTGTAATGGAAAAAAAACCCCGTCCTTATCAGTTGGAATTTGAAAAAGAAGCCCACATATCAGACAATCTTATGGCATTAGAGCAAAGCTGTCCCCTTACGCACTGCACATATGAAAGCTGTAATTTTATAGGTTTGATTAACCCACAATTTAATGAGTTACCTTTCATTAAACTGTACAGCTGAATGTACATTATATTCTATTTGGATATGAAATATGTTCACACACATGCAGACATGATCAATTTTATCCTCAGACCTTCCCCTTAAATCCTATAAGCTCCATATCATTTATTAAACCACTGACATAATGGGTGAGATCATACCTGTAGCAAAGCCAACAAGAGCCCCAATACTATCCTCAATAAATCCAGACCTCCATCCAGCCTCCCTGCAGCCAAGAAAACCACAACCAACGTGCTTAAATACTTCAGATAGTGTGTCACCCATCATTTTGAATGTTTATATATTCATCCCTCTGTCTCCTTCCATTACCAGTTTTGAGAAAGACTATGCTGTGGTAAGTTTGGATTGCATTTAACAGGTTAACCATGTAAATGATACAATTCAGCTATTCTGAGAAGAAAAAAAAAGGAATCCTAGAGCATTAGGAATTAAGACAATTATTTTTTAAAAACCCTCTTTTTTTCCCCCTGAAAAAAAGATGAAGACTACCAAGGTATAAAACCAGCAAAACCTATTTAAATTAGTAAAAGATCAGTTTATCTATTTAGAACCCTAGTAAATGGAAATAAGAACCAAATAGTTAGTATTTAATGCCTTTCACCAAGCTTTAGCATCTTCTATAGAAAACATCCTCTACGATTGCATTAATACAAAAATAGAGTAAGAGATCTAGCAAGTCCGCCTTCTCTATATGACAGGTTTCTATATATTACTCTGTGTCACAGATATCCATATAATTTCTTATAAGATGTAGTCATGATGTCCTACTGGAATAGTTTGTCCATTATAATAAGTAATATATGAGAAAGTACCATGTAGCAGCTTACAATGAGGATTCTGAGTCAACTGAAAATGTTAAAAGTGATATCCTGGTGTTTAATTCCAAATACTTACCAGAATAATCTTATGGGATATAAGAGAGGCATAAAGAGATTATTTAACCAGCTACTAGCACACATTCTAGGATGGAAAATAGGAGCTGTTAGCACGTGATTATACTGCACACATTTTAGGGCAAGCAGTGGAAGGATTAGAAACACAATGTATGTATATCTCTCTTCTCGAAGACCATTTGCGGGTACTTCATTTGCCATAGGAATATAAAACCAAACAAAAATAGGCATTTATACAATATAAATGCCTCTATTCCCAGTTACAATAAAATGTGGAGAACAGAAGGAAGCAAAAATCTAATAATTTCAGCCTAAGAAAAAAGTCCCTACCTATCATTTAAACTGAGCAAGTAATATATATATAAGGAATGATATATTTACATACACACACACAGAGATTTTCTATACATACACATATGGATTAAAAGGTCCCTTCTTTGGCAATGTAAGAAACAGTTGAGACATGTTGAGGTATGTTAAAGCACACTGTTGGCAACCAGAGAGCTGTCATCTGAGGTGATTTCAAGGGGTTCAGCTGCAGTTTTAAGTCAAAGACAATTGCCACAATAGCACACTGGCACCCCTTGACTCAGAGAGCAATGCTCTCAACTGCAGAATGGGCACAAGGGGATAAGTGGATCCCAGTCCAGGGACCAAGCTTTGAAAAATAAAACCAACTTCTAGTAGTGCAAGAAGACAGAGGTATTATGAAAAGATAAAGAGATATTATGGAAAGGTAATTAAAGAGAGACAAATAAATGATCAAAACAATACTGTTATGACATGTTCCCTTTTCCAGAGGTCAGGTGGCAAGTTGCTCCTTTTTAGCTGCTGAGGTGCCAACTTTTTGCATTATGCCCATGTCCCGAAACTATGATGCTTAGAGGGAAACACTGAATAGAAGATAACAACAGACATTCCTTTCTGGGTAAAGAGCATGGTGACCCAGAAGTAAAGGATTCAGCTTAATTGTCATTAGAATGTCTCTTACTGGGGTGGATGGTCAGAAAGATATCTTTTACTGAGGTTTCTTGCTCATGAAAGGAAAAAAGGCTATTGTGGAAAGATTTTTGAACAAGGTACAATATTTGAGTTGATAAAAAAATAAATTGGAAATGGAACTTAATGAATCTGCACAAAAAAGTATATTTGCATGTAATTCTGACTGAGATAAATATTTGGCTAAGCTCTCCTTTCACACTTCCCCCCCACTCGCCCCCGCCGCCACCTCAGCCCCGCTACTGTTACCTGGAATCTTTAATGTTTATTTTGGCGGTTATTAACATTTGACAGGTGGGGGGGGGTTATATATGTATAGACACCATCAAAGGGTCAGCTAAGATAACAAGGCTAAAATGAAGATGCTTGGCTGCTGTTGCTAAAAAACCGGACAGTACATTTGTACTATGCAAGTGGCTTGTTTGATAGTCACATTGCAAAATTAGGAAAATACCATGTTTCCATTCACAATTATGAGGTGAATTGGAGGAAATGTTACTTTGAAACACTCTGTATGACCATAAAATTAGGTATTAATTATATTTTCAGATTGGCTAATCTTTTTGCCCCTTTTTGACCTTTGAAATCAGGTTAGTTTCAAATAAAACATATTTGTAATTCTAAATTGTTTTTAAGAACCCCTATATTCCAAATTCATGTTCCTTTATTCCCTAAGGATCCTAAGTATCATCTGGTCACCAAACAGGAGTCAGATGACCCCAAAAATCTATTAGTCAAACAAAGCTTGAATATGGAGGTAGGAAATCACAGCTGACTTGGATGTCACAAATTAGAAGTCTTAATGATCAGAAGGTTGGACAAGGGTTCTATCTGCCTGGCAGCCTTTCATGTTTCTGAGAGGGAGGCTTCTCAAATGTCCTGTGAATGCTGATTTAGACAGAAATATGTTTTTTAAGACTACCAGGGTCTGCAAGAAGTAATTGATCTGTATGCAAAATCTAATCCATACAGACATTTACTCAGGACTCATCTGCTTTGACCATCTAGGAAACCATATTGCAATGTATGGAGGATATGAAAGATTGAAGATTGCTGTCCATGGCTTAGTGCTTTCAGTAATAACAGGCACAGAGATTCTTGCATCAGAAGATATAAATTGATATAGTGCTATTTGTGTTTCATTCTGGGCAAGAAATAACAGTAACTTGGGGGCATAAACATAGGTATGTTTTGCCAAGACACCTGCATGAGGTTAGAAGATGTAACACGATCTGAGAGACTCAGTGCCTCTCTGGAGCAGCAGCCAGAAGCCCACAGGATACATTAAGCCTATCTTGAACATTGGATTGGTGTGGGCATCCATTATTATTCCTGCAGTGCCAAGCTGAAACAGAGATGCACATACAATTCCTTTATATAAGTCCTTACTTAAGATACTAGTGTAAACACTACCAGGGAGTAAAGCAAAGGGAACATCCCTGAACTTTATGGGAGATCTGTTGCTTTAGTATATCCAAACAGATGCAAAAAGCATGTGGGTAAGACTAGTATACAACCTGCAATAAGCTGTGAAGACAGGCTGACAGTGTTGGGCTTCTTCAGCCTAGAGAAGACTCCAGTGAGACCTAGTAGCCTTCCAGTACCTAAAGGGCCCGTAGAAAAGATGGAGGGAGACTGTTTACAGGGGCATGGAGTGACAGGATGAAGGGCAATGGCTTTCAACTAAAGAAAGGGAGATTTAGAATAGATATTTGGAAAAAATCCTTCCCTGTGAGGGTGGTGAGGCCCTGGCACAGGGTTCCCAGAGAAGCTGTGGCTGCCCCCTCCCTGGCAGTGTGCAAGGCCAGGCAATGTGATGAAGAGTATACTCTTGGACTCCATGTTATAATCAAAACAGTCTCTGAAAAATAAATGTAAAATAAAGAAAATTTTGATATATTAGAAAGAGAAATTCAGCCTAATTTACATGCAGAATTCTCTATGAAGATGTCTGTACTCATTGCTAGGCTCCAAGTTGACATACGGATTCTGTTTCTTGCCAGTCTTTGACAAATAATTTAATATATCTCTGCCTCAGTTTTCCCCTCTGGAAAAAGAAAGTACTACCTTGATTTGTAAAGTCCTTTGCAATTGTAGAGTGAAAAGTTCTATTGAAAGCTAAGTATTACTGTCAAAATATCAGGAAGACAAAATTAATATTCATAATATGACAGAAATATTTTCTTTGAAATGAGGGAGACAGATGTTAATACATAGCACATAGCTCTGTGGCTATATTTAAAAATGGAGTGATATTGAGAAGGAATGTCAAGAAAGTAGACATTTATAATTTTCTACATATTTATTTCTAACTATATAATCACATATAATCATTTTGCCCAGAAAGCACATGCTATAAAATAGTAGTATGATAATCTCTAAAAAAAGTCACATTAAAACGGAAAAAAAAAGAAAAAAAGAAAAAAAGAGGGAAAATAATTTTACTACTCCACAGTAAACCATGCAAAATTCTGAGTTTTAATATTTCCTCTTTTTCCATTTAGTGATCTAAATGGATGTCCTTATCAGTGACACAGGCTAGACTGCCATGAGGAAAAGCACCTCCCTATACTCAGCCTTACACTTTGCTTGGTCTTTGATTCATTTTTTAATGCTCTGATTGTTTAGCTTTGCTCTTTCCACCCTTCCTTTGGTCACTTCTGCTAACAATTTAAATCACACCATAGTTCAGGATCAGTATCTGAACCCATCTTGGCTGAACTTCTCAGCAACATGTACCAGGACCAGTTATTCTAAAAGCAAGATCCATAGAAACAGATGTACTTGTTACACCCTCTAGACCTAATATATGTTTAAAAATGTGCTCCAGCAATGTAAATCTGCTTCTGCCCATCAGTCACTGGCACTGTTGGGTTTTTTTAATACACCCTTGTTTATTATGGAAGCATGAGCTTCCTGATTATTAAAAAATAACCAGTCATACGCACCCCGATACATTCATACTCTGCATTTCAGTGGCCATATGCTGTTTCTGTAACCCTTCAGAATACATGTGGATCAACTCTGGCATCAGAGCTGTATCTGTGACTACTTAAGTAATCCTCAGGCTTCCGCACATTGGGAACCATTTTTCCAGAACACCTAGAGAGAATCTCCCATCCGTTTAGCTGTATAGAATCATAGAATCATAGGGGTTGGAAGGGAAGGGATCACAACCAGTTATTTGGAATCTTTTTTCAGGTAGCCACGTTTGTCTAGCCAGTCTCCTGCTAGTGCCACAATTCCGAACACCGTAAGAAGTCGGTACAGGTTAAAACTCTCCCATTTCCTACTAACTAGAGATGAGTCTTGGATCCCATGTGCCTAAGCCACCTTTTGAAAACACTTATTAAGTTCTAAGGAACTTAGTAGATGTCCCCTACTATCATAAAAGGACATAATTAATTTTATTATTCTTGTATAACTATTGACTCAGATATTTACATAGTGCCATCTAGAGACACGTTTGTCTTCACTGCAGCACATGAATATCAATTTAAATCCTCTGAAAATACTAAGTGAAAAGTCTAGGTCAGCCCTCAAAACAATTAATACGAGACAATAAAGTTAGAAATATATTTATGGCATTTTAATCTGGAGAATAGATCTTTAAAATAATGCAGCTGCTTTGGTATCACTTATGCAAGCCCAACAACATTGTGCACATTCAAATAAGAATGGAAAGAGAAGGTACCCAAATTGTGGCTGATGTAGGATTAACTGAAAAATGGAAACAGTACAATATGTAAGAAATGTGGTTTTCTTTCATGTCATAAGCCTCATTACTGTTAACGATGAAGATAAAGTCTTTCAAATTCTGATATTTAGTGACTACCATAGCAACACTTAAATCCATCAAGTCCCAATGCCGATGGTGGTTGCTGCAGAAGAAACTCATCTACAAGCAATTAGAGAATGAACTGGCTCTCCAGGAAGTTTGCTCTCATCTTCAGTAGCTAGGGGTGGTTTAGGTCTTGAATGATAATTTGTGTTACACCAAGCTGCTGCTTACCTTTTTCATAAATTTTAAGCATTATCACTATGCACAAACTTTTTCTTGATAATTTTTTACATTAAAAGAAAATACGATATTGCAATGGATCCAAATTTACAGTAATAGATCAAGCCCTTCTAAAAGTCATGTCTCTTGATCTCACACCAAGCTACACAAGTAACAGCTCTGTGAGGAATTAATTGCGACTCTACTTGAAGATCAAAATCCATCCCAGGAAGACACACATATACTTACTTGCTAACTTTATAAAATTGTCATCTTAATATGTGAAACAGGCATTCAAATATTCAAAATTCTTTTTCTTCTAATACTTTTTTCCTTGAAGTTTGCTTCAAGAAGGCCCCTCTGAGCAGCATTCAATGATGACAGCATGTGGTGGTTACTTAAAGCATGCACATCCTCAGTCTAGTAGCAAAGCATACTCACTCTTACATGGGGCAACAAAACCACTTGAGCAGGAGTCTAAGGAAGCATGATCACCAATGCTTCCCACATACACATGCTCTGTCAGATGTAACAGCAGAAAGAGTGGCTATTCAGATTTACAATTGGGGTTAACTTTCCCAAAAATCTGTGTCCTTGGTGGACTTTTAAAAAAATGAATGTCAAGACTTTATCCTCAGTAGGTAAAAAGCTATTTCATCTTGAAAAAGAAGAATGACAAACACTAGCAAACTCTTTTGTGGTTTAAAAACTCCTGTCTGTGCACATTACTCTTTCACAGGAAAAAAAATAATAAAATAAAAATCTCTGTTTTGCTCTGTACACAAGGCTGCAACTAATTACAAGAAGAGACAGATGCTGAGTAGCCTTAAGGCTTTCCCTGCCACCACAGTGAGTCTGTGCGCTAGTCAACAAGCAGGTAGTGAGTGAACTCAAATGTTATCTGACAAGGCAGCAGATCCCATCACCTAAGGTTAGAATACAGACAAGCAACTCCGTGTTCAAAAGTAAAGACAGAAAAATTTCAAGCAGATTGTTTCTGACAGAAATCATATCACAGCCGCACTTTCTGACAAAGTCTACGCGAATGAAACTATACACTTTCTGTTTCCCATCTTCCCCTTTAAGAAACAGCCAGTATTTCAAAGGTACATTGAAGGTGACAGCTCAATGCACAATGGTTAGCAAGTTCCTCTATGCTTGTTTTCTCTTTGGAGGTATTGGAAAACCTCAACTGCCTGTCTTTGGGGTAGCAGAAGATTGTCCCACTTTTTTTCTAATTCTTTATTTCCTAGACTTCCAACTTGTTCATGGATGTGAAGTGTCAGTTTCACAGTATGTAATTGTGACATTAAGAAACCTTGTGTTATTATGTGGAAGCTTTAGAGAAGTTGCATCACCCTAAAAAGGAAAGTTAGCAAAAAGATTAAACCTGGCTATAATTGCCAATATCATTTCCACTGCAAGACAAAAAAATGTGTGAGGAAGACATCAGCAGAATCCTAGCAGTGAATGGGGTTATTAGCTTTAAAACAGAATTTTTGCCCTTCCTCTACAATAACCATGATATCCAGGTTAAAGGAGATTATGTGCATTTTTGAGCGTTGAAAATCTTTGCAAACTAACAGATTTGAACAGTTTTCCTACTTTCCGCCCAGAAAGGATTGAATTGATCTAGATTGATTTGGCTGTTTCACTGTGAGTAATGTCAAAACAAGACAGGAGAAAGACAGTGTTCAATGGAGCACGTCAGATTTCGTGTACATAGGTTCTAGCAGTGCTGTGGATTTTGACCTGCAAGCTGGGCATTTGCTCCCAATGGCCCGTGAAAACCCCTAGGGAAGTTTTTGGGCTTTACTGGCCAGCATTGCAAATACCACTTTCTTTTGCTGAAGACCAGTATTTTTCAACCTTAAAAATTAAACAGAGAACATAAAATATATTTGTTTACCCTGTGGTATCATCAAGACAATGAAGGTGAATGAGGCATTAATTTCTAAATATTCCTTTTAGCAGAATGGGATATACACTCTGATAATTACCACAGAAGAGAGAAAATGGTAAACAGGAGAAGCAAGTAAAGCAGCCTCAAACATTTCAGACACGGCACGTTCACCCTGTGTTGCAGTTATTTTGGACCCCAGATTTCCTTTATATTTCCATTCCTCCTCCCTTTAAAACTTTTTAGGAAAGACATTAATGATTGTTAAATAATGTGAATTTACAGCATTGATCTCTTTTACCTTTACCATTACTAAAATGAATATTGCAACACATTTTACTTGAGGTTATGCTAGAAAACTAGTGGCGTGTAATACTGAAAATATGTTTGAGTGGCTTTTGTTGGAGTAAGACAATTTTATAGCCTTCCTCAGCACATGGCACACTGATTTCTATGTGTGATATTGGCTTTAGTCATAATTAAATTTATGGGTCTTTGAGATGCAATACCTTCCATGCTGGAGCAATGCTATAACTTACTTAATTTTTCAAGTTACTTAATTTTTACAATGCTCTCTGATAGATATTTCTAGGAATTAGAGCAATTAGAATTATATTACCAGTGGTAGCCCCCAATTACATAGTTCTGCAGTAAATTTTGTTCATTTGCTTTCATACCACCCAGAGAAATTATTTTTTATTGTTGCAACGATTTTCTGTTCTAAACTAAGGTAGTTTATAGAAAATCAAATTCTTTTTTTAGCAGTAATTATTTGTCCTTAAAAGTCTAGTTAGTAAGACTGTGCTTACTATAGGAGGTTTATCATACTACAGCTGCTTTAGTCAACTCCTTCAAAGTTAACATCTCTGCTCACTGATACAGTAACAGTAGTGTCATACAGTTTATGAACAATTTAAAAGCAGTTAGACTTTGGGGCCAGTCATGCACATCATGTGTAGATTTGAGTGTCCTGCCTGAGGTTATGAAAGACCTACCACCCACTTCTTTTTCTTTAAAAGAAGTCTGAAGAACCAAGAAGAGAAAAAGCATCATTTGCAATAGCAATATATTTTGGCAAGTATTTTCTCCGTTTCTTCTAACAAACCCTTTAGATCTCTGCTAGGAAAAAAAAAGCATTCTGAAAGGTGGGGGATGTGATGTCCTTAAAACACATTGGGAAGAACAAAGACTTTACAGCTTTTATATTAAGAGGAAGTGACCAAGAAAAATCAGACCTAAAAAAATTAAGCAACACCTTGATGATCCCAAAACTGTGGTACCTCAAACTTGGTGTACAGTTTTAACTCATGCAAGCAGACTCCGAATTTGTCTCTATGAAAGCATTGTATCACAAACACCCAAATATCATGAGTTGTTCCTGATTAATGTGACTCACCAGGAAAACAATGTTCACAGAAGACAAAAGTTGCAAAGATATTACAGAGTAGGATAAAGAATTTGCCTCAAATATTAGCTCCTTTTCCACATTTTCATCCTGATCCATGGAAAAACAGCTATTAGTTCATCCCTCATTCAACACAGGACTAGCTGTTTTAAGAAGCATTGGACAGCTGTACACAGGCAAGTCCTTGTGCATTTGAGAGAGGGTCTCCATTAGTTTGGGAACATTTTGTAGAAGGTGAATAGAGACAACACATATTTGGTAAGTGCTGCAGACACGTGTCTTTTATTGAACATGGCAAAAGCTTAGCCAGTTTATAAACAGTAGCTATGGTCTTGTAATAAAAGCAGGAAGAAAAATGTTTCTATCTATCATTCCTTGCTTTGGCAGCAAAAGAAAAGTACAGATCAAGGCTTCTGCAAGGAGAGGACTCCTACGTTGCCTGGTAGGAGTCTGTCAGTAATGGAGATCCCCAGAATTGAAACTTTTATTGGTCTGAAGGAAATAGTAGTGCTGTATGAATACCTCCACTTGGCAAGTTTCCTAATGCTCACCAGTTACAGTCCTTATAGACCTAACTGTTTTTAGCAAAAGGAAGACAACCAGTTACTCAAAAGCTTTGTATTAAGATGGTTTACCAGATCCACAGACCTTTCCTCTATCAGACTCAATTCTCTGGGCTATAACGTCAGAATCAAGATATCCAAGACCAACGTCCAAGAACAGCCTTTTTCTGCACGCCACCTTCTCTGTTCTTGTGTGCAGACAGACATCGTTAAAAATCTGGAAAAGTTTTCATTTTCAAGTCCATTTTTAAAATTTACTTTCAATAGACAAATACACTGCAATGGATTTGTTTATCTTATTGGGAATTTTAAAAAAAACCACAAAGAGGGAGACGTATACTTTAATAAGCAACAATCTGTCTCTGCAAAACAGAAATAAGAGCTCTAAGAAATAACGTAATGAATAACTTGTTTTGCTAATAAAATAAATAGATTAGGCTGAGAAGAAATTTTCCATTTACAGGATGAACATGCATGTTGTCCTGATACTTAACTGTTTTTAAAATACTTCTGAAATTGTAGCCCTATCACCACTGCATCTGATTTGTGCTTGCATAAAATTCTAGATACTCCAAGGATATTTTTACAATAATGTTCCTCCACTTCCTTGACCTTTTGTATATTTGTTGACTCAAAGCATGGTTACTTTATGAAAACAACAAACCACTTTGTAAGAATGCAGAAAAAAGATGGTTCAAATTTTGAAGTATGACATAAATCTTTCTGAAGGTCTGCTTAGAAATTGCCATTACCACATACTATCACAGCAGTAAGAGTGCTTTGTTGTAGCTATCTCACAACTCCAAATGAAAGATGTTGCTTACTATGGAGGGTTCAACTCAGAAGTTAAATTGCCACTGGTGCTTTCAGGAAAAACACATCATACTTTTAAAGTTAGAAATACCAAAGTTAAGAATCTGAGCACCTAAACAACTGATTGGGGACTTCTTAGAAAACAGACCCTGTTGGCAGTGACTTAAGGATAAATAGTTGTCTGAATTCTCTCTCTGGACCTAAGGGCCCAAAAGTCATGTTGTCACACAAGCTATAAAGCAAGACAAGTGGGTCAGCACAGGTCCTCAAGAGAGCCTAAAATAAAATTTAAGTGTGCTTTAGATGTTGTCTAAAGCGCATATCTGTGCATTAAGATCTTATTTAAGGATGGCATCTGCCTCCTCATAAAAGATTCACTCCAGGTGTTTTCTCTGCAGATGAAAAGATAAGTTAATTGTCTCTTAATTTGGCAATAAAGCCCTATTGTAAGGAATATAATGGCCAATTTCATACGTAGCCTACAGAGGTAATTTTTTAAATTATTATGATTATTTGTGGGAAAACCACCAAACCAGCACAAGGGCCAGAAGAGAAACTTTTGGTTCTGCCACAGATAACTAGAATGATAAATGCATACGTAGTGGAATTATGTGTGTTATTTTAGTGTAGCCAATGAAATAAAAGTTGGGGGGCGGGGGAGTTTCCTCTCTGTCTCTGCTGTTTCCATGTAGCTGTTGCTAGTTAGTCCATACAATTTAAAGAATTTTGTGCATCAGGTGCTTACAAGGGCAAGAACTTTGCTTTGGTTTGCATTTTGTAAAGTGCTATGTTTATTTCTGGTCCTTTAAAAAAATAAACAACACTAGTATGCTTCATTTGACATATCTAAAAATATTTTTCCCCCAGGAACAGTAAGCAGGCACTCTGTAGCTGGCCACAAGGCCAATAAAGTATAATGCACAGAGACAGTGAGGATTGTCTCTCTACATCTCACTGTCCATTGCTACAATCTCTGGCTCCTTCTTAAAGATCCACCACTTTGAGAACTGGTTATTCCAGTGATTATTAAATCAGTATTGGGTACTATTACTATGAGCATCTAGCTATTTAACCTGATTTTTTTCTTAAATGAGAAAGGGAAAAAAAAATCACTTTTTTAACTCTCAAAGAAAAATGTTTGTAACATAAAAGTAAAAAAAATAATCATTTAGATGTGTATGTTGGTTATGAAGCTAACTGCCTATATACTTTTCTGAGATAGAAATCACCAAAAGGTAGTATTGTTAAAGCATACCTCCCACAGTTTCATTTGCTTCCTTATCACTGACATCATTTGCTGCTCCTTCAGGGCACTGTGCATTGGCAGAGGCTGGCTGTTCCTTTTACGAACACGAGACACTATTTGGCCTCTCCTGAAGGAAGTTTGATCACCATTGACAGTTGCCCTGCTGCTCTCAGAAGTGCCAGGAGGAAGAGCTGAGGGCAGACAGCTTACAGATAAAGAGCCATTTCCATAAACACTGGCCACAAATCCTGCCTCTCTAGAAACACATGAGCAGTGTATCATTCACAGAAATAACACAGCTTCCAAAGAAAGGCAAAAACATGCTGGTTTACCATCAATGCTGCTTTTCAATTGCTTTGGTTAGAAATTCATTGCATTTACCTTGTGTCTTGGTTTGGTTTGTTTGGGGGTTTTGGGGTGAGATGGGTGGATGTGTGTTTTGCTGGGGTTTTTAATACAGCTTTTGGAAGAGTTCTTCCTATTTAAACTAGAGTGTTTTCTATGGGAAGTTTTCTTCCTATTCAGACAGCACCTAGTCAGGTATTTGCAATAACTCAGATCTCCTTACTTGTTCAGGACGCCCTCTGTTTGAAATGAAAATCCAACTAAGTTAACCGATAGAATTCCATAAAGACATTTCATTTATAGAAGACACATTCCACTCCACATGGAGCTATACTCAGGACACACAGTTACACCTAAAGGGAAAAAATAACAGAAGATAATTTATTTTATTAAATTCAATTAGAAAACTAACCAAGATGCTTCCCTGAGAAGCCTTCAAAACAGGACATGGAATCTCCATGAGAAGCCACTCAATAGCAGAAATGTCTACTTCAGATGCCCTAAGGTACCTCAGATATGCTTTACCCTACTGCTAAATTTATTTCAACCAATTTCAACTGGAATGGCAACACACTGCAGTGTTACCCTTAAAGAAGGCAAAGCCATGCATATCCTCAATCTCAGAGCAACAGCACAGCAATGTAGGGAACAGAAGAGAGAAGTAGAATGTAAGTAATTTTACAAGGCTTTCAGTAGTAGCACTAGTCAAGCTACTAAACATATACACCACCAGAAAGGAGACATATGTGAACCATAATCCTGTAACGTGTGTCCTGCAGGCAAACTGCTGTTCAAACATGGACCTAGTTTTACCTCTTCGGGATTCTTTGGCACAGGGTAAGAGTCAGCCATGTCTAATTTTTTTAGATTACATTTATGAGCTCAATTATCAAGTGTTACAAATAGACCTAAATTAAGAGAGTAAAGCATGCTGTATATTTATGTCTTGACTAGCCAAGTAAAAGTTTACTGAATCAGTACCCAGGAACATGCTGGGGATGCTCTGTCCCACACACTAAGATTATTTGTTCACTGTTGTTTATTTTCCATTATAACCCATAACTTACTCTCCATATAACAGATAAACATAAGCATTTGTTTGAAACAAGTGTAATTTCAATTTTACATGACTTCACAAGAAAAAAGTAGAGGAATAAAACTATTTTCACTAACCTACAAAAAAAGCAGTTCATGACTTTTGGGTATTTAATGAATTAAGTCTTGGTTTTGTTGTTAAACATGATTTTTAGCCACATTGAAAATTGTTTCTTGGTAATAACAGGTTTTCAACAAAACGCTGCTTTTTTTTTTCCTTTTCTTTCTCCCATCAACCGCTATTTTGTTTCTCTTTTTGTCTCCAGCTGCTCATGTTATTACTTGCTTAATTTTTCCTTTTTCTCTTTCGATCTTCCCTCCCTCCAGGTGTTTCAATGCTAGTTTTCAGTTGTTCTATTTTGTGGTAGATTTCACAAGCAGGGATTTGTTTTCATCGTGTCTGTAGGTTTTGTGTATTTATTGTTCCTATTTTAATTAAAATAATTTTATCAGATCATTGTCATTCTTGTTCAATTGTTGGGGTTTTTTTGTGGGGTGGGTTTGGGATTGTGAGGTTTTTTCATAAATATACATGAGTAATTTGTGGCTGAACACAGTTTCTTTTTGCAGTATAATTTCAGCTTTTTATTGGTTACAATCTCAAGAAAATATACCATCAGCTCTCGAAAATCAATATATTGTTAGAATCTATATTCAAGAAGAATCACATTAATTTTTACTCTGAGTTTGCCTGCAGGCTTTAAAAATGACAGCAAATAATTTTTCTCTCACCACACATGTAAGATGCAGGTGATCTGCAGACTGGAAACTATAACAAGAAGAATAAAAACTGCACAAGGTATGTGACAAACAAAGCTGCTTTCTATAAAAGCTATTTCATCCTGTAGCAGTGGGAAAATCCATTCAGTAGCCAATTCCTTACCTTCAGCTTTCTTACATAAACTTCCTGCAGTTTGATACTGTAGGGAATGATAACGTCCAGATCTGGAGAATTACAGCAGAACTACTATCACTTGGGCATTTTCACAAGAAAAGCCAGTCATGGACTAAAAATGAAACAATCTGCCCACCAAATTGCTACTGCTTTTAGAACTGTGTGAATAATTATTTCACATGCCAAATGGGAATTCATCGATAACAAACTGTTTATGTAGAAATAATCTAATTTTCCAATATGCTTCCATTGTATTTTGCCACATTCTTGTGATGACATATTCACTAAACAGACAATAGAATTTAACAAATTTCAGTGATTAAAATATCATCTTATACTGAAAGTATTTTGACATCAGTGAGAACCAGAGGCACAAATCTCTGAATCTAATTCGACTGTTTGCATAGGTAGGTTTTATAATTGGGGAGCTAATTAGGGATCAAAAAAGAAACCTGATTAAAGAACAGCTCTAAATTTGCCTCCTTAGATGAATTTTACACTTATAATAACAGCATTAAATTTTCTCATATATACGTTAATGAAAATGTTATATACATATACACACACACATATATATTCTTGGGCCTTCAAATATGTATGCCTTTATAAAGAGGTATTTCTTGTACACTGCAAATCCTAATGCCACCAGGAGTAATCTGTTGATAACCACATTTTTTGTTTATGTTTCATGCTTACTTGAAGTGGCTTTTTCGGTTGGGTTTTATCATTCTAAGAGACCTGCTGATGCTCTTAATCATTTCCCCTTATACACTAAAGCCTCAAAACACCACCACTAATTTCTAGATGATGAGAGAAGCAATGAGAATAGGAGATGGCAAAAAATAAAGTGAAAACGTAACTGACATTTCAGTTTCTTCTACTTCAATTGTTTCTCCTGGTATTACTAGGAAAGCTTACAAGCTGCTAGCATCTGATAACTTCTCCACAAAGTTCTTCAGCTTTGTTTATTGAAGAGATCATGGCGGAACATGGAGAAATGTGAGTCTGTAATAAGAGAGGCCCAAAGCCCCAGGACTAGCAGCTGAAAAAAACGTAGTCTTTAGTTAAGCATTGTCTTAAACTGACTGAACACACAACAGACATCTACTGCAGACAGACTACAAAAATCTTTAAAACTTGATTAGATGGTATGTGCCTATACACCCCTCACACATGGAAATGTGTAGCAATAGATAAAGTAGGAAAAACCAGTTGCCTGAAAAATCCAGCTTCAGGAGAGGAATCCCCTTGTGATCTGCCATGGAACTTCTTCCTTTGGGCTGCATGGTGGTGGGGAGACAAACAGCTTCACGCCCGCCATTATCCCACCTTGGATTCAGATCAAAATAGGATTATGCCCTCACTGAATGTAATTCTCCATCTTTCTCCTCTGCAAGCACTTAAAGGACACAGGGTATCCTTTACTAAGGTAGAGGAAAAAGTAACGATAACACATTTATGAAACTTAAATGGTTCAATTGTTTTAATCCCAGTAGCTTTGAGAGGGGAAAAAGCACGAAACGCCATGAGATGATATAACTCCTTGGAATTATTACAATGCTTGGGCATTACTACTAATTCCACCCTATTAGATGATACTATATCTTTTCATAATGAAGATTAAATGCAGCAGAAACTATATAATGGCAGAACTGCTGTAGATCAAATTGAGTCTACCATAAGAAAGATGATCACTGATCCCAAGACGTTATGGAATAGTAAACTTAAATTGTGCCGCTTTTCAAGTTTATGTGACTATGATTATTTAATTTTCCTTTGTGCGTGCTCAAGTATAGCTGTTATGTGACTACACATGAGAGAACCTGAAATTAATTTGTCTGTATAAGATCAGTGACTGTACAAATTCTTATGAAAACTAACATGCCATGACAATAGTAATTTTGATAAAATTACAGCAAGAACTGCAATTCTCTGCCATCTGGCTGTCTCATCATAACTACTTTGATGTGCTTTTTATTACTTATTTACTTACTTCAACTACTTTATCAGTTGTTTCAGAGCTCAGAAATGTTAACTGCAGAACAATATTAAAGAAACAGCATCTCCAAAGCTTAACATTAATTCTTTACAAAAGTTTGAAATAATCTGCAATAATTTTTTAATTAAAGTCCTAAAAATAATACATCTAAATCTACAAAAAGCAGTCACGTTCCCTATTTTAAAATGCAAACATATCAATTTTCAGAGTATTCTGATTAGTTGCCTCAAAAGTCTGAATGAACTACCATTCCCCTTTCATCTTCCTATAGAAGATCTTTCAATTATGTTTGGAATTGAATTACATATTTACTTAACATAGGCACACAATTAACAGACTAACAGAGAAGTATATCTGAGTACATTTTTATAAATAAGGAACACATTTACTCAAGGTCAGGGTATCAGTACTGTGCATATCTAATTCAATCATATTTATTCAAAGGCATATCATCTCTTTGGTGACTTCTTATGAATACTAACTAGCCACCACAATTTATTTTCTTTATAAGGGGTGGAGAATAGTGGAGAAGGTCAAATACTGCCCTTATCTTACCACTGCAAATTCTTTTGCCTGATAAATGTCCCAATCTGAAAACAGAACTTTTGTAATTTTATACTGTAATGCTTCAGATTCTAATTCCTGAGATAAAGTCCAGAATGTCCAAAGCTCAAATAATCATCCCTCTTTTCCAGGAGATATATTTTCTATTTTCATTAGAGAATTATTATATCATAGTATGCAATATGGTTCAAAACATGTGCTCACTAAGTCTCATCTAGGACACAATTAATATAGCAGGAATGTTGAACTTTTAAAGCTTAAGGCTAAAATTTGCAGAAGGTAACCAGACAACTACAAACCTAGCTGCAATTTCATTATGTTTCTTTTTTCATTTACTCTTTAATACTTAAGAAATACTTCAGTATTACCTGAAAAAAGTCAGACAAATTTAAATAACAGATTTGGTCAGCTAAACAGATTTAGTGCAGTATCTGTGGAGACTTGTATAGTTCATGAAACGTGCCATCAGGACTGGCAGTATTGACATTCTTGTTACTGCTAAGAGTTCAGCAGAAAGGTTGTGAGGGGTGAAATCCTGGTTCCACAAAAGTCAAAGGCTAACTAACCCGCATTGATCTTGGTCTGGTTATGATTTCACCCATGACCCCGTAAAGCCCACTTCCACTTTGAAGTGGTGGTCAAATCCTCACCTGGTGTAAACTGCCAGTTCATTAAATTAGTCAAGTTCAGTGAAACTGTAAGAATTAGTACCAGGTTAGAGTCTAAATCTGTATCTCTAGGTCAGGGCTAAGACCTGAAGCGATGAAAACTCCACTAATGACGCTGTACTGGTATTGTGAAGCTGGAAGTCTACAAGGCTGTCAACTTTCACCTTCCATGAGCTCAAAATTCTCAGAGAATTAAAATATTTTAAAAAAAGAAAGATAGTGCTGCTATCAGAAACTGCTTGCAGATGGCATAAAATAGCTTAACTACAATTCACTGGGAGCTAATTTCAGTCATTGCTAATACATGCTGGGTAGAAAATTAGTGTCAAACAACAAAATGGCATGATTTTTTAAAAGCATTTGGATTCAAGTTTCAAATACTCTCAATTAACCAGTATTTGAGTTTCCAGATTCAAATCTCCCCTATGGAATTACACACTGCTAGCTATTCTAGTTTTAAGAAGAAAGTACATAGCATGTTGAACTTCAGTGTTAGATTGCAATAATTAGAGCAATGAAACCTATGGCTACATAATACAGCCATATTTTAATGTAATGACTGGACAGATACAGCATTTGCTAAGTATTTGCTTGTCTGAGCTGCTTCTCCTTTGCTTAACAGTGGAATGTTTCTGCACAGAAGTTTTCCTTTTGTTCTGTAGTTGATCTCTCCGTGGCTTTATTAGGAGACCCCTGCCTGAACAGGCCACACTACAGAAACTATAGAGACAGAACATGCAGTTCAGAGCTGATTCCCTGTCTCTTTTTATTTATTTTTGTAAAAAGCTTTACTTCTTAGTCTGAAGACCTACAGATTAAAAAAAACCCATCATGTTTGCAGTAAACAAGTGCAGTAAACAACCTGCATATTTTTTTCTGAGATGAAAAATAGACTTACTATAAAAATAATTTTAAGCAGCACTGGACACACTGCTTTGATCACACTACATATGAAGATTTAAGCAACGTTCATGGCTAGGATTTTTGTTTTCAAACTTCATAGATTAATGCCAAATCGAAACAGGCAAAAATGGACAGGTTCTATGTACATCTAGGAGTTAAGACTGCAATACTGTTAATTCTACTGGGGTTTCTGAAAGTCAAGATGCATTTTTTTTTCTAACATAGTGAAAAGTTGATTGTAAGAATAATGATTTACCAAAAAACCTGTTGGTACTAGAAAGACTCAAGCAATAGGTTGCATAAAACTGTCAGCAGGTACTCAACATTTTAAACCCACACAATTTTTGCTTTCTGTTATTATAAGATTAGAGAGCTTTCTGATTTGCTTTATGCTTACATTCCAAAGCTTGATCTATATTTCTATATGCCAGCCACAAAATATAAGATAAATGTACAGAAAAATACTAAATACAGAAACCAATTAAAGTTAAATGAACTAACATCTGCATCTGTAACTTTCTAAGACCTTTTCAATATGAGGTCTTTTGTGTTCATCTTTAACACTAGTATTGTTACTCCATACTAAAACCTCAGAGCATTCTCTCGACTCCATAGTTTCAGCAAAATCTGTATTGGGGCTTTTTGTTTTCCTCCAAGCAAGCTGCGGAAGGATAAATAGTCATTAGGTAGGAAGCCAAAAGTGTTCCAATTCTAAACAAAATAAATTATTTGTAGAGTGAGTTTTTGTTATGAAAATAATAATTACAGGCAAAAACCTCCAAACAATTATGCTGGGACAAAACTATGACTTAGGAGATAATGGATAGAGCCAGCAGGGATTAAAATGTGCAGGATTTCCTGGTCATTTACTCACTGGAAGATTTGAAAATCAGTTTATTCATGGGAGAAAAATAACCTATTGCCATCAGTCCTTGGTCATAAAACACACAGAACTTTAAACTCTCAGCACAATACTGAAAGGAGATAAATGTGCATCTAATCAGCTTTGCCCTTCATAGCAGGTATCACTTTGGCAATCAGGAGCACACTGCGGATAGCAAAAATAATGGGAAGACAATATTCCAAGTGGAAAAAACCCAACAACCTACACACTTTGCAAAATACAGAGAAAGACTGTAACCACAGGTGGCTATTTTTGCTGACCTAAAACAATTCCCTAAAACGGTGGCTGTGATGCAGCCAGAACACGAAGGGCATGTTTTCTTTTAACTCATGCATTCTTCTGGAATCCTGAGGTCTGAGTAAACCGCGCCATCCCCAATAACCCTTCAAGATGCAAAGGAAAGCTCACACTGACAATCCACAAAGAGGGTGCATTAAATGACTACCTCTTACTACTGAAATCCCAAAGAACCATTTTTCTTTACACGTCTCTATCAGGAATTTTATTCACTTCCACTTGAGAGAAACCTGACAAAATGAAGCACCCTTACTGAACAGGATGGTAATTTTCATAAAATGCACAGTCAAACTGGTAAAGACAAAATCATCTAAATTCTCCAATTTTTACTTCAATTTGAAATAAAATAAAATAATATGAAATATAGTCATTTTGGGTTTCTTGCAATAAGAAACATTTTACAGGTACTAACACCAATAAGTAACATATATGAATAATTTTTGGGGTTTTTTTCTGGCAATTCTGAACTGCTTGTCTTTCATAGGATTTCTTATGGCTATTTACATTTTCACTCAGTGAAAATCAATTACCTTCCTGCAATAAGCCTCATTTGCTACCTTTGAGTATAATAGAAACACCATTAGGATGATGACATTACCCAAAAGAAGGGCACCACACAGTTGGTAGACATAAATTAAGGACCCTTTCACATATGCATTAGAAATACTGCTGTGACTGAAATATGCATAAAATCTGTATCTATTAGAGCTATTAGTGTGTGCTGGTGATGATTTTGAAGGAGGAGGGGGAGATTGTGATCTACTACTTTGACAAAATTATGTATTTCCTTTTTTTCTCAGTATGTGCCACTGATGCAATAAGCAGAGGCCCCCAGCTGAGCTGCATTTGGAAATGCCACTGAGCATGGTATACGCGCTTCACTTCCCTTTGCTGAAGCAAGACACTGTCAGGAATAGAGTGCATGTGTGCCGCCAAGCCCGCTCCTCCTTCCTCACCCTGACCTCCGCTGCTCTGCGGATGTATGCCTGGGTGAAGGCACCGCTCATGTGGAAAACAGCTCCTGCAGATCAATTCATAGGATTTAGGGACATTTAACTTCCATCAAGACCGCATCATCTTATTGATATTTGAAGACTAACTTATTACTGAACGTTAATGGGACTAACATAAAGGGCCGCATGTTTGCTTGCGGGGGAAGAAACTAATTTAGAGATTCCTCCCTTGGAGTCTGTTAAGCAGAGGAACCTACTTCTGAACGCGGTTATTTTTACCTGGGCTCTTATGAGCTTAAGCAAAACAAAATTATAACACAGTATGATGATGTATTATGTATTAAAAGTGTAAAATGTGATTCCCTCCTTCCTACTTCCATATTCATTTGACATACCCACAAGCCCATTATGAGCAAGGAAAATATTGGGATGCTGTCTCTCTTACAAAAGCACGTTTGTGATGTGTTAATAGAAAAGCTCTAGTTAGCTTCTCTTGTGGATGCATTAAAAACTATTGCAGCTCTATCAGTACTTAGGAAAAAGGCAGGGTTTTTAAGCTTGCTCTCACAAATTGAAGGTCAGGATGATCTCAGTCCTACAGCAGACATTCTGCCGACAGTACTACAAATATAGAGTAGTATGAAACAATGTATAAAAACTTGCTTAATTGTCAGACAAATATTTAATATGCAGAAAGGTGATCAGAGACCCCTGACATTCCATAATGAAAAGCCAAATTAGCAATGCAACAAAAAGTAGTAACCTGGGGCTCCTCCATCTTATAAATTAGGCAGATGAAGGTGCATGGGCAAAGGCAAACAAAGGACATAAGAACCAGGTCTAGGTACTGCTTTCTATAGTTAGGAGTTCCCTGAATTTTGCATCCCCTTCTATGCTGTGGTTCTGTACTCTGACAAAAATCACAGGTAGCAGTCCCACACAAAGTGCTTGATACTGAGCAAACAGGCATTGTCAAACAAAACAAAAGTGTGCATCTGAAAAGCCTCCCTAAAAATCAAACATTAATGCAGGTCAGTTACAGATGCATAAAGGTTTTACTAAATTTGAAACCCCAAAACAAACAGAATCCTGAAAGGGAAAGCCCACAGATCAATAGTAGGGTTAGTAAGGTATTTTCAGATGTAAGATGACCTTGCTCCTAGAATCCAACCAATTTCAACAACTATTTTTATGAAACTACCATCAAATCCTGAACTATCATTGTAATCTTAATATTCAGCTTCAATGGAAATAAAGTGAACATTTAGTATTTCCTAGGCAATTTTCCTTCTAATCTATTCCATTTTTCGTTACGCATAATATTAATGCCTACATATATTGGCTACATATTATTTCCAACTAAGCCTGAAAGTAATAAGGTGTTAGTGAGTAAATAAGGAGAATGCAGTAAGGAACTGAGCTTTTTTTCCTACAAAAAAATTATATAGAGAGGCTAAGTGCATAAAAAAAATTAATCTTGCATTGTGCATATGATATACTTTAAAATTATGATTGGAAGAGGAATGCTGATGACTTCAGGCATTTGTGTTGTCACAATGTACAGTAGAAAATATGCAGAATGGATCTGGCTTCAGATTAATCATTTAGACACTATACATTTCATAAGGATAAAGGTCATAACAGTTGAACAAACCATTTCCATCAACATTTTAAATAAGAAGATTATATGATACACAGAATTTTCATTTAAACTAACTGGACAGAATTTGTGCAAGATATTGTAGCATTCCAGGAAATTACCTCTCTGAATAAAGAAAACACTACAGCGGAAAACAGAAATTCTTTAGATATAAGGCAAACAAAGAAACATTTAATCTTTATATTCCTTTTTTATTGTCTCAGAAGTAATTTTTAAAAGCTGTTTAAGTACATGTAGAAATGCTGCATCTATTTAAACCCTGGGCTCAGGAGTTTCTACAAGCATATTTGGTTTTTTTAAATATATATATAAGGTTCTTTTAAAAGTACATTTAAGCAAAATGACTGTCTTCTCTAAAATGTTTAAGAAATTACTAAGAATTTGAAATTAAATTTCATTATTTATTGCAAACATATGTATCTAGGTACAAAAATAGAGCTAAACACATTGTTTTTCTTCCTTAGTTATGTTGATTGGATCTTTACTGTATAAATACAAAGTAAAACATTTCCTGTTTTACTGTTACTGTATTCTTTTGTAGCTAATTATTAGCAATGCTTAATAAACTAATTTGATACGTGTCTTTACTGATGGATCTTGGTTTTGAAACATAACCTAACATTTTCAAAAGTGATGAGACTAGAGGGAAGATAAGTAAAAATTCTTTCAAGATTCTAAAAAAGCATTCTAAAAAAAACCCTTGTTCAATCACAAGTATATTGCAAAAGTACCCTTGATACCAAAATCAGGGAAGGAGAAAGAAAATGCCCCAGGAGTTGAATCCATCCAAAGGGTTTGAAAGAAGAAAAAATGTCTAGTTACATTAACCATAATTTAAAGCTATAGGGAGCGTTTAAGCATCTGGTATTATTAGCTTGCTTACTATTGCTTCATGCTGAAAGGGAGACATAAAGAGCTAGAATGGAAATTAGAAGGGCCTTGTCCTCCTCCATCTCATTGCCACTTTCAAATTTCAATCAAGAACTATGCTCAGATTGATTGAATTCAAAGGACTATCTCATAGAACAAACATAAAATGCCAGAACAGTCTTGTTGCAAGCATCCAGCATTCCAGTAATGTTGGGAGCCTACAGGAACCAAATTCATCAGTGTTACACCTGTTTACCAGACTAAGAGCAGAAAACAGACTGAGGTACTGCTCTTTGGTATATTTGGATTACACTGAATTCTTGCAATTTTCATATATTGAGGTAAAATGTAATCTAAATTCTACAGGAAATTAATATTTTGGAGAATAAACCCACACTATTAAAGAACAGTTCAGAAAGTAAGGTTTATCTGAACTCCAATCTTCAGCTCTTGTTTTAAATACCTAACTTTAACCTTACTCATGGTAAGACAAACCCTGCCCAATCAGCTGTAAAACTCCAATGATACGCTTAATCTGGATATCTTGATTACTTAAATATTGCTTCCTTAACTTCTACATCTTATAATTTTTCTGGAACTTTAGGTGTGTGTGCTGGAGGGTTTAGATTTCAGGAAATTACCCTACTAGTTGAGAAAAGCTGCTACTGCTCATCTGACTGAAGTATTTCCAAAACCTGAAACATAGGGGCAGTCTCTTTAAATAGAAAGGAGTATTCACAGCAACGTACTGCCCCTCTCCTAGCTTCCATTATCACACCCTTGCACATCAGAGCCATCACAGTTTTCATTTAACTAGACAATACTTCTGCAGCATTCACCATATCTTCATATTTAAAGGGGGAAAACTCTCCTTTGTTCTTTGCTGACACTTGTGCTTTTATAGAAAATTCCCTTACTGGGGTTCTCTACAACTTTTGTAATTATTTAACTGGAGTTGCCTACTGAACAAAAAGATATTGCAGTAACATAAGGCCCCATGGAAATTTCATCTGCACAGCATATCATATTCTAAGCATTATTAGAAAATGAGCATTAAACACAAATTAAAATAGCCCTGTGCCACTGTTAAATCCATGAAGAATCTGGATCTTAAAAAAACCAAACCCAACAAACCAAAAAATACCAGCAGCAGTTCTTGTTCTTGACATCTTAAAACTGAATGTAGAGCAAAAGCTAGGAAGAAGTGCGAGGAGTCGTATGATCAAAGTCTTGCAAGCAGTTTCCAAGCAAGGAACTGAGTAGAATTTGATTCTTCAGTTTGGAAAGAAGACAGAGTATAATGGAAATCTTATCAGTGAGGATGGAGAAGGGACTAAGGAAAGACTGCCTGACAGTTCACCAGTTATTTCAGTAGGAGGCCATCAGATGGAGCAAGCCATTGAAGGTTTCATAAGAAACAAACACTTTTAAACAAATCTCTGACCGACCTGTGGAATAACTTGACATATGTTGTAGCTACTAAAGGATTATACTTTTTGAACAAAGTCACAGAGTAAAGCTTTTATGGGGCTTTTAAAAGCCCATGCTACTGTCACTGTGGTGATGAATTAATGTAATGATTCATTTCAGCAGTATGCAGCAGGAAGATCTATGTACTAACACATACAACTGAAATATTCCTTTGAACCGTTTCTACTGTGGATTCTTTATGTATACCAAATAGAGGTTTTTTAAAAAGTCTTTTCAATGGACTGGAATAATCATAATTGTCACCATGAAGAAACATCACCACCCCCTCAAAAACCCAAATACATTATCTTCATCAGCCTCAAAACATGTGTGTACACTGTAGTTCAAGACACTGCCATGGTATGGTTATCTCACACTCAGGGTACTAATAGGATGATGGTACTTGTTCCTGGGTCAGTGAACAAGCCAAAGCTGCCTAAAGTCAGACTCAAGCTCGGAGAGAAAAGATAGAGGGGTTTGCCTTTTTATATTTTTAAAGAGGAAAATGCACTGAAATGGTTAGTTGTTACTGGTTCCACACTGTTTCATCTTTGCATGCTCTCTACTTTCTGTTTCAGTAGAGCTGTGCTAGTAATATTCTTGCCTCCAGGCCAAAAGGTCAGGGGTTGAAGGACAACATAAAAACTTAGGCTCTAATTCAGCAATGACACGGAGGCACAGTGCTCGTAGGGGAAGAGCAACCACACTGTCAAAGGTGTCTTCTTTGGATGAAACACTGAACAGAGGTCCCTACTGGCAAAGTCAAATGAAAAAGGAATGAAAGCTCCACTGAAAAATGTATTTTCAAATGACTGCCACAGAGTTCAGAAAGAAAACTAAAGTTGGAATAGTTTTGTTGTTTAGATAATAAAAATTTGGTTTACATCCAAGCTCAAGATTTGTGTTATCAGTTTCATGTGCCATTACCTATTAATATTAGAATAATTAGAACATTAAAATGTATCTTATTGAAATTCATGTAGCTTTAATACAAATTGAGCTTTATAATTTCGTAAGCATAAGGTAGCTTTTACTCTTGCTCTTCAGGAATCAGAATAGAGGGTACTCAGTTTTCACATTGTAAAAAAAAAAAATTAACTTACTGTCTCTATGTTGGCAGTGGGTTGGGTTATTAGTGAAAAAGTGTTTCAGCTTGTAAGAAAATTATTTTAAGTATGGTAAAAAATACCTAAAAATTAATTCAGTGAGCACTAAATTAAGAAAAAAAACTTAGTTGAAAGCAAACATCTAACATTATTTTGAAATCTATAATATTAAGCTGAAAGAAGAAAAATGGATGAAACACATTAAGTAGGAAATATACCATTCTTGCTAATGTATTTTGTGAAAGATATGCAGCAGACAGAAGGACCAACACATGACAGTTCAGGGGCACCTTCAATAGCTAGATATAAAAGGTAAAATTTCACAAGAAAAAATTGATAACAGAAACAGTAAGACCTATAGGACTTACAAGGGATAAGTCTTCTATAACTTTAATCTTTATTTTCTATGCTTCCTGAAAAGTTTACAGTCCTCTTCAGGTGCCATAGTGGTATTTTGGAAAGCATCCTACTGGCTGTCTTTAACAAGTCATTTCAGGGTGGTTGGAGAGTTTTTTTTTTTCCAAGTGGTGAGTACCTCATAGACCTAAATAGAAGTTACACCCTGTGAGATGGTCCCATACATCCCAGAAAACCTTGGAAGTGAGTAATCATATTGAAAAACCTCAATTAGAAGATTATAATTTAAATTCACAAGTCCTTGCTTGCTTATAAAGATACGCATCCCTTTTCTGTAGTCTTGCAAAATCTGGTCCCGATGCTACTGCCTCCAAAGTGACAACATTCAGGGAATTAGCAGCTGAAGGACCAGGTCCCACAGGACTTAGAACATCTGCAGTGAGGATTTCAGATTTCAGATTTGGGGGATTTTTTGAGGGCCCCCACCCCGATCAAGCTACCTAGGGTGACAAATGTTTAGAGGCCTGTCACTTTTCTACATGCATATTCACCCATACACCCAAAACTGCCAACTTATATTTACACTTATTTTAATAAGCAACTTCGTAAATACAGGAATCCTTTAGTATTGGGGTTTTTTTATATACAATTCCATACTCTAATAGTCAAATAGAAACACATCTGAAAACAGCTTTAATACATGTTTAAAGCACTGCAATGATGTCGGTCAATAACAACAAAAAAGTGTTGAAGTCCCTAAAGAAAGTTGGTGAATATCTGATATTATTTTATAGAAGGAAAAGAAACCCAAACTTTTATTTTTAATTTTATTTTAGGTAGTAGAGGCAAATATTTAGGCTTCTGAAAAATAAAACTGTCAAAAAGAACGGTGATCCCTGTGATGTGTAAGACCACACATACACTACAAAGTTCTTACAGAATACTCAATCACTCAAAACCAAGAAAAGGCAGGATCTTTCAAGAGCTCAGCAATACTGACTTTTAAATAGAAAATATGCTCTCACTAGTATAACTTTTTACTTGAGGGTGGGAGGAATAGAAAAAAGCTCTATGTTAACACAAAGCTTAAATGAGTCGATATCAATGTGTCCGCAGTAGGAGTACTGTCTTAGTAGGCACAGCACTCTCATGTGAAGTAATACTGATAGCAAAAAACGATGTGTTACGATCAAAATTTAGATTATGTTACCAGGAAAAAATATCCAGCTAGAGATGTTATTAAACTGCACGAGAACAATAACATATTGGCCCAGATGTATTAAAAACACCGGCAGTTAAAAAGGTTGAGTGAAAGTGATCTTGTGGTGAAGGAGTAAAAATCAGAAGGACAAGAGCAGCCTGAATAAGGCATTCAGCTAAAACGCTAAGGTGGTACAGGTATTTGCCAGCAGTTACCTTTTGCTTTGAATGTAATAGTAATATTGAAGACCCTATATTTGCCCTACTGAAAGCTCATTAAAGCTGTGTGCAAGAGTGTTAAAAGTTACTTCTGAAAAATGAATTTTGCATGCTACATTTTGCAAGCACTTTTGGAAGGATAAGCTTCAGAAAACAACACTTGCTGTGAGGGGTCTTAAATGCCAGAATCACCTCTCCCATAGACTTACAGCTTAAAGCAGCATAAAGGCAAGCATGTGAGTTAGATTGCACAAAAAGAAAGGGTTGCAGTATTTTAGAAAAGGTTTTTTTCTGGTAAGCACCACTGCAATGAAGTGCAAGATACCCCTGGAACTGGGGTGAGTCAAGGAAATGAGAAGTTTAGCAAGATGCATTTCTCATTTTAATAGGCTAGCAGAATAACCACATACAACTTAACTAAGCACCACTGAATCAAGTGAGATAAATTTCCTATCAAAAATACGGTAAAGGTGGAAACCTACATAGCACAAAGAGAGTCCTGGGAGTAAATTGAGCAGTCAATATTTTTCTACTGAATGTCAGAAAAGATATTCCTAATGGAGACGATGACTATTACACTGTAGAAGAGACACACCTGGCCCAAGGGACACAATAGAAGTCTCATCCCTTCAGTCCTTTAAAAATTAATTAGGTAACACACAAGATAGATACTGTAGGAAACAACCTTGTCCTCGTTAAAAGATTTTTTTTAATATGACTTCTTACATCTTTCTGATTTCTAATTTGTCATTTTATGAATAGGAATAGAAGAGAATAGACCGCACATAGCAAGGAGGGAAGTTTCTTGCCATTCACAACCATTCCCATCATCTACGGATGGCTAGAGGAACAGGGGGCAATACACAATTACAAATTAATCTCTATTATTGTTGCAGAAGCCTGGAGTTGCATTCCAACAGCACATAGAGCTAATTTTCTTGTCTTTTCTTGGGAGTGGGAAGATTGGTTGTGCGTTTGTCAGTTTTATCTCTGTCAGGGAGGTTGTATGCTCAGTATAATGAGATAAGTAAAACAACATTTCTCAATTTTAATATCCTAAAACTTTTCACTGACATGACGATTACTGGCAGGAAGCTTTCTTATAAAATTCTTTTGTCACATACTGTATTAAATGGAGAGAAGTTGATAGATATTGAACAGTTACTGACACATTTTCTTAGCTTTAAAGTCTCGGGACTTTCCCATACTAACAGAAAAACCCAAACTCTGAAACAATCAAAAAGCCCAAACCCTTCCCATCTCTTGCATTTAAAAGTTGATCTCAAAAGAAAATCAGCCCAATTCCTCAGCTACAGCAGTTTCACTGTGGCCTCCAGGTATACCTACCATTATTTAGGATCAAATATCACCTTTTACCTTCATTAATTAAATTCTATTATGATTAGGATATGATTATTTCAAAATATAAGCCAAGAAACATGCTTTCCTCTCCTCAACTCCTGTGTATCACTTAGCCCAGAAATAAATATCTATCATGATAAAACCCAGAACAGATTCAAACAACATAAACCCAGTAAAAACATACAAAACATCCCATAAACAAAAAACCCTTCAAAACTACTACTCATGACAAGACTCAGGAAAGCGTTTGTGCCCTGCTCTTAAATGTCATTACCTCTATGTTCTCCTGTATTCTGTACATCCCATCTTTCTTCATAATTAAATTTCTCCAGTAATTGCTATGCCCTCTATACATTTGGAAGAGTTTGTTTGGGATTGTTCAGTTTATTTTTTTTTTAAACAGCATTTCTTTAAATACAACCAACTAACTTGATAGAGCTGTTATTGTTTAATGAATTATCTCAAATCCAAGAACAGGGTTAGGAAAGAACATCGAAATTGTGAGGCCTGACTGTCATGGGCTAAGAGGCTGTAAACCTACATAAGACAAGACCATGGTTAGATTGTTTGTGAGCTTATTTCTATTCCTCACTCAAAGGAAAAACAGCATGTCTCTCTCAAATTTGACAAATCGATAAGGATTACAACAGTGGCTTGATTTATACCTGACACATTGGCTGTCTAGGAAACCCTTTTTTCCTCCTGTCTCCTATTCCAATATATTAAGCATTTAAAAAGCTTTGCTAACCATAGTTATGTTGTCAGTGACTCAGTTCCTGCTGTGGCCTTGCTCATTCAAGTTGATTAACTTATTCTGTTTGGTTTTACTATTATTTGATAATAAGCACTTGATAAATACATAAACCCAGGTGAAGATAGGTGATGCTTTCAAGCATAATCTACCTATAAAAGCTGATTATTTGTATTTTAGGAATGTTTTGCCTATTTTAGGCTAATTTTAAAAAAACAGTACACTTCACATGATTTAAGTGAATTATCTGTTAATTGGTGATTGTTAACATGATTGAGCTCTGCACAAAATAGATGAAAAATATTTTGAACATTAAAAATTGGGTTGTTACTTAGATAAAAAAACATACAAATCAAATCATATTCTAGTTTAAGTAGCCTTAGACACTTATCTGCAAGTAAACTGTATCCTGTAAAATATAACAAACTGCCTATCCAAGACATTTCATTTTGTTAAATATGAAAAACATGTCACTCTTCCAATCTTATAGAACTTCAGATTCTACATTCTAATTTTCTTTGAAATACAGGAAAAATGCAAATCTAGTATTTTATATTAAATTCTATGTGTGTATAGAATATAGAAATTCCCCAACTTTTCTGAAGTGTCATTTATTTCATCGAAAATATTTTCTAAATTTTTCAAAGTTGACAGATAAATATATCTCAACTAAAGTCAGCTTGAATAGTTCATAGACTCTGTCAAGAAGTAGCTGTTGTATTGTGTTGGGTAGTTAACATCAATTTACAAAATGTCAGCTGTTTGGAAAGTGATAACTGGTAGTTAATTGAGTGAAGACAATCACTGCAAGCAATAACAGTTAGATGAGTCAGTTTCCATCTAGCCAGCAAATAAAATTCCATTCATTTTCCCTTGAATTTCATTATCTGTATAACAATTTATCATTCATTAAGGCATGATATGAAAATATATTTTTATTTCTGTAAGTCTATTGAACTCTCAACCTAAATGAATATTGAAAAGCTTTGGAAAAGAAGGGATCTGGCTTTCAAGTGCAACTCCGTCAAAATGTCCATTTACTATTCAATATAAAGCTTTTGACAAAGACATACGATAAATTTGACAGAACTCCTCGCTCTTAAATTGCGACAAAAATAGTTGACATCCTCAAAGCCAACAGGAGTTGTAAAGAGACAGTTCCCAACAAGGACTTTCTGGTTGTGCTGCACTCGGCAAGCAGGCAGTGTCCTTCCTCTGAGACAAATCAGTATACTTCACTAATTCCTTCCTGAAGTCAAGTTTAACGATTTATCAGAACTAGAGAAAACCTGAAAAGCTAAAACCAAGTAACTAAGATTATACTAGAGACCCTTACCAAGATACTGCAAGCTACTTAGCAAATTAATTGTCCTGAATTTCACCTTGGAAAACAATCCATCCCCTGAGGGTTGTGTGGTTTATTTTTCTAACTGGTTCTCATTAAACCTTTTTTTGGACGATGAAAATACCCAAAGGGCCGATTAATTTGAAACCCTTTTCTCCAATTAAAGGTCCCAGATTACTCACTTCTCTGATGAGGTATTTCAATCCCCAAAAGTCTCAGGCTCAATGATAAAGACATTGCTTACAGTATACATATTTTGCTTTTACAAATGGCTCGAATCAGGACAACAACATTTTCTTGAAAAAAAAAAAAAAAAAAAGAGGCATAGCATCTCTGCAACTTTGTAAAGTGTATAAACAAACTTTTTTTTTAATAAAGAGAAAAGCAACACCTTTAACCTAGTAAAGCTGCATCAAATGCATAAAAATGTATCAGGGCAGTATCTCTACAAAGGTTAAGTTCTAGAATCTGGAGGATGTTTGTGCAACTCCGTGGCCTCAATCAAGTATTTAAGTTTCTCTATGACATTAAAATTTATTAAGAGAAATAAGATTTCAGTGAGTTTGAAAAAAGGCCTTGGTGGCACCAATCTTACTTCCACCACATGTGACTTCAGGGTTTTGTTGATACATTCACCTTCCAGTCACAACCATTTTTAGAGCGGAATAGCTCTATGCGGAGGTGTGTAACTGATGAAGTGCTTCATGCAGTACAAAGAAATGCCTTAAGCTGCACATCTTGTGTGGCCTAGCCTGCACATTTACCATAGTGTAAGGAAAAGTTTTATGAAACGATGAGTTTAGTTCCACGTATTGCTGCACTTCCCAGTTTAAGCATATTTCCCTGGTGAGGCAGTTACACAACCATGGCAGGGTACAAGGCAGATCCAGGAGCCGCGTACACTACATGGAGGCATGAGAGACTTGACAGCTGAGGCATCCTGGTCCAGCTAGTACGAGGCTGTGAATTAAAGCGTCCCTTCAGATTATGCTGACTCTGCTACTCCCTGATAAAGTAACCCAGGCAAGCCACCTCCTCTCTCTGTGCTGGCATCCTCTATCTATCCCCTCTTTGCTTCTGGTGTATAAATAAAGAGGTTGCATATATACTTGGAGAACATGAAATTTTTTTCTTCCACATTCTCAGAGAAATAGGATCTCATTTGGATTAGAACAGCAGCACCATGTTCAAGAAAATCTTGGATTTGTGTCTTTTGTTCATTTATTTTTTACTTATTTCTTGTAGCACATACACAAAAGCATGGATTCAGAAGGAACCTACCATGCTTCTCTGAACCATATATGACGCAGTAGAAAATGATATTGATACAGACTGGGAGAAGTGCTTCTTGAGAGCAGCTCTGCTGAGAAGGACTTGGGGATTCTGGTTGATGAGAAACTTAACATGAGCCAGCAGTGTGCTCTTGCAGCTCACAAGGTCAATGGTATCCTGGGCTCCATTAGAAAAGGGGTGGCCAGCAGGGACAGGGAGGTGATTGCCCTCTCTACTCTGCCCTTGTGAGGCCCCATCTGGAGTACTGTGTCCAGGTCTGGGGCCTGCAATACAAGAAAGGTGTGGAAAAGTTGGAGAGGGTTCAGAGGAGGCCACAAAGATAATTAGAGGCCTGAAGCACCTGCCCTACGAAGAGAGGCTGAGGGAGCTAGGCTTGTTCAGCCTGGAGAAGAGAAGGCTGCGGGGGGACCTCATTGCAGCCTTCCAGTACCTGAAGGGAGCTTATAAGAAGGAGGGGATTCAAATTTTTTAAAGGATAGACAATGGCAGGACAAGGAGGAATGGATTACAACTAAAGGAAGGAAGGTTTAGATTAGATATTAGGGGGAAGTTTTTTACAGAAAGAGTGATGAGGTGCTGGAACAGGCTGCCCAGAGAGGTAGTGGATGCCCCGTCCCTGGAGGTGTTCAAGGCCAGGTTGGATGGGGCCCTGGGCAACCTTGTGTAGATCCAGGCTGGAGATTGGTGGCCCTGCCTGTGGCAGGGGGGTTGGAGCTCTATGATCCTTGGGCTCCCTTCCAACCCATGCCATTTTATGATTCTATGATCTTTGTCCTCAGAGTTAAAATGCGTCGTTTCCCTTTCGTATGAATGCTGTTGAGTACAGCTTGAACTTAGAACATTAATCAGCTAAAGAGAATGAGCAAAAATGCATAAATATGAGATTAATTTAAGATCCCCAAAACCTACAGCAGGAAAACAATTAGGACAAAGATTTCAGCATCAGCATTCTGTACTTTCAGTCTAGCAAGTGAAGTCTTTAATATTCAACTCCTGCAAAGCAGTATGTAATAACCTACTCCAAGCAAAATATAGCATAAAAGCATAAAATATATCAACCGTGTAAAATATTTACACTTGGTTAAAATAGATAGCTTTATACTTTAAGGTATTGTGTTAGTAATTCATTTTTCATAATTCATGATTTCAAGTTTTTCGTAGCAATCATCTTTTATAAATCAACTAAGAACTCTATTATAAGAGCAGGCATGCCTATATTTAACAGTCTCCTAGCTGAAAATGCTAATAATAATGTGAAGGAAGTTATCCAAGATTCAGCACTCCTGTACCAGAAGACACACACATACTTCGGTCAATCTAGAAAAGGAGGCAATTGTTTGCTGTAACACTAAATAAGTGCGTGTGTGTGTTTGTTTTGTAATACATCATTTAACCATGAAAAGCTGCCTAGTTTCATTCTATGTGGGATTATTTAAAACATTATTACCAGTAGACTCAATGCACTCAAAATAGTTAAGTATGACAAGATATTAAGAAGAAAGGGTACCAACTTGCAGCAGCATTCAATGTTTGTTATGTAGATCAGACAGAATGATTATAGTCATGCATACAACAGATCTTGCATGAATATGGAGAATATTTTCATTTATAATAACCAAATCTCTATTTCAATTTAATTTCTTGTTTTTAATGATATAAATGCCAAGTAAGTCATTAAAAGAAATGTCAGCTCTATCAGTGGCAGCTGCTCTTACTACTAAAAAAGGAGGGGAAGTGTAAGAGCAGGGCAGCCAGCAAACCCCACAGCGGTCTGCAAAGTCACCAGTGGGAAAACAACAAAGGCCTTTCCATGCAACTAACACAGATGTGCCCATAGCCAAACTGTCAGAAACAGTTAAGATGACAGCTACTCACAGTTCATTATTTCCTTCTCACAGGTCACTGGGTGACAAGCTGGGTCACCATGCTTTGTCGGCTGCTACAGTCTTCCCCATCCCCCCACCCCCCAGTTCTTATTCCATTTAAATAAAGGTAAGCCGCCCAAATTGGTATACTAATGTAAACAAATATCTTTAAATGCTTTCTGGAAATGGGAATGCAATGTTTATTACACCTTGCTTTCAGCTGTATATATAACATTTCTTCTCTGATGAGTGGAGAACTGGATGTGTATCTGTAGCAGATACAGCCATTAGAATAATTTTGTCAAGATATGACTAAAGCAGATAATGAAAGCTAATTTGTCACCAATTCAAAGCTTTAACCTTTAGAACACTTACATGGCAAATATAACATGGAAAATGATCGCAACTCAGTGAAAAGATGTTTTTCTCATAGAGGGGTTATCACAAATAGAAATCTGAGGGGTATTTAAAATAAAGACAGACTTAAATGCAGAAAAGACAGTCTAAGGCACTTTAAAAAAAACCTGTTTAAATAATTTTCACAAATAAGTCATGAATTAATTTAGTATGTTCTCATCTGTATTCATGCAGTAATCCATTTACAATACAGATTTAGATTATGACTTTTCCTGTTTCCCATTCGGAATTTTAAATGTATGACCAGTGCGTAAAGAATCAAGGTCAAACACATGCTTAGTTATTACCAAAGAATTGCACCAATTCATAGCTGTGTCATCGGTGGAAGTGGGAGAACATTTCCATTTCCTTAAGGGTATTCCTTAGTCATTTTCCTACACTAATAAGTCCTATAAAAATGTAATAACTAGATTTTTCTGACTGATTCAGAAAAAAAGAAAATGAAACCAACTGTCCCAGATGTGTCATTCTTAGTATTAAATATGACAAGGTCATAAGCATTCTGACCCACATCCAAGAATGCTTGTACCTAACATGTACTTAACTTGGAGCACACTTAAATGCATATCTGGATTGCAGACAAAATATTCAGAAACTCATGAAATCAAGCTTTCTTACGGAAGCAGTGTGATCCAATAAGGTCAAAACCAAAGCTGCATTAAAACAAGTTATTAACTTTAGAAGTGGGATTAGTGCATTTTAAAGGGACAGTTCACAATTTTCATGTTTTGCTAGGACATCAGAAATACAGAGTAAACACTCTTTTTTCCCTTTTGATGACTAGTTTTTTGGGGGTTTTTTTGTCAGTGTTCCCTTTCATTTGTATTGCAGTTTTACACTGAAACGTTAAAACAAAAGAAACAACCACTATCCCACATTGGTCAGGCAATACTCCTCTGCAGAGACGTGTACAAGAACAACGTGTGAACTCTGGAATGCAAATTCATTACATAACTCCTCACTTCAGAGATGTAACTTCCACCAAAAGAAATTCCATCTGTCACAGCTGATGATACAACAACACTCCCTTCCCTAGTTGGGACCAATGAGATCACAATTTCAGTGAGAGAACTGATTTAAAATGGGTGCGTTACCACAAGATAACACCCAACACACTAAGCTGTTATCGTGACCTAAAGATAATACTATATAATGGCTTTTTACAAGTGTCTAAATTATTAATTCTTGTGCATAGAGGAAAGCAGAGAAGTCAAATCACGCAGTTCACCTACTTATTCAAAAAGCCATGTCTTCTACGCAGCTTGAACTCTGAATCTAGAAAACAGTTTATATTTGATTTTGGTCTGTTTGGGGAAATACCTGCCATTTAGAAAGGATTTTTTTCCTGTATGGTATTTTCTGGAATGGATGAGTTTTTCACCTTTCACATAGAAACTCAGGGATTCACTCAAGTAAACCCAAAGCTTATCTCTAATTTTCAAACCTTACAGGCATCACGTAAATCCATAAAATTGAGATGCATTGAAAAACCAGTATTGGAAAGAACACTGAATAAGGTGTCTCCAAAGATATTGCTGAGACCTTTAAGATAGGATAGAAAAAAGAAACAAGTTAATTTTTTTGTTGTCTTTGCTATCACATATCATAAGATAATGTGCAACTTGCTAAACAACATGCAGGTAAGGAAGGGACTGACTACAGCCTTCGACCAGCAAAAATAAATAAGTAAATAAAGTCTAATTGTAGGAAAATTATTGCAAACAGAAAAACTTGCCATTTAATTAGCCACATTCTTTGAAATTTAGCCCTTTTCATAGGGCTTTGCCTACAACATCCTATAGAATAAGGTTTTCTTTCAACATTGGGCTGACTTCACACAACCATGGCTCACCATGAAAGTGTGACTGCTTAAAATCATAGAATATATCCCAAGTTGGAAGGGACCCAATAAGGATCATTGAGTCCTAGTCCTGGCTCTACACAGGGCCAGCTAAGTCAGAGTATGGGACTGAGCACATCGTCCAGATGCTTCTTGAACTGTCAAACTTGGTGCTGTGACTGCTTCCCTGGGGAGAAACTTCTGCTTCTCAGAAACCAAACCAGAAAAACACTAAAAATGACAGCTCTGAAATGCATATTCCTCCAAAAAAAAAAAAAAAAGCTAGAGAAGGATACATTTAGGGCAGACTCAATAGCTTAAAAACAGATACTTGCTGGGATTTGAGACCAGTAACACACCCAAAGGATCTGCATAGCTCTCACTGATACAAGAGAGGCAGGAGACACAGTTATCTGGAGCGGTTGGAAGGCTGGTGATACACCCCATCCCTCAACACCTAAGAATTATCCCAAACACCTATGCCTGGGCAGCTGAATCTCCTTTTAGAAACACATTTCCCTTCCCTTCTCAGCAAGTCCAAGTTTTACAAAATTCCACAAACATGTTGAGCAGGGCACTTAACCCAAAAGAGTTTAAAAAAATAACAGTTGAACTTCTTCGTAGGAACAGTGATAACCACCTTCACTTTATCAACCCATATAGCTGGACTAACTCCTGAAACAAGAATTCTAGGACAGAGAGATACAGTTCCCTCTACTAGCACACAATTCATACATCATTTGCACATATGACAGTTTTTCATGTTATTTTGTAAAGGAAGGTACATTTTACTGCTACTTGGAAACTGAACAGCTTTTCAAATCACAAAAGATAAATAAAATCCTGTCTCCTATTTCTTACATCACCTTTCAGGCACTGAAAGCATTCTACAAACTGCAGAGTGGAATGTGGCAGCTATTTAACAGAATACATTACTATTTATCACAGTCTAGTGAAAAATTGCAGGTAAAGAGAATTTAAATTATTTAGTACCTCCCATAACAGAGGTAACTGCAAAAGTTTTGAATTACTTGCCATTGCTATTTAATGCCAAACACTTCTGACAATAAAATCATGTTATTTTATATTAAAATGCACTTTTTTCTATAGTGAATTCTAGTTTAGGAAAAGGCTCCAGACTGCATAACTCCACTTCTACTGAGAAGAGATACCTAAAGACATAAAAAGCCAGACAGTCAATACTCAAAGTCTATCTTGACTGCAGATCACTTTCTAAATCAAATGTCTGTGATCTGCAAGATTAGATTTTTAGCTTAATATTTATATACTGTTATCTGAGGCTAAAAGCATGGACATTCAGGTGAAGAAAACTCACTTATCCCATTGTACTTCAATTAAATACCTTGTAGTGATCACATTGCATATTTTGAGCATAATAAATCATAAAAGGACTGAGGAGAAAGTTATCTTGTGTAAACCTTCACCTTACATTGCAGAAGGCATCTTTTGAAAGAGTCCATGTAATCAGTATTATTTGTGGTACTGTAATTCATGTTGTAAGCATACAACAGTATTTACTAGTAATTAAATCATGTATGTCTAACAAAACTTTAAAGTGACTTGATTCATTAAAGAATAAAATTACCCAAAATACAAGTAATATGCCTCTACCTATATAGTTCCCCAAAACCTGCTGATAGCCAGTACTTTCACTTACTTCAGTCATATCAGAATCTTCAGATACATTTGAGAAATATTGTGGACAATCAAAGACTAAATATTTGCTGCATTATAAATTAAACACAAGAAATACTAGTCCTTAGCAGACAACATCTATCAGTTCTCTAAAAGGTAATACTTCCAAGAGAAGAGTTACAATAACCTACATAAACCAAATCTGGTTGTTGCTTGCAGTCACCTGTAAAATACTGATTTGGATTTAATATTGTTTTTACTACTGGCAGTAACTAATTTGACTTGCATTCTAACAGTTAGTGATTTCTAGAACTCTTTCTTCTAAATGGGAGGTCCATCTTGAAAGAGTTTTGATCTAAGAATACCCTAAAACTCAAAAATAACTATCAAAAAAACATTTGCAAAAGAAGGTTTTGGTTACCTAAAGAAAGGCTGTGTCTTCGCATGCCATAAGTGGAAGTAATTAACACTAGTATTTATCTTTTATTCAAATTAAAGTACAGTCCTATATTGAAAGTGACTGTGTCACTTAGTATTTTGTCTCAGCATGACTTTCAGGTTTCTAACAAAACCTTTTCCATTTAAACTTAAGTCTTGTGGCACAAAATGTGTCACAATGTTGATACAAGTCCTATTTCTCTATGTAATTTGTGTGATGTGAGCTTTGTAGATAAAAACGAAAAACTAAATTTGCAATTACTACCAAACGTTATCCACATCAATCTTCAAAATAAAAAAAAAAATAAACCACATAAATGTCACTCCTGTTCATTAATTTTGGTCAAAATCCCTGTTTGCTTATCAGCCAGAGGGTTTCTGAGATATTTCAGTAATATCCAGGAAATCAATCTTACATGAAACTGAAGGAAAACATCTAATGTCATTGAACAATAAATATCAGTTCTGTCAGTAGCTTACCTTTGAGCTGAGGCCTTAGGATGTTTCTCTTCTAGTTTCCTCACCAGTGCCACTGTCAGCTGTGTAGTCTCCCCTAGGGGATCTGCAGGCATTAAATGGGCGTCCAAAGGTCCTGAAAGTTGTTTCTGATTGGGGTTGCTGACATTTTTTTACAGAACCTAAGAGATGGAAGTACAACCATGTAATTTATATATTGCTAATTAAAATAATGTGTGTCTACTTTTTCAAGTAAGGCTGTTGATTAGCAGAAAATGTCAGAAATACAAATAGCTATGTCAAGATGCATCAAGAAGCACAAATCTAGATATCTAATGGTTTTTTGTTGTTTCCTTTTCTTGAGTTTTTCCACATGGGAAATAAATTTCAACAAATATATCCTACATAGGCTATAAGCTGAAACTGTTCTGAGGCACAAATACGCATAGAATAAAAGTTTATTCATTGAAATCTTACATATATAAATATTAGACAAGTAATAGTTGTATCTTATTAACTTAAGAAATCAAATGAGGTTATTTAAGGAAATGAGTTGACTACCCCACCAATATTTCTCTTTTCAAAATGTGTTTTTGAAAGGACTGTCTCTGACCTGCCTCTGGCTTAATGCTGTGACCTCTTCTGCTGAGCTGCTGTCTATCTCCTGATGAGCTGCAGACCAGGCCCCATGGTGAATGCGGTTTTCTGTCTGGGTCACCTCCTCTCTTTCATTTAGTTCCTCTAGGTAGGTCAGGACAAACTCAGGGTAAGCCTGTAGGAAAGGACAAAGGCAGAGGAATAATGAAGAAAAACATCAGCTACATCAGCAGAATCATAACACTCTAAACACCAGGAAGGATGGGAAAAGTGCTTGTTGATGTACACAGTGTCACAAAAGTTGCTGCATATAACTTTTTATTTAACAAAGTTATCAAAGTCAGTGTTAGACAGTCACTTCTTTGCGTATGTACTAAAATGAAAAATACATGAAACATTTGAACGTTCTGTATCAGTCTAAGAATAAAGACCAACACCTTAAAATCAAAATTCTTATAAATAGGAAGAAACAAATTTTTCTACCTCTGTCTTTAGGTAAAATTTAAAATGCCTACCTAAATGTCATCTCTATTTAAGTAACATATTTAAGAAAATTAAAACTGCATATTCTGAAATCAAGACACATCAGATACAGAAAAAGCCTTCCTTCCTTACAGTTTTGAAACCAAAGATAACGCCACTGCTTTAATTCATCAATGAAGTAAGTTTGTCTTCTTAACACACTCTTGATCCTTGCTTACATGGCAAAACACACCAAATTTAAAAACCACCATAATCACAATTTATCAATTACATTCTGCTGAATTTGAATCATTAACATCTCAGATATTTAATCTTAAAATAACCAGATCTTGTACCGTGTTAATGTGATCAATTTAATTTCTTTAGCTCAATCTGAAATGACTGCATGGGAGCTTCTCAGGTGATCCTTCAATTCAAGCAGCAGTCCACTGTCCTCATGATAAAATGGCTAGAATCCTCGTTTACATTAAATGTTTCTTTATAACAAATGCTGTAATTTGAAGTTCTGTGGGCACCTGTACTGTTTTTTTAATAGAAAGTGTATAGATATCAACCATACTAAATTAGATCAAAAATAAGAGCTATAGAAATACTTTGACCATTAACACTTCAATAAATTTAAATTAGCAGTCTATTAAAGCTTTCTGTTTACAGAACACAGTGAATCACAAGTATAAGAAAAGCCATCTTTTCTGTTCCATCACTCCCTACTGAATAAACACAGGCAATTTCATTTACATGGCAGGTAATACTACACTTGGGTATATTTTCCAAAGCCAGTTCTGCATGGACATCCCACAGATTCATTGAAACTTGGAAGCTCAAGTGGAAATACCACAATTCAAGCAGAACACCAAAACTGAAATCTACCCTCTAGTTACAAGGAGACTTTAACACATATCTTAAGAACACTTTATGATGAATTTTTTCATTGTTTCAAACTTCAATTTTTAATAGACATTCCTAACAATAAAGCTCAGGTTTTAGCTTCAGCTGCATTACTTTTTCTTCAGCCTTCTGTCAGACTCTTACCGTAAAGTGTAGGTATTTTCAATTTAGGACCACTTGTGTTTCATTTTAAAATAAATCCCTTCAACAGAAAAGTATACAAACATTAGGGTGCTTTTATTTCTTGAGGAAAAAGTCTCCAATCAATAATACCAACTCTCCTGCTGTTGATCAGAAAATATTTTATTAAACTTCCCTCATGCTTCATAGTTCCATCTGCTTTTTAATTCTGATGCAATACACTAACTTAAAGTTCTGGTATATTTTTCATACTTGGCAGCATGAATGATGAGGTAAGACTTCATTTCTTTCAACAACAAAGTCTTGCTCTACAAGCCCTTCAGCACTCACTTTACTTACCGGTGCTACTAAGAAAAAGGATTCTGCTTTCTTTGTCCTTGCACTGTTTCTGCCTGCCCCCACATGCCATCGCTACTTCTGTTGCAGAAGGAAGCTTTTGGCAACCATGGAATGAATACAACGAACTGACCTAAGTCAAAATTAACACAGTAAAGAGAGAGCTATTACCCATATTTGTGCTTAAAACCAGTTCATTGTGTGGCACATTTGTGCCAGAACATCAGACAGCATGGAAGCTGGTGTGGGAGTGCCCATCTTTGCTTAATTCAACTTAAGAGCTGTAGGTCTGCGCTTCTTTTACACTAAATAGCTTCAGTAGGTCTTCTAGGGAACCTCTCTGCTTCCAGAAAGTGAAGAAGCAAAGCAAAATCCCAGTGCAGAATACGACAAAAAGCCTCAAGCCCTTCCCAGGACAATAAAAATAATTTCCCAGCTAACTCTACACTTAAACATATACAATACTTTGGAAAGTTTTATTTCTGGTCTGAAGTGTGTTCTGCCATGTCAAGGACATGTTTTGATTTGAGAGCACACCACTTCTGAGATCCATTGTGAAATACACGTTCAAAACTTTACTTGCTTTCTGGAATTGATAATTGAATTTGACTTTTATTTGCAAGTTATCCATAAGGTTCACATGAATTAGTACATAACTGATTTAGTGGTATCCATATTTGTGGTATTATTAATTACAAATATAAGGGGAACGTATCAAGATTAATTTGTTGTTTCTGCATAAGAATAGTTTGGGAAACAGGAAGCCATTATCACAATTGAAATATGAATAAACAACTCAAATATTTGATTTTTTTTTTTTCAGAGCGAGTATTCTCTGGCATCATAAAGCAAACCATACCTTAAATGCATAGGGGAAAGTATGTTACTGGCAAACATAGTAAGTAGTAGGTATTAATTCCAAGAAAGTGAGTTCCCTTCTCAATCTGAATGATGTGTCACATATCATTACACTGTATTATGTTGCTTTCCTTTATGTCAGTTTTTGTTGGCCTACATATGCTGCAACTTAAAACAACATGACACTACAGATAAAGTGTATGTGAGAGGAAATATATAGAGAAATATACCATTTTCCAAAGGGATCTGCTACTAACTACTAGAAATTTTTTCTGATAAGAATAAATACATGCTAGAACTGAACAGCATTATAGTTATTAACTCCCAAACCTTAGAAACCTCTCTCCTCTTAATATGCAAAATAGAGTAATTTTTTATATTCCAGTAAATACAAATCAGTATGCATAATGAAATAAAGAACAGTACAGCTGACAACTGTATGTTCATTTAATGATGGTCTGAATCATTACAGTATTATTCCAGTTAACAGACAAATCAACAGGAACTCAGTCTCCTTTACACTAGACTGTCAGAACCGTGCAAGCAACAGAAATCTAAGGTAATGTTCAGACGAAAGGACAAAAAGAGGAGGCTTGGTGCTACAGAGGAGCATCTGGCATTGGCATCCTACTTGGACAACAGCCCTCTGCAATGTTCAAGATAAACAGTACATAATGCTGTGGATATTCCCAACACCTCCATAAATGTCTGAAAAAAAAAAAAAAAAGAGAAAAGAAAAACCGCTCAGAAAAAGGTCAAACTTAAAGAATCTTCAGAGGCACAAATCACTGGAAACAACCCATTGCTACTGCTATATATAAAACCACCTTGTATCTATTTCTTTGAAGACAACAAAGGTGCTAGAGAGAAAACCACATTTTTTGTGAGCACTTTTACCCCCCTTCCATGCTGTCCATGGATTCCTGGTAGTAAGTTAGTAGAACTTAGGTGACCTACAAAGCATCAGACTTCAAACAAGCTGCTGACCAAGGTTGCTAGCCATAAAGACACAAATGAAGAACAACTTAACTGTCAACACTGTGCACTGAAGGCCACTGCCCTCATACAGACCAGATTTTGTGTCATTCAAACACTCAATCTGACAAAATTTACTAGAAAGGAACCCCAAGAAAACATACAATCTGTTTTTCAAGGGCTATTATCTTTTTCTATGCAAGAGTAAGCACAACCAAAGAGTAATTGAATATTTAAAACAAAACAAAAACCCCACTTCTGTGGCCAGGAGGTTTATTTCTAAACTTGACATTTCTGCTTAGACCTGAAGAGGAAAGAAAATGTTATTATTCAGTGCTAGTTTTTAGGACACCTGCTTTGACACAGGAGTTTATTTAGACTCATTGAGAATCATCCATAAGATTAAGAACTCTATTTTAAAATTCTCCCCACAGCACATTAGTTTTGCACAAAAGTGTTGCATTATTTACAATTCAAATTATATGCCTCTAACTTCTTTTATTAGAGAACATTTCGCTATCTAGCAAAGTTTTTGCCATGTTTGTCCTATACACAAATTCTCTGTATTTCATGCTTATTAAAAGTTAATAGCATGTGTTACTAACATATGAAGCTTGAGCTTAAGGGTCTAATTTCTATCCCAGTATGTGTTTTAAGCCTCTGTTAATAAATAAAATCAATGCAGCCTATAGCTCATTTTAGATGCTGATTGTTCTTTAGACTTTTTAGAATTACCTTACTTTTAAGCACTGACTTGTAGTTATCACAAGTTACTATACTGATTAAAGAATAAGGTCTGATTCTACTACACAATTGAAATAAAGGTATGCTACAACTTCAAGAAACAAAGTATTTAAACTTAAATTAAAAGCAAAATTAGTATGTAAAATCATGAGCTGGTTCCATGAATTTTGAAAAAACTTTAGTAAAATGCAGTATGTTTCTATTTAGCAAATAAATAGAAAATGTTTATAAGAATAGCACAAACAAGAAATAATGTAGTGATAGAGTGAGAACAGAAAACACCATTTGCTGAAGGTTTCTGATAGTATAGGGGAGCACACTGTAAAAAAACGCCTAAAAAACCCAGCATTCAGCAAATGCAATGTCATACTTTACAGTAGATGGAGCCCTTATTTCCTAAGCTCACTGTTGACAGGTGCTGCTCTTGTCCCTATTACAAAGAAAGTAATTCAAAGAGTAGTACCTCATTTTACCAAAACACAAAAATAAATTAGCAGATAAAATGGCATTTCAGATACCATGATTTCACAAAGAGAAAGACACTAGATTTCTGAAACCAACACCATAAATAAGCATCTAATACAGCAAATAAAAATGTGAAAAAGAAACAACAATTCCTGTGCAGCTTATTCTAATGGATAAGAGGACCATGCATCATACATTAAGACATTTTGAAGTGAAAAGGAATAAATTTATTTTGCAAACTGAATCAGGAAAGCTACCTCCACCAGATCAGTTTTCTAGCTCCATTTGATACCAAGGACACTGGAAATTTTAATTCAGGTTCCAAATTACTCTATTCCCTGTTACTGTTTAACTGCATTTGAACAGAAGGCCCATTAAGGAAGTGGGAACAGATTTCTGAGAATTTTTTCTTTTTTTCTATCTAGAATAGAGTGTTTGGTTTGGGAAGGACCTACGGTGATCATCTAGTCAAACTGCCTGGTCACTTCTGGGCTGAACAACAGATAAAGCATGTTAAAAACATCACCAAAATGTCTCCAACATGCTGACAGACCTGGGGCATGGACCACCTCTCCACAAAGCTTGTTCCAGTGTTTGACCACACTCCCAGTAAAGAAATGCGTCCTACCATCCAGCCTGAACCCACCCTGGTGCAGCTTTGAACCCTTCCCAGACATCCTATCACTGGATCCCAAGCAAAATAGCTCAGCACCTCCCCTCCTTGGGAAGCTCCAGAGAGCAATGAGGTCACCTTTCACCTCCTTTTCTTCAAATTAGACCAGCCCAACATCCTTAGCCACTCTTCACAGGAGATGCCTTCCAACCCTTTCACCAGCTTTGCCGCCCTCCTCTAGGACACATGCAAGGACCTTCACATCCACCCTAAGTTGTGGGGCCCAGCACTGCACACAGCACCCAAGGTGAAGCTGCAGAGTGCTGAACACAGCAAGATAATCAACACATTTGAACAGCTAGTTGTACTTTGATGGAGCCCTTGATGTGGCTTTGCCCTCTTGGCTGCCAGGGTGCACTGCTGACTCATACTGAGCCTGCTACCAACCAGCAGACCCAGATCTGCTTCTGCAGAGCTGCTCTCCAGTCTCACAATTTATATTTGTGCCCAACATCATTCCATCCTAGTAGATTCTAGGTGCAGATTCTGAGTGCAGATTCTGACTTGTTAAATTTCATTCCATTAATCATAGCCCAATGCTCCAATCTATCTAGATGCCTCTGCAAGGCCTGTTCTCTCAAGAGAGTCAACACCATGCTAACTGTGCATTTAAGTGCTCCATGCAGATTGATGATATAGATATTGAATAGAACCTGCCCTAGAATTAAACCCTGAGGAACACCTCTGGTGACCAGTTTTGACAGCCACATGTAGCCCCATTTATTTTCTTAATATGTGCATTTTTAATTGTGAATACCAGAATAAATATTTCTATGTACATACACAAGATTTTATTTCACTAGCTGTATTAATAAAATACATACTACATTGAAGTATTATATTATGAATATATAAACCTGATTAAAAGAATAATCTAAAACTGATTTTCAAATCTCACAATTGCCTCCATTTCAAAAAAAAAAAAAAAAAAGCAAATTATTGTGGAGCTTTCAAAGTCAAGCATAGTGGAATGGAAAGCATTTGTAGTAAGGTTCTTGAAGCCAGTCCAGGTTTTTAGTTAGTTATAGGCTGAAAAAAGTTGAAAGTCAGCTCATGATTCAAACTATTAAAATTAATCAACTTTCCCTGACTAGTTTCTCATAGATGTTTTTTCATTACAATCAACCTTTCTTTACCTATCAAGAGAGACTCTGAACAGCTTTTGTATACAAGGTAGGCAAAGTGGGAACAACACGTGCTAAGAAGAAAGGAAAAGTTTTCATCCCTGTAAGACAAAAACTGTAATATCCCTACCTATCTGGCAAGTTATACAACATGAGAAAAACTTTACATTATCTTCTCTGTATTAGCTGAAAAAAATCAGATTTTCATAAAATTTAAATTTGTCACAAGTAGAACTGCTAAAGTTGTATCTTATATAACAACTTTACCTAAATTTGATAGAATGTTTTTTGAAACTAAAAAACAGCTTCAAAAAAACCAAAAGCCACAAGAAAAAAATATAATCCTGATGCTCAAAACACATTTTACATTCATTTCTCTCAGACTTTAATAACCTGTATAACAATTCTGTCTCAAGCCTTAGGGAAAAAAAAATCTACTTAAATATCTTTAACTTTCTTGAAAGTATAATATTCCTGGCAAATTCAAACATACAAATTTCAAATAAACTTAGTTTAGGTTGTTTTGGTTTTCTTCATTTCCGTTTTCAAAAATTTCTTCATTCTCTATTAATTTTTGACATTTAATCATGTTCTAAATAGTTTATTTTTAATGTGACAGTTGAATAGAGATTGCTTAAATACATGCAATTTTTATCAAGTTCCTGCTTTTTAGTTTCAGGGTGTTTATGAAAACACATTTTTCAAGTAGCATCCTACATCAGGCAGGAAAGAATTTTTCACCTTCTAGTATACAGACAGTTGCTTTAGGATATATCAGCCAGCCAGGATCACGCGTGTCTGACTTGCATAACACTTGCTTTAAATGTAAATAAATCAAAACTGGTTCAATACACAATCTTACTCATCTGGGACATGTCTTGGGAATGTCTAAGCAGAGGTCGGGGTTATTTTTTCCCTAAGTGTCAGTGAGTGACAGATCTCAATGACACCCCATGCTATTTTTCTACAGGGAGTACCAAGAAGTAGAAATATACAGACTTACTATGAATCTTGACATCTCTAACAGTCCCAGGGTATCACATCAGCCCCTTTAGGTTATTTCAATTTGATCTACATATCCATGAAAATAAAAATCAATGTGTCCAATGGTCTAGTAAAACATTCACCCTATCCTGTGCAGTCTTTTCTCTTCCATGAAGTCCAGGCATAAAAGGCACAGTGACCCTCAGAGCGATGCCATTGGGAACATATCCATCTTAGCAAGCGATCTCACACACTGAACAAGTTAATAGGTATAATCTAAGAGACCTTTCCCCTTGGTCCTTCTGCAGTGGCCAAGGCCTATCTATAGGAAATGTTGTAAATATTTCCAGGTGTTTTTACAGGAATCTCATAGAAAGACAGTAAGTGTGTAAATGGATACTTTTAAGGGTCTTGAAAGACATGGAAGATTATCATAAATACCTGAAACCAATATAAACCTTTTTCTGGTATAATCTCATCACATCACAGAGGCTTCAATTCACCAATAGAGAATTTCAGAATATTTCAATGACAGACAAAAACGCAGCTCAATACTAAGAGAAAAGGCTTCAGTATTGAATATTAGACCCACCATCTTATTTGCTAAATGGGGGCTGGGGCCTCCTGAAAGTGGGAAATATTAGTCATGTCAGTGAAGTTTGGCAAGATTTACAGATCTTATGAGGGAGTGAGTCATAAAAAACAGCAGAGAAGAGGCAATGTTAAAGATAAGCAACATATTTATACCTGACATACTCAAGGTATACACAAACACACTCTATTTATGGCTGAAAGTAGCTAAAACAGCCCTCAAAAACACAGCTTATTTACTGCAGGGCCAGAGTAAACCTTGAGTTCTCCAGTATACACTATGGAAATAAACAAATCAACATCTCTTTTTGGCAGGGAATAGAGAGACAAAAAGGACTATAGGTGCAGCTCTAATCAGAGATAAAATGGAAGGTAACTTTACAATAATTCCAGATCCTTACAAGATTCAGGCCCAGGAGCCAAGTGTTAGATGCTACATGTAACTCTTTTTTTTTTTTTTTTTAAATTCATATTCTAAATCAGTAAAGTTCTTAAAATACAGAAATCTTTATCAGCATTTAAAATACTTAAAAGAAAAGGTATAATGATTTAATTGTAATTTAGCAACTAGTTATAAGAGTAGAACTTACTTCATGTCAGAATTTAGATATCAAATGTCAGCTATAGCATAATATGAATTATTATAGTATGTTTACTTACTATATCAGGTTTAACAGCTGCCAAACCTAAACAATACTGCAGACATTCCAATATTACCCAAAATAAATGTGTTATCTTCTAAATATGCACTAGATTCTTCCCTGTATACTTTAGTTTATATTCATCTACAGATGTGCTATCACTGGCGATTTCAAGTGTAATTGGCTGACCAACAGCGAGTCAGCTCAGTACCACAGCTCAATTCAGGAATAAAAAAAAAAAAAAAAAAAAAGGGTTTGAATAAGTTAAAAGAACCAGAAAATTCAACAATGTGTCACAAATAGAGAGGTCATTATGCCTGGATAACCCAGGATATTAACAGTTGCAGAAAGTGAAACACTATCCACAACTTAGCAGTCAATGAGCCCTGCTCAGAACCAGTGATCTTCTGTACAACAAGGGTGGCATTTTACAGTTCAGTGCAAACTGGAACAGACCCTTGATATCTTCATTTGTCCTTTTTCTGTGCATATTTCACAGTGCAACGATTTAGGGTCCATAACGTGTCACTTGTTATAACTACAGAGTTTACTTGAAATATGTATGCACAGAAAAAAAAGTTCAGTGAACTGCAAAGATTGCAACAAATCCATAGTCTTTCAGCCAAGATAAAGTTTTACTCCAAGTCTGAAACAATACTGGTTAAACATAGCAAAAGTCCAGTCTGACCTGCTTTTGCTTCCAATGTGGGCATTTACCACAGCAGATCACTCAAAGCTTTGCTAGAAAGCAACAGCTCAAAAATATTTTTGTCATTAAACTCCCCTTTAAGACAGCAATGACTATATTAATATCGAAGTTTTTCAAGGTTTTATTACACTGGCTGTACGGTAAGAAAAAATTAGGAATAGAGAAAGTTGTTCTATAAAGGACATTATTGGTTACCAGTGTCATCGTTGCAAATTTCAGTCCTTTTTAAGTTACAGTAGAAAATGCCATTAAGCTCCCAGTATCACATTCTAATATCGATACTGGGAATATTGATAGGTTTTCTATATGTATTACTACAAGCATTTTCTGCTTGCACAGCTTTCTGCACAACCATGGTACCTCTGAACTACCGACTGGGAAATAAATTTACAAAAATATCACTCTAAAAAATTTTTGAGAAAAATCTGCTGTATTAAATCAGGAAATGCTTCGGACACCGTGCTACAGAACAGCAAGAAGTAAACAAATGGTAATTGAAGTTTACTTGTGTACTGTAGAATATCAGCAAAACATTATTTGGTTCAATTAAGCATGAATATAGACTTCAGCAGTATAGCCAAAACCTGGACCAAATGTTTTTACAAGTTCTGATAAAGCTTTGTATCCAAATCATCACAAGTGTTGCATTTTCTTCTACTACATGAGACCAGAAATGGAAACACCATGAGCTATGTTTTTCCTGAATGTGTGTCTTGGCTGCAACAGAAAACACTAGAAATAACAAAAACTCCAGTTTCATCAGCTATCCATACAAAAGCATTTTTAGGTGGATGGAAAGGATTTTTCAGACAGCGTTGTGATTATTTAGTTGAACTGAGGGTCCCATGTTCAATCTTGGCTTCCAGTTATAATGCTTCATATACAGGGTTGCTTTTTGCAACTCTAAGTTCTCATACAACAACAACAACAAAAAAAAAAATCAAGTGAGTCCCAATTAAGTAAAATATTAATTTGCAAAGGAAGACATGCGACCTGAAACAACAAAAACCCTAAAAAGCCATTTAGGTCACAAATATTAGTATTACCATTACAGAAAGACATTGGTCTTTACTCAAGTCCGACAAAGATAACGTAGGTGTGGAATTAATTGAGGCATTCTGGGGTTTATCATGTATCTTGGAACCATAACAAGACTTATATTACAGGATGAACTCAAATTTGCTTAAGGTAAACAGTGTATTAAAATGCCTTCAAATTAACTGTTGCCACACAGCAAAATTAGACACATCACTACATGCTTATTTCTATGCAGTAAATGAATGAAAAGAGGTTAAGTTCCACCTGTGTGTATTAGCAAAAGAGATCTTCAAATAGCAGAAATATGTAAGCTTAACTAAACTCCATAAATCACTTGGATATAGAACTTAAAGCTTAACACACACCCCCCAAATGAATTATTTGTATGGTTTCTCCTGTAATTCTTGAGAGAAATCAACGCACCAAATAATAGTTAGCGTAACACCATGCCAGGCTAGACCAGCTAATTGGGTAAATACTCCTTCTGCCAACTGAATGATGTGCTACTTACAGTATCACCCTCTCTTTTCAGATAAATCTGCACAGTACAAGTAGTTCACATTTAGCAATAAAGTTGGCAATATGCTAATACACTTGATGAGTGTGGAAAGGCTCTGTCATTGCCAGACCTTTGACTTGAATCTGATAGGGCTGATTTGGCATTCAGTGACTGGTTACATTCATCAAAAGGTGAAGCTTCACAACAAAGATAATGTGGTGGAAGCAATTAGCATGCAGAACATCAGTAATAGGTCCTTGGCATGTGACTGGGATAAGCAAGGCCTTAATAATATCTGGTATTGCAACACACTTTTAAAAAAGCATATCACAAAACTATTTTCATTTTGTACTGAGCTCTCACCTACTTTTATGTCAGAGTATTTTAATACACTCTAGTTTTCTGTTTAATCCAAGCTATACTTATCTTCACATGTACATATTCCAAGACTCTTCTAAGCTTTCTAAAAGGTTGAATATATTTGTTTCCAATAGAAGTGCAATAAAGCAACAAAAGACAGTTTTCTGCTTTTCTCCAGGAGCTTGGAATTCTTAGAATATTCAATTTATGGCATCAGATTATGCTATATGGTTCAGGGAGTCAAAGTAGGAGTTTCCATCATCTCCAACAGAAGCAATATCTTGGGTTTGGCTGTATCAAAGAGCCTGTCGCTACCATTCTCTCCAGAACCTGAACTCTCATTTGAATATGCTCCCTCTGCTGTCAGTTAAGAGAACAGAAAACCAAGACTAATTGTTGACTGAAGCTATGTCACAAAGAGCCATTTTACCCCATTTGCACTGCAGCAGCATGGAGAAAACACAGTGAACTGCAGGATCACATCAGCTCCAGTGTTTCTAGAAAGTGTTTAATCAAGAACATACCCTAAGGCTTTGGTGACAAAGGAAAAAGATTAAGTCAAAGGATCGTTTGTGATGGAACAGACCTTAGGAGTTCATCTACTCCAAAATCCTTTTTAGATCTGGGTCAGCACTGAATTCAAACCTAGCATTCAGTGCTCAGTCCTTTCAGGACTAGAAACCTCCAAGGATAAATATTCCATAACTCTTTTTTTTTTTTTTTTTTTTTTTGCACCTTGTTTTATTGCTTAATTATCCTTAAAGGGATTATTTTTCATCTTTTATGATTAAGCTTCCCCTTTCAACTTACAACTCCTGTCTTTCATGCTCCCATTGTGGGCTTCCAAAGAGCCTGGATTCATCTTACTAGTAACCTCCTTCTAGCTAGTAGTAGGCTGTTATTAACTGTCCCCAAAGCTCTCCTACTCCCAACTACAGCAGCTCACTTCCCACAGACACTCAGTGCTCACTGCATCCCCTTGACCATTTTGGTGACTCTACCCTAGACTTAAGCTTACCAGCTTCTCCCTTATGTCATTCTGTTGTACAGCCTAAGTGCATATACAGCAATTTCTACAAACAGTAAACCTCCCACATAGCACAACAGTGGAAAGGTGAAGAAAGAAAAATCCAATTCAACATACAAAAAAGCATGTTAACTACATGGCCTCTACAGTATTTTTCCAAAACTTATTAATTTCATACAAGTCCATATTATTTATCACTAACTACCTGATCTTCGCACTATGAAATGGATTATTAAAGCTATATAGATAGCTTGTTCTCTACGGAGAACAATTTATTGTTACAGAACCTCCAAAATATCACCTTGCTAAAAACATTCCAGACTGGAAATAAGAAAGACTGCTATTAAACAATATGACAATGTAAATAACATTTAACCTATATATTTGTGTTGCCATGAAATACCAGAAGAACACAGGGCTGAGCGAAAAAATTAATCAGAAGTTAAATTTAGTATTAAATAAAATACTGATTTTGAACTAGAAATAGTTGGGATAAAAACCTAGAGTCAAGTGAACTTTGCACTGACCTAGAAGTCAGCCTAATGAGTTGCATTAAGTAATAGTATTATCTCCCAACCATGCCTTTTTCAAGAAAAGATTAGTTAGAAGTTTTCCGTTGTCTCCTTACTTTTCTTATGGCTACTTTCTGTCATCAGCTTATGCTTCCATGACTACAAGGCTTAGACACTGTAATTCCCTCCAAGCACAGTAAAGCTTTCTCTGCCTCTTGAACAGACTACAGGGAAAAAACAAAAACCAAACAAAAGCCAACCTCCCCTGCCCCCTCCCTCTATAAACACTGGCTCAGCTTTCCCTGCAATAATTTACTTAAAGCAAGAGTCTTATTTACACCAGAAACATGTTAAGGCTGTTTTTTCCTCATGGTGACTTGCACAATCACTACACTGGCAAAGTTAAAGAAACTGGAGATTGTGTTCTAGCAATTAAACCAAGTAATAACCTTTTTTAATATAATAGTTTTAGCCCAAGAGATTACTGTCTCTGCATGGTATAGATTCCCATGTTGTAAAATTCAACTCTCTTTGAAACTGAAATCCATGTAGTCTCTTCAACTTTGAGGATTTACTAAAACCTCTACTAATCATGGGGGAAACAGTCAGAAACCAGTGAGAGTGCAAACAGTGCAAGAAGTCAACTCTCCTTATTGCCCTTCCATAGACCATCTCAAGTCTTCTACAGCCCACACCTGACAAATATCAGAAGGGGCTGCCTGACCTCATCTCCTCCAGGCTTGTCGGAAGCAGAGATGATCAGAAACCTTTTCATGAACATCAAGTTGTAATGACCATGAACACATGCACAAAGATGTAATTCTGTAATTGCAACAAGTGTTTCATTGTATCTTCTTGCAGAATTAATCAGTGTTTGCAAGACTGATGGAAGGGAAAGTATTTCTGTTCTGATTGGTGGTTTCCTGTTTGCTGTTCCAAGATGTAGCAGAACCTCTCAGGCAACCCAAACTGGAGCAGTGTACATCATATGGAGGAAGTTTCAGCCTTCAAAAGGATTATATTTATTATTTATAAGAAAACAGGATTAGCAAAGCATATCTTCCTATAGATTTATGACCTGCATGACCTGTCCTAGGGAACCTGCATTGGCAGGGGAGCTGTGCTCAATCTCTGGAGGTCCCTTCCAACTCCTACAATTCTGAGTTGGATTTACAGTGTAAAAGCAGGCAAAGTGAAGAGCTGCAGTTCAACAGCTCAGCTGTGAGACCCAATTCAGCCTTTTGTGGATTCCTCAGTACCTAAAATGACTTGTGCTTGTGCTATACTCCTACCAACTGGTATATTTTCTATGAGACTTGAATGGCTTAAAAAATATGCCATGTTAGATTGGACATTGAAGTGACTTCCTGATCTTAAAAAATAGACACAGGAGTGGGGAGAAAGATACACTTTATTCTTTAAAGATAGCAAATACATGGTATATTATGAAGCCTTAATGAATTTTAAGCTTTTATACCTTCCTATGAAATATGGTGCATTATCACAAGTCAGACTGCAAAGCCCAGTTCAGATACTCAAGTAGCTTATGTTCATCAGTGACTTTTCACACTGTCACAAAAGAAAGCATCACAGCCTGTGGGTACAATCTCTGGTGATCAACCCTACATCAGCCAGAGGCCTGAACTTCAATGGTACTGATAGCTTCCAAGGGCATTTTCTCTGGGAAATGCCATCATCATTTTCTTAGTGGCAAAGGCACAAAGCACCTTGGGATCAGTCTAAACACATCAAGATAAATTAATGTTGTTATAGCTACAATTTCATTCTGTTAACACAAATCAAAGTATGTCTATTAATACAAAAATGTGTTTGGACTTGCAAAGCTATCTTTCTGTGTAAATGATAGTTAATATTTAAGTTACTAAATTGGCCTATTTACACAAATGAAGAAAAATCTGTGAGGCTTATTACTTCATATTGATGAATTAGTTTTAGGTTAAAGACTTTAACCTTTCAGTATTTCATTTAGTGGGTGATCACAGATCAGCTCCTAGGAACACAAAGATGTCACAGTTGTGACAGTACGTGAAGAGCCAATATCATGCTTCTCTTATCCAACTGGAAGTGTTTAAAAAGCAGAACCAGAAATGAGTGGTGGGAAGCTTTAAGCATTTTTAAGATAAAACACTTTCAGTAAGACTATAAAAACTTAAATTCAGCCAAAATTATAATGCATCTAATAAAGTCATGCAGAATAAAACACAAAATAGAGAATAAAAATGATTGTTCTTTAGCCAAGTGAAAGTTGGCAATATTAAAAGATATTAGGGGGATGGAAATCTTTAGTAAAGAATGACAGTGCAGACAAACCAATACCGTAGATAACATAAGGGTTTCCCTCTTAGAATTTTTTATATTGATAAACATTAACTCTAATAACTCTAGCTTGACAATGTATTCACAGTAATGGGCTAAACGCTAGTTAAGGTGTTTAATAATTAACTAGGCCTCAATTATTTTCATTTGTAGTTGTGGTTTCTTCTATTTAAAACTTAACTAAATGGTTATATACAACATGCAACAGCACAACAGAATATCAGTCTTGAATTACTCCTAATACTCTAAAAGTTTCCCACTCTGAATGGAAGAAATTAGTCACCTTTGAAAAGTTCAAGTTCCACATTTTGCAAACGATCAACACAGAATGGTACAAAATAATTCTTCTAAGTCTCAGAGCAGCAGAAAGACTGGGGCAATACTTGTTTGTCAACAACTCATCTCCCATCAACCCCTTAAAAACCCCAAACAACTGATGAAGTGTTGAGAGATTATATTAGCTGATGCTTGTCTACCCCAACTTACTGGTTTATAGACGATCTTTCTCAACAGTAATAAAAGAACAACAGGTTGTAATTGTCAGGGTTAGCTGCAATCCTAGGCTTATGCACAAGGATTATACATCCTGAATTCTCCTCTGCTGGAAAGGTTTTACTTTGCAATAAGAGATTAAAAGTAACAGCCAGGGGCTCAGCTTTAATACCTAAACTTGAAGACATTTTTAAAGTATATACAGGCAGAACTTGCATCTGAGCCTTTTTCCTTTTAGTCTAATCCTCTTAGTGCTTTCTGCACTTCACTGAACTTTAAGATTCTGAAGATAAAAACCACTGTATCTGGCACCTTTGCCCTGAATTTATCTATAAGGAGTCTCCCTTAAAAATAACATTATGATATATAACACTGTTTATTCCCTTAAAAATAACATTATGATATATAACACTGTTTATTCCAGATACATAACTACTGGATGCACTCATATTGTTTTCTGATATCAAAGCCATAAGATAGAAGCACAGTTTCCACTTTTAAGTTTAGCTATTCCTTTCATTTTTATATTTGCAGCAGGATTATTCAAGTGTTCCTGGTCATAGAATAGCTTTGAGAAACATGAGATCACTGTAACCACATCATGAATAAACACTGTTTAAAGTTGACTACTTTGAAAGAAATTCCTAAACCAAGATGAAATTGAGTAAAACTCAAACCTTATGTCATAGAATTACTAATTGTTTCTAGCTTCTGCATGAACCCTTCTTGCATCCCACCAAGGAACGGAACTAACAGTTTCGGTGCTGTCTTCAGAGCTGTGTAGACTAATGGAGTGAGGTCAGGATTTTATCCAAAACTAATTGTGTTGCAGTGATCATTGTGGCAAATTGCTGTGTAAAGACTCTCTTGTTAAAGTTTTTTTCAATTCTACAACAGGTCAATCAGTTTGTCCACTGTTGAGTCAGGAATAGCCACAGTAGTGAGGCTCATCTGATTGATTCAGAAATCTGCATCTGAGACAATACAGGTCTGTAGTCAATGAGGAGAAATACACACAGATGGAGTTAAAAGCAGGAAATCTGCCTAGAAATTTACTGTAAATTAATAGCTCTTTACAAATGTGCATTAGCCTTAATAACTATAAAAGTAGTCTGCATAACTCATAGTAGATAACGGCTTTATACCACATGGATTATTGATGTCAGTTCAGTATCAGCTTCTTAGGGATAAGCAGATTCTTCATTTTATGAATAAAAAGTTCTATCTGTACCTAAAAACTATTCCATTAATGCACTTGATTTCATGAGCCAATTATTTCTGTAATGAAGCCCTTTACGTAAAAAATTATAGTAGCAGAATAATATTCTAAAGTCTTCTATAGAAACACAATACAAAGATGTGCTTCCAGTATCCATTCCTACAATATGCTTGAATTGCATTCACTTCCAAGCCTTACAAATATGGTAAAATTTTTAGTCCTTGGAGGACATGAGTTTATAATACATTTTTAAAAAATCAACAGAACTGTAACAAGGACCCTGAAAACCAGGAATTGAGACTCAAACATAAAAGTAACTCTTCAGTAGCATTAGCTTTATTATGCTGTAACAGAAATGAATATACTAACCTTCTACTGTATATAATACATTTCCATGCCAGTCCTGGCCAAGCTGTGATGTACATGTTAGTCTGTACACTAGAAATGTTCTGGGAGTTCTGAACAGGCCTCTCAACTAAGGCTGAGCAAAAGCAGAGATTTGATTTTTAGAGCCTTAGCAAAGATGTATTTTCTTAAACAAGTGTTTGCAAAATAATTCCATTTTTGGCCTGATTAGAAAACACCTATTTAGAAAACAGAATTAAATGTACCAATAAGACATAATACATTTACTGATAACAAATAATAAGCATAATGCTGAAGTAACCTGAAACAAGAAAATGGACACAGCTTCCATGCCATCCTGCCAGTTAAACTGGAACAAAGAAAGAAATAATCGTCTAATTCTGGGTTTGCTCTGACCCCAGCTGTAACTTTGAGTCTTCAAATTATTCCAAACAATCACAGTGCTACTGATTCCACAGGTAAGTATAGTAATGTTCCAGACATATTTGTACCCTCAGCTTCTAACACCTCCTCCAAATTGCCAGCTCTAGAGAGGAAGCTAACGATGGCAAACTGGTTTTCTGGCACCACATCTCCAGGGGAGTAAAAGGTTTCCTGCAGGCTTGGAATTTTGCCATGAAGTTGACCAACAGGCAGATTTGCACCCAATGGTGCAACCAATATCTGTAACCAACACCAGGTGGTATATATTCCATTTCTTGAAGTTTCTACTCTCTCCCTGTGAAAAGTTATCCCATACCAATATAGAAACAGAAGTGAAAGTTGTCTTCTCAGATATATTCCTGATGTTTTCACTCTGTTATGGAATCAACTTGCATATACTATACTCACAGATGTAAGTCATCCTGCAGGAAGAGCTGTACCATTCACAGTAAAATCATTGCAAACCTTACTCGTGGCACCTCAACAACACAGGCACAGGAAGGACAACTGAAAAGGAAGACTATGACCAAGCACATATTGTGACTAATTTCATAGTTGCACATAAGAATTACGTTAATTATAAGAAACAAGAACTTGCTTGTGCAGGCCTCAGCTATCCTTCAAAATGCCAACCAGCAAGCAACAGCAATGAAAAGCTGTGAAAATATAAAAGTTTAGGCTGCCATTGTAGATGGCCATCTTTCTTGACTACAACTTCAAAATCAGTATGGGTAATAATAGAAATAAAGTTCCTAATTCTGCAAAACATAGATTTATGTCTGTCTGTTCTGACCACATAAGCATTCTCATTAAGCTGAATGAAGCTACTCCTATGCTTAGTGTTGCTGCAGTGGAACTTGGATATGCAAGATCATACAAGGAACAAACACCCAGAAAGCATTCAGAAACCTAAGCAACTTACATTTTAGCAAACATGCTAAAAAAAGATCGTAAAAAAATTTCCATCATCAGGTTTTATTTCAATTTTCAGCAAGTACTAAATTGAAATCATCTATTAAACTTTCACAGACAGGAGTGGAGAAGGCATTCCTTTTTATGCTGGGACACATCCTGCTATAAGACGGATGTAATAAAAACTAGATTTCATAACTTTTAAAACCACAATGAATTGGTGATAGAATAATGTCTTGCTACAGTTATTAATCAAGATATTTTTAGGGAGATTCAGAAGCCTAGTCTTTTCAACGTTTATTTTTTAAGTCTCTATCCCCAACTCTTTCTCTAAGCCCATAATAAAATTATTATTTCAGATGATTTTGGCAAAGCAGGAATTCAAACGCTTGTCACACCTGATCAGCGGATAAACATTAGGATCCAGAAAAGTTTATTTATAAAACTGTAGCACCCCAGTTTTCATCTGCAGTCACTCTGCCAAAGGTCAAGCTCAGAACACAATTTAAGGGAGACCTAGAAATAGAAATAACAAAGTCAAGTATAATTCAAATGGCTGCAGAGACAGTAATGAAGTTGTATATACATGGGCAGTGAAGAGAACTGAATGTTCTGCAGAGTGAACTAAGAACAGCAATACAATACCTACATTACACTGCTCTGTGATGGGCAGAAAACTAACAGCTGCTTGCTAGTATTAGGTCAGGTACTTCCACCTCAGATACTAACTCTCTCTGCAGCCAGCTTTTTGTTTATTTTAGTCTATATATTATAAGGAATTATTTGATGTAGTAAGTGTCTCAGTAGTAGCTTTTACACATAAGAACTGTTTGGAAAGAAAACTGTCTTTACATTGACATGGTAGTTGCTGTTTACTGGTCATGATTTGCAAGCATTGTGTCTTGAAATAAAATAGGAAATCATGCATATTTTAATGATATTTACTTTAATGTTATTTACCTGAACTACAATGATGAAGTATCCACTGAAGACTGTCACTGGTAAATGAACTATTATACAGTTCTGCATCTGAAAGCATTCAATTAGATAGAAAATAAAAGCAGGAACAAGATGTTCTACTTTTTTTTAAAAAAAAAGCATATTTTAAGAAACTTGTCCTGAAAATTCATTGATTATTTTCAGATACAAGTCACAGCTAGAAGCATTATTCAGATAAATTAGGGAAAAACAAACCCACATTTTGCATGCCCTTTCCACTCCGTACAATTTAATTTGCACATAAATGGTTTCCACTACACCAGAATTTACCTTCCTGTTGTCATTTTGTGTATTTCAGCCAAATAATCAGAAATCAAGGTTAACACTGTGGGGGCTTCTTGGGATTTTGGGGAGAGCAGACTTTTTACTTGTTTTTAAGTCTTTTTCTCCTCAGGTTTATTTGGTTGTTTTAGTGCAAAGGTATCAAGAAGGGAGCTCAACTTGAACCTGGTGAAATTAGCCAGCATTAGTTGTCAGTTTGACTTTATAATCAAAACTCTTTAATGGACTGAAATACAACTTCATAGCAGTTAAAAGACAGAAACACATCAAAAAGCGTGATCCTAAAATGCATAGAGACACATTATTTGCACAATACGTTTTGATGTGTTTCCTTAGAAGGACAGTAAATTGAATGGGGGCAGAGACAGAAAAAGATAAAAAGAATAAAAATGTGTTCAAAATCAGATCACTATAACTACTCATTATTAATTATCATTAATAGTTCACCTTCCATTTTCTGTTACATTATGAATTAGTATGCTTAACTGTTTTAAAGCTGGTTGTTCAGCTATAGATATAAAGCTAGCCAAAGCAATCCTTTTCTGACACATGAAATGCAGTCAAATTGTCTCATAGGAAATACTAAAAAGGAATACTATGCTTCAGTTAGAATCCTTTTTGAACAATAAATGGAAGTTTTGTTTAGTACCTTTTGAAAAGCCACATAGTCACTTAATACATTTAATCAGATATAAGCATTTCAAGGTAATTCTCAAAAAACCCAAAACCAGCAAATGCTTGATCCCACCTGTTAGTACACAAATACTCTTTACTGTTCAGTGCACCATTTTAATTTCCATGGAATAGTCTACAAGATTTAGTTTATTTCTTCTATAACCTGAACTTCTTTTCATCTAACACTATGAAATAAACCTAGCTTTGATCTTATTTGTAATTTGTATTCAGTTTGAGTAACAGTGGAGAACATATATTATGCTGCTCTAATTTAGGAATGATTTTACATATTCCAGCCAAAACATGGCTAAATAGTTAAGGCTGATGAAACACATACCCAAGAAACTAAAATTTCAAAACCTATTTTTTTATCACAGCTAATTCAGATGTGTTCTAACATTTAGAATTGGACAAAGAGTTATTTCTGTATGGCATAAAGGACATGCAAATTCACGTACAAACCTCTCTTCACCCTTCAGAACTCATACTTTCAGTGTAGAACATTTTATTTTTTATTTTATTCCCAGTGCTGACTTTCTGAAGCCCTTTATGATGCAGTAATATTGATATCTTTTTATTTTTCCTTTAGGACTATAAAGGATATTTAATTTTGTAATATTAACTAAAAGCTAAAGACCTCTTTCATTGTTCTACTGACATAACACTTAAAGTTCTAACTTCAAGAGTTTGACTTTTTTAAATAAAAAAACCCTACAAAACCAATACTTACATTCTAACCAATTGTAATTTAATGCAATGTTTGAAAATTAAGATTAGAGAATCCTAAAATAGTCCTAGAATGCCAATACAAGCAACAATTTAGGAGTCTAGTTTTAGACATGAGTCTGGAAGTTTCCTGTCAATATGCATAACTTCATGATGCTGCAACATGACCAAAGCGACAAACTTCTGCATACAGTTTTCATCAGGAAATCAATAATTCTGTACCAAAAAAGGATATAGCTAAGGAATTAAACACCCCCCAAGTCACAAAGACGACGTCACAAAGCCTGGATGCGTCCTGAGGAAGGAAGAGAAAGAGCTTTAGCAGGCCAATCTTTATAAAGCTTTACCAATTTAGCTTTCTTTCTACTCTTATTGGTGCTTAAGAGGTTAAGACTTTATTTGCGAAAACAGAGAGAGCGAGCGGGGAATCATGTTGTCTGCAGCTTCGTAAGTCTTGCTTAAGATCCTTTTCAATTACCATCCATTTCTCCTTTAAAAAGGGACAAAAAAATAGAGGAGTGGAAACAGGTCAGGGCAGTCTGTGACAATGACAGTGTGATGGGCTTGGACCCCCTGTAGCGTTTCCATCTGCTATCATTAAGGTGACTATTCAGACATGAAAAAATCCCTCTTGCTGTGCTGACAGGCAGACATCAAGAACTATGACAAGGCATTAAGACAGAAAGTAGAGACAGAGATGTCATATTCCACAAACAATCCTGCCTCAAACAAGACCTCTAAAATTTTGTTGGAATTTGAAATAAAAATCAAAGGGCTTTTACCTGGAGGTTATCAAACTTCCCCTCGTGTTAGTTTGACAACGGAGATACTGCTGACAGTCACAAACACTTAGCTCCTGCCTGAGGCGCTACCCGAGTCGTGTATTTATATGCATGTGTATCTTTCCCCCCCGCTTTTTGGTCACTTCAGTAGGAGGGGAGTTTAATTTCTTGCCCTTCCTCCTCCAGGGCCGAGCGGGAAGGCAAGAAGCCCGGCGGATTGAAGCGCACCGAGCCCTGAAGCCCCGGCCGGCTCGCAGCCACAGCGAGGATAAAGCCAGAACCACCCAGCACGGCGAGCAGCTCCCACAACCCGTCCCGCTTCCCAGCCCGCGAAGCCCGGGCCCGCTTCAGGCGAGATGGGCGCGGCGCCTCCCGCTGCGCCGCGGCGGCCTAGCGCGGGCGCCGCGCCGCCAGGGGGCGCGGCAGGACCGCGAGCGAGCCCCGACCGCGCGGCTGGGGAAGCCGGTGGCGTCGGGACGGGACGGGGCTGGGCTCCGCGCCCGCGCTGCGAAGCGGCCTGCGCCTCTCCTCGCCGTGCTGGCTCAAGGCTTCGCAGGAGGCTGGCCCTGTGCAATCCTGTATCGCGACAATGCTATCTCGCAAGCCTCCCTTAGCAATTTCCAACCGCGCCTCAGCTCGCCCAGCGCGGGGCCGCCTGGGCTGGTGCCCGTGAGGCATTGTCTCCTCGCAAAGGGCGTTTCGCTCCCAGCCTTGCCCGCCCGGCAGCGCCAGGCAGCGCTCCAGCACGCAGCCCTGATCCTGAGGCACTGTGAAGGCGATCCGGAACCTTAGCGACTTGTCTGACTAAAAGCCAGTTTTTCCCTGCAAATACTGCTACCCCTTGAAACACGGTTACATACATTTCGGGTTTCTTCTGCCACAGCTCCGGTGCGAGCTCCCCTCTGCCCCTCTGCTCTGCCTGCCCTCATGTTTGTTCCAAAATCTTCACACCATCACCTGGGATTGTCTTTGGCTGTGTGATGGATCAGGCTGGAAAGCTGATCCTTGGGCGTTGCTTTCTTATATGAGTGAGAATGGGGCAGTAATACGTGGGTGAAGTGCTGAGAATAGAGGCTAAGCCAGAACTGTCAGTGGAAGAAACATAGGTACCTAATCGTGCCCATCTTACCTGCTGGCGCTCCTTCCTACTTCATTACATCACCTCCTAATCACCTCTAGCAGACACACGAGGAACAAGCGTTAAGAAAGGGGACGGATGTTTAAAGAGCATGATACAGTTGCTATACTACTTATATTAAAGTTCCCATTTGAGCCCAAGAACGGGGCGTGTGTATATACACACGCTTCCTTTTTTAAAAAATTCACCTAAGGGACAGTGGAAAGCTCAGTAAACATTAGCACTAGGCACCAGCCTTTCCCAGGTATGTTATACCAACTGTCTTTGGAAATTATTAATACTGATTGATTGTATTCTCATACCTATTAACTAATCTTTTAAGTATCTACTGATTACTCATAAGAAAGTTAGAGAGAATACCCTACTAGCTGTAGCTGCATTTATTGCTTACTTGCTCTTACATTCTTGTTCAACAGTCCAACAGCATTAAAAAAGCATTCTATTTCAGATCTGAGTTTTTCCTATAAGCGTGTTTTAACTTGGTGGCATCTGTAATTTACATATCAGATATACATATAAGACTATGGATAGTGCGTTTTCCTCCATTCATTTACAGAAGGAACAGAGGCATGACAATTTAGATTTCAGTAACCACTACAACTATTTCAGCCACCAGTTTAACAGCAGTTCTTGCTTCATTTAACTTTTAAAATCTCATTTCTTCTAAGTCATCTAGCCTAAACTGCTAGTTCTCTAGGAATTTATATATATATATAATCTCTAGGCTAAGATCAGTACCTACCTGGGGCAATTCACACAGGTTTAAGGATTAAACAAAACATTTCATATCATAATCTTTCTCCCTTCATTGAGAGCACAATATAGACCATCTAAGCTGTTTAAGTATTTCACTGCTATTAAACTCTAGACCCCAACCAGCCAACAGTTTAAATAAGGAGGACTGTAGCATGACTTTCAGTGAAAAAGTGTAGTTTCCATACAAATTATCTCTCTATTCTAAAGAAAACATTGCAATAATGAAATATCTATGCAACACATTAGAGGGCAGCCATGATTGCCAAGGTATCTTGTTATTGAATAATAAGAAGCTTTTGCCTTTGAAGTATGCATGCAAAGCACATTGTGCCACATTCTTCCTCATTTTTCCACCAGTTGAGCTTATATGACATCATTTAAGTGCTCCCTTCAGGAGACTCACACCATCTCTACTGCATCCTGTAGCACATTTTGACACAGAGATAGACAGCCCTACAGATGTCTCAGCAAAAGAATATTTAAGAAAGCGGAAAGACGTAAAGATACCCCTTCTCACAGATTAAACTATGTTTTGACAGATTAATCCATAGAGATGCAAAGCTAAGGAGAAAAATAAGTAGTTTTTAAGTAAAAATGAAGTCAGGAAACAAACAGGAGAGAAATCTAGGTGGTATCTATAGGCATACCCTGTGAGGCACAACAAAAAATACACTTCTTCCATGCTCTTAAACAAGACTATTTCAATTAGAAATCCTTTCACTAACATTTGACTTGTGAAACATCTCCAATGGTGGCCACAAGCCCAAGACTGGGACCATGAAAATCCTGAACATTATACTTAAGCAGGAAGAGACACAGAGGTCTTAAAGCTCTCTGGAATGAGGTGGCTCCAGAGATATAGCCAATTCATTACTGTGTTCCTGTGCAAGGTGACTGAGAAAAGATGGTGGGAGAAATAAAAGATTACCCAATGATACTTCTGGGAGGAGAAACACCTCCCCAGTGGAAGGAGATACAGGATTGCCAAATGCCACCTTGTCTTCCCACTAAACAAGCCTTATTTCTTCCACTACGAATGTAGGATTGAAGATGCTAAGCATTAAAATGTTAACAAAAGGAACATTAGTTTGCACAAACACTGAGGGGAAATCAAGGGTATGTCAATAAAAGCAAATATACTGGCAAGGAAATTTATAGGGAAAGATAGAGCACGTTACATACAGAATAGTAAAGCAGCTGACATGAACTTCGTGAAACCATCAAGACAAGATCAAAGTGTAAATAAGATCATAGGGGTCCTTTTTTATTTTTACAACTTGTTTTATGTGCCTTTTATGTGTGGAGGAAATAAATAAATAATCTTTTGTTTGAACTTTAATCAACTCACAGATTCCAGGAACAAAAGGGCTTATAGGTAGCAATTCCTGTTGTTTCAACAAGAGAAACACAGGGTTCCATCCCCAGGGACCTCTACAGTAAAATGTGGGATCGTTCATCTACAAGTAATGTGTGTTTCACTGACACTGAGCGGTGCATTGACTCCCTATATAAAGGGATGTTTAATCTACCAGACAAGAGTAGAACAAATCAGGCATAATTTGAAAAACAAAGCAGCAGGTATTTGTGGTTTGTTTGGGTTGGGGTGTTTTTAAAAGTACATACTAATCTGCTAGATTCTTTAATATACAAAAGCTGTAAAGTGACAGATTCTTGGTTTTCTGGTCTCCAAACCAAGCACCTAAGAAGGATGAACAGCATCTTAAAGCATCTAACTTTGTTGATACAAAACATATCTTTATGAGTAAACACACCTTAAAAATATGAGGGTGGTGAGACACTAGAACAGGTTGCCCAGAGAGGTTGTGAAAGCATTCAGGGTCAGGCTTGATGAACCTCTGAGAAATCTGATCTAGTTAAACGTGTCCCTGCTCACTGTAGGGGCGTTGGCCTAAATGACTTTTAAAGGTCCCTTCCAACCTAACATGTTCTATGAGTATCACAGGCAGACTGTGTAGAGGTAATCGCACACTATCCAAAAGCTAGAGTAGTTTAAGATTTAGTACACCGTGTACTATAGCTGTGACTCCCCTTCAACTGAGATGATAATCGTTTGAGAGCTCTTGGCACGAAACACGTTTGTCTAAGCATACAGACAAACCCTAGCACCATCATCCCCAGCCCCAAACCCAGATGCTGGTAGCACTTAAGAGCTTTAACAGCCTTGCATATAATGTTGTGTCATGCAAAGTAACTTTGAGTTTATGTACTTTAAAAAAGCCTGACACTTATGGCCTGCAAGAATAGATACCCATTGTTTCCAGTACTGATAGAGCAGAATTGATACTAACAGTGGCAAAGCTTAAGAACTTCTCTAGCAAAAGTCTCAGTAAAACACCATAGGGGAAACAGTGCTACAAAATAAAGAACAGTGACAGAAACTGAATAATAGCAAAACATTCACAGAGAAGAAACAAACTTTGGATTAGACAAGTTAAAATATGACAAGCACACATTCACACAGAATAATACCTTGAGGCAGTTCTTGGTGCATATTGTTCACAAACAAGAAGGCATCATTTGTTAATGAAATTATTTTCTATCAGTTTATGTCAACTTTGGAGTTGATAGCATTAGTTAAGCTCTCATTGTTTAGTTGTACTGTAGAGAAAAAAATTAAACTACCAGATTCACATAAGAGAAGAACCTTTGTATAATAAAGCAGTTATGGAAATACTAGCCAATTATCCACAAAAACACTGTATTGATCTGTCCTCGGATCTCTAATGCGTGCAAGTGTTCTGCTATAAACACGAACAAGCAGCAGAATGAAACAGGAAGATCCACTAGGGAAGGAACAAAGACACTGATGCGTTGTCTATTTTAAAAGTAACAGCTACCTGTTCTTCCTGATGTTACTGCATGTTTATTGAACTCAGCAAGAAGTCACTTTCAAATATTTTCAAGTATGTATTAATAAAAATAATTTTCAGACACATTTTTATGGTTCAAGAAATTATCACCACTTAAAAAAATTTAGAAAGCAAAGATAAAGTCATCATTAGCTTAAAGAGATTTTCAATACAGAGCTCCAGGAATGGAGCCAGCTTCTAGCAGCTGTTTTCAAAGCAGATGAATTTTCAATATATAAAAAGAATGATCACCAGGCTGGTTTTTATGGATGATGGTGTTTCAATTTTGCCAGAGCAATCCGATTCAGATTTTAATTCTTTAATGCATTCACTAATTATTTTTTTTTCAGCAGTCATACTTGAGCAGAGATCAGACTAACAGTAGATTCTACTAGGCCTCCCTAGAATCAGGCTATTTTCCTGATACAACAATGAACTCAGATTCAGGAAAAACACACCTATTTATAGAAAATAAGGAAATAGTTGTCAGTAGTTGTACTGACAATGAATCTGTAGTTTAAAGTCTCTTGATGATAGTTGGGTTATAGAATAGGGACTACTATCAGAACTAGCCTATAAGTTAATGTTCCCATCAAACTGGAAGTATTATAGGTAACAAAAGCATAAATCATTTGAACTTTTGTAAAAGCAATTGCCAGAAAGGGTACAAAAAATGCAATCCTTTTTAAAACTAAACATGTTCATCTGGATACAAAACTCAATTAACAAAGTGATACTACTACATGACCATCTACACAGGCAAGGAATAGACTAAAACATACAAAATCCATTTCCCTAAAAAATGCGTCAGCTATGTAAGGAATGAGCTAAAATAACACAGCAGGAGATAAATCAGCTGGTCTCTCACTCCAAGTCACATTGATAGAAGCCAAGCCCATTATGTTCGTTAGCTACCTGTGCAGTAGAAACACCAGTGTAATCTTGTACCAAGGCTGGAGTTTCATGTCACTTGTCCACCAAGAATTCCTCCTGTGTATTAGTGTCATGACTGCCCCAGATGCCTGAGCTCAGGGAGTCACACATCTCTACCTGGCAAGTGTCTGATTGCACATGTGATATTGCTACAGCTGATGTAGGAAGAGCCCCACATATTAATCCCCTGCAGTTATCTCCATGGTCACAAAAGCTGTAAAAGCCCAGTTGTCTCAAGTAGAAGCCTACAGTCACTTAGTTCTGAACTACCCAATACTTAATTCAAAGCAATCATTTACTTACTCTTTTCATAATAGCTCTGGATGGAGTCAGCATAATCTTCCAATTATTTTTCATTAATAAAGTAGTATATCTCATGTGCCTTTGTCATCTTCATATACCTGAAAAATAAACACATGCAAGTTAAAGATGCAAAATACAACAAGCATCAACTCCCAGATATAATTTGGATGCACCCACATTGTTTTAATTTAGATGATGAGAAGTACCTTTGAGAGAGATCTTCCAGCCATTCCCACTTCCCACATTCCATTATCATCCCAGTCTTAGAACATGAACTTGGATTATTTCCATATGAAGCAAAACACTGCTCTGCAGCAACATATCTGATGTTCTCCAACCACCAATAATGCATTCGATATACAGAAAGTCTACTCTGACCTGCATTTGGAGCGTTTGCAGGACCACCAGCATTCACTCCTTTGCTCTCTAGAGCCTGTGGCATTAAAGCTTTTCTGAATATTTAGTTCATTTACAGAACACTATGAGAAATACCAAATACAAAGGGGTTTCTTGCTTATAAGACAGAAAATGTCCATTGTTGTTGTCTTAAAATTTTCTAAAGTATCTCAGTTACCTAAAGCCTAACATTCCTTAAGCGTATCAAACCTTTTGTAAGCTTTCAGGTCTGCACTTTTTATTTAGCCTCCAAGCAGCTATTTGTCTGATGTGAAAAAAACTTCCTAACAGCATTTGCAGCAAGACAACTGAAGCAACGCAAGGCCCACACAAAATTCAGAGCTATGCGCTTCATACATCAGCATGGATACACTGACACCTTTTTGTGTGTCCCATAGGTAAGGGACATGCATCCCATGAGAACAATTCCAGAGAGTCTCTGGTACAGCAAGCTGATTACCACTGTGCATAGCACCAGGTTTCATAACTGCAGTCCTCATTCTTTGTGCATACCTCCCCACCCCCTTCTTTTTTAAAGTATCAAAGTGTGAATTATAACATTTCAGATGCCTGCACACTGTGAGGACAAGCAAGGGTGATTTTATTTTACATCACTTCACAAAAAATAGCCATAACCATGTCACAGTAGTTCCTCATATGTACTACATGCCCCAGCCCAGCATGACTCATGCAGCTTGAAAGGGCTCCGGCTGAAAAGCCACAAGGGTGTTGTCGTGGGTTAGCCCCAGCTGACAACCGAGTCCCACCCAGCTGCTCACTCACTGCCCCCTGGCACAATGGGGGAGAGAATTGCAAGAGTGAGAAGTGAGAAAAACTCTCTTTATCTCAACCCATGAGTTAACAGGACAAACAAAAAGGACGATACTAATAATAAACACAAACCAAATGATGAACAGCAGTTTCCCAGCACCCAAAGTCCCAGTCGCACAAGGCCCCCAGGTCCTACACCTCTCAGCCCATCACCCAGTTATAAACGGAATATGACATCACATGGTACAGAATATCTTCGCTCAGTTTGGGTCAGCTGTCCTGGCTATGCCTCTTCCTCTCCTCAGCTTTCTTATACCCTCTGAATTCTTGTTGTCAGGGCAGTATGAGAAGCTGTGAAGGCCTTGACAACAACTAAAACCAGCAGTATGTTATCAAAATAATGTTCATCCTAAATCCAAAACACAGCACTACACCAGCTACAAGAAAGAAAATTAACCCAATCCCTGCTGAAAGCAGGATGGGTATTCAGCCTTAATTCTGTCCTTATTCAGAATCTTCTGCAGCTGAGAAAGTGATCCAAAGATCACCTCCAGAGGGAAGACAGTGCCCATGCTACTTTGCTACTTGATTCCAATACCCTCTAAGGAGAAAATGTGAAGAATAATCCTCTCTTCTGAGACTGGGAACAAGTTTTCCTCTTAAAACAAATATGGTTTCAATACAAAGGGTCTTTCATCCTGTCCTTTGCAACCTGTGTAAAGTGGCAGGCAGCCAGCACAACATGCTTGGTGACAGTGTTAAGTGAACTTAAGGAGACAACCCTCTCAAAACACCTAAGCAATGATAACAGAAGTTGTTAGCACCTGGCACAGCCAAAAAGCCTTCCTTTTAGTTGACTTGCATACAAATGTCTTCGCAAGTTATCTCCATCTGGATTAGTTTAAGATCAAAGTTTTTAAAATTACCTAAAATAAGTTCTGCAAGAAATACTAACTTCAGCTCAAGTAGAATAGTTCACTAGCTATTATGAACCAAAACAGAAGCTGCCAGCTCTCACAGATCTTCATTCACCTCTGTGCTGCAAGTACACTGAAGTTAGAACTGGTGCAACAGAAAGCTCCCATGCTTAAAATACAACCCAAAAATAGCTATACAGACCACCCATAAACTTTATCTGTTTATTCTAAAGAACAACATGAAAATTCAAGCCTGAAGAACAGCTACAACCTTCCAACCTATTCAAGAACTAGAAAGCATAAAAGTAGGATGCAGGTTATTTCTTGTTTGCTGTTTTAAGTACATATCACATACAAATATATATACATAGACAATTCTACGTTCATATTTAAGTAATAAAAAATATTAAGACTGATCTCTGAGTTTAACTGAACATCTAGATTCTTTCAGCTACATGGTCTCTGTTGCAATTTGCATCAGTAATCAATGAAGATGAATCAAGCCGTTTTCCAGAAACACCAATCAAAACATATAGTCAATACATAATTTCATTAAACATCACCTCTTGACAAAAGATGGAGGATAACCAATTCAAAGCTTGCCATACAAACACCTTAAAAATTTTGGTGCTATACTATCAGGTCACACTTCAGCTATTTGGAATTGACCTAAACCAGCAGAATAAACCATCAGGTGGCATTTTTAGCATTTCTGTGTATGCAGCTATAGCGATCCTTTAACGTTATACAAAAGAAAACACTTTGTAGGCAAATCACAGCTAGACAGCCTCAGTCTACAAATTAGGATCCATATTCCCTGTGGACATATGACATAACATGCCTTCCCCACAAGGAAGCCTGGCACATAGGAATAATCTAGCCTGTGAGTACAAGCACAGAAGGATTAAAAACAGACTGTGCAGCTCACCACTTATGACAAGAATGCATTGTGCTCCTTGTTCATCTCAGTCATCTCATGTCTTTAAGACATGGAACATGCTTCTTTACCTACAGTATGGCTTGGTGATATGATGTAATGAAGAGCCAGTCTGCATGTATACAATGCTTGATTCAATGACAATTTCAGATGGATAGCCAGATTTGTCAGTTCTGGGGAAGTCGTTAGACTGGAGAGGAGGGTAGGGAAAAGCACAGTTAAACAAGGTTTTTACCTTGCATCTGTTCTTCAGCGTAGTAAGATATAATCATGGATCAGAGAACAGTAAAGTAAAAAGCAACCATAAATCAGAGTTCAACATTGCACCAAATAAAAAATAACCATCTCACTTCACAACTCAGGTCTATATGCAGCCACACTTCCCCACTTCTTAATTGAGCTGTTAGCCACATATAATCCTTCCTTATACGGGACTTATAAGGAAGCATTCTTTACCTCTCTGGAGGAAAGAGATTATTACCAGGAAAAGTGTTTAAAAACACGTGCTAATGCTAATTGTTATAACACACAAATACGTTGGAAGAGATAAATATTGGAACTATAGTTTTGATTGAACACAAGCACATACATGATGTCTCAAACAAAAAGCTATTCAAAGCCCTGTTCCTGCTCATATTCAAGTCAATAGCAGAGTTCTATTGTGTTCTATGAATAAACTAGCAAGTGCGATTCAGACATATTGCAAGCAAACATCAGCACCAAACTGGACTTCCTATGCCTAAGAAAATATATTTGAGTATATTACTATGTACCCATCATACGTACCTCATGCAATCCTAAAATAAAAATAAAGTGTTGCTTGACATAATCAACAAAAAAACTCACCACCAAGACCTCTGAAAACCAAAGTGGTTCACAGAAACAAAAAAACCTGAAAAACAGGTTTCTACCTGCTGGAGTCACCTCTTGACAGTTACTCTCCTTACAGCTTTGAGAGTAAAGCTACCAAAAAAGTAGCTTCGACAGAAAGTGTTAAAATGCCCATAAGGATGTTAACTCTATACTCAGTTCTGGTGTAACACAGAAGTACACTAAAGACAGCATTCATCCCAGATTTTGAAAAGAACTTAAGGGGCAGGGGTTTTGTTTCTGGTTTTGTTATAAAACAAAATGGCCATTACCTTTGACATAGATACCTAAGCTTTCAATACATGCTAGCAAGCAGGTGTTGCTCTAGAAAAAGTGATAAAAATCATAAGAAACTATTTTCAGTGACTTATTGATATACTTCAGGTTAGAACAAACACTTCTGTAACTCACAATCATTTAGTCAAGAAAAATATCTAAACATGTCTTCTCATCTAAACTTTGGGTTTTTGTTGTCAAAAGCATGCTAAAAACATTCTCTTTCAAGTATTTTAAGAATAATATCAAGCCTTGGAAAAAGCAAAAAAAAAATAATCAACTGACAACTCTGGACTGAAAACATGGTATGTGGCACCATGCCCACCTACGAGGCAATACATATTCAACTCACAAGTGGAAGAACAGGCTTATTTCCACCATATACTGTAACTTAGCTGAAAAATTATACTGCTTTAAGCAAACGGAATACCCAAATACCTAAAACTACCACAGAAAACTCAGAATTTCCTATTGTCACATTAAACCCTAACACCAAGCTCAGACATTTCCTTTGTTTCCAGCAGCATGTAGAGCCTCACCCACAACACACATCCTGATGTACTACAACTCCAGAGGCAACAGGTGCCCTGATTTTTGCCGCCTTAGGTCACCAGACATTGGAAACAGCTGCAGAAAATCCAAAGGGCTTACACAGCATGAGCCAGAGTGATGCAAGGCCAAAAATTGCCTTACTGATCAGTTCAGGAAAACTTAAAAGTTCACTGCATTAGTATAGACAGGCATATAGGTGCATTGGTGGGCAAGTATTTTGAGCTCCAGCCAACAGCTCATTCTGAATGGCTCTAAAGAACTAAGTGCCATTATGGATTGTGTTTAGTTGCAATAAATATCCAAATAGGACAGGTCTGACTCACAAGCTGCACTGCTATCGATGTACCACACTCAAGCACTTCATAAGCCCACAGAACTAGGACAAATTATTACAATATATAACTTACAACACCTGCAAACTCTAGTCCTCAAAGCTGGTTGTTCCCAGGCTAATCTTGACAGGCAACAATCACAGAGCTCACCATTACTTCAAACGTCCTTACATCCAGAATACGGAAAAAATAAAACACAACTATAATTTATTTTAATTTTGAAGAACACCTCACATTATATTGAGTGCTCAGAAAGTGATGAGACATTAAAAAAGATGCTGGCTTTGGGTTTTTTCCCCCCTATTCAAAGCCTGAAATTAGTGGACATTGTAGTACAGCAAAACACCACAACACAAAAAAAAAAAACTCTGGGTTTAGAACAAGGCTTTCCTGGAAAAGCTAGATCACATAGCAAGTTGATTTCTCAAGTGGCAACAATAAGTTTTATGGGTTTTCTACATATTTAGAGTAGTCCCACAGTATTCAGCACAGCAGCTTACTATAGGAAACAATGAGTACCTGAAACTTTCTTCGCTTTCTGTGAAAGAGGTAACATCAGCTATGTTATTAATGTAGCAGAGCTTTAGAAACAAGAGGTATTGTGACAATGAAACTGCTGGAAGAAATGAGAATAGGCTAGGTTGAAAAGGAGCCAAGTCATCAAGTTCCAAACATGCTTCTAAACTGTTCACGAAGTTGACTCAAACACAGCAAAGTGCTCTTATTCTCTTAATTTGAGCTTGCTAGCCTCTGTAGCAGGTAGACAACACTCTCTTAGGCCTGTAAAGCAAATATTCCTGGGTAAAAGTAGCCTGAATTTTTTTAGTTCTTACGTTACTATCTACTAGGGCAAAGTGGATATCCATATCCACATCTACGGTAGACATGCTTCTGATCAGAATTTAGGACGTTTGTTTGTTGAAGTAAGGTTGTGTATAGTTTGAAAAACACAGATCTATGAAAACACATTCGCTCATTGATGCCACATATTGATCAAGCAATTCTTTTAATACTTTTAATGTTCCAGGAAAGGTTACAAAAAAGTGTTAATTAGTTTCATTTAACTTTCAAGAAAAGAATTCAGGCGCATAGATCTGTTACGCTCACTGACTTTCAAAATTACTTCATAAATTTAATTGACAATATATATTTTAACAACTTGGTTTAAGACTATGACAAACCAACTCTAAAACCCTTCCCCAAATTATTAGAAAACCACTTTAATTTTGAACAAATACAGTTCAGAATTCAGAGATGTATACAAAACTACCAAGCAGAAACAAAGAGCTTTTTAATTAACATAGCATACTATAAAATAACCATTGGAACATACCCAGAAGCAGATCCCACAAAAAACTCCTACATGTGGGAAGCTCTGTAATACATACAGATACAGAAAACACACCTGTTCCTGCTTATCCTATAATAGCAGAGCAAGGGTAGAGAGATGATCGCTGTAGCTTTGGACAGCTGCTTGTAATTCATCAATTAACTTACTCCCTTCAATAGTTAAATGACTACAGGTACTAGGAAAAGCTGATGTTGATTTCATGCCTATCAGGTTTTTCCTTACAAACCTACAGAAAATGTGTGAGATTTACTGTTCCAAGTTGGACAGGACCTATTATATGTATAATTTCTACATAGCAACCTATTTCTAATATAGATGTATAGGTTTGGGTTTGCTCCTCTAAAAAAAGATGTATAATCATATGCAGAATCATATGAGGGTGGCACACCTATGAAAGTGGCAAATGCAAGGAATAAACACAGGCTTTTTTCCCCCTTTATTTTGTGTTTTATACACAATGACACAAATCAGCAGTAATTATGCATTTATAATGACCTTTAATAACTGGAAAAATTTGATTCATTATTTATATAATTTGCAATTTACAAACTGTGTTTTCACAAACAAAATGGCATTTATTAAAATAAAAGAACTAAGTAATTCTTTAACTCCCAAAGAAGTTATTTGTACAAACTATACATTTTTCTTTGAATGTCTTTATCATGTATCCTTCCAGCTTTCATTAAAATAGTTTCAATATGTCTACAGAGATTTCATGCCATCTTTTCATTGCAATAAGAACCAGATATATATTCTTTATGAATTTGGAAAGGACAAGATAATGTCTCAAAACAATGAAATACCTAAGAGGATTAAATAAAGTAAAAATCATCCTTACCATGCATTAAAAAATCTACTTTATTCTTACATGTCCTTTAAAAAAAATAAAGGTAGCCTTTCCAGGAGTGAAATGTCTATATTCCATATACAGAGTAACAATGAACAATGTAGTTACAGTTTAGAATTTACATACCTGGAGCCATTAAAAATAGTCGATCATGTAAAATATGTAATCATTAACATTATAATGTTAAACCATTAAGAGATGCTAATGGAATGAGCGAGCCTTTAGAAAGGGTAAATGTCAGCAGGATGCTCAAAAGAGGAATACTTCCAAAAAGTCAGTCCAAATTCTCTCAACACATTTGGTTTCAGAAATTTCAGGTTTCAGAACTGCATCGTTGTGCACTGGTTATATAATTTAAACACAGCGTGAAAACAAAAATTATGTATCTTACTTGAAAATGTAAACTCTACATCTGCAAACACCAGTAAAATACTGAGACCATAAGTTTGAACTGATGCTTCCAGCTGTCTGCATTTGTGTTCTCTACTTCATTTTTCATATGTAATTGTGCATCTAACTTAAAGAAAATTAGATTATATATATCATCAGTTTTAATGGCTTAGAAGAAATAACCAGGATAGATTGTGCATGGCAATTAAAGAGTTATAGCTTTGTATTGCATGGGCAATCACACGATTTTCTTATTCTATTTTACTTCAGACTATGTATATATGTACATACAGAACACCATATTCACACTATCAAGGCAGCCATGAATTCTATGAAATTTTTCAGGTTTATTTATTCTACCTTTTGTTTGAAGGACACTGAAACATATATTGGTGGGAAGAGATTTTCCAGCACCTCAAACATTCTTCTTCATTAATAGATTATCATATCTCATATTCTATTCCATTATTGATAAAAGATGCATCCTGTGGAAATACAAGACCTACAAATTATTGCATATTAAAAAAGAATATGAATCTTGCCACATGCTGCGTGATCCAGTCCAGCTGAGTCTCTGACATTGACCCTTGCTACAGAAAGAGATGCAATACATCCTTTACAGAAGTTTGAGAGTTACAGAAGTAAAGAAGTTACAGAAGCCATACTAAGTTAATGGCTTATTACACTTTTTTACCCCACGTTATGCAAACTTCAATTTTCTGAAGTACTACAAAAACTTTGAAACAACGAAGATACAGAATTTAATGATATCTTGCAAAAATAAATTCTGAAATTTCATTAAAGACTTAGAAGAACAAAATTGTAATAAGTGTTTTTGTTGAATCTCATTTGGTACATTTTGCAAGTTATAATTTACTGGGGTTTTTAATATGTTCAGTTTTATTCTCATCCTAGTTGATCCATTGTCTTTTTTATTTACTTGAAATAAAATGTGTACTCTTTTTGAAGACAAATCTTTAAGCCATTTGTATCTTCACTATAGCTGTCTTTCTTATCCTTGTGGAAAAAAAAAATATTTCACCATCTGAAATTTTATAACATTTTCCTATCGTTTACATTCCTAATTCTATACAGTGTCATATTTCCTTAAATTGCATTTAATCCAGCCTATAGGGATTCCTAGTAACAGTCAATTTTTGCATCAGAAATTTTCAAATTTTATAAATAAGACAAACAATTCTTTCCAATGTGTTTCACGTTTGCTAATAATGCATTTAATTAGCTATCATAATTCCTATTTCCTTAACTTTCTTAAGTTTCTCTGAACTTGTATGGTTGATGTCTAGCCTTAAACACACTGCAAAATTCTGAATCACTTGTGCAGTTTTCTACATCAGGTTTGGGCTTTTTTTGCCCCAAATAGAAACAAAGCATAAAAACATAGCAATGCATTTTTAGGATGACAAAAAATGAGCATTGGTGTACTTTGGAGGTTCATACTTGCAAGCATTTGCACTCCCTCATACACACATGCAAACGCACATGTAGAAAGATGCCAAATGCAATGCAGAGCTTTACAGTATAATGCTAACCTTTTGCCATCTTAAAACTCTCTATTATTATTTCAGTCCCAGCTCTCTGTTTCTGAACCATGTTTTCTGTAGAACATATAGCAGAAAATATTTTTAGGTATTAGAATGATTCTGCATCACTGGATATAATACATGAAAAAAGAACAGTGCAATCTCTTCAATAATGTTGTTTGATATTTTTCTTGCAAATATATTTGTGAAAATAATATACATATATATTTCTTATGGTGATATCTGGCAGAGCACTTTGTAACATCCACTTTATGTACAAGTTCACTATAACTTTTCAAATTAATAGTCTGAAGGTTCTGAAGGCTTAATTCAACTTTAGTGCAAGATTTTCCCGAGGAAGTATTTTAGGGTCTAGACCTCTATTATTATTTTAAAAAATAAAGATATAACATTTTATCTCAGAATATTTTTATAATAGTTCTTCAGTTAGACATATTCACCATTGTAGCAGGAAAAGTCTACTCAAGTTCCTTTTAAGTGGTTTTGCTCCTTAGGTAGCAGGTCATTCCATAAGGTAACCCTACAAGTGACCCAAGCGAGATATATTAAAATCTAGTAATACAATACCCCTGGACTATTTTACATAATAAGATTTTTTTTTTCCAACTCCCAGATGTTGCTAAAGGACAGAAAAAAAGACCTGTAAAATTCTTCATCATGAATCTTTTTTTCTGCAAATCCCTTTTTTCGCCCCTTTCAAAAGCAATTCTGAATAGAGGTAAAAGAAGACAAAACTTGACCTTTTGTGATCCCAGCATTAATAGGTCTGTTCATAATTCAATCTGTGTGTGTGTAGAAGCATCCATGTGGAAACATGCAGGCCTGAGAGACATAAAGCCTTTCCCTTTAAACATTATCTGACCCTATGAGTCTTATTCACAAAAGAAGGCTTACGTACGCATAAGTTGAAAAAAATGCACGCTTTCATTGTGCTACAGAGAGCCTACACATTTTACTCCTCATTCTCCAGGAAAACTCATCATGGAAGTGACACTTGTACAGAAGTTGGGTGAGGGAATGGTAAATGAACACAACGTAGCAAAAAAAAAACCAACCAAAAAAAAGAGGACACGCAAAGAATAAGCTACTTTTCTCATTAAAAATATAGGAGGGGCATCTCCTTGGCTGGCATGTGACAGAGTAACGGTGCTAATGGGAGAGAGGTTGAGGTCCTGTGTGTATCACAGCCTTACAAAATTCTACCTTATGAAAGAGGTGTGCTTTTCTTGCTATATTAAATCTATTTTATTCTTTCACATCTCTGACCACAAAGCTCACCTTTGTGGTGATTTGTTCAGTCCAGTCCAGGATTTGTTCCTGGACTGGTAAATATTTATAATATTATGCTGTTTGTAATATCTTAAAATCTAATGAACTACTTATAATTATGTAGTACATAGGTTTCAAGACAATTCTGAAAGGTATTTTATAAGTTCAAGTCTACTGGTCCCACTGCAGATCCGCAGCAAATAATAGTTTTTATTATGTTTATTACGATTACACATGAAGTCCATGTATGATGGGTATTTCTTCATTATTTCCTATGTAGTGCTGCCCTGCAAAGTCAGCTGTCAGTTTAAATGCTACATTACTCAGAGTACACTCATGTTATCAGAGAGCGCTCTAAGCCACTTTGCACTGAACCTGTCAATTGAAATCTGAACAAGGGGCAGGAGATATACAATTGTAAGAATAGCAATAAGAGCTCACATTTAGTGAAACAAATCCTCGGCTGGTATAGATCAGCCAAGCTTCAACAACTTCAGTATTGATTTATACTAGGCTCTGAGCTCAGCATCTGTAATTATTTTCTAAACCAGGCAAAACAAATGACATCAGGGATCATGAGAAGGGCTTTTCTTCATAAGTAATGAGTGAAGTCATTCTGCAAAATGATGTCTTCCCCACCCAACCTTCCAGCATTTTCAGTCACAATAGAGAGGAAATACTGTCCGGATTTCGCATATCCCATCCTGTACCTATCTGTAGCTTCATATGCCCAAACACTTTTCCAAATGTTACAGCACTCACTCTCTAGATCTCAGAGGACTGTTAAGGACAGAAAGAAATGGAAATTTTATGGACCTGCATTGCTTTAATTGCAAAATAGAAACAAGACTATTCAATAGGTATTCAGAAAACAGAAGAAACCTAACCAGGACTAAGGCTGTGATGGTGCCACCATTAGTGATATACTATGGGTGCAAATATTCAAATTCAGCACTTTTTAAACAACATGAAAAGTCCCATGTACCCCAGTGATATCAATCATGTTAAACAGTTGGTCATCGTTTGCTAGCTTGAACATCTAATTAAGTTGTTGCTGAATAAAAATCTAATCTTTGATTTATAAACTATAACTGCATTTCATTATGTTTCATAATAATGTTGATAATTAATACTCCCACTAATGTGATACATCTTTTATTCATCTTAAGCCCTTAAGAAATTTTTTGGTTAGATGAATTACAAAACCAAGGAATATTTACAGATAAAGCTGGATCATTTAACATGGAAGTATTATTGAATCAGTATTCAGGCTGATGTCAAGTGACATTAAAATTAATATGAACATTGAAGGAGATGTGGAGTATTGACAGCTGATCGGGTTTTTCAAAAGAAAAAATAAGTGGGCCTACATTCTCTGAGCTAAGGATGCTATAATTCCACCAAAGAGAATCGGAGAGCTGTAGCTACACTCCAGACAAGAACTGGCTTGCACACTGGGCCTCCTAGTGTAGTTTCTTACTTCTAGGACCTTCTTTGCTGATCATAGGTTAACACCGCTCACAGGCACAACAGTGAGTTCTGCCATTCAAACAGAAACATGACCTTTCCTGTACTAGGTGCTTGGGCATTGGGTGGTGCAGTACCTGGAACCACTTCCATTCTTTTCAGTGTGCTGGAAGACTTTAGGCAGATTGTTAAATGCTCTGCTGAAGATTAGTAAAAAAACCTGAATGGCTGTTGCATGTGATTCATAAACATTAAAATAAATCAAGTGGGTTTGCATAAGTGGGGTCTTTATTTGCAAGTTATAAATAGGAATTTCAGTGTCTGTGCAACTGAACAAGGTACTGGAAGATGTTAAACATGTAGAACCAAAAAGATGTCTAATATGTTGCACATTAATTACGCATTTCTTTCACTACATAAGTGGCTGCTTTTAATTTTCCTGGCCTTCTAAACATGTAAAGGATGGTTCTGGGCAGTATTTTTGCTATGGCAATAATAAATAGTGTTTGGTTTCTATCTCCATATTTCTGGTGACAAGTGATAGGTCATTAAAAGCTTTTAATTTTGGTACATGCCTTCCAATAGGCAGAGATAAAATTACCATGCACAGGGAACTGGAGAAGTTCTTCATCTCAACCTCAGGCAGATTAGGATTTCTGCTGAAGTAAGGAGCTCAAGATTGAAGTCTACATGCATATGTTTCTTAGTGAGTCAGTTTTATTTAAGAAAAATACAAAATGCTAGAAATTAGTAGATAACAAGGAGATGTAATGTTACAGCAAACAAGTTCATGTCTAACGTAAGTTATTGGTAGGAAAATGAAATATCATTGATATAATTCTAGAAAGATTTTCAGATATCGCAATAAATGATATATTCACTGGTGGCATTGCAGTAAGATGAATTTATACATATCTTTACACCTGAAGGAACAAGGGGAGGGTTGTCATCCACAAACCCACATGGAAATCATTCTTTACTTTCACTTACCATCAATTTTGTATTAATATTTCTCTTATAGAATATGCTGTCAACTTCACAGCATGAGCTATTGTAAGAAAAATGCTTGATTTAATAGTTTTTCATTATAATATTTCCTGCATAATCTTATGATTAGCTTACTAAATCTTCACATTGTAGTCTACACTTTTTCCCCAAAAGATCAGAACAGAGTTTAACATTCTTTAGAGCAGCAACACAGTTCTAAAACAAACAAAGGACTTACCTAAACTCTTAACTGAATATGAAATATTTTGCTAGGGTGAAAAATCTCTTCTAAAAACTGTTTTGCTGGCAAAAAGAACTGGATATTAAAAAAAGTAGGAAACAAATTTGAAGAGATCTCTAGCTTCTTTATAAATTTGCAGAATTTATAAAAAGTATAACATATACCAAAACTTCTATTGAGTAGATGAGAGCAATTTTTCATACTCACTGCAGTTAGGAAAGTTTTCTCTAGAGGAAAGATCACTGCATCGTCTACATGGTGTCAGATACAGTGCTGGAGTCACACATGATATTAAACATATTTACAGCTCCTACATAAAATCTATTGGAAGATACTGCCTCCTATCCAGAACTATGAACTAGCAACTGATACCTTTTCTTTTTTTTTTAAATCAATGTTTGTGGTCGACAAAAACAATATATGATAGCAGCCATGGATCCTAATGACACTACTCACAGGGGGGAGGGGGGTTGGCTAATGAATTAGTTGGAGTTAGAAGTTAATTTTCAATGCTTTTTTACATTGTAGAAAACGCGAAAAAGTATACAACAGAACCAGTCGGTATGGAATTAGGAAGATAAAAAAGAGAAAAAAAACTGTGTGGGGGAAAATGCAATAGGTGTCTTCCCAGAGAAAGGAGAAAATCCATCACAATTTTTGCTAACCTAAAGAATTTACAAATACTTCTCAAGTTTTAAGAAATACAGTGTTATCAAACTGACCAAAGCATTATATCCAAAATATGAATAATCTTTGGGAAAAAAAATACTAATTAAAGTCATCATTCATTGTAGAGTTCATTTACTTTAATAAGGACTGAGATACTTTGTGGCTGGCTTTCCAAGGTATTTAGATGTCTATAAGAAAACTGGGGAAGAACTTCACAAGGGCATGTAGAAACTGGATGAGGGCTAATGGTTTTAAATGTGAAAAGGGGAGATTTAATTTGGATATTAGGAACAAGTTCTTCAATACAAGGGTGGTGGATCACTGGAATAGGTTGCCCAGAGACGTAGTGCAAGCCCCATCCCTGGAGATATTCAAGGTCAGGCTTGGTGGTGCTCTGAGCAATCTAATCTAGTGAAGAAGTCCTTGCTTACTGCAGGGGAATTTTGGACTAGATGGCCCTTAAAGGTCCCTTCTGACTTAATGCATTCTATGGTTCTATTATTCTACTCTATGATTCTACAATTCTATTTGTCTCTGACAAGCATAGTTAAATTTCTTAATAGAACTGAATCATAAACCAATGAGAGACTAAGTTTAAAATAGGATCACACATATATAGGTCACCTGAAGACTTTTTAATGTGTTCCTATAGCCAGTGAACAGAAGAATAACAAGTTATTAGCTCTTGCCTAGTATAGCTTATGCTCTGCCTGTTGGGAAAATTATTCTTTGCATCTGGGGATCATAACACTCCACAGAAAAAAATGTAAATCTCAAGATTCAGAAACCTGTATCCTATGTGCATATGAAATTATTTTTGGCAATTGCTTTAAAGGCATATTGGTAGAAAACTGTCCCATTTTTATCAGCTTTAAAGTCTAAAGTTACAAAAAATACCTTTACGGCCTTCAAATATAGTCCCTAAGGCAGGTTTTTTCTTTTAGTTATCAACAAAATTACCCTATATAATTCACTTCATCTTGCTAGAAATTATTATGGAAAGAATATGTAATGATTTTTCCCTTCTGAACATAAATCGCAAAATCACATATGAAACGTTTTGATATAAACACATATGATATTTTGTTAAACTCTTTTGTATAAGTATTTTTATGTACTTTTTTTTTATTCTTCATCAACATGAAAAGGGCACATATTTTAAATGTTATTAGGGTTGGCTTAGCTTGTAAGATAATTATTTTAAAAAACCTTTCAGAATAACTGACCTAAAAGCTTCACACATCTCAAATATGTCTTTCAGTGGTCAGTATTTTAAAGTTGGGGAAACGGTGTCTAAGGTTAAAAAAATTGTGTGTGCTACTTTTGACAGTAGCCAATTGTTTTTCTGGAGGTTGTTTAAATCTTCCAGTCTTGAACTCATTGAGAAGGTTCTATCTAAATGATACCTGTGCTCTATCTATGGTAGTGGTTGGCCTCACATTAGGCATTATACGATGTTTTGGGCTTCCTCTAGGTACCTGTCAGAACAGATCAGGATGAAAAGATTAGTTATTAAGGTAAATGAAACCAGGATTTCATCTACTATCCAAAGTTTGAAACAATTCCAACTATTCATCTAAGTGGGGTAAATGAAACCTCTAGGAAGGAAAAAAGGGTCTGTAGATGCTTGCTGTCACAAGGTCATTTGATTGACACTAGTACACCCACTGGCCTTCAGCAATTACAGCTGAAAGCAAGAGCAGAACAGGGAGCAGATGGGCAAGCTTTTAAGCAAATAAAAAAGTTAGAGATGACTACTGTTAGCCTTATCACAGAAATATTTTTTTTTCCTGGCACGAGCAAAGGGCTTTAAAAAGTTAGCTATATGTGACATGTCTTTCATCTTTTTAAAAAATAAAAAGTTAAAATCCTGATTTTAGAGATAAGGGAAAATGCCTGTACAATTGCAAAGAATCTAAGAACTTTATTTTGACAAATTCTTATTTCGCTACTAAGGATTTCAGAACACAGATCTGCATTTTTATTTACAACCAAAATTAATGTGAAATCTCTCTAAAGAAAAATTAAACAAAAGCTTAAGGCAAGAGAGTTGTTAAGGCACAATTTGTTGCAAATTTGCATATGGCATCTTTACTTCTGTTTAATGGAAATAAAAGATACAAATACAGTGTCCTATCTTTTCAGCACACAATTAGTTTTATTCCTGTATCATGCTTGTCTCTGTCAAAGGGGGCTGTACTGACTGAAAAAGTATTTAATCTGTTGGTTACTTTTCAGACAGTATTTCCAGTCAAGTAACTTGTTCAATAAAACAAACCCACTTATATAACCGCAATACACTATCTTACAAAGACCAGGAACTGTTCCTGATGATCATTACTGGGTCCTTGTGTAACACCTGAAGCCATAGGAGAGACAAAAGCTGAAAAGCTCTACAAAGCTGCTGTTCAGAGATTTCTGAAAGGCTTTGGAGGAGAAGGCGTAAGTCCAGGTTTGCATGTCACTCAATTAAACGAGTAAAAAGCCACCAACTTCAACTGACATCACTTCACTGCAGCTGAGGGTCTGTCCCAGGACATTCAGACATGCAGGGGGAGGGACAAGTCAATTGTAAGTATGGATACGTTAAGATCACAGGAAAATCCTATGGATCTCTGGGTCTTCACAAAAGGCTACAGAAACTACACAGAAGAATAGCTCTTCCTTTTCCTCCCCTGACCCTCCACAACCAGTTAAGAATGATGCTCTGTGAGCTCCTGATCTACACCCACAAGGAATAGAACAAGATACATCGAAGTTAAAGTTTACAAGACAAGCATGATTTTCTGCAGCAAATTTCTGCTCTTCACAAGCATCTCTGAAACACAGCTCTTTCCACTCTGCTCAGTTTATACATACTTTTTCAAGTTTGCTAATCCCTGGTGTTCCCATGAAAATGGAGAAAAGCAAAGAAATTCGTTTAATTTTTTCTCCTCACAACTTACCCACTAGGATTCTTTTTTTTTAAATTAAGTATTTGGTAATTCTAACAAGGGTCTAGCAAGATTCAGCAAACATCAGAATAGCATTGCCGATATAATGTCATAAATTCTGTTAACATTATATAATTTGTTAATCAGATCTGCTTGCCAGGATTAATGAGTGATAGGAACTGGTGCTAGCACTCTAAAAGGGAGATATATTATGCAAAGAAAACTGCATTAAATAAAGAAAAAGCAAGTAGATATTTTCGTTACAAAGATTATGAATGAAAATAAAGGAGATATAACACATTCATACACAAAAGATGGATATCTAATTTGGAAAAACAAAGTATGACATGATTATCTCACTGAATTAGAATAACAAAATCAGACATTTCCAGGAGTGATGTTCCAGTTGTAAATCCACAATTTACATTTTCCCAGTTTCCTTTTTATAGCCATAGAAATCTATACAAATTGGAAATCTGCACTCCCTTAAATTTAATAGGAAACACAAGGAAGGAATATACACATGGATACAAGGGATATAACACCTTATTTCCTTGTAACTTGAGCAGCTTTCTACAGAATCTATGTCATGTTTCAGGAAAATGCTGGCATTTTGCATTTGATCTGTTAGCATTTGATACTCTATTTGCCACGGCTAACACAACAGGTGCAAGAAGCTGGAGAATCTGGAGCAATGTGGCATTAACCCCATTAGTTCTTTATGGTATTCCTATATGTGTTAGTAAAATGCATTGGAAACATACCTTCAGCAAACTTCTAATGAGTGCCTAACTTCTCATGATGTTTTGTAACTGGCAAATCACAGGGTTTAATAGAAATCTGCATTTTTTTTTTCTTTTGCTGTATAAAAATTATTGCTGCAACATAGCTGGTGCACAAGTGCAGCATCTTTTTAAGTAATAATAAATATTTAAATTTATAAAACATAAACAAAAAAACATTCACTAATTAAAGTGAAGGCATAAGAATGCTTACGTCCTTTAAAATAAAACGTACATATATGTATATGAAGAATTAGCATTAAAAGTGTATTAAAAAATAAACCATAATAGATTATACAGTCCAACAACATGCAAAAGTTAAAAGGTTAATTAACAGTTATTCAAATATTTGTGTAATTATCACGTATAAAAAAGAATCAAAATACACATGTAGGGCATATTCCTTTAGCGACTGGTGTCAAAAGTCAATAGGAATTTTCAATAAAATGTCACACATTAACTTTTAAAAGTTAGTATTTGTAACCCAATTGCAAACAGCTACTGTAAATATTTTTCAAATTATGCTTTATATGCATATTGATATAAACAATACCATTTAACCAAAATCCTATGACACTCAACCTTCATATATATGTTGACAAGATTCTCCAATGGTTTGTTACCATACAAAAGAGTGGGACAAATTACTTATTTATATATACAAAACATGCTTATAAAGGCCAGCTGCAGGTATTTTTTGGAAAGTGCATTTTAATAAGGTCCTATTCAGTGGGGGAACAAATGGGGGAAAAGTAGTTTGCACTACAGAGTTTAGTGCAAGAGCTTTCTCTTTTTCTAACAACGAAATCAATCATTTGTCCAGACTGTGGGGAGTCAGAGTTAGTTACTGAAAAGAGCTCCATATATAAACAAGTCAATAACTCATTGTGTGTTATTGTTGGACTGAAGAAGTCTGCTTTCAAAAAGCTGCCCCTGCTTCTCTGAGAATGAATGTCACTGTATTCAGAGAGTGAGAGAGGGGTCTTTTGTTTCTAGCTATTGCTGACTGCCATTTATGTATGGGAAAAGAGATGTGGCTGCTAGTTGTCTCAGGAAAACCATACCATCACCACTGCACAGTTCTACATCATGGTTGCCCTGGACCTTAGTTTTGTAAAGGTACTTCTAGAAGAGAATTCAGACGTTTCTCAATTCACTAGTAATATTTGTAAATGTTATTTTCATTTCATAAAAAATAAAGTGTCTGAAGATTAGAGGACATAAACACATTTGAGAACTTCATTTTATCTATGACAATGTAAGGAATGTCAATTTAAATATGTTAGCCTTAGGGCTTTCTGAATAAATATCAATATGCTTAGTAACTCAAGAGCACATAAGTGCACTTTAATTTGTCTTCGTAATATTTCACATTTCTTCTTTAAAGGGGAATGAACCCCAAGGTTGCTGAATCATCTCAATTCAGACTTGGGGAAAATAAATTGAAAACGGAAGTGTTATTTTTGTTTACCTAGGTACAATTATTTCCTTACAGTACAGCACAACTAATTAAAGTCCTCACCTTTGAGATTTAGTAATAAAAAATGGAGGTTTTGCAAACAATATTGTCATTCCACAAGGGAACTCAGTGAAGTTATATTCATATCTGTTAAGCAACTCACATGTAGATGTATTTTCAAGAATACCTATAGCTGTAGCCTAGATTTGATTTTGTTGTTAAAAGATACACTTCGCTAATTTAAAAATAATTCTTTTTTAATCTGAAACCTCCCTTGACATATTCTTTACATTGACATTTCTTCTTTGTTGAGCCTAATACAAATGGAGAAAAAAGTCATGTTCATTGTACCATCCTGTGGAATCAGCAGAGGCTCACGCAGGAAATAAGCTATATCTGTAAGATTTATCCACACTTCAAAACAGTTATCACACTTCCTTAGACCATAGAATATTTCTAAAGTAATGAAATAATATAGAAGAAAGAGCATCCTTTTCCCACAAAAAAAAAATACAATGAACATTAAATATTTTTAAGACGTAGATTGATAGGAAAAGCCCAACAGGAAAAGCCCATAGGTATAGTTTTAGACAGTAAAATCATGATTGCACTATAAAATCCCAACTATTATGCAGATTTGCAGCTTGCAGCTGATCTAGTCTGTGCAATCAAACCTGGTTTTGATGAGCACCATAACACTGATGCTGGGTTTTCAGAATTCGATGCTCTCCATCAATGTCTCTCATGTCTTTGAGCCTCCATGCTGCTAGAGGACAGATTCATGTGGAATACACTGTAAAGCTCAATTATATTTTGAAACTTGTAATTTTGAGTAGATTTTATTATCAAATACAGATACATTTATAGTAGTTCCTTTTGTCTATTAAAGACTAATGCACTGGGAAAAGCAGGTGACCTCCTGGGTGAAAATAATCACTGAAGAACTCAAGATACAGGAAACAAATCTTGTACCAGTTACAGTCACTAAAGCTGAGGATGCATTTAAAAGCTTTATTAAAAGTCAGATCTGTATACGGTTCTTCTGAGTAAAAACATAGAGACCAGCCTTGCACCTTAGCAGTGTTCTAAGAAAAATCTGTCTGCAAAGGAAGGCAATGTCACACCAACTTTGGACTCTGGACAATAGTGAGACTGAGTATGTGTTCTGAGCTGAGAACACTCATTCTGAAGCCTTCAGGAGATGCAATGAATAAAGAACTTTCCGGGTGGTCTATCTACACATTTTTCCTTTCAATATTATTTACTTTGAGGATATTGAGATCCTCTTTGAGACCACGGACACTCTGTTGCTTAAACAGAATACCCATCTAATGCTGAATACAGACCAAAAAGTGAGTACGACAGCGTACAACTGAGCACTTAAATGGGTGTACTGGGTTATGTATGGATCACAAACATTTAACTTCAAATAAAGCACACCTCAAAAATAATTCCTATTTAAAAAAAAAAAAGATGTATATATATCACAATTATTGAAGATGATAAAACAATGATACAGCTCAGTCTTTATGTCCTAGAAGATTTCTAATTGTGCAAGTTTGGCAAAAAAAACCCCTTTAAACTGGAGGGAAAAGGCAGAAGCTGCCTGAATTAAAAATGAATTAGTAAGGGGATACAGTAGGTGAAATATAATCAATTTAATATTTCTCTAGTCATGCAGAGTCTTTTTGAGTTGGTAAGTTTGTTAAAAAACAATTACTGAATAAGAACTTACATTTCAGAAGGAAATATCTTGTATAATTAAGTGAAGTTTTTTTAAGGTGGAC